>NC_092371.1:162638604-163268228 GCF_030028105.1 Mobula birostris
GGATGACGCGTGTGTAATGATTTCACGTGCGTTCAAGCTCAACAGTGGGCGTGACAGGGAATGCAGAAAGGTGCAGCTGACTCATATCGCCAAATCATATCGTCTCCTCGCGGCCCGGTAGCGCATGCTTTGCGGCCCGGTGGTTGGGGACCGCTGCTTCAGTTGGCTATTAAGTTCACAATTCAAAGCCCTTTGTTACTGTGGAAAAGTGCAGTCAGTGGCCACTTTATTAGGTACAGTACAGGAGTGGAAACCGGTGTGGTCTTCTGCAGTTCTAGCCCACCACTTCAAGGTTTGATGTATTGTGTGTTCAGAGATGCTCTCCTGCACACCACAGCCGGTAACCAGCAGGAGCTCAGGGACTGCAGCTACGATCTACGCAAAATCACCAAGGCAGTGAAACGGCAATACAGGGACAAGATCCAGACACAACTCTCCACCAACAACACACGCAGTTTATGGCAAAGTCTGCACACCGTCACAGACTTCAAAGCTAAATGCAGTGGTGTTTCCAATATTGCTGCCTCTCTCCCAGATGAGCTATCTCCTTTTTACGCTTGGTTTGATGTTGCCAACACTGAACCCCTGAGGAGAGCCGCCAAAGTCATCTCTGAGGTTGAAGTACGCAGATGTTTCCAACGAGTGGACAGTTGTAAGGCTGTAGGACCAGACGGCATCCCGGGGAGGGGACTCAGGATGTGTGCGGCACAACTGGCAGGTGTGTTTTTAATCTCTCCCTCTCCCACTGTAGAGCACCCTCCTGCCTCAAAACATTCACCATTGTCCCTTTACCTAAAAAGCCTGGCGTCCTGTCGCACTCACCTCAATAATAAGCAAATGCTTGACACGTCTGCAGCATGCTACCACCCACACTGGACCCCCTACCATTCACCTACCAACACAACTGATCGACAAAAGATGCAATAGCCGCAGCTCTACGCACCATCTTTACACATCTGGAGAAGAGGGATGCTTATGTGAGAATGCTGTTCTTGGACTACAGTTCAGCATTTAATATCATAATTCCCTCCAGGCTTGACAAAAAGCACAGAGACCTCAGCCTTCATCCTGCCTTGTGCATCTGGATCCTGGACTTTTTGTTTATCATCGGCCGACGGGAAGAGTTGGCTTCCTCACCTCTGCCCCTCCGACCTTCAACACATGAGCCCCTCAGGGCTGTGTCCTAAGCCCCCTCCTTTACTTTCTGTATACCCATGGCTGTGTTGCCACCCACAGCTCCAATCTGCTAATTAAATTTGCTAACGATACTACATTGCTTGGCCTAATCTGAAACAATAACGAGGTGGCCTACAGGGAAGAAGTCATCATCCTGATACAGTGGTGTGAAGAGAATAACCTCTCCCTCAATGTCACAAAAACAAAGGAGCTTGTTGTGGATTACAGGAGGAATGGAGACATGCTAACCCCTATTGACATCAATGGATCTGGGGTCGAGAGGGTGAACAGTTTCAAGTTCCTCAGCATCCACCTCATGTAGTCTGTACACACCAGCTGTGTGGTGAAAAAGGTACAACAGCACCTCTTTCACCTCAGACGGTTGAGGAAGTTTGGTATGGGCCCCCAAATCCTAAGAACTTTCTACAGGGGCACAATTGAGAGCATCCTGACTGGCTGCATCACTGCCTGGTATGGGAACTGTACTTCCCTCAATCGCAGGACTCTGCAGAGAGTGGTGCAGACAGCCCAGCGCATCTGTAGATGTGAACTTTCCACTATTCAGGACATTTACAAAGACAGCTGTGTAAAAAGGGCCCGAAGGATCATTGGGGACCTGAGTCACCCCAACCACAAACTGTTCCAGCTGCTATTATCCGGGAAACGGTACTGCTGCATAAAAGCCAGGACCAACAGGCTCCAGGACAGCTTCTTCCACCAGCCCATCAGACTAATTAATTCACGCTGATACAACTGTATTTCTATGTTATATTGACTGTCCTGTTGTTCATACTATTTATTACAAATTACTATACATAGCACATTGCACGTTTAGACAGAGACATAACATAAAGAATTTTACTCCTGTATGTGAAGGATGTAAGTAATAAAGTCAATCCAATTCACTGTTGTATGCATGGTTGTTTGAGCTATTGTTGCCTTCCTGTCAGCTTGAACCAGTTTGGCCATTCTCCTTTGACCTCTCTCATTAACAAAGCATTTTCACCCACAAAACTGCAGCTCACAGAATGATTTATGTTTTTTGAAACATTCTCTGTCTGAAACAAAAAAAAATAAAATGAGCAGCATTTTTGAGGGTGAAATGTTGGCAGTAACTCAAATAATCACATTACAACAGTGGTGTGCAGAAGAGCATCTCTGAATACACAACCTGTTGAACCTTGAAGTGGATGGGTCACAGTACCAGAGGAGCATAAACATGCAGAAATATATTCAATGACCCTTTATTAAGAACAGGAGGCCTCTGACTGCATTTGCCATAGAGTGGCTGCAGTGAAATTTCACTGGACTGGTTCCAGAGATGGTGGGTCTGTTCAATGAGGAGAGATTGAGTAAACTGGGACTGTACTCTTTAGAATCTGAAATAATGAGAGGAGATCACTTTAAAATTTACAACATTCTTACAGGGTTCGGCTGGCTAGATGCAAAGGAGATGCTTTCACAGACTGAGGAGGAGTCTAGAACCAAAGGAGACAGTCTCAGAATGAAGGGTTGACCATTCAGGACTGATGAGGAGAGGTGCCTTCACAGTGAGGGTGTTGGCCGAATCTTTGGATTTCTCTACCCTAAAGGGATGCGGAGTTCATTCATGGCAGGCTATCAGGGGATACGGATACAGTGCAGGAAAGAGCACTCACTCAAGTAGAGGATCGGTCATGATCTTAATGAAAGGCACAACAAACACCAGGAATGGGATAGCTCACTCCTGTTGAAAGGTCTTTCACCTGATGCATTACCTCTGTTTCTCCTCCCACGGAAGCTGCCTGGCCTGCTGAGCACTTTCAGCATTTCTCTTTTATTTTAGATTTCCAGCATCTGCAGTTATTTTGATTTTTTTTCTTGTCTCTGCTCCTCTGTCAATAAACCATAGGGCCTTTTAGGCTTCAAAGTGGCTAACAAATCATCTTTTATCTCCACTGCCTGATCCAGGAACCTTACAAAGAGGCCACAATCTCTGGACTGGTCTTCTCAGTTTAATTCTTCAAAGGCCATTCTACATTTTGTCCGACTGTAGACTGCTGAGAAGATGGAAGCCAGTCCTCTGTGGGTATGTGGGGCTGATGGATCAAGATCTTTTTGAAATCCATACTTGGAGCTGGAGGATTGCAAGCAGCCCATAAAAGTTCAACTCTGTTCCAATTTCTAGTGGAGCTGTGAGACAACTCTATTAACTATGCACCCAGAACACCAGCTTCAGGCCCTGCCACCCAGGGACTTATGTTAATATTATTTTGTGAAAGTATGTGCTGGATTGTAATTATATACTGTGTGTTGTGTGTGACTGTATGAACCGTGTTTTGCAGCTTGTATGTACATTGTATATATGTGTATGGTTGTATGTACATTGTATATATGTGTATGGTTGAATGTACATTGTATATATGTGTATGGTTGTATGTACATTGTATATATGTGTATGGTTGAATGACAGGTAAACTTGAACTTGATCACCTGCATAGACAAGTAGACATTCACTTTTATTGATGAAAAATAAGGATTATAGTTATCACCAAAGATTTTCCTCAATTTATAGCAACACAAAAAAATTCTGGAGGAAATCAGCAGGTCAGGCAGCACTGATGGAGGGGAATAAGCAGTCGATAGTTTGGGCTGAGACGCTTCATCAGGACACAGTCTGAAATGTCGACTGTTTATTCCTCTCCATTGTTGCTGGCTGATTTGCTGAGCTCCTCCTGCATTTTGCATTTTCTTCAAGTCTTCCAGCATTTGTAGAATCTCGTGTCCTCAATTTGTAATTCGCTCATCAACTCTCATCCTGTTCTAATCTATCTCTGGTAATGTTCACAAACAGTTTCATCAGATTCCATATCACCAGGCAGCAAGGATTTTAAATCCAGGGAATTGTAGGTGAGTTTTGATTATAAAACTCGATCAGGGTGTTAGCACTGGACAGCAGAACCAGGGGCAATCAGATTGGCAATTTAGAGTTATAAAACATCTTGCAATGAGATACTCACATTTCTCAGAAAGTCATACAGCATAGAGTAGGCCCTTCGGCCCACTGACTACATGCTGACCATCAAGTACCAGTTTGCACAAATCCCACACTGATCCCATTTTATTCCTGCCACTTTGCCCTCTGCTCCTCCCAGGTTCAAACCATACACCTGCACACAGGGATGGGTGGGTGACACCTACCAAACTTGAACAATTTTGATATGTGTGTGTAGGGAGTTCCGGTGGAGGTGGGGGAAAGGGAGCACATGAAAGGAACCAATGTGATGACAGGGAGAGCAGGCAAACTCTACAGACAGCACCAGGGGTTTGGATTGAATGAGTAGCAACAGCGAAGAGGCAGCAGCTCCACCCACTGATCCACTATTATCTGCGTCTTAGCAAAACCAGATAAGACCATAAGACCATAAGACATAGGAGCAGAATTAGGCCATTCAGCTCATCAAGTCTGCTCCACCATTCCATCATGGTTGATCCCGGATCCCACTTAATCCCACACACCTGCCTTTTGCCATATCCTTTGATCCCCTGACCAATCAAGAAACTATCAACTTCTGCTTTAAATATACCCAAGGACTTAGCCACTGCAGTCTGTGGCAGAGCATTCCATAGATTCACTGCTCTCTGGCTAAAAAAATTCCTCCTTACCTCTGTTTTAAAGGGTCACCCCTCAATTTTGAGGCTGTGCCCTCTAGTTCTGGATACCACCATCATAGGAAACATCCTCTCCACATCCACCTTATCTAGTCCTTTCAACAATCGGTAGGTTGTAATGTGATTCCCCCACATTCATCTAAGTTCCACTGATACAGGCCCAAAGCTGCCAAATGCTCGTCATATGTTAACCCCAGAATCATCCTTATGAACCTCCTCTGGACTCTCTCCAATGACAATACATCCTTTCTGAGATATGGAGCCCAAAACTGTTGACAATATTCCAAGTGAGGCCTGACTAGTGTCTTATAAAACCTCAGCATTATCTCCTTGTTTTTATGTTCTATTCCCCTTGAAATAAATGGCAACATTGCATTTTCCTTCTTGACCACAAACTCAATCTGTAAATTAACCTTCTGGGAGTCTTACAATTTAGCACTTCTGATGTTTGAATTTTCTCCCTATTTAGATAATAGTCTGCACTATTGTGCCTTTAACCAAAATGTATTTTCATACATTTTCTAACGCTCTATTCCATCTGCTACTTTTTGGCTATTATTCCAATTTGTCCAAGTCTTGTTGCAGTCGCATTGCTTCTTCAGAACTATCTACCCCTCCACCTATATTCGTATCATCTGCAAACTTTCCCACAAAGCCATCAATTACATTATCCAAATAATGTGAAAGGTAGTGGTCCCAATACTGACCCCTGAGGAACACCACTATTCACTGGCAGCCAACCGGAAAAGGCCCTTTATTCCCATTGGCTTCCTCCTGTCTGTCAGCCATTCCTTTATCCATGCCAATATCTTTCATGTAATGTCATGGGATTTTATCTTATTAAGCAGGTTCATGTGTGGCACATTATCAAACACCTTCTGAAAGTTCAAGTAAATGACATCCACTGCCTCTCCTTTGTCCACCCTGCTTGTTACTTCCTCAAAGAACTCTAACTGATTTGTCAGACAAGATTTCCCTTTACAGAAACCATCCTGACTTTGACTTATTTTATCATTAGTCTCCAAGTACCTCAAAACCTTATCTTTAATAATAGACTCCAACACTTTCCCAACATTGAAGTTAGGCTAACTGGCTTATAATTTCCTTTCTTTTGCTTTCCTCCCTTCTTAAGGAGTGGAGTGACATTTACAATCTTCCAGTCCTCTGGGACCAATGCCAGAACCAAGTGATTCTTGAAAAATCATGACTAATGCATCTGTTATCTCTTCAGTGACCTCTCTCAGGACCCTGGGATGTAGTCCATCTGGTTCAGGTGACTTATCCACCTTAACAGCTTTGAGTTTGCCTAGCACTTTTCCTTTGTAATAACAATGACACTCACTCATGCTCCCTAGCACTCATGGACCTCTGGTACACTGCTAGTGTCTTCCACAGTGAAGTGTGAAGACAGATGCAAAGTACCCATCCGTTCATCCACCATTTCTTTGTCCTCCCTTACTATCTCACCAGCATAATTTCCAATGGTCCAATATCAACTCTCAACTCCCTATTACTCTTCATATAACTGAAAACACTTTTGATATCCTACTTTATATTATTGGTTAGTCTGTCCTCATATTTCATCTCTTCTCTTCTTTTGGCTTTTTTAGTTGCCTTTTGTTGGATTTTAAAAACTTCCCAATCAACCAACTTCCCACTCACTTTTGCTACATTATATGCCCTTTCCTTGGCTTTTATGCAGTCCTTAACTTCCCTTGTCAGCCATGGTTGCCTACTCCTTCCATTTGAGAACAACTTCTTCAGTGGGACATAACTATCCTGCACTTGGTGAACTATTCCTAGAAACTTCAGCCACCTTTGCTCTGCCATCAACCCCACCAGTAACCTCCTCCAATCCACTTGGGCAAGCTCCTCTCTCATGCCTCTGTAGCTACATTTATTCCATTGCGATACTGATACATGTGACTTATGCTTCTCCCTCTCAGGTTGCAGTATGAATTCAATCAGATTATGATCACTGTCTCCTAAGGGTTCCTTTACCTTAAGCTCCCTTATAAAACCTGGATTATTACACAACACCCAGTCTAAAATAGCCTTTCCCAGAGTAGGCTCAAGTACAAGCTGCTCTAAAAACCATCTTGCAAGCATTCAACAAGTTCCCTCTCTTTCAATACAACACCAACCTGATTTTCCCAATCCCCTTGCATATTGAAGTCCCCCATTACAATTGTGATATTACTCTTATTCCATGCCCTTTCGAGCTCCCTTTGAGATCTCAGCCCCACATCTTAGCTCCCTTTGCAGTCTCAACTCCACATCTTGGTTACTATTTCAAGGCTTATATATGATTTCCATAATATATTTTTTTACCCTAGCAGTTTCTTAACTCCATACACAAGGATTCAACATTCTCTGACCCTATGTCACCTCTTTCTAAAGATGTAATTCCATCTCTTACCAACAAAGCCATACCACCACCTATGCTTTCCTTCCCATCCTTTTGATACAAAGAATATCCTTTGATGTTAAGCTCCCAACTTCCTCTCAGTCAGGGCTCAATGATGGCTACAACTTCATACTGACTAATCTCGAATTGCATCACAAATTCATCCACTTATTCCGAATGCTATGTGCATTTAAATACAGCACTTTCAGTTCTGCATTCTTTGCTCTTTTGAATTTTGCCTCTGTGGTGCAATTGAATTAATTGCATTGTCTGCCCAATCATTGCCTTACATTCATATTACACCCATCATCTACTTGTAAACCTGCTGGCTCATCCTCAGTTCTATCATACTGGTATCCATTCTCTGCTATAGTTTAAACCACAAAGGACAAAGGAGGAGGTCCTGAAGAGAGATTTCCAGGAGTTAGGAAGGAAGCTGAGAAGCAGGACCTCCAGGGTAGTGATCTCGGGATTGCTACCTGTGCCACGTGCTAGTGAGGGCAGGAATAGTAGGATCAGGCAGATGAATGCATGGCTGAGAGACTGGTGCAGAGGGCAGGGCTTCAGATTCTAGGATAATTGGGATCTCTTCAAAATGGACAGGTTACACCTGAACCCGAAGGGGACCAATATTCTGGCGGAAAAATTTAATAGAGCTGTTAGGGAGGGATTAAACTAATTTGGCAGGGGGATTGGAACCGGAATGACAGAGCAGAGGAAGGGGAAAACAGAAATAAATCTAAGATAGTGAGCAGTAAAGATGTCAGGAAAGACAGGCAGGTGATGGGGCAAATTTGTAGCCATTGGGATGAGTTGCAGTGCAATAAAGTTGCAGTGAAATCAAAGCGAAAATTACCAAATACTGGTCTTAAGGTGTAATACTTAAATGCACGCAGCATAAGGAATAAGGTGGATGATCTTGTTGTACAGCTACAGATTGGCAGGTATGATATTGTGGCCATCACTGAGACCTGGCTAAAGGATGCATGTCTCTGGGAGCTGAACGTCCAAGGATACACGGTGTATCGGAAGGATAGGAAGGTAGGCAGAGGGGGAGGCGTGGCTTTATTGGTAAGAAATGATATTAAATCATTAGGAGGAGGTGATATAGGATTGGAAGGTGCAGAATCTTTATGCGTTGAGCTAAGAAATCGCAGGGGTAAAAGGACCCTGATGGCAGTTATTTATGGGCCTCCAAACAGCTGCAGTGATGTGGGTCGGCACAACATTGTGGGCTGAAGGGCCTGTACTGTGCTGTACTATTCTATGTTCTATGTACTATGTTCTACTACAAATTACAACAGAAAATAGAAAAGGCTTGTCAGAAGGTCTGTGTCATGATAATTTTGGGGGATTTTAACATGCGAGTAGATTGGGAAAATCAGGTCGGCACTGGATCTCAAGAGAGAGAATCTGTAGAATGTCTGCGAGATGGCTTTTTAGAACAGCTTGTTGTTGAGCCCACTAGGGGATCGGCTGTACTGGATTGGGTATTGTGTAATGAACTGGAGGTGATTAGAGAGATTGAGGTGAAGGAATCCTTAGGAGACAGTGATCATAACATGATTGAGTTCACTGTGAAATTAGAAAAAGAGCAGCCGAAATCTGATGTGTCGGTATTTCAGTGGAGTAGAGGAAATTACAGTGGCATGAGAGAGGAACTGGCCAAAATTGACTGGAAAGGGACACTGGCGGGAAAGATGGCAGAGCAGCAGTGGCTGGAGTTTATGCGAGAAGTGAGGAAGGTGCAAGACAGGTATATTCTAAAAAAGAAGAAATTTTCGAATGGAAAAAGGATGCAACCGTGGTTGACAAGTGAAGTCAAAGCCAAAGTTAAAGCAAATGAGAGGGCATACAAGGAAGCAAAAATTATTGGGAAGACAGAGGATTGGGAAGTTTTTAAAACCTTACAAAAGGAAACTAATAAGGTCATTAAGAGGGAAAAGATTAACTATGAAAGGAAGCTAGCAAATAATATCAAAGAGGATACTAAAAGCTTTTTCAAGTACATAAAGAGTAAAAGATAGGTGAGAGTAGATATAGGACCGATAGAAAATGATGCTGGAGAAATTGTAATGGGAGATAAGGAGATGGCGGAGGAACTGAACGAGTATTTTGTATCAGTCTTCACTGAGGAAGACAGCAGTATACCGGACACTCAAGGGTGGCAGGGAAGAGAAGGGTGCGCAGTCACAATTACGACAGAGAAAGTACTCAGGAAGCTGAATAGCCTAAAGGTAGATAACTCTCCCGGACTAGATGGAATGCACCCGCATGTTCTGAATGAAGTAGCTGTGGAGATTGCGGAGGCATTAGTGATGATCTTTCAAAAGTCGATAGATTCTGGCATGGTTCCGGAGGACTGGAAGATTGCAAATGTCACTCCGCTATTTAAGAAGGGGACAAGGAAGCAAAAAGGAGATTATAGACCTGTTAGCTTGACATCGATGGTTGGGAAGTTGTTGGAGTCGATTGTCAAGGATGAGGTTACAGAGTACCTGGAGGCATATGACAAGATAGGCAGAACTCAGCATGGATTCCTTAAAGGAAAATCCTGCCTGGCAAACCTATTACAATTTTTTGAGGAAATTACCAGTAGGCTAGACAAGGGAAATGCAGTGGATGTTGTATATTTGGATTTTCAGAAGGCCTTTGACAAGGTGCCACACATAAGGCTACTTAACAAGATAAGAGCCCATGGAATTATGGGAAAGTTACATACGTGGATAGAGCGTTGGCTGATTGGCAGGAAACAGAGAGTGGGAATAAAGGGATCCTATTCTGGTTGGCTGCCGGTTACCAGTGGTGTTCCACAGGGGTCTGTGTTGGGGCCGCTTCTTTTTACATTGTACATCAACGATTTGGATTATGGAATAGATGGCTTTGTGGCTAAGTTTGCTGACGATACGAAGATAGGTGGAGGGGCCGGTAGTGCTGAGGAAATGGAGAGTCTGCAGAGAGACTTGGATAGATTGGAAGAATGGGCAAAGAAGTGGCAAATGAAATACAATGTTGGAAAGTGTATGGTTATGCACTTTGGCAGAAGAAATAAACGGACAGACTATTAATTAAATGGGGAAAGAATTCAAAGTTCTGAGATGCAACTGGACTTGGGAGTCCTCGTACAGGATACCCTTAAGGTTAACCTCCAGGTTGAGTCGGTAGTGAAGAAGGCAAATGCAATGTTGGCATTCATTTCTAGAGGAATAGAGTATAGGAGCAGGGATGTGATGTTGAGGCTCTATAAGGTGCTGGTGAGACCTCACTTGGAGTACTGTGGGCAGTTTTGGTCTCCTTATTTAAGAAAGGATGTGCTGACGTTGGAGAGGGTACAGAGAAGATTCACTAGAATGATTCTGGGAATGAGAGGGTTAACATATGAGGAACGTTTGTCCACTCTTGGACTGTATTCCTTGGAGTTTAGAAGAATGAGGGGAGACCTCATAGAAACATTTTGAATGTTGAAAGGCATGGACAGAGTGGATGTGGCAAAGTTGTTTCCCATGATGGGGGAGTCTAGTATGAGAGGGCATGACTTCAGGATTGAAGGGCGCCCATTCAGAACAGAAATGTGAAGAAATATTTTTAGTCAGAGGGTGGTGAATCTATGGAATTTGTTGCCACAGGCAGCAGTGGAGGCCAAGTCATTGGGTGTATTTAAGGCAGAGATTGATAGGTACCTGAGTAGCCAGGGCATCAAAGGTTTTGGTGAGAAGGCGGGGGGAGTGGGACTAAATGGGAGAATGGATCAGCTCATGATAAAATGGCGGAGCAGACTCGATGGGCCGAATGGCCGACTTCTGCTCCTTTGTCTTATGGTCACTCCCAATAGCTCCAGCAAACCTGCCCCGAGGATATTGGTCCCCCTCGGATTCAAATGCAACCCATCCCTTTTGTACAGGTCACACTTGTCCCAGGAGAGATTACTTCCTAACTCCCTGCATTCTGCTTTCAGGACCTCCTCCCTTTTTTTCTACCCATGTCATTGGTACCACTAAGTACCATGACTCTGGCTGCTCACGCTCTGTTTTCAGGATATTGCGGATGCGTTCATACACATCGCGGACCACGGCATCTGGGAGGCAAGCCGTGTTTCTTTTTCGCGTCCCCCTGACTATAGAGTCCCCTGTCACTGCTGCCATCCTCTTCAGTTCCCTACCCTTCTGAGCTACAGGGCCTGACTCGGTGCCAGAGGCACAGCCACTGTTTCTTTCCTCATGTAGATCATTCCCCCCCACCCCCACCCTCACCTCACCTCACCTCACCCTAACAGCACTCAAAATGGAGTACTTATTGTTGAGGGGGACGGCCACAGGGTGCTCTCCACGATCTGACGTTTTCCCTTTCCTGTTTTGACAGTCACCCATTTATCAGTCTCCTGTAACCTTGGGGTGACTACCTCCCCGTAGCTCCAAGATGCAGATGAGACACTGCTTCCGGTAACTTCTCGGTATCTTTAAATATCCCGAGGTTGACTTGTTATAAACTCTTACAGTACCGACACACAGTGCCCATGTGTAAACGAGCAGTATTCGCTCTGCAAACGTTTCCTTTCAGAACATTTAGCCAACATTTTACTGAAAGATAAAATCGAATCGCTATGTAGAACAGCTCAAACTGTAAAACGCATCCTCACTCACTGTTCTTTCGCGGAAGCAAGCAGCACCGTTCACATAGAAAATAGTTGAAACGTGTGTTCAAGGAACGATTTGATCGGGAGCAAGCTACTTCTTCCCGCTGCTCCCAACACCGGTTGCGGAAGGACGCTGCAATAATACATTGCAGAGAAAGGAGAATTATTTCCCTACTGCAATCCGTTTTGAGTTACGCACGTTCTTCACATCGCCCCCAAAAGTTCAATTTACAATAAGGTAGATAGGTTGCTTCAAGCTAAGGCTGAATCTAATAACGTCTTAAAATTAGCCCCCCCCCCACCACATATTTAGTGGGTGTTGGGTGTTTTTTTGAAATATTAACCTTATTAATGTTCGAATCTTATAGTGCTCGATTAACACGGATGCAATGCTTCATTATGATATGCACAGTACTTCGGCAGAATACTGTGGACGTACATTTATCTTTCTATCACATATTTATGTAGTTAAACACTATAGCAATATACTTCGGTGTTTGCAATTATCTGCTCGCTGCGCGCTTGGCGTCTGTGGAATGTCGCGCTTGTAACATTAATCGTAATTAAAATACGAAACTGACTGAAGTAAATATCCTAAGTGACCACGTTGCCTAGGTCTTAATGTATAGATCAGCATTTTTCAGGCATATCAATTATGCACCAACTTGTGCACCCGTTATAGCAAAGCCCGGAGCAACTTTGCAATGTATTTTCCGTTTAATACAATCGGCCCGCTTTGTACTGGGTGTATCATTTTTAATTTGACGTTTCTACTGCTGGCACGAATGGACGAAGGAGCAATTTCAGTACTGCGAATTAAGATAAAAGGTGCGCAAAATGTTTTTAAAAGACGTCTCGACTTTAAAAAAACGGGATAACAAAGCGCCACCAGCTACCGCCGCTGCCCTGTGCCCTGTCATTCATTCTTGATGACACAGAGGCTAACCAATAAGTATTTGAATTCGCTTCCGGACGGTTGCACTACACCCAATCACCGTCATGTAAAGGCGGGCTCTTACTGGAAGCTGGCGGAGAGCGCGAGCTGGGATGCTGTTGTGTGCAGTCAGTGCAACCGAGTCGGTGCACTTGGTGCAGACGTGAAGCGGCTTAATCAGATGTGTGTGTTCAGAGAAGTAGAAATCGATTTTAACTTTTAAAACGCATAAATATAAATTTAAAATCATATTACAAAAATGCAGAGAGAGAAATATTTGCCAGAGCTGATGGCAGAGAAAGACACTCTGGATCCCTCTTTTGTTCACGCTACGCGTCTGCTGTCGGAAGGTAAGTTGTGCTGTCGGGAATGAACATGTTGTCCGGAGAAGGAAACGCTTAGCTCTTGCATTGATTGATATAAAAGAATCAACGTTGTTTGTAAATAAAAACAGACATCCCTCCCCTGCGGGTGACCTACAAACTAGTGGCGGTTCTTTTATGTTTATTGGTGCTTGGAGTTCTTCTATGATGTGTGTTTGGGTTGGTGGGGATGGTAAATCACCATGTCCATAATTCAGCTGAATTGATCCAGCATCAATTGTAACAGCTGTTGCTGCAGTTAATGTGGCCCAGGGGCTGCAAATAGCGGCCAGCTGTTAGCTCTGCATGTGTAGTTAGACACACTGATGGAAGTCATCATTGATATATTGGTAATGCGTGCGTGGTATATCTAGATATATGTGCATGCGTAACTATATATGAGACTAGATGCATGTATATACACATATGTAAATCTGCCTATATTTGCGTATATGTACATATATAATGTATATGTGCATCTTCACTTGTGCCTATGTGCGTAACTATATGAACCTGTATCCATATGCAGATATGTCTGTATGTACACACACACGCGTTATACCTAAATGTACACACAAATATATACATGCACTATTATGTAAACGTATGCTTGTGTATTTGCACATATGTACACATAATCTATATGTGCGTCTTTACATACCTCCATATGCACAGAATGTCTCAGTCTTGCAAATGAATATGCCCGTGATTATATACACAGACATGCACGTGCGCTTGTATGTCTCGTATTGTGCGTCTTTTACACACACACACACGCCACCTGTACAATTCCAAGCTTTCTGCGGTCTGTGTGCGTGCTTTGTAAAGGAAGACACTGAGTTTCGTTGCTGCGAATGCATTGCCCCCTTTGGGTTTTTTTATACACCACCACTTCCGCAATTGCCGTCTGTATTGTGTTAGATACCTTAAAAATTAACGAGAACAAGTTCCCGGTAGGTCAGGATGGTGGGGGTCCCGAGCGCTGGAGTCTTGTTTCTCTGCTGTAGAGGGCAGCAGCGCGACGCGCAAGAAGGGTGGAGCGGTCAGCGTAAGATATCGGAGACAATCTTGCACGGTGATGTCTGGCCAGACCCTCATTTCAGTTACACGGCTGTTGCAAACTCGGTATTTTCTGGGTGCTTGCCCGACGGGTTAAAGGACACTAACGTGGACTCTTCCCTCGGCCAAATTCCAATGAATTCCTGGAGAGCGGGAAGTGTTATGATGTAGCTCACACCAGCTACAATTGACATTCCCTTTAAGGCGGAGGGTAGCGGTGGATGGGGACTCATTACTGGGGTATTCTGTCAGGTGAATGAAACCATATTTGTGGGCGTAAATTGGTTGTTGAAATGGGATGTGGAGAGAGTTGGCACAAAAAAAGACAAATATTGACGCTCGGACTGAGCGATACTGATAAGAAAGGAGGAACAGACGGGAACTCAGTTATTAAGAAGCTTTAGTAACAGAGTTTTTGTGCTGGCAGTATGCCAACTCTCAATTATGTTAAAACGCTCTCTGTTAGTCCGTGTTTGGCTTTGTCTTGTCAGAAGATCATTTTAAGACGGTCGCAGTACTGGAACGCGCGCGTCTTCCTAATTGCATCTGGAATATTGTTGCGAATACAAGGGATATTTTCTGGTTTTAGACTTTTTTTTAAAAACTACTGCAAATACTTTTCTAATGTAAGACCATTAAAAGGCAGTGTTGGTAATGGTACAGAAAGATGAACTCGCTTTTCTTGTCATGTTGGGTCGAAATGAAAGGATTTTCTCTTGTGGCATGACAGCCAGTTGTGTACAGTCTGTAGTGTGTACAAGAGGGAATATTAACAAAGTTACATACGAATGAATATTTCAATGTGTTTTAATTCCCGCTGCTGTCCGTAAAGAGTTTTTTTTTACCGTGACTACGTGGGTTTCCTCTGGGTTGCCCCGATTTTCCCCATATTCAAAATTTGTATGGTTTGGTAGGTTAATTTATCAGATGGATGTAACTGAGCAGCATGGGCTCATTGGGCTAGTAGGGCCTGTCACTGTGTTCTATTTCTAAATAAAATAAGTAAAAACTGGAAATATGGGATTTAAAAAATCTGGAAATATTCACAGGCCAGGCAGAATCTGTGGAGACGGAAACTGCATTGGCACTTCAGGTTAACCCAAAACATAACTCAGTTTTTCTTTCCACATATGCTTTCTGACTTGCCTTTACTGCCTTATTGTATTCTGGAAGCTTGTTGAAATTCTGATGTTTACTGGAGTTTAAATAACATGGTCTGGGACAGTGAATGAATGACACTTGCTATTTATCAAGCTGCTACTTACTTATTAACAGAATTCCTGTGAGATTTTGGACTGGAACCCACTGTAGATGCCAGTATAGCTGGGTGCTGTCAGCAAGGTGCTGGTGGCACCTGTGAACAAGAAAGGCAGCAGTAAGTCTCTTTAGCCGTTGAGAGCCTGGTTCTCACTGTCTGATTTCCCATTTAACTGTTCGACTGTTGGAATTTCTCCTCGATAACAGTGAGTTGCAAAGCTGTTCCTATCACAGAAACCGGGCAACAGATTGATATGCTTCCTAGTGCTTTGGTGATTTTCGTATTGGCTGTGTACACTCATTGGCCACTTTATAAAGAACCTCCTGTACGTAATAAAGTGGCCACAGAGTGTATAGTCATGGCCTTCTGCTGCTGTAGCCCATCCACTTTGAGGTTTGACATGTGCGTTCAAGGATGCCTTTCTGTACACCACTGCTGTAGTGCATGGTTACTTGAGTTATTGTCGCTGTTCTGTCAGCATAAATTAGTCTGGCCATTTTCCTGACCTTTCTCAATAACAAGGCGTTTTGCCCAAAGAACTGCCACTTACTGGATTTTTTTTTTTTGTTTTTGCACCGTTCTCTGTAAATCTAGACTCTGGACTAGAGACTGCATAAAAATCCCAAGAGATCAGCAGTTTCCAAGATATTCAAATTACCTTGTCTGGCATTAACAATCATTTCATGGTCAAAGTCACATAGATCACATTTCTTCTCCATTCTGATGTTTGAGCTGAACAGCAACTGAACCTCTTGACCATGTCTGCATGCTTTTACGCATTGAGTTGCTGATTAGATATTTGCTTTAAGGAGCAGGTGTACCTAATAAAGTTGCCATAGACTGTATATCGTTTCTTAGATAAAGTGATAATAAAAGAACAGGTGTGGCTTGGGTAACATTTTATGCAGATATGAAACTTGACTTCCTAACTTTTACTGGTGATGAAAGCAAGCATGACCTGCCAGGTTCTGGGATTTTTCTGTTCCAACCTTTAGGGAGCTCGAGACTTGTTCCATCTGAAGTGTGTTTATTTTAAAGCAAAGGGTATAATGGATAGGGCCGATGAGCCTGACCTGCGCTGTATGTCTCCGATGAGAGAGTGGAAGTAGAAAAACGCTACTCCATTAATTCAGAGCAAGTGGTGGTTATGGCAATGCTCAGCAAGGTGTTTGACCTACGCAATGTAGATTTATGAGTACTTGTCCTCATTTGATCTTTTATTACATAGATTTCTCTATCTGCCAATAATTTCTCCCCACTCTCCTTCTCTCTTTTTCCTTTTTCCATTTCCCATTCTGGCTCCCCTCTTACCCCTTCTCTTCTAGCATGCCCATCACCTCTCTCTGGTACTCCTCCTCCCCTTTCTCCCATACTTAACTCTCCTCTCCTGTCAGATTCCTCCCTCAGCCATTTCCCTTTTCCACCTATCAGCTCCCAGCTGCTCACTTCATTCTCACCCATCCCACTTTGTCCTCACCTGATCTCACCTATTGCCTTCCAGCTTGTACTTCTTCCCGTCCTCTGCCGCCTTATTCTGGCTTTTCCCCTTCCTTTCCAGTCCTGCTGAAGGATCCTGGTCCAAACCATTAACTGTTTATTCCTGTCCTGACTTGTTGAGTTCCTGCAGCGTTTTGTGTTTGGTGATCTTTTCTTATTTCAGTTTTGCTTGTGGTCACGAATCCACCATCATTTGCTTAGGGGATAGATCATTCTACTCAGGTCTGCTCTACCTTTTAGTTGGATCACAAATGACCGAACATTGCCCCCATTTCCTGGTGTCAGCCCACCTTTGCATGGCTAAAAACATTGGGTCTGACAATTGCGCTCTTTTGGAGAAGGATTTTGAATTTTCACACTTGTATTAAAAAGAAGCCATAGTTGTGTTCTTATCAGAATTGCCAAGCCCTGATTTTAAAATTACACACCACCTGAAGCTCCCTCTGCTCTAAGGGATCTTGCCATTTGCTGTACATTGCTCTTGCACTTGACCTTCAGTAATTACACTTGTCTCGGTTAAATTCAGTCTATCATTTCTCCATCCAAATTTGCAACTGATTTGTATCCTCAAAATTTAAGTTTATTTGTCATGTGTGCATTAAAACATACAATGAGATGTGTCATTTGCGTAACAACCAACCAACAAGGATGTGCTGGGGTATCAGCCCGCAAGTGTCATCGCACACATTCCAGCACCAGCATAGCATGCTCACCATGTTGGGCAGACGAACAGAGAACACAACAAAACAACAGTAGCAAAACAAGTCCTGTTCCTCCCTCCCACCCACGGACATAGTACAACCCTCAAACTCCAAGGCCCTCTGTAATCTTTGGCTTCCAGCAGATTCAGGTCTGCTTTATCTTTTGACAATCTTGTTTATTATTCATGGTTCCTCCAATTTTCATGTCATCTACAAAATGACTAACATGCCACCTGAATTTTCATTGAAATCATTGATAAAACAACAGAGGTCTCAGCATTGACTTCTGGCACAGACCTGCAGTCAGAAAAGCATCTTTCCACCACATTGCTCTTCTATGACCAAGCCAATTTCGGTTCCAGTTTACCAACTCACTGTGGATCCTCTGTGACTTAACCCACTGGATCAGCCTACTGTTGTGGGGGAGGGGCTTATAAAATGCTTCACTCAAATCCCTGTGGACAACATCCCCAGACCTACACTCATCAATCATCTTTGTAACCTGCCTTTTAAAAAAAGAACTCAAATCAAATTTGTGAAATAGGAACTCCTGAAGTCATGTTGACTATCCCTCCTTATATAGAAATAGAAACATAGAAAATAGGTGTAGGAGTAGGTCTTTCGGCCCTTTGAGCCTGCACCGCTATTCGTTACGACCAGGGCTGATCATCCAACTCAGAACCCTATACCTGCCTTCTCTCCATACCCCCTGATCCTTTTAGCCAGAAGGGCCTTATCTAACTCCCTCTTAAATATAGCCAATGAACTGGCCTCAACTGTTTCCTGTGGCAGAGAATTCCACAGATTCATCACTCTCTGTGTGAAGAAGTTTTTCCTCATCTCAGTCCTAAAAGGCTTCCCCTTTATCCTCAAACTGTGACCCCTCGTTCTGGACTTCCCCAACATCGGGAACAATCGTCCTGCATCTAGCCTGTCCAATCCCTTTAGAATTTTACACGTTTCAATAAGATACCCCCTCAATCTTCTAAATTCCAGCGAGTATAAGCCTAGTCAATCCAGTCTTTCATCATATGAAAGTCCTGCCATCCCAGGAATCAATCTGGTGACCCTTCTTTGTACTCCCTCTATGGCAAGAATGCCTTTCCTCAGATTAGGGGACCAAAACTGCACACAATACTCTAGGTGTGGTCTCACAAAGGCCTTATACAACTGCTGTAGAACCTCCCTGCTCCTGTACTCAAATCCTCTTGCTAGGAATGCCAGCATACCATTTGCCTTTTTCACCGCCTGCTGTACCTGCATGCCAACTTTCAATGACTGGTGTATAATGACACCCAGGTCTCGTTGCACCTTCGCTTTTCCTAATTGGGCACCATTCAGATAATAATCTGTTTTCCTGTTTTTGCCACCAAAGTGGATAACCTCACATTTATCCACATTAAATTGCATCTGCCATGAATTTGCCCACTCACCTAACCTATCCAAGTCGCCCTGCATCCTCTTAGCATCCTCCCCACAGCTAACACTGCCGCCCAGCTTCGTGTCATCTGCAAACTTGGAGATGCTGCATTTAATTCCCTCGTCTAAGTCATTAATATATATTGTAAACAACTGGGGTCCCAGCACTGAGCCTCGCGGTACCCCACTAGTCACTGCCTGCCATTCTGGAAAGGTCCCGTTTATTCCCACTCTTTGCTTCCTGTCTGCCAACCAATTCTCTATCAAGTTTGGGGCACCGCAGTAGCATAGCGGTTAGTGTGACACTATTACAGCTTGGGGCGTCGGAGTTGAGAGTTCAATTCCAGTGTCCTCTGTAAGAAGGTTTGTACGTCCTTCCCACGTGCACATGGATTTCCTTCAGGTGCTCCGGTTTCCTCCCACAGTCCAAAGATGTACCCATTAGTAGGTTAATTGGTCATTGTAAATTGTCCTGTGATGAGGCTAGGGTTAAGTAGGTGTGTTACTGGGCAGTATGGTTTGTTGGTCTGGATGGGTCTGTTCTGTGCTGTGCCTCGAAATAATAAAATAGCAAATACTGTGCCTCAGAATCTTCTCCAATCTAAGGAGGCCCAGTTAATATTAAGGAAGTTAGAAAGACCCACTTTAATAAACATGTTGTTTTTGCATCTTTCCATGATCTGCCTGCATGCTATTCCTGGAGCTTACGCTGACTATTGGGAGTCCTATAATATATTCCCACCTGTCTTGTTCCTAAATTCTATCTTTATGGCCTTACTGGATGTCCTCATTTAGTGCAATAGCACAGTTGTGGCATTCTCCCTAAACAGTATATAACTCCACCACTCCTTTGGTATCCCACTCTGTCATGCCTGAAACCTCTATGTCCTGGAACTTTGGGATATCAGTCCTGTTCCTCTCTCACTAGAATCAGGTTTATTTTCACTGACATATACTATTTGACTACTCTATTAGATAGACCATGTTAATTCGAATATCTAATCAGCCAATCTTGTGACAGCGGCTTAATGCAAGCATGGTCAAGAAGTTCAATTGTTATTCAGACCAAACATCAGAATAAGGAAGAAATGTAATTTAAGTGATCTTGCCCACGGAATGATTGTTGGTGCCATTCAGGGTGGTTTGAGTATCTAGGAAATTCTGAACTCCCAGGATTTTCATATACAGAAGTCTAGCATTTACAGAGAATGCTGTGAAAAACCAGAAGCCCATGCAGTGCGCAGTTGTTCTGTGGGCAGAAACACCTTGTTAATCAGGAAGGTCAGAGGGGAATAGCCATATTGGTTTAAGCTGACAGGAACTCAAAAATAACATTTCAACAGTGCTGTGCAGAAGAATATCTCTGAATACACACCATGTTGAACCTTGAAGTGGATGGGCTACAGCAGTGTAAGACCACGAACATACAGAATTGTACTCAGTGGCCACCAAGTGTATATCATGCATGCTGATTTATTTTAACAGGATTATATTTAATGAAATTGACTAAACCCACCAAAGAGGCAGCCATAGGGAACAGTAAATTAAATTTAAATACTTTAAGTGAAAACTCAGCCAAGTCCTTTTTTTTTGTTTTTCTAATACTGTGCAAGAAAATTTTGTGGGTATTTGAGAACATACATTTTACTGACAGCAATCAAAAATCAGTGTTAGAATTTGAGATTTTATTTTAAATTAGGAATTATTAGACCATAAGATATAGGAGCAGAATTAGGCCGTTTGTACAATCGAGTCTGCTCTACCATTTCATCATGGCTGATCTAATTCCCACTAAGCCCAAGTCTCCTGCCTTCTCTCTGTAAAACTTCATGCCCTGACTAATCAAGAACCTATCAACCTACCAGTTAAATTGGCCTCCACAGCCGCCTGTGGCAATGAATTCCACAGATACACCACTCTCTGGCGAAAAAAAAATTCTCGGCAACTCCGTTTTAAATGGATGACCCTCTATTCTGAGGTGTTCCCTCTGGTGCTAGACACCCCCATCACAGCAAGCATCCTCTTCACATCAACTCAGTCAAGGCCTTTCAAGATTCAATCGGTTCCAATGAGATTCCCCCTTCATTCTTCTGAATTCCAGTGAGTGCAGGCCCAGAGCCATCAATCAGTCCTCGTGTAATAAGCTTCCCTTTCCCGGAATCATTCTCAGGAATGTCCTCTGAACCCTTTTCAGTATCAGTACATCCTTGCTTAGATAGGGGGCCTAAAACTGCTTACAGTGCTCCAGCTGAGGCTTTACCAGTGCCTTATAGAGCCTCAGCATTACATCCTCACACTTATATTGTAGTCCTCTTGAAATGAATGCTAGCCTTGCATTTGCCCTTCTCACCAATGTCTCAACTTGCAAATTAACTTGCAGGGATCCTGCATGAGGACTTCCAAATCCCTTTGCACCTTGGATTTTTGAATTTTTTTCTTCATTTTAAAAAAAGTCTTCTCTTTGCCCATTCTCCTTTTGCAGTTTTTCTGTTTCCTCACACTAACCTGCTCCTCCACCTACCTTTATATTATCTTTTTAGATTCTTAGATTAGATTATGAGGACACTCAGTTCTCGTTTATTGTCATTTTAGAAATGCATGCATGCATTAAGAAATGATACAATGTTTCTCCAGAGTAATATCACAAAAAAAACAAGACAAACCAAAGACTAACACGACAAGACCACATAATCATAACATATAGTTACAGCAGTGCAAAGCAATACCATAATTTGATAAAGAACAGACCATGGGAACGGTAAAAAAAAGTCTCAAAGTTCCAATCAACTCTCGATAGTCCCCAATAGCAGGTGGCAGAAGGGAGAAACTCACTCTGCCATAAACCTCCAGGTACCGACAATTGTCGATGCATTGGAAGCACCCAACCCCAGCCGACTCTGAGTCCGTCCAAAAACTTCGAGCCTCCGACCAGCCCTTTGACACCAAGCACAGAGCACCATCTCTGCTGAGCGCTTCGACCCCGTCCTGGCTGCCGGGCAACAAGCAAAGCCGAGGACTCAGGGCCTTCCCCTCCGGAGATTCAGGATCACACAGTAACAGCGGCAGTGAAAAAGGCATTTCAGAAGTTTCTCCAGATGTTACTCCGTTCTCTCACGTCTGTCTCCATCAAATCAAAATTGTGCACAGCACCCTGCTTGACAGATTACAGATATCATTCACCGGAGTGGCCGTGCAAGCTGTGTCGCGCCGCCATCTTCTCCTCCTCTGCAAACGTAATCACAAAGCCAACAATTCCATCATACATATCATTGTCATATAATGTAAAAAGAAGGGATCCCAACACCAACCCTGGGGCAGCCAACCAGAACAGGCTCCCATACTTTTCCTTTTGCCAATCAGCCAATGCTCTATGTATGCTAGGATCTTTCCTGTAATACCATGGCACTTAACTTGTTAAGCAGCCTCATGTGTGGTACCTTGTCAAAGGCCTTCTGAAAATCCAAGTCCACAACATCCACTGATTCTCCTTTGTCTATCCTGCTTGATGTTTCTTCAAAGAATTCCCACCGATTTGTCAGGCAAAATTTTCCCTTGAGGAAATCATACTGACTTCAGCCTATTTTATTGTGTGCCTTCAAGTACACTGAAACCACATCCTTAACAATTGACTCCAGTATCTTCCCAACCAAAGGTCAGACAATCTGGCCTGTAATTTCTGTTTTTCTGCATCTCTCCTTCCTTGAAGAGTGGTGTGACATTTGCAATTTTGCAGATGTATCTATCCTGCACCTTCCAAACTGAGTTGCATATTATTGTGAGGCTTTGATTGGTTTAGACTGGATAATTAAATGTTTAAACACAAGAGGTTCTGCAGATGCTGGAAATCCAGGGCAGCACATACAAAATGCTGGAGGTTCTTAGCAGGTCAGGCAGCATCTGTGTCATTGCCTTTTGAAGCTGGTCTTGATGGTGGGGAGGCTAGTGCCCATCATAGAACTGACTGAGATTACAACCTTCTGCAGCTTTTTCTGATCCTGTGCATTGTCCCCTTCACACCAGAGAGTAATGCAACCAGTCAGGATGCTCTCCGCTAAACCTCTGTAGAAACTTGCTAGAGTCTTTGGTGAGATACCAAATCTTCTCAAGCTCCTAATGAAGTATAGCTGCCAGCATGCCTCCTTCGTAATTGCATTAATATTTTGGGTCCAGATATAAGATGTCGAGCCTGGTGGTACATGCTGTTGCATCTGGGGTGGCGGGAGTGGAGGGGGGGTGGGTCTTTGGTTATATTCAGTTGTGTAGAGATGGAAGCCCTATAATCTTCTAACTCAGAGCCAACAACACCAGCAGTAAGCTAGAGGTCTTCTTGAGTGACCAGGTGAGGTGTTTTGGGTGTCCTCAATGTCAAAATACAAAATGAATTTATTATTGTAGTACATATATGCCACAATATGCTCCTTTCAGATTCATTTTCTTGATGGCATTTACAGGAAAATAAAGAAATACAATAGAATTTATGAAAACTGTACATAAATAGACACTGACAAACAACCTATCTACAAAGAAGGTAAATTGTACAAATAAATAGATAAACAGGTAAGATATGATAAGCACCAAGAACATGAGGTGTAAAGCCCTTGAAAGTGATTCGGTAGGTTGTGGTGTCAATTCGGAGTTGAGGTGAGTGAAATTTTCCACGCTGGTCAAGGAGCCTGATGGTTGTAAACTTTTCCTGAGCCTGGTGGTGTTGGCTCCTGCACCTCCTTCCTGATGATCGACGTGAAAAGAGAACATGAAACGTAGAAACATAGAAAATAGGTGCAGGAGTAGGTCATTTGGCCCTTCGAACCTGCACCGCCATTCAGTATGATCATGGCTGATCATCCATCTCAGAACCCTGTACCAGCCTTCCCTCCATACCCCCTGATCCCTTTAGCCACAAGGGCCTTATCTAACTCCCTCTTAAATATAGCCAATGAACCGGCCTCAACTGTTTCCTGTGGCAGAGAATTCCACAGATTCATCACTCTCTGTGTGAAGAAGTTTTTCCTCATCTCGGTCCTAAAAGGCTTCCCCTTTATCCTCAAACTGTGACCCCTCGTTCTGGACTTCCCCAACATCGGGAACAATCTTCCTGCATCTAGCCTGTCCAATCCCTTTAGAATTTTATATGTTTCAATAAGATCCCCCCTCAATCTTCTAAATTCCAGTGAGTATAAGCCTAGTCGATCCAGTCTTTCATCATATGAAAGTCCTGCCATCCCAGGACTCAATCTGGTGACCCTTCTTTGTACTTCCTCTATGGCAAGAATGTCTTTCCTCAGATTAGGGGACCAAAACTGCACACAGTACTCCAGGTGTGGTCTCACCAAGGCCTTGTACAACTGCAGTAGTAACTCCCTGCTCCTGTACTTGAATCCTCTTGCTATGAATGCCAGCATACCATTTGCCTTTTTCACCGCCTGCTGTACCTGCATGCCCACTTTCAATGACTGGTGTACAATGACACCCAGGTCTCGTTGCACCTCCCCTTTTCCTAATCGGCCACCATTCAGATAATAATCTGTTTTCCTGTTTTTGCCACCAAAGTGGATAACCTCACATTTATCCACATTAAATTGTATCTGCCATGAATTTGCCCACTCACCTAACCTATCCAAGTCACCCTGCATCCTCTTAGCATCCTCCCCACAGCTAACACTGCCGCCCAGCTTCGTGTCATCCGCAAACTTGGAGATGCTGCATTTAATTCCCTCATCTAAGTCATTAATATATATTGTAAACAACTGGGGTCCCAGCACTGAGCCTTGTGGTACCCCACTAGTCACTGCCTGTCATTCTGAAAAGGTCCCGTTTATTCCCACTCTTCGCTTCCTGTCTGCCAACCAATTCTCTATCCACATCAATATCATACCCCCAATACCGTGTGCTTTAAGTTTGCACACTAATCTCCTGTGTGGGACCTTGTCAAAAGCCTTTTGAAAATCCAAATATACCACATCCACTGGTTCTCCCCTATCCACTCTACTAGTTATATCCTCAAAAAAATTCTATGAGATTCATCAGACATAATTTTCCTTTCACAAATCCATGCTGACTTTGTCTGATGATTTCACCGCTTTCCAAATGTGCTGTTATCACATCTTTGATAACTGACTCTAGCACTTTCCCCACCACCGATGTTAGACTAACCGGTCTATAATTCCCCGGTTTCTCTCTCCCTCCTTTTTTAAAAAGCAGGGTTACATTAGCCACCCTCCAATCCTCAGGAACTAATGCAGAATCTAAAGAGTTTTGAAAAATTATCACTAATGCATCCACTATTTCTTGGGCTACTTCCTTAAGCTCTCTGGGATGCAGACCATCTGGCCCTGGGGATTTATCTGCCTTTAATCCCTTCAATTTACCTAACACAACTTCCCTACTAACATGTATTTCCCTCAGTTCCTCCATCTCACTAGACCCTCGGTCCCCTACTATTTCTGGAAGATTATTTATCTCCTCCTTAGTGAGGACAGAACTAAAGTAGTTATTCAGTTGGTCTGCCATGTCCTTGTTCCCCATGATCAATTCACCTGTTTCTGACTGTAAGGGACCTACATTTGTCTTAACCAATCTTTTTCTTTTCACATGTCTATAAAAGCTTTTACAGTCAGTTTTTATGTTCCCTGCCAGTTTTCTCCTCTGCTGCACTCTGAATTTCTCCCAGTCCTCAGGTGATTGTATGCTTCTTCTTTGGAATTGATACTATCCCTAATTTCCCTTGTCAGCCACGGGTGCACTACCTTCCTTGATTTATTCTTTTGCCAAACTGTGATGAACAATTGTTGTAGTTCATCCATGCGATTTTTAAATGCTTGCCATTGCATATCCACTGTCAACCCTTTAAGTGTCATTTGCCAGTCTATCTTAGCTCATTCACGTCTCATACCTTCTTTAAGTTCAGAACCTTTGTTTCTGAATTAACTATGTCACTCTCCATCTTAATGAAGAATTCCACCATATTATGGTCACTCTTACCCAAGGGGCCTCTCATGACAAAATTGCTAATTAACCCTTCCTCATTGCTCAATACCCAGTCCAGAATAGCCTGCTCTCTAGTTGGTTCTTCGACATGTTGGTTCAAAAAAACCATCCCACATACATTCCAAGAAATCCTCTTCCTCAGCACTCTTACCAATTTGGTTCACCCAATCTATATGTAAATTGAAGTCACCCATTATAACTGCAGTTCCTTTATTGCACACATTTCTAATTTCCTGTTTAGTACCATCCCTGACCTCACTACTACTGTTAGGTGGCCTGTACACAACTCCCACCAGCATTTTCTGCCCCTTAGTGTTATGCAGCTCTACCCATATCGATTCCACATCCTCCCGGCTAATGTCCTTCCTTTCTATTGTGTTAATCTCCTCTCTAACCAGCAATGCTACCCCACCTCCTTTTCTTTCATGTCTATTCCTCCTGAATATTGAATATCCCTGAATGTTGAGCTCCCATCCTTGGTCACCCTGGAGCCATGTCTCTGTGATCCCAACTATATCATATTCATTAATAACAATCTGCACTTTTAATTCATCCACCTTGTTACGAATGCTCCTTGCATTGACACACAAAGCCTTCAGGCTTGCTTTTACAACACTCTTAACCCTTATACAATTATAAAATTGAAAAGTGGCCCTTTTTGATTTTTGCCCTGGATTTGCTGGCCTGCCACTTTTACTTTTCACCTTACTACTTCTTGCTTCTACCCTCATTTTACACCCCTCTGTCTCTCTGCACTTGTTCCCATCCCCCTGTTGTGAACTAACCTCCTCTCTCCTAGTCTCTTTAATTTGATTCCCACCCCACAACCATTCTAGTTTAAAGTCACCTCAGTAGCCCTCGCAAATCTCCCCGCCAGGATATTGGGCAATGACCTGGATATTGTGGGTCTTTGATGATGGATGATGCTTTCCTGTGGAGGCGCTCCTTGTAATGTGCTCAGTGATGGGAAGGGCTTTGCTTCTGATGTACTGGTCTATGTCCACCACTTTTGGTAGACTTTTTCATTCCTGGGCATTGGTGCTGACTGATAAGGTGAGATGTCTCACCAGTTACCAGATGGCTACCAGTTGTTTCACTTGTTCCAAGCACAGTCACTACCAGGTGGCCCTTTGGCTCACCATGTGAGCTGTTGCTTCTGAGCTGGAAGATCTGGGCCATCCATCTCACCACTGCGTGGCTCCTTGGCAGTGCTGCATTGTTAGATGCACTGAATTTATGATAAAGTATTAAAATGAGAAACTATCCACTCATTGGGTTGTTATAAATGATATGGTGGCTTGGAAGTTAGCTATCCAGATGTCTGTCTAATGATCCAGACATGTGAGTTCATATTCCACCATAGATGTTCGGAAGTTTCTATTAATTAAATCTGACATAAAATTCAGAGCCTACATTAGCATTGGTAAGCATGAAAACACTAGGTTGTCATAAAAATGTCTAGTTCACTAACATGCTGCAAGAAAGAATACCAGCCATCCTTAGTCAGTTCAGCCTATCTTACTTCCTCATGGGTTAGGGAACTGGAACCCAAACTAGACCCCATGCTGAGGTGAAGGGGTACAAATGTTTCTCTAAAAGAAGTGAATTACTGATGCTTGTCTCTTGATGTATTCAGAGGAGAAACTAAAGTGGTTTGTCATGTCGTTGTGATAAGTGAGTAGGTCATGCAAGAAGAGGAATGCAGAATTCATAAAATAAGCTCCAGTGTTGAACATTGTTGACAACTGCAGGCAAATGACCACCTCACAAAGAACACAGCTCCCATTCTGAGAATACATCACCCTTCCCTGAACAAACTCAGATCATAATTACCATTTGATTAGTGGTGTTTCCTTCTGCCCTGGCTGGATTTCTGCCTGAGGTGTTCCCACTGCAAGAAAGTTTATGATTTTTGAACCTAATTCTCCATTCCATCAGAAACTCAACTAATGCCTGTTTTGAGCTATGCAGTTTGCTTTTTTTTAAGATAAGCTTTATTTGTCACACGTACATCAAAACATACAGTGAAAGGCGTCAACAACCAACACAGTCTGAGGATTGTGCTAGGGGCAGCCCGCAGGTCACCATGCTTCTAGCACCAACATAGAATGCCCAACAACTTACTAACCCTAACACGAGGAAGTCTGCAGATGCTGGAATTTCAAGCAACTGAAAGTTAGTGCTGACGAAGGGTCTCGGCCCGAAATGTCAACTGTACCTCTTCCTGTAGATGCTGCCTGACCTGCTGCGTTCACCAGCATTTTTTATGTGTGTAACTTACTAACCGTAGCTTTTTGGAACGTCCTTGGAATATGTGAGGAAACTGGAGCACCCGGAGGAAACCCACGTGGTCACAGGGAGAATGTACATACTCCTTACAAACAGCAGCAGAAATTAAACCCTGATCATGATCCTCGATGCTGGAAAGCATTACTCTAACTGCTACACTACCGCTTTCCCTCTTTCCTGCATTATCTAATGCCAATTTTTAATGTGTCAGAAAGGATTCAACTGGTTTCTAATATCAATCAGTGAGGATTAGTGGAGGAAAATCGATTCAGAATTACAGCTTGATGCTTTGTCAGTAATTATTACATTGTTTATTTAATATCGTCAGTTTATAATTGGCTTAGGCTCAGACAGTGTTGATAAACCCTGTAATTTGTTTCCTTGGTCCTAGATTATTTTATCTTTTATTACTGTTGACACAAATTTCCTTCGATGAATTAGTGAACTGAATTTATGGTTGTCTTCATGTTGCAAAGCGCAGTCATTGCCAAGTGTCAGGCTGATGCAGTGGCAATAGCCCAGCTAATAGGTAGTAAGTTGCAGCCTCACACTACACACTTAAAGCACGTAATTTAGGCTGATGCTGCAGGATGTGATTTTCAAAAGATATTCAATCACTCTGCAACCACGCTTTGAATTCCCCTTGTAGCTGTTCTGCACTGTGAGAAGTAAGTCAGTGCAGCATTTTAAATAATCCTTTTTTTAAAAGTTTTAAAGATTCAAAATTAGTTTCATTTGTCATATATGCAGTACTGTGCAAAAGTCTTAGGCACATGTATATATAGCTGAGGTGCCTAAGACTTTGCAGTGTACTGTATTCGTCAACATGGAGCGAAGAGAGAGCGTTTGTGGTGGGAGCAAAGGATGTTGGGAATGGCGAGGGTGGAGTGCTACAGGAGCGATGTGGGACAGGTGGCAGAGAAGGAGTGCTGGGGCAGAGGGGGTGGTGTGGCATGGGTGTAGACGTACCCAACCCTGAGACACCAGGTAAGGTCATTTGATTGCAGCCAATTGGTTTATTGATCATTACAGAATGTCTCCCTGGTGCTTCACACTCCCTCCTTTTTCCCAACCATGATTTCCCTTTCCTTGCTCCCTTCCCACTCTCAGTCCACAATTGAGATCCATATCAGAATCTGACTTATCACTCAGGTGTCATGATTTTTTTTGTAGCAGTACAGTGCAATATATAAAATTACTACTGTACAAAAGGCTTAGGCACCCTAGCTGGGAGTCTTACACAAGGACTCCGAAGTCCCTTTGCACCTCTGATGTTTGAACTTACTCCACATTTAGATAATAGTCTACACTATTGTTCATATTACCAAAATATTCATTTCCCAGCACTGTATTCTATCTTCCATTTTTTGCCCGTTCTTCCAATTTGTCTAAGCCCTTCTGCATTCACTTTGCTTCCTCAGCACTACCTACCTCTCCGATTATCTTTGTATTATCTGCAGACTTTGCCACAAAGCCATCAATTCAATTATTTAAATCACTGACGAACAATGTGACAAGTCATCATGCCTAATTTAGTGTTGTTTAGTATACTCTTCATTCTCGTAAAGGTGTGTTTTGCCATCTCTATTCTTCTTTTGATATCCATGTCACGCCTGCCATCTGATGTCAACTAGCTTCCTAAGTAGCAAAAGTTCTGTACATGTTTTATGTCTTCCCCGTTCATTTTCAACCTGCAGATGGGATTCTCCGTCTTTTTGGATATCACCATACATTCTGTCTTTTTGCAATTGATAGATAGACCCACTTTTGCACTTTCTTCAACAACTATATCAATTAAGTTTTGTAGTTCTTCCTCCATACTTGCAATTAACACAGTGTCATCCTCATATCTGAAATTATTGATGTTTTCACCGCCAACTTTGATTTCCAAGATGTCTCTTACTTTTGTAATATTGTTTCACTGAGTCAGTTTACGAAAATCGAGAGGCATTAGACAAGGGTGTGTTTTCTCCCTGATTTGTTTAATATGTACAGTGAAACAATATTACAAAAAATGTGACAAGTAGCAGTTCCAATACTGACACTTGAGAATACCACTGATCACCAGCAGCCAACCAGAAAAGACACCTTTTATTCCCACTTGCTGCCTCCTACCTATCAGTCATTCCTCTATCCATGCCAGTATCTTTCCTGTAACGCATTAGGAGTTTATCTTGTTAAGCAGGCTCATATGTGGCATTTTATCAGACACCTTCTGAAAATCCAGGTAAATGGCATCCATTGCCTCTCCTTTGTCCACCCTGCTTGTTACGTACTTGAATAACTCTAATAGATTTGTCAGGCAAGATTTCCCTTGAGAGAAACTATGCTGACTTTGATTTATTTTATCATTAGTCTATTATTAATAATAGATTCCAACAATTTCCCAACCATTGAGGTTAGGCTAACTGGCCTATAATTTCCTTTCTTTTACCTTCCTCCCTTCTTAAAGAGTGGAGTGACATTTGCAATCTTCCAGTCCATGTCAGATCAAGTGATTCTTGAAAGATCATGACCAATGCATCCATTATCTCTTCAGCAACCTCACTCAGGACTCTGGGATATAATCCATCTGGCCCAGGTAACTTATCCGCATTAAGACCTTTCAGTTTGCCTGGCACTTTTTCCTTTGTAATAGCAGTGGCACTCAGTCGTGCTCCTTGACACAAACGGACCTCTGGCACACTGCTAGTATCTTCCACAATGAAGACAGGTACAAAGTACCCATTAAGTTCATCTGTTATTTCTTTGTCTCCTATTACTACCTCACCAGCATCATTTTCCAGTGGTCCAATATCAACTCTCACCACCCGTTTACTCTTTATATAACTACAAAACTTTTGGTATCCTGCTTTATATTATTGGCTAGTCTGCCCTCATATTTAATCTTTTCCCTTCTTATAGCTTTTTCAGTTGCCTTCTGTTGGATTTTAAAATAATGTGGGAGGGAACTGGAGCATCTGGAGGAAAGCCACAAGATCACAGAGAGAACATACATACACCCTACCCACGGTGGCAGGAATTGAACCCTGATCTCCCTCCTTCTGATTTTTTAAAGTGGGTGATTGAGAGGAGTGGTAGGATGGAGGATGTGTAGCTGGAGGTGGAACCTGAGGAGTTTGGAAACCAGAATGAAAGTATCAAAGTAATGGCATTGTTAGATTTGCAAAACTAGGGTTAAAGGGTTTGGGGCTGCTGTAGAGATTCTCCTTGAGTTGGGGTCCGTGCATGGTGAAGGTGAAATTTTAAGGTATCTGATTCATTTGAGCAAGGTGATGGGGAGAAGATCATGTTCAGAATCACCCCTCATGGAAATAGGCTCTTTAGCCTGGGCAAGTTTGTATGGAAGACTGGCAGTTTCAGCCCTAAGTGCCCTTCCCATGCTGCAAGTCTCCCCTCTCCACCGATGTTGTTCAAGGGAAGGGCACTAAGGCTGATACAGCTTGGCACCGGTGTCGTCGCAGAGCTATGTTAAGTGCCTTGCTCAAGGACACAACACGCTGCCTCAGCTGAGGCTCGAACTAGCGACCTTCAGATCACTAGACCGGCACCTTAACCATTTGGCCACGCGCCAACACACTACCACCAACTACCCCTGCAGTTCACAGTGGCTATTTAACCTATCTATCTGCATATCTTTAGGATGTGGAAGGGGACTAGAATATCCAGAGGGAACCCAAAGCAAAACACATACAATTCTGGAGGAACTCAGCAGATCATCCATGGAGGAAAGATGCAGCTGATGTTTCGGTCTGAGACCCTTCATCAGGACTGGAAAGGAAAGGGGCAGAAGTTGGAATAAGAAAGTGGGAGGGGGGTAAAGAGTATAAGCGGGCAGGTGAAGCCAGGCGAGGGGGAAGGTAGGTGGGTAGGGGAGGGGGGATAAAGTGAAAAGCTGAGAGGTGATAGGTGGATGAATTAAAGGGCTGAAGAAGAAGGAATCTGAAAGGAGAGGAGAGTGGATCATGGAAGAAAGGGCAGGAGGAGAAGCGCCGGAGGAGGTTGATGGTCATGTGAGGAGAAGAGAAGGGGTAAGAAGGGAGCCACAATGGGGAATAGAAAAAGAGGGAAAGGGGAGGGGGAAGAAACTACTGCAAATCAGAGAATTTAATCTTCATGCCATCTGATTGGAGGCTACCCAAACAAAATACGAGGTGTTGCCTCTTCCAGAGGGAACCTATGTAGTCACAGGGAGAATATGCAGATTCCACTTGGACAGCATGGAAGGTCGGATTGAGTGTGAGTCACTGGAGCGGCTTTACAGGCTATCCAGCTGGGCTTGTCATGCGCACTGTCCCACAGTCACAGATAGATGAGACAGGTTGCCTCCAAGATAAAATAGGCATCTGTTAGTCTCGTGAGACCATGGATTTGTGCCTTGGAAGGTTTCCAGGGCGCAGACCTGGGCAAGGTTGTAGGGAAGACTGGCAGTTGCCCATGCTGCAAGTCTCCCCTCTCCACGCCACTGATGTTGTCCAAGGGAAGGGCACTAGGGCCGATACAGCTTGGCACCAGTGTCATCGCAAAGCAATGTGTGGTTAAGTGCCTTGCTCAAGGACACAACACGCTGCCTCAGCTGAGGCTCAAACTAGCAACCTTCAGATCACTAGACCGACGCCTTAACCACTTGCCCACGCGCCAACACAAGTAAATATTTATTGTGCTTTATCGGTGAAGAGCTGAGTCTCTGCTGGTCAACTAGGGAAACAATGAAGGCTGATTTAAAGAACAGTGAGCAGAGCTCAGTTAGAAAAAGCAGCATCAGTTTTCTGGTTTCCAAGAAATTTCTACACATGAGCTAATAAAAACAGAAAGACACAAGAAATTTTCCAGATGTTGGAAACCCAGAGCAACGCACATAAAATACTGGAGGATCTCAGCGGGTCAGGCAGCATCAGTGGAAGGAAATAAAGAGTCAGTGTTTACTCTATATAAGTATATCTTACTTCCAGGATGCCTAGGTATGTCTCGAGTAGCAGCAGTACTCTCAATGGATACGATTGAATATTCTCGATTCAGCCTGATACAGCTAAAAAGCACAACTGCTTCCAAGGTCAGTACCGTCAACAAAGATGTCTTAATGCGTTTAAATGAACTATTGCTGCTTAAAACCAATGGAAACAACACCGATTGTGGTCGAAAGCACCCATGTAGGACACCTCAGAGGAAGCGCAGGTGTAGAGCAGGGTTAAAAGTGCGTTTAAGGAAACGGAGTTTTAAACTCCCTATACCGACTATTTTACTAGTGAACGTGCAGTCTCTGGTGAATAAAATCGATGATCTCAGAGCTAAGGTGCTGAATCAGAGGGATATTAGGACCGCATGTGTCCCTTTGTTTCATGGAATCCTGGTTAACCCCCTCCATACCGGATGCAGCGATTCAGATCAACGGGTTTACTATACACCATCAGAATAGATCTATGGAGTCTCTCAAAAACAGAGGTGGAGGAGTATGCCTCATGATCCACTCTTCTTGGTGCACAAATATATCAGTGCTGTCCCTATTCTGCTCGCCAGGACAGCACTTTACTGCTAGAATATCCAGCAATAAAGTGTTGTCCTTTTTACCTACCACGGGAGTTCTCTGGGTCATTTTGGTAGCAGTATACATTCCACCTCAGGCCAATGTCAAGCAGGCTTTGCATGATCTGAGTAATGGGATCAACATACACAAAACAGTGCACCCTGATGCCTTCACCATCGTTTTGGAAGATTTTAACCAGGCCAGTCCGAAAAAATTCACTAAGCACCTACCATCAACAGATCACTTGCAATAACAGAGGAAACAACGCACTGGACCATCGCTACACCACCATCAAGAATGCCTACCGTGCTATTCCACACCCTCACTTTGGGAAGTCTGATCACCTGGCTGTACTTCTACTCCCCAGGTATAGGCAGAGACTGAAGACTGCAGCACCAGCGGTGAGGACCATGAAGGTACGGACGAGGGAAGCACAGGAGTGCCTACAGGACTGCTTTGAATCAGTGGACTGGACTGTATGCAGGAATTCATCTTCAAACCTGGATGAGTATGCTGCAGTTGTTACCGACTTCATTAAAACCTATGTGGATGAGTGTGTGCCCACAAACACTTACTGTACATTCCCAAACCAAAAGCCATGGATGAACCAGGAGATATGTTGTTTGCTGAAGGCTAGATCTGTGGTATTCAAGTCTGGCAACACAGGCCTGTACCAGAAAACCAGGTATGATTTGTGGAGGGCTATTTCAAGGGCAAAGAGACAATTTTGAATGAGGTTGGAGGCGACATCGGATGCATGGCAACTCTGGCAGGGTCTGCAAGACATTACTTCCTACAAAGTGAAACCCAATAGTATGAATGGCAGCGATGCTTCACTGCCAGATGAACACAACACCTTCTATGCCCGCTTTGAAAGGGAGAATATAACTACAGCTGTGAAGATCCCTGCTGCACCTGATGACCCTGTAATCAATGTCTCACAGGCCAATGTTAGGCTGTCTTTAAAAAGAGTGAACCCTCGCAAGGTGGAAGGTCCAGATGGAGTACCTGGTAAGGCTCTGAAAACCTGTGCCAACCAACTAGCAGGAGTATTCAAGGACCATTTCAACCTCTCACTGCTACAGGCAGAAGTTCCCACCTGCTTCAAAAAGGCAACAATTATACCAGTGCCAAAGAAGAATAATGTGAGCTGCCTTAATGTCTATCGCCCGGTAGCACTCACATCAACAGTGATGAAATGCTTTGAGAGGTTGGTCATGACTAGATTGACCTCCTGCCTCAGCAAGGACCTGGACCCATTGCAATTTGCCTATCACCACAATAGGTCAATGGCAGACGCAATCTCAATGGCTCTCCACACGGCTTTAGACCACCCGGACAACACAAACACCTACGTCAGTATACTGTTCATCAACTATAGCTCATCATTTAACACGACCATTCCCACAATCCTGATTGAGAAGTTGCAGAACCTGGGCCTCTGCAATTGGATCCTCGACTTCCTAACCGGAAGACCACAATCTGTGCGGATTGGTGATAACGTCTCCTCCTCACTGACGATCAACACTCTAGGTGTGTGCTTAGCCCACTGCTCTACTCTCTATATACACATAACTGTGTGCCTAGGCATAGCTCAAATTCCATCTATAGATTTGCTGACGAAACTACCATTGTTGGTAGAATCTCAGGTGGTGACGAGAGGGTGTACAAGAGTGAGATATGCCAACTAGTGGAGTGGTGCCACAGCAACAACCTGGCACTCAACATCAGTAAGTCGAAGGAGCTGATTGTGGACTTCAGGAAGGGTAAGATGAAGGAACACATACCAATCCTCATAAAGGGACTAGAAGTGGAAAGAGTGAGCAATTTCAAGTCCCTGGGTGTCAGGATCTCTGAGGATCTAACCTGGTTCCAACATATCGATGCGGATATAAAGAAGGCAAGACAGCGGCTATACTTTATTAGATTTGGCATGTCAGCAAAAACACTCAAAAACTTCTATAGTTGTACTGTGGAGAGCATTCTGACAGGCTGCATCACTGTCTGGTATAGGTGGGCTACTGCACAGGACTGAAAGAAGCTGCAGAGGGTTGTAAATCTAGTCAGCTCCATCTTGGGCACCAACCTACAAAGTATTCATTATTAAGGGCCTCCAGCACCCAGGGCAAGCCCTTTCCTCACCGTTACCATCAGGTAGGAGATACAGAGAAGCCTGAAGGTACACACTCAACGATTAAGGAACAGCTTCTTCTCCTCTGCCATCCGGTTCCTAAATGGATGTTGAAACTATTCAATATACGTATACTTCAGTTGATTTACTTGATTATTAATTATTTTTTCTCACTGCTGGATTATGTATTGCATTGAACTGCTGCTGCTAAGTTAATGTCACATGCCGGTGATAATAAACCTGATTCTGATTCTGACGTTGCAGGCCAAGACCCTTCATCAGGTGATAGAAACACTCAGCAGGTCAGGCAGCATCCATCCGAAAGGGAAGCGGAGTTGACATTTCATGGTGATCCTATTTCTCTCCTCCCACAGACGCAGATTTACCTCGAGTATTTCTAGTATTTTCTGTTTTCATTTCCGATCATAACATCTACAGTTTTGGTTTTTCACTTTATCATTGTAAGCAGCTTCCTGGTCTCCTGAAATACTTTGACTGACTTAATGAGATTATAAACAAAGCATCTTCCCTCTGTCCACCACAACAGTCGGGATTTCCTGTTAACCACCTATTTGAATTCTACTTCACATCCCCATTCTGATTTGTAGGCCCATGGCCTCCTATACTGCCACAATGAGGCTACCCTCAGGTTGGAGGAACAACACCTTATTTTCCATCTTGGTAGCCTCCAACCTGATGGTACAGCATTGATTTCTCTAACTTCTGGTAATTACTCGCACCTAACCCTTCTTTCTTTTTCTGTTCCCAATACTGTCTCCCCCTTGCAATTTCCTTTCGCCTCAGCTACCCATCACCTCTGTCTTCCCTTTCTCCCATGGTCCACTCTCCTCTCCTATCAAATTCCTGCTTCTCCAGCCCTTTACCTCTTCCATCTATCACCTCCAAATTCTCACTTCATCCCCGCTCACCCACCTTCCCCCTCAACTGGGTTTCACCTGTCACCTGCCAGCTTCTACTCTTTCCCATCCCCAGCCTTCTCATTCTCGCTTCTTCCCCCTTCCTTTCTAGTCCTGATGAAAGATCTCGGCCCACAATGTCGACTGCTTATTTCCCTCCAGAGATACTGCCTGACCTGCTGAGTTCCTCCAGCATATTGCCTTGTTGCTCTGGATTTCCGGCATCTGCAAAATCTCTTCTGCTTATCTGCTGGATAACTCTGGGCTGAATCGCTGTCTTCTGCTGTGATTGTAAATAAAGCCTCTTGTTTCCCACACTCCCCCCGCCCGCAGTTGACTGTAGCAAGCTCTGGTGCTTCTTGTGCTAATCCCTAAGCTGATTTGGACATTAATTTTGGTTTCGGGGAATTCCAATATCCTTTCAGTCCATTTCAGGCAAAAAGTTTAATCATTCTGAAAAGCCACTGCATAAATCAATCCCACACCATACTATTTAGAAACTATTTAAATACTATTTAGATTTTGCAGATGCTGGAAATCTTGAGCAACACACACAAAATGCTGGAGGAACTCGACAAGTCAGGCAGCGTCAATGGAGGGAATAGACAGTGAGAACTTCATCAGAAAGTTCTCAGCCCGAAACACCAACTGTTTAATAACCTCCATGGATGCTACCTCACTTGCTGAGTTCCACCAGGACTTGGTGTGTGATGTTATTTAGAAAATTTAGTGAACTCTGCCTTTCATAGACCCTGCATGATTTTGGTTTGATTTTGGGTACCATTTGACAATTTTAGTAAAGGTTGTATTTTAAAGCGGTGAGGCCACAATGGGAGTCTTGTGCATAGTTTTCATCACCCTGTTATAGGAAAGGTGTTATTAAACAATGAAGAATGCACTAAAGATATATGTGGATGTTGCCCGGACTTGGGGACCTGAATTACAAGGAGAGATTGCTTAGACAGGATTTTTACTCCTAGTAAGTAAGAAATCATGGGATGATCTGATACAGCTATGGGGGCATAGACAGGGTGAAATTACAAGGTATATTTTTTCCCAGGGAGGCTGTGCTGAAAATAAGAGAGGATAGATTTAAAATTAGAGGGTTGAGATTTAAAAGTGACATCAGGGACAACTTCTTCACATAAAGGGTGGTGCATATTTGGAATGATCTGCTAGAAATAATGGTTGAGGGGGACACAATAGAAAAATAAAAAAAAAAAAGCAGTACAGCAGTAGGAGAAGCTAGGTACCAAATGTGGGCAGATGGGACCAGTTTGCTGGGCAACACAGCAGGGACCAATAGAGCCAAAGAGTTTGTGTCCATGTAAGATTTCATCAGAAAGTGGCAAGTACTGGCTTTCCTCCATTAATTGGGGACAGTATGGTAGCGTAATGGTCAGTGTAAAGCTATTACAGTGCCAGTAACCCATTGCTGTCTGTAAGGAATTTTTGTGTTCTCCCTGTGACCGCGTGGGTTTCCTCCAGATGCTCTGGTTTCCTCCCACATTCCATTGCAAAGATGTAGAAGGTTAGTAGGCGTAATAAGGTGGCATGTGCTCATTGGGCCAGAAGAGCCTGTTACTATGTTGGAGCTGAATCGGGATCATGTTTAATATCACTGCCATATGTCATGAAACATTTTGTTTTCCAGCAGCAGTACATTGCAATACATATTAAAAAAGCTAAATTACCATAAGAAATGTATATAAAAGAGGAATTAAATAAGCAGTGCAAAAAGAGAGGAGTAAAAGAGAAAAAAATAGTTCATGGGTTTGATGTCCATCAGAAATCTGATGGCGGTAGGGAAGAAGCTGTTCCTAAAACGTTGAGTCGGTGACTTTAGGCTCCTTTACCTCTTCCTTAATGGTGGCAATGAGAAGGGGGCGTGTCCTGGGTGATGGTGACCGTCAGTGATGGATGCATCGCCTTTTGAAGATATCCTCAATGCTGGGGAGGCTAGTGTCCCTGATGGAGTTGGCAGACTTTGCAACTTTCTGCAGCTTTCCCCGATCCTGTGCAGTGGCCCCTCCAAACTAGACAGTGATGCAACCAGTCAGAATGCTTTCTACGGTACATCTGTAGAAATTTGTGAGAGTTGTTGGTGATATACCAGTTGTCATCAGACTGCTAATGAAATATAGCTGCTGTCGTGCCTTCTTTGTAATTGCATCAATATGTTGGGCCCAGGATAGGTGTTCAGAGATTGTGATAGCTAGGAACTTGGACCGGCTCACCCTTTCTACTTCTGATCCCTTGATGAGGGCTGGTGTGTGTTCCTTCGGCTTCTCCTTCATGAAGCCCACAATCAGTTCCTTGGTATTGAGTGCAGGGTTGTTGTTTCAACACCACGCATCCAGCTGATCTGTCTCAATCCTGCATGCCTCTTCGCCACCCTGAAATGCTGCCAACAATAATGGTGTCATTGGCAAATTTATAGATGTTGTTTGAGCTGTGTCTAGCCTCACAGTCATGGGTGTGGGGAGCGTTGTGAGCGGACTAAGCACGTATTCTTGAGGTGTGCCAGTATTGGGTGGCGATGAGGAGGAGATATTATTTCTGATCTGCACTGACTGTGATCTCCAGATAAGGAAATCAAGGATCCAGTTGCAGAGTGAGGTACAGAGGTTTGGATTTGGAGCTTGCTGATTAGTACTGATTGTAGGATGCTGTTGAATGCTGAGCTGTGTCAATAAACAGCCACCTGATGTAGGTATTGCTAGTATCCATAAATAAAAAAATGTCTTGTCAAGGCATTGAGTCTGTCGACGAAGCAGACATGGCTACAACAGCCCACTGATCCTTAGCGCAATGCTGAAGGCATGCTACATTTTATGTTAAAATTCAAGGTTCCCCACCCCCTTCCAAAGGAATGTATAAGATCCAGAAGTGCTTTTCACAGTTGAACAGGATTTTATTCTGATTGGTCTAGTTAACAAGAAATTTGCAACAGACCAGCTCCAAAAATAAACAATGAGTCATCTCCTTTCTGATTTTCTGCCTGGTCTACACAACGCTTGGTGCCAGATTTGCTTACGTAGCAGTATTATCTATAGATAGCTGAATTTGCATTGCACATGCATCTAAATTAACATTCAATCCCCACAGATGCTGAAAGTCAAATGCAGCCAGTTGTGTGCTGTTTTAAAAAGCTGCAGACACTTTCCTTGTGGCCACTGTAGGCAGTTGTACATGCTCTCAGTGGCTGGAGTAATCAGAGGTCAGGTTATTGGAGAGCCCAGAGTTCGAAGCCAAGTGTTTAGTGATTGGTCAATGTCAAGCATCAAATCCCGAGGGTTGAACTGGAAATGCAGAATCGAGAACCATGTCTGGAGTACCAAGTCTTTGAGTCTGCTGGAGAAGCTGAAGGTCCAGCAATGCAAGTCCAAGCCTGAGTCAACTGGAGGCTGAAGACTGAAGATGGCCTGTCCTGGACTGTGTACGAGTGTGGGTGGGAGGGAGGAACAAACTTGCTTTGCTGCTGTTGTTTTGTTGCTTGTTGTGTTCTGTGTTGTTCTGCTGAGCGTTCAATTTGACTACTGCACTAGAAGTTTGTACCTAGTCTCCGGAGGTGGACCATAATTTGTTTTGTTTGAGAAGTAGAAGTACTCTTAGTAGACTGCTGCCTCACACATGCAGTTTCAAACCTGGCCTCTGGAGCTATCAAAGTTCAAAGTAAATTTATTATCAAAATACCTATACACTCAGTGGCCACTCTATTAGTTACATCTGTATACTGCTCGTTAATGCAAAAGTTTAATCAGCCAGTAATGTGGGAGCAGCTCATTGCATAAAAGCATGCAAACATGGTCAAGAGGTTCACTTGTTGTTCAGAAGGGGAAAAAATGTGATCTGTTACTTTGACCATTGTTGGTGTCAGACTGGGTGAGTTGGGTATCTTAAAAACAGCCGACCTGGAATTTTCATGCACAACATTCTTCAGAATTTACAGAGAACAATGCGAGAAACACAAAGCATCCAGTGAGCAGCAGTTCTGTGGGTGAAAATGCCATATTAACGAGAGAGGTCAGAGGAGAATGGCCAGACTGGTACAAGGTGACAGTCATTCAGATAATCACATCTTACAACAGTGGTGTGGAGAAGAGCTTCTTTAAACGCATATGTCAAACCTTGAAGTGGATGGACTACAGCAGCAGAAGACCATGAACATACACTTCGTGGTTACTTTATTAGCTACAGGAGGTACCTGAAAAAAAAGTAGCCACTGAGTGTTTGTTACCATATGCTAACCAGGGATTCATTTTCTTGCAGATATTTACAGGAAAATAATGAAGTACAATAGAATCTGTGAAAAACCATGCATCAACAAAGACTAACAACCAACAAAAGACAAATTATGCAAATATAATAATAAAAAAACATAAGTTGTAAAGAATCCTTGAGAGTGAGGAATCAGTTCAGAGTTGTTGTGAATTCAGGAGCCCGATTGTTGTAGGGTAATAACTGTTCCTAAACCTGGTGATGTGGGACCTCAGGCCTCTGTACTTCCTACCCAATAGTAGTAGCGAGAAGGGAGTATGGCTTGGATGGTGGGGGCCTTTGATGGGTGGATGCTGCTTTCTTGTGGCCGTGCTCCATGTAAGTATACTCAATGGTGGGGATGGTTTTGCCTGTGATGAACTGGGTGGTACCTTTCACTTCTAGTAGTCTAATCGCACAAGAGAAAATCTTCAGATGCTGGAAATCTGAACAACACACAAAATTGCTGGAGGAACTCAACAGGTCAGGCAGATTCTATGGAAAAGAATACAACTGATGTTTTGGGCTGAAACCCTTTAGTAGTCGATGTGGAGTTTGCACGTTCTCCTTGTGACTGCATGGATTTCCTCTGTGTACACTGCTTTTCACCCATGTCTGAAAGACACTCAGGTTAATGGGTTAATTGACCATGATAAGTGAGTGGTAGGAACTGGGGGGGGGGGGTTGTTGATGGGAACATTTGAGTTAATGTAATTGTCTGGTTGATGGTCATAGCAGAGTAGGATAATTGACTTGTTTCCATACTATTTGACTCTGACACTTCGAGAAAGGACCAATTGTGTTGATAATTGAATTTAACAATTCATATGGAAGCTAGGGTGAGTTTGGGGTATCATCCACTGAGGAGCTGGTATGGAATGGGGAAGTACAATAATGTCTATTCAGTAAGCCTAATACAATAGGTATATGGCTAGACTTCATTAGGAATTTGAGGAGATTGACAGCAAAGGCTATGTCACCAAAGGTGCTGGCAAATTTCTACAGGAAATGTGTATTTGAATTTCTACAGTCTGGAGAACATTCTGACTGGTTGCGTCACTCTATAGTATGAAGGCACCAATGCCCAGGATTGTCAGAGGCTTCAGATGATCGTAATCTCGGTGACTTTACAATCATCTGACAGATACAACCCCCTCTGCCATCGAGGACATCTGCAAAATGCAGTACCTCAGGAAGGAGGCATCCATCATGAAGGAACCTCACCATCCAGGACGTGCCCTTTTCTCATTACTGCCATCAGCCTGAAGACCCATACTCAACATTTCAGTAATCAGTTTGCCATCAGATTTCCAAACCATCCGGAACCCATAAATACCAGATCGTTACTTCCTCTTTTGCACTATTTAGTTATTCAGTAATGTAACTTATAACTTGTTATTCCTGCACTGCAAATGTCATGACTTGTGTCAGTAAAATATACCTGATTCTGACTCTGCCAAGGCAAGACTGTATTCATACTATTAGGAAAGGTCAACATGGAATTGGGGTGTGAAAGCACATGAATATTGCAATCAGTGGAAAATAATAGCTTCAGATGTTGCAGGGAATGTCAGAACAATTAGCCAAGTTCTACTAAGCTAGAATATGGAGAGTTTTTTTTAACTACCTTGGGGACATTTGGGATGCCTGGGTGGTTCAGGGAAGCATCTCTCAGAGTGAAAAACCAGTGGTCACTTAATTCCAGAACAAAGTACGATAGGTGTTGGCGTAAAAACAGAAAGGTCTGGAGATGATCTGTAGGTCAGGCAGCACCTTCATTTCATGTTGCTGACTTTATCAGAACACTATGGTGACCTGTGCACATGAAGTGAAATTTCAACTCTCTCCTTTCAGATGCTGTCTGATCTGTTGAGCATTTTCTGGTTTTTTTTGCCATAGTAAATTTTCTTGCAAGCAGTCTGAGGCATTATTAGGTTGATAGCTATGTTAAGGAAGCGTAAAGTTAATCTGAAGCTGAAAGAACACAGGTGCATGCCCACTACAATGAAAAGGACTTGTATAGTTATCCATTCCTTTTTATCCAAATGCTATTACAGTGCCAGCAAACCTGGATCAATTCCACCGCCGTCTGTAAGGAGTTTATACGTCCTCCCTGTGACCTGTGGGTTTCCCCTGGGTGCTCTGTTTTCCTTTCGCATTTCAAAGGAGTACAGGTTAGTAGGTTAATTAGTCACATGGATGTAATTGGACAGTGTGGGCTCACTGGACCAAAAGGACCTGTTACCCTGCTGTATCTCTAAATAAAATAACGGTCAAAATATGACTAGGCTGTATGACCCTGAAGCCTCTTCAACCAATCAATATCATGGTCGCTGTTGACCTCAGATCCAGTTTCCTACCTGGTTCCTATGATCCTTCATTCCCTCCCTGTCCTTTAAAAGAGTACAGAGAAAATTTACAAGGATGTTGGCTGGTCTGGAGGACCTGAGTTATAAGGAAAGGACTTTATTCCTTAGAATGTCGAAGACTGAGAAGAGATTTGATAGAAGTATGCAAAATGATTTGGGTTATAGATAGGGTAAATACAAAGCATGCTTTTTCCACTGAGGTTGAGTGAGACTCCAACCAGAGGTCATGGGTTAAGGTCAAAGGTGAAAAGCTTAAGGGAAACATGAGGGGAAACTTCTTTTACTCAGAACGTTGTGAGAGTCTGGAACGAGCTGCCAGCTCAAGTGGTGCATGTGAGCTCGATTTCACTGTTTCAGTAGAGTCCATGGATGGTATGTGTATAGAAGGCTACAGTCGTACTGCAGGCCAATGGGAGCAGGCAGTTTAAATAGTTTTGGCAAGGACTAGATGGGCTGAAGGGCATGTTTATGTGCTGTGGTCTTCTACGACTTCATGACTCTATGACCAACTTGAGCATCTTTGAGATCTAGGTGTAAGAAATGCCAGTCTTTGCCTGCACAGTTCAATTACCTGCTTATAATTGGGCAGCTCAGTTAAGCTTTAGGACTGTCAGCAAGTGAGGGCAGAGGAAACCAAACAACAACAATTTGCATGCGATACCTTTTCCTTCATTGTAATAAAGTGCCTCTAGGTGCATCTCTGAAGCATGAGCGATAAAATTTGACACTGAGCCTTGAAATAAATTGTTACCGGAAGCAGCCACAAGCTTGGCCAGCAGGTAACTTTTAAGAAATGTCTTTACTTATTTATTAACCACACGGGAGGCCATTCTGCCTATTGGGTCCATGTTAGCTCTTAGCGAAGCAATCTCATTAGTCCTATTCCTTTCCTCCTTATTTCTCCAGTGATTTGCTCTCAGATGCCCATCACTTGCCGTGGTATTCTTTTCCTAAAGGGTAACTTAGAGAAGCCAATTAACCTACCAGTGTATCATGAGAGGGAGAAAATTCCAAGGGCATTAGAGTTAAGGCAGCTGACGACATGACCACCGGTAGCAAAGTGATGAATATCGACGAGTATATACTTGGGTTCATTAGGCAGATCTGCCTTGAGCCAAAGGGACAAGTGTGTGGAACTGAAATTGTAGTCAAGCAGTTCATGGTACGAACAATTACACCTGCAAGTAGGGACCGAGGGGCTGTTGTGTGCGGAGTATGTGCTTGCTGACTTTCTGGAAGAGTGAGACAAGGGAAAGAAGGAAGAGGACAGCTCATGTAACATAAGAGTACCTTTTCCAGTAGGGAGCCAAAGAGCATGACGCACTTCAACACAGTACAGGCCTCATCGGCCGAACCTTTTAACCTACTCGAAGATCAATTTAACCTTTCCCTCCCGTACAGCACTCCAATTTTCTTCCATCCATGTGCCTATCAAAGAATCCCTTCACTGTCCCTAATGTATCTGCTTCTAGGCCACTGCCCCAGGCGGTGTGTTCTATGCACCCACCACTCTGTGTATTAAAAAAAAAGCCTATCCCTGACATCTCCCTATACTTTCCTCCAAAATTATGCTCCCTCATGTTAGCCATTTCCACCTTGGCTGTCCACTCTATCTATTCCTCTTATAACCATATACAACCTCTGATCCTTCTCCGCTGCCTAGCTCATTCAACCTATCCACATAAGACATTCTCTAATCCAGGCAGCATCTTGATAAATCTCGTCTGCGTTCTCTCTAAAGCTTTTACAACTTTCTCATAATGAGAGGACTAGATCTGAGTGCAGTGCTCCCAGTGTATTAATTCATCTGGCTGTAACCCATGGGAATAATGGAATAAAAGGATAGTGAATTCTGAAAGACAAATGAATAAGTTTAATCTTCGCCCTGTTTAAAGTGCCTTGTTGATTTCATGACCAGCTTCATTTTAAAAATTATTGCCAACTGTAATCTAAGTACTAACTGTGCATCTTTTAGCTGACAGCGAACTAATTGCGTGCTGGAAGCAAAGTGCTTACTGCAAGCTGAGGATCTAACTGAAAGGCTGTCATATTGATGTTTTCTCTTCTGTGAATGTTAATTGTATTAACACACTTGATTAAAATGAATGCAGTTGTAATGTTTGTGTGTGACTTCATCTTTGAATAACTCTGTCAAGAGAAATTAGCACATTTTCACTTGAGTCATAGTGTAATTTTGTGTCAATTAGCTTAGAGCAGAACTAGTACATTACGTGGCTTGGGTAAATAAAGTAGGAAACTGGCATTATACAGACTTGTGCATATGATAGAATTCTGATCCTTTATATGCAAGGGAGGAAAAGATGTTCCACTAGCTCTAATCTGGGATCATTGCAAATGCCTTCTGCCATTTATTTTCGAAGTCCTTTTACAAGACATATACAATTGGAATCAGGCTCTGAATCAGGTTTATTATCACTGAGATACACACAGCAACCACTTTATTAGGTACCTTCTGTACCTGATGAAGTGGCCACTAACTGTCTGTATATGGTCGTCTTCTGCTGTAGCCCATCCACTTTAAGTTTTGACGTGGTTGTGCATTCAGAGATGCTCTTCTGCACACCGCAGTTGTAACACGTGGTTACCTGAGTTACTGTCACCTTCCTGTCAGCTTGAACCAGTCTGGCCATTCTCCTCTGACCTTACATTAGCAAGGCATCTCCGCTCACAGAATTGCCACTCACTGGATGTTTTATGATTTTTTTTTTTGCACCATTCTCTGTAAACTCTAAGGACTGTTGTGTGAGAAAATCCAGGAGATTAGCGGTTTCTGAGATCCTCAGATCACCCTGTCTGGCACCAGCAATCATTCCACGTTCAGTCACTTAGATCACATTTCTTCCCAGTTCTGGTATTTGATCGGAACAACAACTGAACCTCTTGGCCAGATCTGCAGGCTTATATGCATTGACTTCCTACCACAAGATTAGCTGATTAGATAATTGCACTAACGAGCAGCTGTACAGATGTACCTAATAAAATAGCCACTGAATGTTTTTAATGATATTTGTTGTTTTGCTGGAGCAGTACAGTGCAATACATAAAAAAAAGTACTGAAGTACGGTGGGGGTGGGGGGGGGCAGAGGTAACTTCTTTACGCAGAGTGGCAGGTGTGTGGAACAGCCTGTCAGCAATGGTGATAGAGGCAGGTACATTAGGGGCAGTTAAGAAACTTTTAGATAGACATATGGATGATAGTTAAAATCGACATTAGGAGGGAGGGTTGAATTGATCTTAGAGTAGCTTAAAAGGTCAGGACAACATCGTGGGCTGAAGGATCTGTACTGTGCTGTACGTTAATGTTCTCTGTTCTAAGTTACAAAAAAAATATATTTAGAAATAGTGCAAAAAGAGAGCAAGATAATGAGGTAGTCTACCTGGATCATGCAGAAAATCTGATGGCAGAGTGGAAGAAGTTGTCCTAAAACGTTGATTGTCCATCCTCAGACTCTTGTACCTCTTCCCTGATGTATTAATAAGAAGAGGGCAAGTCCTGAATGGTGAGGGTATTTCATGGATGCCACCTTCTTGAGGCACTGTCTTTTGAAATGTCCTCAGTGGTTGGGAGGGTACTGTGCATGATAGAGCTGGTTAATTCTACAATCCTCTATCTTTTTCTGATCCTGTGTAGTGGCCCCTCCATACCAGGTGATGATGCAGCCCATCAGAATGCTCTCCACGATAGAAATCTAGAAATTTGCTGGAGTCATTGGTGATGTACCAAATTTTCTTAAACTCCTAATGAGTTAAAGTCTTCTTCGAGATTGTATCAATTTGTTGGGCCCAGGATAGATCTTCTGAGATGATGATGCCCAGAGACTTGACGCTGCTCATCTTTTCCATTGCTGACCCCTCGATGAACGCTATTGTGTGTTCTACTGACTTCTCCTTCCTGAAGTCGACAATCAGTTCCTTGGTCTTACTGATGTTGAGTGCACGGTTGTTGTTGCAGCGCCACTTAGCCAGCCAATCTATCTCCTCTGATATGCTTCCTCAGTCCTATCTGAGATTCTGCCAACAACAATGCTGCCATTGGTGTCTTTTATAGATGGCATTTAAGTTATGCATAGTCACACAGTCATGAGTGTAGAAGGAGTAGAACAGTGGTCGAAGCACATCCCTGAGTTAGTTGGCGTTTGTGCTACACTATCGCCCTGTAAGTAAAAAAAAATACTATCACCTGAAATCCTTTTAGAATCATGGTCACACTACTGTTAAAACCACGGACAAAGTCACTTCAGCCCCTCAAGGAATCACCAGGTCTTTATTTTTAAAATGTTATTTCGAGATGTAGCACAGTAACAGGCCCTTTGTGCCACCCATTAAACTCGTGACCAGCTAACCTACTAACTACTAAGCCTACTAACCTACTAAAACCCAGAGAAACCCCACACAGTCATGGGGAGAATGTACAAACTGCTCACAGAGGTGGAAATTTAACCTGGGTCACTGGTGTCGTCGTCAATTCACTGGACTTTGGAAGCTCATGCTCATTCCTCAATCACACTTTATTTATTTGTGCACAAGGAGAACACATGGCCCCTGTTCTGTTCTGAAGTTTGAACAAAGCACTTTTATACAGAATTGAGTAAGGGTTATGGATATTACTGTTTGGTAACCTTGTGTATGTTCACATTTTATATCTGCATGATCAGTCACCGTTCACAATGCAAGTGGTAAAAGTCAATAGAAACTACAAGCTAATAACCGATGATACTTCGAAGATTGTAAAGTAATTGCCCCCTATCTGGGGTGTCTTTATCTTGTCTCTATGCCAAATGGCCCCAGCCCCCTGCTGTGTAAAGGGAAGCTATGCCCTTCAAAGGCCTCACTTGCCTGTGTTGACTGCACACTATCTGTAACGTATCCCTGCCTTACCTTGCTGCAACTTCCACACTGGCACTGCAATAACGTCACACTCACTACTACACTTTACACTATTGTGCTGCCCAGGATGATGTGTTACCTCCCAGTACAATGCAGCCTCTCCCCTTCCTCTTTTTTTCCCATGTTGCCCTCCCTTTCCGTTATTGCCTGGCTGAAGTTTACCTGGTTTCTATTTGAAAATCCTGACTGCTTCCACCAAGGTCTTAGTTGCTGATTATTTCTACCCTCTGCAGTGAGAAAGATTTCCACATGTACTTCTGTGTGATTGGCCTAATCTGTGTATCATAGAATTATGAAAGGGATAGGTAAGATAGAGGCAGGAAAGTTGTTTCAACTGGTAAGTGGGTCTAGAACTAAGGAATATAGCCTCAAGATTCAGGGGAATAGATTTAGGTCAGAGATGAGAAGAAACTACTTTTCCCAGAGTGTAGTCAATCTGTGGAATTCCCTGATCAGGGAAACAGTAGACACTACCTCGTTAAAAGACTTAAGATGCACTTAGATAGATTTTTGCATAGCAGAGGAATTGAGGGTTATGGGGAAAGGGCAGGTAGGTGGAGCTGAGTCCACAGCAGGTTAGCCATGATCTTATTGAATGGCGGAGCAGGCTCAACAGGCTAGAATAGCGACTCCAGCTCCTATTTATTGTGTCCTTGTATACCTGTGTCTTAGCTCTGTGTGCTGTTCTGGTCAGCACACTATAACGAGCATGGAATTGCACTGGAAGTAGTGCAGGGGAGATTCACCACGATGTTCCCTGGATTGGAGAATCTTAGTTATAAAGAGAAACTGATAGAATTAGCTTTATTTGTCACGTGTAATTTGGGACATATAGTGAAGGGCAACAATAAACACAGTCTGAGGACATGCTGGGAGCAGCCTGCCAAGTGTCATGTTTCCAGTGCCAACATCGTCTGGGTTTGTTTTCCATGGAGCAGAGGGGCTGTGGGGAGACTGATGGAGGTGTACAAAATTATAAGGGGGGGGGTAGATAGGGTAGATAAAAATAGTTCTTTTTTCCAAGCATGTAAAACCTGAGGGCTTGGATGTAAGGGGTTTTTTTCATACTGTGTGTGGGTGGAATATGAAACACTGACTCTGCTTTTGGAAGTGGTGTAGGCAGGTACTCTCACAGCATTTATAAAGCATCTAGAAAAGCACTTCAGTCACTAAGACTTTGAAGCCTCTGTAGTAAATGTAGGTAAATAGGGTTAGTGTAGGTAAGTACGGTGGCCAGCATGGACATGGTGAGCAAAGGGCCTGTTTCTGTTCTGGACAGCCCTATGATTCATATATGATTCTCAAAGAATCCTTCACTGTTGTCATGGAATTTGGGATGTCCTGAGGCAGTGAATGCTGCTTTGTAAATGTAAATCTTTTGTTCACTGTAGACATATACAACAATGGCTAATATTTATCACATAAGATTCATTCCTGTGCAGACACTGGTAACAGTGAGCATATACATTATATGGTTAATATGTGTCATGCGAGAGGGTGCATTCCCGTGGTAAGCGTATAAGCATTAATTCATTCAAAGCAACACACGCAAAATGCTGGAGGAACTCGGTAGGTCAGGCAGCATCTAAGGAAATAAATAAACAGTTGACGTTTCGGGTCGCAACCTTTCTTCAGGACTGGAAAGGAAGGAATATAAAGGAGGACAAGTTAGAAGGTGATAGATGAAGCCAGATGGGTGGGAAAGGTAAAGGGTTGGAGAAGAAGGAATCTGATAGGAAAGGAGAGTGGACCATAGGAGAAAGGGAAGGAGGAGAGGCACCAGTGGGAGGTGACAGGCAGGTGAGAAGAAGTAGGAGACCAGAATGGGGAATAGAAGAGGGAAGAGAGAGGGGACAAAAATATTACCGGAAGGAGAGATTGATGTTTATGCCAATAGGTTGGAGACCACCCGGATGGAATAGTCATAGTCATACTTTATTGATCCCGGGGGAAATTGGTTAAATATGAGATATTGTTCTTCCACCCTGAGAGTGACTTCATCATGGCAAAAGAGGCCCAACAAATTGAAATGGAAATGGGGATAAGAACTAAAATGCAAACACAAGGAAAACTACAGATGCTGGAATTTCAAGCAACACACATCAAAGTTGCTAGTGAACACAGCAGGCCAGGCAGCATCTCTAGGAAGAGGTACAGTCGACGTTTCGGGCCGAGACCCTTCGTCAGGTCTCACTGAAAGAAGAGCTAGTAAGAGATTGGAGAGGGGGAGGGGGAGATCTGAAATGATAGGAGAAGACAGGAGGGGAAGGGATGGAGCCAAGAGCTGGACAGTTGATTGGCAAAAGGGATATGATACAATTATGGGACAGGAGGCCTAGGGAGAAAGAAAGGGGGGGAAGCCCGGAGGATAGGCAATAACGGATGGGGTACGAGGGGGAGGTGGGGCATTAACGGAAACATCGACTGTTCCTCTTCCTATAGATGCTGCCTGGCCTGCTGCATTCACCAGCAACCTTTATGTGTGTTGCTAAGAACTAAAATGGTTGGCCACCAGGAAATTCTGCTTTTGGTGGACAGCGTGAAGCTGTTTGACAAAGTGGTCCTCCAATTATTTCGGGTCTCACCAATGTCGAGGAGGCTTCATTAGGAGCACTGTATACCCTGACAGATTTGCAAGTGATTGGAGGTAAGGGAAGCAGTGAATGGCAGGTGTGGCATTCCTGTTGCTTGCAGGGATATTAGTGGGGAGAGATGAATGGGCACGGGCATCAAAGAGGGATCCTTGCAGTAAGCGGGGGGTGGGGGGAAGTGGAGGTGAAGATGTGTTTGGTGGTATGATCCTCTTGATGGTGGGGGAAGTTGCAGAGAATGATGTGTTGGATTTGGAGGTTCATGTGGTGGCAGGTGAGAAACGGAGGGACTCTATCCCTTTTAAAGCAGAGGGAAGATGGGGTGAGTGTGGATGTCTAGGAAATGGAGGATGTGTGTGTGAGAGCAGCATCAATTGTGGAGGAAGAGAAACTCTGTTCTTTGAAAATTGATATCCCTGATGTCCTGAAAAAGAAAGGCTCATCCTGGGAACAGATGTGGCAGAGACAAAGGAACTGAGAAAAGGGAATAGCATTTTTACAAGAGACCGGTTGGGAAGAGGTAAAAGTCAAGATAGCCGTGGGACTCAGTAGGTTTTATAAAAGATGTCGGTTGACAGTTTGTCTGCAGAGATGGAGAAAGAGAAATCGAGAAAGGGAAGAGAGGTATCAGAAATAAACCAAGTGAATTTAAGGGCAGGATGAAAGTTCAAAATTCATTCAAATACCAGTTGGAAGTGCTTATCTCAAAATGTAAATGTCTTGTGATACAGCACAGTAAGTAAATGGGAAGGAAATGTAGCATGTGTACGTTGGTTTAACAGTGGGTGAGTATGAACCAGCGTCTTCATCCCTAGACCTTTCCTTACTACAAGGCAGTGTCAGCTCTCAACTAACTGAACGGAAGGCTAAAATTAGGCAGGAACTCGTACCAAGTGACGACCGAGTTGGTGGAAGCAAAAGGACCTTGGTTCCCATCTTTGTAAGATTGCACATGATCGATGTTGCTAGGAAACACATTCATAATTCCTCTCCTACTATTCCTCAATGAATGAAATATTGGGTCTGTGATGTTTTTTGCCAGAATGATGTTCCACCCATTAAGGGATGAATTGAAGTAATGACTTGAGATGGAAAAAGTGGGATGATAGATGAAACACAATGTGTTTTTAATGGTGATGAATGCTTTATTTGGAGTTTTGTCGTATGTGTTGCAATATATTCAGCTCTCCGTCTTCAAGGTAATCTGCTATAGCTGCCATTCCTTGCAGGCAATCATTTCTAAGCTATGTGTTCTCCGTGTTTAAGTTGATGGTGCATGTTTATTAGGGTGCAATTATCACAGACATAGAATAGTTTACCTTTTAATTCAGTTCTTGCTGATTCGTTATTTTTTTAGCCATTACAGAAGTGGTGCTTGTACAGACAAATGGTGTAGCTGCCTAACAGTTTGCCATTTTTCTGACCAATCCCAGTAGCCACACATCTCAATAGCTCTTTTCTGCTCTAACAAATAACCGTGTTGTTATTCCACATTGCTTCCAGGCAATGTTTACAGTTCAAAGTAAATATATTATCAAAGTGCGTATGTGTCCCCTTCTACCACCCTGAGATTAATTCTTTGCAGGCATTCACAGTAGAACGAAGAAATAGAATAGAATCAAAGAAAAACTGCACCACATACAAAGACTGACAAGCAACCAATGTTAAAAGTGTGCAAATACAAAAAAAAAATAATAATCAATAAGTAATACTAAGAACATGAATTGTAGAGTCCATGAAAGTGAGTCCATAGGTTGTGTTCAGTGGTCAGTTCAGTATTGAGGTGAGTGAAGATGTCCCTGCTGCTTCAAGAGTCCGGTGGTTGAAGGGTAGTAACTGTTCCTGAACCTGGTGGTGTGGGGTCTGAGGCTCCTGTACCTCCTTGTCTGCATTAGCAGTGAGAAGAGAGCATGAACTGGATGGTGGCTGTCCCGAAGATGGAGCAGTCCAGATAACTAACAGTGATCTTGTACCAAAATGTGTGAGCTGCTGGGAGAGCTTAGTTCATCAAGCAGCGTCTGTGGCAGCATGGTAGTGTGGTGGTTAGTGTAATGATTTTACAGTGCTTGAGACCAGGGTTACCAATTCCTACTGCTGTCTGTAAGCAGTTTGTACACTCTCTCTGAGGCCATATGGGTTTCCTCCGGGTGCCTCTGTTTCCTCCCACAGTCCAAAGACGTACATGTTAGTAGGGTAATTGGCTACGTGGGTGTAATTGGCCTGTGTGAGCTCGTTGGGACAGAAGGACCTGTTACAGTGCTGTATCTCTAAATAAATTAAATCTTAAAAAAGAGATTGTGTTGATGTCTCCAGTTGATACCCTGTATCAGGACCAAATACAAAACAATCATATTTACCTCTCTGCTTTATTCCTTTTATTTTATTTTATTTTACAATACTTTATTCCCTGGAGCACAGGAGTATGAGGAGACATCTTACAGAGGTATACAAAATTTCATGCCATACGCCGGTGATATTGAACCTGATTCTGAATTATAGAGATATAGCTGGGGTGAATGCAGGCAGGCTTTTCCCCTGAGACTGGAACTAGACATCATAGAGCATAGGACATTATATGTCCTTCGGCCCACAATACTGTGCCAAGCTGTTGACCTACACTAAGATTAATTTAACTCTTCCCTCCTACGTAGTCCTCTATTTTTCTATCATCCGTGTGCTTACCTAAATGTTTCTTGTTCCCCTAATGTATCGGCCAGTTATGTAATTACCTGATATCTATGATGAAAAGTGAAATATTTATGGGGAACCTAAGGGAGAACTTCTTCACTCAGAGGGTGGTGGGAATGCGAAATAAGTTGCCAGTGGAAGTAGTAGATGCAGGTTCAATTGTAACTTGTACCACTCAAGGCAACTGGACTTGCGGTGTGGTCTGGATGTTTCACCCCTCATCTGGGAGGCTTCTTCAGTTCTGATCCATGGTGGGTAGTTTTCTGGTTTATAAACTCTGTGATTTGTTTAAAGGTATAGCAATCATATGAGGATCATTAACGGTTGTAGAGGCAATGAGAGGGTCACAAGTCTTATCTTTGCATGAATGGAGGTGTGAACCATTGTGAGGACGCCAGGGTGGAGATGTTAGGACTGCACTGTAAGTAGCTGGTAGGTGATGTCGTACCTCACCCCCTCAGTTCAGGGATTGGTTTTCCAGTTTGACAAAGATGGCTTCTTTAAGCTCTATTTCAAACCACCTGTCTTCCCTGTCCAATATGTACACATTGTGATCATCAGAGGGGTGTCCCTTACCCTTTTGGTGTAGATATACAGCCAAGGTGGAGAACTACCTACCATGGATTAGAACTGAAGAACTCTCTTGGATGAGTGGTGTAACGTTTTCTAGACAACACAGCAAGTCCAGTTGCCGTGATTTACTAATGCTTGATAAACAATGACCTGGATGACTGAGAACCTTCACATCCTAGACATGTTCAATTGTAACATTTAAGAGAAATTTAAATAGGTATATGGATAAGAGGATTGTGGAGAGATATGGTCTGGGTGCAGGGAGATGGGACGATGCAGACCAGGCCAACGTGAATTAGATGAGACAATGGACCTGTTTCTATGCTGTAGTACTCTGACTCTAAACATAATAGGTATAGTCAAACCAAATGTCACCCAAAAGCAAAATACTGCAGATTCGAGAAATCTGAAATAAAAACAAAAAGAGAAACACACTCAGCAGGTCAGGCAACATCTGTGGAGGGAGAAACAGAGTTAATGTTTCGTGTTTCAATGATGTCATGCAGATTTCACACAAGCTGAATGTGGGGTATTAGACAGGGTGCAAGAATCTGGTTGGGGATAGATTTCAGAGTCTTTAAGGTGGAGGAAAGTTAGGAGAGATAGAGAGGTGAAGGGAGGGAAGGCCAGAGTTGTGTTTTGGTGGCTGAAGACATAGAACTTGTGATGGAGCAGTAATAATCAGAGTTCTGGTATAAATCCAAATTACAGGCGCATCATTGAGCTATTGGAGACTGGAGCGTTCATACTGCTTGTCTACGCAATCTCAAAGTCAACAGTTATGGTTAATTCAAACAACAATTCAATTCAAAGTTATTATCTGGGATCAACCTCTTCATTCCTGTAAGAATCCCTCCTTAGTTTGAAGAGCACAGAGCTCAGCCTGAGACAAAGTCTAGGGAAAAAGTGCCAGCTATTTAGGATTGAGAAGAGAACTTCCTTCGGAGAGTTCTTTCAGAAGGTTGCTCGTAAGTCCGGAAAGTGAAGACAAATGGCCAAAGCCTGGAGACTGAAGGCATATCCTGGAGCTAGAGGACTATCTATATATGTGGGTGACTGTGAGTGAGGATGGAAGGGAGGAAAGGGACAAGTTTTGCTGTTGTTTTGTTTGTTTGTTGTGCTCTGCCAAGCATTGTGGGATGCCATATTGTTGCTGTACTGTATGGCGACACTTGTGGGCCGTCCCCAGCACATTCTTAGGTGTGTTGCTTGTGAACGTAATTGGCACATTTCACTGTTTGTCTCCATGTACGTGTGATAAGCAAATCTGAATCGGAGAGTGTTGGAATTCTCAACCACAGGAGACGGTGGAGGCTCGGTCTCTAAATGTGCTAAAGGAGTGATTGATGGCGAATTGAATGTCAGCTGGGAAAGTACAGTTGTGGCCAAGAATGAGCCAGCATTTTACAGAACAGCTGAGCAGGCTGAAGGGAAGGAGGTTTGCCCTAAAAAGAGTACAGAGAAAATTGACGAGGATGTTGCCAGGACTTGATGACCTGATGGGAAAAGATTGAGTATATTAGGACTTTATTCCCTGGAGAGCAGGGGAATGAGAGGTGATTTGATAGAGGTATACAGAATTATGAGGGTTAAAGATAGGGTAAGTGCAAGTAAGCTTTTTCCAGAGGTTGGGTGAGACTAGAACTAGAGCTCATGGGTTAAGGGTGAAAGGTAAAATATCTAAGGGGAGCATGGGGGGGATGATCTTCACATAGAGGTTGGTGAGAGTGTGGAATGAGCCGCTAACGGAAGTGTTAGGTGCAGGTTGATTGCAATACTTAAGAGAAATTTGAATAAGTACATGAATGGGAGGGGTTTGGAGGGCTGTTGTCTAGGTACAGGTTGATGGGTCTAGGGAGAATTGGACTAGATCGACTGTTATTGTGCTGAAGTGCTGTATGTCTGAATAAAAATACTGGAGCATATTTATTTCTTACTGGTTCTGGAAAAAACTTCAAACAGAGCTTGAATGTAGTTATTTCCATTGTGGCACTGCCCACTCATCTTGGCTTTTCTAAGTGCAGAAATAACTCTTTCCCATTCCTATGGGAAAATTTTCCAACTCAGTGAGATCAATTCTCCACGTACTGATCACAGGGAGTGTGCCCGTGCTTCCTTATCTGTCTTCAAAGGCAACCTCTGCTTGGTAGGAATTAGCCTTCAATCTGCAGGACGGGAACGAGATCACAACTCCACTATGGTTTCATCTGGGTACCAGCGGCACCAGCTGTGAGCTTAATTCAGAGCCGGTTTACTGAACTCCCCTCCTTGTTAGCTGATCTTAAAGGTTCTTTTCTGGAGAAAGGAGAAATCTGTGTCATCAAACAGGGTACAGGTGAGTGAGGTTTCTGATTTGCTTGCCGTCACCACCTACATCCATCCTTGCTTTGTGGCAACATTAGCTTGGCAGCTGCTGAATACGCTGTCTTATGTGTTCAGCTGCATCGGGCACATTAGATGATCTGGTGAACAGGAGACCGTGTAAAGGATGCTGAAGTGTAAAAGATGCCGGCCAGTTGGGCCTTAGGATGATCCAGCCCTTCAGTCTTTGTGGGCTATCTACAAGACTGAGCCAATTAGTTCCTCTCCCTTTCCCCCTCAAGTGGATGTGGTAGAGGCAGGTTCAATTGTCATATTTGAGAAGTTTGGATTGGTACATGGATGGGAGTGGTATGGATGGCTGTGGTCCATGCGCAGGTTACTGGAACAAGGCAGAATAGTAGTTTGGTGATAATAGGTGGGCTGAAGAACATGTTTCTATGCTGTAGTGTTCCATGAATTTATAACTCTTAAGTATTTATCCAGCTCCTAGTTGAAAGTTAATAATGTCCCGATTCCTCACCAATGTTAGTGTTGTGGGAGATCGAAACATTGAGACAGTGGGCCTCGCTGTCAGAGGCCACTGCATTCGAGCGAGCACTCACTCTCTCTCTCTCCCTCTCTCGATAGTGAGAGAGTCTGCTGATTCTCGAAATAAATTGAAAAAGCGAGCTGTTGGCCTCCCTTCTCACTATGGCAGGAGCGATCTCTCTCTCTGTCTCTGTCTCTGTCTCTGTCTCTGTGTCTCTGTCTCTGTGTGTGTGTCTCTCTCTCTCTCTCTCTCTCTCTCTCTCTCTCCTTCTCTCTCCTCTTCCCCCCCCCTCCCGACTCACTCACTCACACAGAGGGCCTGTTGAGGTGCTGGGATGGACATTGGGTGTTGATGGACTTCAGGTGTTGGTCTGTGGAGTCTTGCTATTGCTTGGTAGGTGGAGGGGCTGATGCTTTCTGCTGGAGCAAGTGGAGGGGAGGGTTGATGTGTGGGAGGGGAGAAGAGGGTTTTGGGGTTTTACTGTTTTCTGTCATTCATTTTTTCCACTGTGTTTCATGCATGTCTACAAAGAGTAAGGATTTTGGGTTGTATACTGGATGCATTTTCTGACATTAAATTAAATCTTTGAACCATTGAATCCACTCCCAACATCTTTTCAGGGAAATTCAGTGTGTAAAAAGAAAAAAAAATCTTGTGTCTCTTGTTCCTTTCACCAAATGCCTTAAACTCTGAATCCTTTGGTCACTGGTGCTTTAACCAATAGAATCAGCTTTTTCCCTCTCTGTCAAGATCACTGAGAGGTTTCCACTTAAATCTAGTTGCTGTAATTCAACATAAGTGTGCCCTTAGTCCTGTTGCCTACCATTATTAAAATATACAGATATAAAAATCTTTTAAACGCTCATGTGGATGTTACTCTTGGTGCTGGTGTTGGTAGTTGGTCATTGTGCTTTATGTCCCCACATTGTACTTATTGTTTCATTGTACCTTCAGGTATTTCACATCCTTGTGGAACTGGCAATGAGACAAATAACCTTTATTACATCGACTTAGGGAGGCCACACAGTGTGAATTGATACTAACTCCATAAACATGATACCATATATCACCGTTAACAGAGTTTAAACTTGTGATCTATCACTTTATTTCTGCTCTATCAGTTGCAGCTGGTATAATGTTCCCATTAGGCATTTAGTATGCCCAGAATACTCAAAACATTTATTTCCATTGTCCCAGAGCAAAGTGTGTAAATAGGATTTAACCTCTCCCCCTCTCCCCCTCTCCCCCTCTCCCCCTCTCCCCCTCTCCCCCTCTCCCCCTCTCCCCCTCTCCCCCTCTCCCCCTCTCCCCCTCTCCCCCTCTCCCCCTCTCCCCCTCTCCCCCTCTCCCCCTCTCCCCCTCTCCCCCTCTCCCCCACCATTTCTCTGTCTCTCACTTTTCTGTCTCCCCCCTCTGCTCTCCCCCTCCCCCTTTCGCTCCTTCTCTTTCCCCTTTCTCTACCCTCTCCCACCCAACTCAATTCGTTGAGAACTGAGGAACATTTTTTTCAAAGCGGAGTGAAAGAATGCAGGTGTGAAGAAGAAATTTTTACATTAACTTAAAATTAGCAAATAAATGTATTTTCAATGTTGTAAAACAGATTTCATTTTATTCTTCCACTTTGGAAATCTTTAGGACTTCTGCTTACTGGACCCTAAGCTGTAGAATTCCCTCCATAAACCTGGAGCTTCTGCCAAAATTCTGTGCATGCTGTGGGATAACTGCCTACTGGACTCAGAGGTGGCCGTGTTGTGATTGACACTTGATCTGACACATCACCAAAAAAGAGTTGGGGTTATGCTCAGGCTGGTAGTTCTGGACACCTGTAGGCCAAGGGCCTCCTGTACTCGGTGGATAATCTGAACTGATCGCTCCAGATGTTTTGTTTTGTTTTCCGAAATCTTTAGCATTTTCTTGTTGGCAGCTTTCCCGCAGCTTGTTTCTCAAACTCATTACTTTTGATTTGTTGATGGCAAAAGAGTGTCAACAGGAGATAAGTGTGAGTTAGCAGCGGTGGTTGAGACTGGAAAGTGAAACACCGTGATGGTGGGTAGGGAAGGTCACGGAGAGGTGGCAGGGCGATGGCCTTCACTCTTCACGTGCTCGTTGGACCACAGTGGCTTATTACTGTGCTGTATCTCCAAAGAAAATATAAATAAGTAAGAAATCATGACAATAATTAAAGCACAGGCAATAATTAAAATCTAATGGACTGAGACCCCACACTTATAAATTTTCAATGGAGGGAAAATTGTTTGCAGCTAAGAATTGTCAGTTTGTTAGGAGGCGAGTTGCACTGGGATGACCAAGGCTTCTGGGCGTCTCTGCTTGTTTCAGACAAGTAGAGCAGACTCACTTGCTCTGTCTCCTTCAGCAATGATTCCCTTGCTGAGATTCCCACAAATATTCTACAGACTTGATGCAACTTGGACTGAAATGCTTCAACTTCTGTGTATAGCTCTCCACGCGCTGATGCTAGAAATTGCCATCCATATTTCTGTGTTCTGTTAACCTCAATATGTGAATTGCTGTAAAAATAAAACATTTATATTAAATTCTTTTTCCCAGAACATGGTAACTGTGTTACAACACCAGTGACTTAGGTTCATTTTCTGCTGTTGTCTGTAAGGAGTTAGTACATTCTCCCCTTGATTCCGTGGGTTTACTCAGGGTGCTTTGGTTTCCTCCCACGTTCCAAAGACATATGGGTCAGTAGGTTAATTGGTTACATCACGTGAGTGTAATTGGACAGTGCAGCCTCGTTGAGACGGAAGGGCCTGTTACTGTGCCAATATCTCAATAAATAAACCATTAAAAATGTTCATGGGCAAGGGTAGACAAAATAAATGACTTCACTGTTGCTTTCCTGAGATTAACAAAATCTGGATCACAAGTGAAGTTAAAGTTACACCTAATTTGGTAAATTATTTGTTCAGTAAAAGGGCATGAAACCAATACATGATATGAAGCTTATGGGTTTCTGTTGAATATGCCGCCAACTCACAAGCTGAGATCATATTCCATGGTTATTCATGATGTTTGCTACTTTCATGAGAGATATCAACTTCAAAGTGTTATTACACTTTCCCAGTGATCATTTCAGAATTCAGTTACAGAAAACCTTACTGTCTGCATAAGCCTATATTTGTTTTGCTCTGTTCATTTTGCTGAGATCTGCTTGTGTTTGTTTAATTGATGAGGACGGGTCATATCACTGGGGCACCGGGATTGAGAGCCCGTTGAGTGACAATAGAGTGAACAAGATAAAGTTAACTCAACAACATACATCAAAGTTGCTGGTGAACGCAGCAGGCCAGGCAGCATCTGTAGGAAGAGGTGCAGTCGATGTTTCAGGCCGAGACCCTTCGTCAGGACTAACTGAAGGAAGAGTGAGTAAGGGATTTGAAAGTTGGAGGGGGAGGGGGAGATCCAAAATGATAGGAGAAGACAGGAGGGGGAGGGATAGAGCCAAGAGCTGGACAGGTGATAGGCAAAAGGGGATACAAGAGGATCATGGGACAGGAGGTCCGGGAAGAAAGTCAAGGGGGGGGGACCCAGAGGATGGGCAAGAGGTATATTCAGAGGGACAGAGGGAGAAAAAGGAGAGTGAGAGAAAGAATGTGTGCATAAATATAAGTAACAGATGGGGTACGAGGGGGAGGTGGGGCCTTAGCGGAAGTATCTCCCAGTGGCCATACATTTTAATTCCACATCCCATTCCCATTCTGACATGTCCATCCACGGCCTCCTCTACTGTAAAGATGAAGCCACACTCAGGTTGGAGGAACAACACCTTATATTCCGTCTGGGTAGCCTCCAACCTGATGGCATGAACATCGACTTCTCTAACTTCCGCTAAGGCCCCACCTCCCCCTCGTACCCTATCTGTTACTCATTTTTATGCACACATTCTTTCTCTCATTCTCCTTTTTCTCCATCTGTCCCTCTGAATATACCTCTTGCCCATCCTCTGGGTCCCCCCCACTTGTCTTTCTTCCCAGACCTCCTGTCCCATGATCCTCTCGTATCCCCTTTTGCCTATCACCTGTCCAGCTCTTGGCTCCATCCCTCCCCCTCCTGTCTTCTCCTATCATTTTGGATCTCCCCCTCCCCCTCCAACTTTCAAATCCCTTACTCGCTCTTCCTTCAGTTAGTCCTGACGAAGGGTCTCGGCCTGAAACGTCGACTGCACCTCTTCCTACAGATGCTGCCTGGCCTGCTGCGTTCACCAGCAACTTTGATGTGTGTTGCTTGAATTTCCAGCATCTGCAGAATTCCTGTTGTTTGAAGATTAAGTTAACTGTCTTTGAAACATAGTTATTAATCTAGACTATTTCAAACTCAGTTCATGTGCATTAATTAGATCTTTGTATGAATTTATACAGGCAATTATACAAAAGACACCACCGATGTTATCATTAATGTAAACAATTTCAGATCTGCATATTTTGAAGCCATTCCCTTGAATATACCCTAAAGTATTGCTTCTCAGGCTGTTAAGATTAAAGATTAGTTTTATTTGTCACATGTACATTGAAGCATACCATGAAATATAAGACCATAAGACATTAGAGCAGAATTAGGCCATCTGGCCCATCGAGTCCTCTCTGCCATTCAGTCATGGCTGACCCTTGTTTTCTATCTCCTTCTCAACCCCAGTTTCTGGCCTTCCATGTCCAATCAAGAGCCTATCAATCTCTGCCTTAAATACACCCAATGACCTGGCCTCCACAGCTGCATGTGGCAACAAATTGCACAATTCCACAACAAATATGTTGTATGCATTAAATGAAATCAGCAAGGATTGTGCTTGGCAGCCTGCAAGTGTCACCATGCTTCCAGCACCAACATAACATACCCACAATGCACTAAAGCTAACTGTACACCTTTGGAATGCGGGAGGAAATCAAAGCCCTGGAGGAAACCCATGTACCCATGGAGAATGTACAAACTCCTTACAGACAGGAATCTTTGATCGCAAGCACTCGAAAGCAATGCACTAACTGCCACACTACTATGCCATCTTGTTCTCTCAGGATTGAGGATGACTTGCTTCCAATCTGGGTCAGTGGCTTGAAAGGTGGCCCATGAGACCAATGTGGAAACTGTAGACTTCTGTCATATACAGGACAGGACTGTTGAGTGAGTAATTTGTAGGGTGGTGGTGTTCCATCTATTTCTTATGCCTGAGCGCCTGTGTGCTCGCATTGCAAGGCCTCAAGGATCTCAACACCATCCCGCGTTCTTCTCCACTTTGACTAGTCTTGTGCCAGGACTTCCTTGGAGTCAGTAAAGACGTGGCATTTTTTTTTAAGGTAGATTTGAGCACATCCTTCTTCCCTCTACCCGTTAAGCTGTTCCAGTGACAGATCTTGGAACTGACTTTCTGTTTCAGGAATCTGGAATCAACCAGTCAAGTGCCACGGCCTGGTCAAGAGAGCTGGTGGGGTGTAATCAGTTCCTGTAATCCTGTCCTTAATGCTGGGGATTGTGATCTGGGAGAGAACAGTGACAATGGATCACTTAGCCTGCCAAAGGGTTTGGAGATTTACTGGTCCAAGTCAAAGGAAGGTAGGGAATTAGTTTGTCCACTACATTGTGAGTTTTGTTTCAGGTAGAGGTCTTGATCTTCAAATTCCCTTTCTCACAGGCAAGAGGTTGTGCTGCTTTGTTGAAAACCAAGGCAAATTTCGACATCAATCTGTGCCTTCACTGAGAGGAGTGGCTCAGGAGATGTGGGAAGTGGTCCACCCTTTTCAGTTTCGCGGTAGAGTTGTTCAGTGGAGGCGCGTTGGTAGAGGGAGCTTCATTTGGCAGATGTTATGTATGAGGCCCAGTTGTGTGGCGGTTTGCACAATCACTCTCCAGTGGCAGCTTCACCGATCAGGGTTCGATTCCCGCCACTGTTTCTAAGGAGTTTCTATGTTCTCCCTGTGACCCCATTAGTTTCTGCTGAGTGCTGCAGTTGCCTCCACATTCCAAAGCTGTACAGTTAGCGTTAGTAAGTTGTGGGTATGGAACCATGGTGGTGCTGGAAGCACGACACTTGCAGGCTGCCTGCTGCACAATCCCACCTGATTTGTTATGATGCAAACGATGCATTTCGCTGTATGTTTCAATGTACACGTGACAAATGAAGCTAATGTATACTTCAGTAACAAGCTAATGCTGACTTAGTGCTCAGCTGAGGTTGCCAGCTCAACTATAGAGGTTTAGGTGACCTTGGTTCTGAAGTCTAGGGCTTTTGTCGAGGGAGATTGAGTTGTGCAAAGGTTCCCCACCCTCATTCTAACAGCTTTCTACTGGAACGCCATCGAGAGTGTACTGTGGCTGCATCATTATGTGGTATGGATTCTGCAAGGCATCAGACCACTAGACCCTACAGAGGACAGTAAAAACCACCAAGAGGATTTTACCTGGAACGTTGTAGATGAAGGGCCCAAACATTGTTGAAGATCTCTACCACCTATCCCAAAATCTCCTTGACCCACTACCATCAGGACTAGGACTGCCAAACTGGGTAACAGCTTCTTCCCTCAGGCTGTGAAACTAATGAATACTCTGCCACCACCGAGGTCTCATTATGACAGTGAACTGTTTACTGTTTATCTGTGCTGCACCTTACTACGTGTATTTAGAATTATATTTATTTATAGTATAATATTTTAGTGTGTGTGTGTGTGAGAGAGATACATCTTGTGTGGGGGCAGCATGGTCTGGAGGAACTTTGTTTCGTTTGTTTGTATACAGTATACGTACACTCAGATGTCACTAAATTTGAACTTGAGGTAGATGAGTATCACCAAGCAACACATCTCTGAAACAATACACAAAAAAAAGAACTTTCCTAATTAGGATTTAGTTCTTATTAAACCATGATCTTCAGAAATCGAAGGTGATTGCTGTTGTCATACACTCAGTGCCACTTCATTAGGTACAGGAACAGGACCCGGTGTGATCTGCTGCTGCTGTAAACTCCAGAGACTGTTGTGTGTGAAACTCGCTGGAGGTCAGCACTTCCTGAGATACTCAAACCACTCCCAACTGGCACCAACAATCATTCCATGGTCAAAGTCACTTAGATCACATTTCTTCCCCATTCTGAAGTTTTGTCTGAACAACAACTGAATCTCTTGACCATGCCTTTGTTTTCTGGCTGCCTGTAAGGAGACAAATTTCAAGGTTGTATAATGGATACGTATTTTGATAAATGTACTTTGAACTTTGAAGGGAGGAGCACACTCAGCCTGATGCTGGGCAGTATGTTCCTGTGTATCTAGGTTGATGCCAAAGCCTTTTAGTGAAGTTTTCAGGGTATCTTTATAGCGTTTCCTTTGACCTCCATGGGAATGCTTTCCTTTCTGTAGTTTGCTGTAAAGCGGTCTCTTGGGCAGCCGATAGTCTGATATATGAGCAATGTGTGCATCAGAATGGCGTAGATACTGGGTGGGCCCGCCTTGGTAAGTACCTCAGTGTCAGGGATTCTGTCTTGCAACGTAATGAAGAGAAGCTTCCTGAGGCAGACTGTGTGGAAATGGTTCAGTTTCTTGGCTGCTGTTGGTATACTGTCAGGTGTAAAGCAGAGTCCTTATACATCTTCAGCTTTGCTTGTGGGCTTACGATGCCTCTTCTGTTCCAGACATTGGTATAAAGTCTCGCTTTGATGATCCTGGCATTTACTTCATCATCAATAACGACGTTCTGGGACAGTGTGCTGCCAAGATATGTGAACCTGTTCACTGGGTTGAGTCTTTGACCATTGATTATGATGTTTGGCTCAACATCTGATTTCCCTGGAACTGGCTGATGCATAACTTAAGTCTCCTCGGTGTTGATGGTAAGCCCAAAGTTGGTACGCACATCAGAAAACTAGTCGACGCAGTGCTGAATATCATCTTTAGAACCAGCACTGAGGGCACAGTCATCAGCAAAAAAGAAGTCCGATGATGTTTCTCACAACCTTAGTTTTTGCTTGGGGCCTCCTGAGGTTGAACAGTTTCCCATCAGTGTGGAATCTGATGCCAATGCCTACATCGCCGTCTTTGAAGGCATCAGTCAACATGGTGAAAACATCAGACTGAATAGTGTTGGTGTCAAGACTGCTTGACCCGTTTGAGACAGGGAAGAGCTGGGGATGTCTCACCATTGTCCTGAACTCTAGCTTGCATGCCATCATGGGATTGCTGCACCATGGTGATGAATTTCCTTGGGCATCTGCACTTTGCCATGGTTTTCCACAGACCCTCTCTGCTCACAGTGTCGAAGGCCTTTGTCAGATGGACATAGCAGGAAAGCAGGGTGGTGTTTTGCTCCTGACATCTCTCATGCTGCTGCCCTGCAGCAAACACCATGTTGGTGTCCCATATTCTCTCCAGAATCCACACTGGCTCTCTGGTAGGAGTCCCTGGTTAAGGCGTGGTGTGAGACAGTTGAAAAGAAGCCTGGCAAAGAACTTGCTTGCAGTAGACATCAAGGATATTCCCAGATAGTTGTCGCAGGACTGTCAATTTTCCTTTTGTTTGTACATGTGGATGATGTATGAATCTTTAAATTGCTGTGGAATTGTGTCTTGCTGCCAGATGAGTCGGAGGAGCTGATGAATCTTTTCTGCTGGCACTACACCACCTTCCTTGTGGGCCTCAGCTGGTATTGAGTCTGATCCAGGAGCTCCGCCTCTGGAGAGCTGAAGCATCGCTTTCTGGGTTTTGATTGAGGACGGTGGAACATCCAGTGCTTCATTGACAGGTATTTCGGGCAGGTGATTGATGGCTTTGTCATTTATAATCGAAAGACAATTCAGAATACTGTTAAAGTGCTCAGCCCACCTATGAAGAATTTTCTTTTTGTCTATATCAATAGGTCCTCATCAGCACTAAGGAGAAGGGATGCTCCTGATGATGTGGAGCCGTAGTCTTCTTTTAGTGCAGCGTAGAATTTCTTTAAATCATACCTATTTGCATACGCCTGGATCTCATTAGCTTTATTGCTTAGCCTGGAATCCTATGTCTGCTGCAGTTTGTGTTTTACGATCCTTTGTATGTTTATTGAAGGCATCGTTCTTTGAGATGGGCTTGGGATCATTGAGGAAATCTTTGTGGAGATGATGTTTCTCATCCTGCAGTTGTTTGATGTCGACACAGTTTTCTCCAAAGCAGCCCTTGTGCTTTCCGGTAGCATGCTCCAGAATCAGCAGCAGTGTTGTAGATCAGTTCTCAAAAAGTTGACGAAGCAGTTTCCACATTCTGATTGTCCAGAGGGGTGGACTTCGAGCAGTCTTCCAGAGCGTCAAGAAAAGGCTCCTTTATGTTGCCACTTTTCAGCTCGGCGCTTGTTTAATTGCAGTAAATCTGCCCATTCTTCAATGAAGACTGGGCTGCCATTAAGACACGGTTAAGGATTAACTGTATTTGTCACATTGAAGCATACAGTGAGCTGTGACACCAGTCGGTGAGGATTGTCTGGAGGGCAGCCTGCAAGTGTCGCCATGCTTCTGGCACCAATATAGCATGCCTACAACTCACTAACCCTAACCTGTATGTCTTTGGAACGTGGGAGGGCAATGGAGCTTCCTGGTTAGCCACAGGCATAGCAGTTAGCGTGATTCTATTACAGTTCGGGGCATTCCGGAGTCTGGAGTTCAATTCCAGCACTATTCTGTAAGGAGTCTCTGTGCGTTCTCCCCATAGAAGGTATAGATTTTCTCTGAGTCCTCCAGTTTCCTCTCACAGTCCAAAGACATTCCGGGTGGGTCAATTGGTCATTGTAAATTGTCCCATGATTAGGTTAGGGTTATTCGGGTTTGTGCGGTTGCTGGGGTGGCATTGCTCAAAGGGCTGAGGGCCTACTCTGCACTGTATAGCTAAATAAAATAAATTAGCAAGGGTGCCAAAGGTTATGGGGTTGACAGGGATGATTAATCAACCATGGTAGAATGGTGGAGCAGACCCAATGGGCTGAATGGAGCACTTGGAAGACACCCACACGGCCACAGGAACAATGAACAAGCTCCTTATAGACAACAATGGGAATCAAATTCTGATCGGTGATCACTGGCACTTTAAAGCAGTTGCAGACCACTACACTACCATATGTGATTGCAAGCTAAGTTTAATGGAGTAAGCTTACACGGGTTCTACACTCACATGCCTCCTACCCACACTGCAAGCCAACCCCTGAAATTTGTGGTGCTCACTGGTACCGCTGCTGGTTTTGCAGAGATTACAGGACAGGGTTATTCCCCTCCATAGATGCTTGACCTGCTGCGTTCTAACACACTCAGAATGTTGGAGGAGCTCTGCAGCTCAGGCAGCATCTATAGAGAGGAATAAACAGATCAATGTGTAGGGCCGTGACCCTTCATCAGGACCGGAAAGGAAGAGGGAAGAAGCCAGAATAAGATAGTGAGAGGGGTAGGAGAGTAACTTGCAGATGGTTAAGAATGTGCTGATGATTCGTGAGCCTGCCCATGCTCCCAGACTGTTGAAATTAGCTGATCCCTGCCTGCAGACTGCGGGGTGTTGCTTCCTGGGGTGAAGGAGCCTCTCTGTGAACATGACGGGAATGAATGTGATGAATGTGACCTTGGAGAATTCCTGAACTTATCCGTGAGGAAGGTGAATCACATCCTGCTCATTGTGGATTGAAGCATTTTACTTTCTTACCCATTTCCCTCTCCCTTCTTTCTTTTTCCATTCCCTGTTCTGCTTCAGATTGGATGGATCTTTAGAATTATGATTAGTTTGTGCCCATCACTACTGCTAAAGGTTAGGAATAGAGATGACTTTGTTGAACACCTTCACTCCGTCTACAACAGGCAGGACTTCCTGCTGGCAAACCTTCTTAATTCTACTCCCCACTCCCATTCCGATATGTCGGACCATGGCCTCCTCTACTGCCACAGTGAGGCCACTCTCAGGTTGGGGGAGCAACACCTCATTCTTTCTGGGTAGCCTCCAACCTGAAGGCATGAACATCAATTTCTCTAACTTGCAAAAATTTGTCCCCCCTTTTCTCATTTTCATTTCCCATTGTGGCTCCCCTTTACCCCCTCTCTCCTCACCTGTCCGTCACTTCCATCTGCTGCCCTTCTCCCATGGTCCACTCTTCTCGTGTATCATTTTCCTTTCTCTGCTGTTTACCTCTTTCACCCAGCTTGTCACTTCATTCCCTCTCCCTCACCCACCCAGCTTCCCCCTCACCTGGTTTCGCCTATCACCTTCTAGATGTACTCCTTCCCCTCTCCCCTTTCTGTTCCTTTCCAGTCCTAATGAAGGGTCTCAGTTTGAAATGTTGACTGCTTATTCCCCTCCATGGATGCTGCCTGATCTGCTGAGTTTTTCCAGCATTTTGTGTGTGTGTGTGTTGTTCTGAATTTCCAGCATCTGCAGACTCTTTTAAGTTTATTTTGCAATGCTCATTTTATAGTGCTGATTAGCAGTTTATTCAGGAATCACCAGAGGGAACGGCTCCCTATAAGTCCCTTCCCTGACCCTGTGACAACTTGGTGATGGATTAGCTCAATTGGAGATTTGCTGATTTTCACCTCCCTTTCTAAGTAAACAACGGTTATTTCTTTTAAAGCCGCAAGTCGATATTGAAGCAGCGAAACAAAACCCTAAGAGCCTAATGAGATGTCACATCACATATCAGCCCTGTCTTTTGTCCATCTTTGTTTAGGCAGTGATAGAAATTGCCTTTAGCCGCAAAGATTTTTCCTTCTTAAAATGCAGGACGCTAGGATCTAGTAGACAAAGGAGAAGGCTGATTAGTAGCCCAATGTTTACCGGACTTGCTCTCTGCTATTATGCCAGTTGAAATAAGCTGGTTAATACTTCTTCCGGTAATTGACTTAGTTCAAGTTCAAGTGTAATTGTCATTGAACCAAACATGAATATCTATGAATTGTGGTTGTCCGTCGTATCTGATGATGACAGTGAACCTGTGCGGGAGGGTTTTTTAAAGTGGAAAAGCCATTACACTGGGGCAGTTCCACTCTCTTGACTTCTGGGTCGAGTGGTACGAGTAGTCATCACAACTGGGGTCTTCTTTGTTACAGTGGATGACCGTGTCTTGTCACGCCCTTCATTCTCCACTGGAGTGTGAGGCCTCACCTGGTTTAACCTTTGGTTCCTCCCTGGACACTCAGCTTCCACGCGTAGCTCCTAGCAGCTGTTTCTGTGTGACTGCCCACTCCCTGGTACCTTGCTTCAACCTGTGATTACAGCCAAGCGAAACAGGACCAAAGTGCAAAACACAATACCAACAGTCATACACAGCACAAGGCACAAATAAGATAGCAGTAAACATGCAGTCACACCAAAAAAAATAACTCAAGTACTTGAGAGTTGTGTCCTGTGGATTGATGGTACATGGATGCTGGCAGCAAGAACAAGCCCGCAGAAGCCTGCAGATAAATGCAATCCATCTTGTCTTCCATCAAGTGCACACTGGGGGCAGCACTGATGGGAGGGTGCGGGCATTAACCCACAGCCCAGCATGGACGTTGTGCCACACTACCTCTAATGTCTTCTGTCCTGGGCAGCTTCTACAGGCATGAGGGCCTAGTCTGCGCTACAACTAAAGCCATGCAGCTCCCCCGCCATCAGTCTTGCAGTACTCTACATTGCCAATGTCCAACGGGGACTTGTGATCACAAGAAAAATATCCAAGACAATCACTTGTGCTATTTGTTAGACTGCACACCACCTCAGATAGCGTTCTGTAGCAGGCATCAACCAGGTCTCTACCAAGTCCAGCTCCTCCACTATTGAGCAACTCACAGACCTGTAGGACTTCAGGCTCTTTATAACCAGCAAGTGTCTTGCAATCGTACAAATGACATAAAGGATGAACAGGTACACCTTCAGTTGGGCCCAGTGCCGGATTAACCTAGTAGCAAAAGTAGCATATGCTACGGGACCTGCACTAAATGCTTGCAAGCTGCAGTCTGGTGAAATCGGCATCTCACCGCATTCTCACAACGATCTGGCAACGCTGTTGTTTTCATGTTGGGGAGCTGCATGCTACATGGTATGTGTGTGCAGGCGTGCGTTGGCTCCTTGCTGTGTTGTGGTGACCTTTGTGCTATCTCCCACGCTCCCAAGCCGCTGGAGGGTGCGCCACGTTGAGCCTGTGACAAGGGATGTGCGACTCAACAGTTTTATGTGACCCAGTTCATGATTCCTCATTTTTTACCTGATTTTTAGGTAGTCCGAACCAGCTCAGGAACGTACAAGATCGGATTAGGCTGTGAGTTTCACCCTGTATTTCCCAACTGAAATGAGTTTCAATAAGCAACTAAACAGATGAATTTCAGAACACTATTCCTATTTGGTTGTTGAGTGCATGTGATCCACACGCGCTCATAGCCACAACAGTCACATAAATCTGTTATTGTTCACTAGTTTTTGTTGATACCGCTACTTAGCTGAAATGTGCTGCTGAATGTTGTCAAGAAGCATTAATTTTCTTTCAATTTGTAGAAAGCCTGTACACATTTTTTTTCTGCTTCTGCTTATTGGTGGGTCTCCTTTCTGCTGCATTATCTGATGGTGGTGCTTATTTGTCCGTTGTGAAAAGAATGTCAGATACCAGGTGGTCAGCTCGTGCAGATATAACAAAAGCACTTTTACACAGCTTTTCCGCAATAAAACACGTCTTGGATGGCATTTCGAATAACAACGATCAGAAGGCAGAGTGTCGACAATAGGCTCGTGGACTACTTTCAACCATGATGAAGTTGGAAACAAGAATAATGGTCATACTGTGGGATCAAGTATTACAGCATTTTTAAATGACCAGTGCTTCTTTGCAATCTTCTGGCCAAGACTTGAACTCAACTTGTGCACTCTATGAATCTTTGCATGGATGTATTCAAGCTATGCGGTCTGCTTTTTCGGACATTGAGCAAAAAGCCAAGGATCTGACTAAGTGTGAAGAATATCAACAGCAAACTCGAAGAAAACACAAGCAAAATCGCGCGTATGATGATTTCAGTGGTTCCAATGCTCTTGATCCACTTGTTGAATCTTAAACACCTTCTCAGGAGTTTAAAAGCGGAACATTTCTTGCCATTATTGACAGCTTGCTTTCTGCCCTGTCAAAAAGGCAGAAAGCTTATCTAAAGGTGAATGGTGTTTTTGGATTCGTTCATCAGTTATAGTCGTTTACACCTGAAGAGATCGTAAAGAGGTCATCAAATCTTATTAAATCATATCCAGAAGATATGGAAGAAAGTTTTGATGAAGAATTTGTGCAGTTTACTGAACTGTTGAAAACTGATCTTGCTTCTCATATTGCTGCCAAACAAGACCTTGTAGAGTTACAGTTGTACCGTTTGATTACTGACAATTCTTTGGAGTCATGTTTTCCAAATGTAGAAAATGCCTTGCGTATCTATTTGTCACTCATGGTTACCAACTGCAGTGGAGAATGCTCATTTTCAAAACTGAATAGGATTTAAAATGAACTAAGGAGCACCATGGGTCAAAACAGACTGAACAATCTTATTCTAATGAGCATTGAACCTGAACTTCTGCATGAAATAGACATTTCCAGCATCGTCAACAAATTTGCTCATGCTAAATCTAGAAAGTGTAACTTTTAAATTGTAGGTTTGTTACTTTTGATATTTGAAATTGATACCTACATGTAAGTAATACTGTTACTGAAGTGTCAGACATTTGTCGTATTATCTGGCTGTATAGCAAATGAAAAAACTGAATTACTTTACTATGCAAGTAAATAATTTATGTTTTAATACTTATGTGCATTTTTAAAATTTAGGGCCACTTTATAACATATGCTACAGGCCCCGCTTAATCCGGCCCTGGTTGGACTCAGAGAGGTCACTGCGTCAGAACACACTGACATCTTACAGTAAGCATTCATGCGCTCCTGCCAACAGCATACACTCAGTGGCCACTTTATTAGATTCACCTGTACACCTGCTCGTTAATGCAAATATCTAATTAGCCAATTGTGTGGCAGTGACTCAGTGCATAAAAGCATGCAAACATAGTCAAGAGGTTTAGTTGTTGTTCAGACCAAACATCAGAATGGGGAAGAAATGTGATCTAAGTTTCTTTGACCCTGGAATGATAATTGCTACCAGATGGGGTGGTTTGAGTATGTCAGAAATTGCTGATCACCTGGGATTTTCACGCACACCAATGTCTCGAGTTTTTCAGAGAATGATGTGAAAAACATCAAGTGAGTGGCAGTCTGTAGCTGAAAACACCTTGATAATTAGAGAGGTCAGAGGAGAATGGCCAGACTGGTTTAACCTGACAGGAAGGTGACAGTAACTCAAATATCCAGCATGCAGCAGAGCATTTTTGAATGTATAACACATCCAATCGTGAAGAGAATGGGTTACCACACCAGATTCTACTTCCGTACCTAATGAAGTGGTCACTGAATGTACACGGTTTGTGCTCAGCTGAAAAGCTTCCTCTTGTCCTGTGTTTGAAACTGCACAATGCAATCATTAAAACAAAAAATTGAAAACCATTTGTTTTTGTGCAAGAGCAGCCAGGGGATCTAAGTGCCATGCTCTCAAGTGTGCCTGATTAACTGCCTCCAGTCTGGGGTTTGCAACCTGTTATACTCCTGATTGATTATTAATGCCCAGTGGATGAAGGCAGCAGGAATGTGGATGGTGCTGGTTCTTCTGCAGGTTATTGGGTGGCAACAAAGAAACTTTAACCGTAGCTCCAGACACAAATTAAGTCGGCTCCCAGAGTTGCAGAATGTCACTGCATCTACAGCTCAGAAGTGTCAGATCTTGGCATTTTATTCATTGTTATCTAAAGTCACTCTCCCAGCTTCATTTCTAAAACCAACTTGTTTTATTTGCACCAGGGAACATCCTTATTAAATCCAAACTGGAGCTTTTACTAGACTTGAAAAGAGTTGGATCCTCCCTCTGTCTCTCCCCCAGAAAGTTCATCAGAGGGAAATTGTGGTAGCGTTAGAGAGAGTGCAGAAGACATTCTCCAGGCTTTTGCCTGGGATCAATGGTTTTAGTTTCAAGGAGAGATTGGATCAGCTACACACATTCTCACTGGAGCAAAGGAGGTTGGGGTTATAAGAAATATCAAGGGTAGATAGAGCATACAGCAGAATCACAGAGCAGTACAGCACAGTACAGGCCTTTCGGCCCATTACGTTGTGAAGACCTTTTTACCTACTCCAAGATCAGTCAAACACTTCCCTCCTGCAAAGCCCTCCATTTTTCTTTCATCCATATGCCGGTCTAAGAATCTCTTAAATGTCCCTAAAATACCTGCCTCTACCACCATCCTCGGCAGCACGTTCCATGCACTTACCAATCTTTGTGTAAAACACCTACCCCTGACATTCCCCCATACTTTCTTTCAATCACCTTAAAATTATGCCCCCAAGTGTACTTGGGGAAAATAAAGTCTCTGCCTGTCTACTCTGTCAATGCTTCTTATCATCTTGTACACTATATCTGTATCAAGTCATCTCTCACCTTACTTGGCTCCAAAGAGAAAAGATGTGCAACCTATCCTCATAAGACATGCTGTCTATCCAGTAGCCATGCTCTCTAATTCAGTGACAGTGTGCGGTTATTATATACGGTCAGTATTATATCCTACACTTATTCTCTCATTTGCCCATTCAACCTACTTTGATTCTCTTTCCCATTGACCTACGGTATAGGGTAATTTACAGTGGGCAATTAACCAAGAGTTTGGGATGTGGCTGGAAACGGAAGCTCCCAGAGAAACCCACTGCGTCACGGAAGAAACAGGCACAGCACCGGAGGTGGGGATTGAACCTGGGTCACTGGATCAGTGAGTCAGCAGCACTATCCGCTACACTACCGTGGTACATGAGCATACAATGGAGGGGTAGATAAATGTGGAATCTTTACAGATGATACAGAGGAGTCTGGACTAGAGGGCATGCCTTTCGAAGATAGGCTTAGCGAGATAGGGCTTTGGAGCGATGGAGGGTGAGAGGTGTACAGGATGATAAGAGGGAAAGATTGAATGGACAACCAGAAACTTTTTCCCAGGGCGGAAATCACTAATACAAGGGAGTATAATTTTAAGGTGAAAGTATAGGAGGGATGTCAGAGGTAAGTTCTTTACACAGAGAGTGGCAAGTGTGTAGAACGCCCTGCTAAGGGTGGTGATAGATGTAGATACATTAGGGGCATTTAAGAAATTCTTAGATAGGCATGTGGATAATGTGGGAGGGAGAAGTTAGGTTGATGGTAGAGTAGGTTAACAGGCTGGCACAACATTGTGTACTGTGCTGTAAATGTCCCATGTCTGTGTTGCACATAAACGTTGGGGAACATGTCCATGCTTAAGATGAAAGGGTGAGGAAACGCTGAGGCAAGGAGCAATTGGGCTGGTTTTTGTGCTCCTGTTATCCAAAAGGCAATACATAAGAAGACTATAAGACATAGGAGCAGAGTTAAACCATTCAGCTCATCGAGTCTGTCCTTTATTCCTTCCACTAAAGTGAATTACCTTACACTTCCCTACTTCCTCCATACTCCATCTGCCACTTCTTTGCCCATTTTCCCAATTTTTCTCAGTCCTTCTGCAGCCTCCCTGCTTCATCAGTACTACCTGCCCCTCCACCTGTCTTTGTATTGTCCGCAAACTTGGCAATCAGTTTTGTTATCCAAATCTCTGTGAAAAGAAGTAGTCTCAGTGCCAGCCACTGCAGAATACCACTAGTCACTGGCAGCCAAGTAGAAAAGGCCCACCTTATTCCTGCTCTTTACCTCCAGCCAGGCATTAAAACCAAGTACACAACATACATTGATTTTCCTGTCTATCTTGTTTGTAATTTCCTCAAAGAATTCCAACAGATTTGTCAGGCAAAATTTCCTGAGGTAAACAATGTTGACTGAGGCCGATTTTATCATGTGCCTCCAAGTACTTTGAAGCCTCATCTGTAATAATGGACTCCAGCATCTTCCCACCCACTGAAGTCAGGGTAACTGGCCTATAATTTTCTTTCTTCTGCCTCCCTCTCTTAAAGATTGGAGTGATATTTGCAATTTTCAGGTCCATTGGAACTATTTCAGAATCCAGTGATTCTTGAAGGATCATTACTAATGCCTCCACAATCTCTTCAGCAACCTCCTTCAGAACCCTGGGGTGAAGTCCATCTGGTCCAGTTGAGACCATTCAGCTTTCCAAGCACTTTCTTTCAGTAATAGCAACTACACTCTCTTCTGCCCCCTAACTCATTTGCCAGAATATGAATTTCTGGCATACTCTAGTATCTTCCACAGTGAAAACTGACACAAAATACTTACTAACCATCTATCATTCCTTTGAACCCCATTTCTACCTCTTGAGCATCATTTTCTAGCAGTCAGTTATCCACTTTGGCTTCACTTTAACTCTTTATATATCTGTAAAAGCTTTTGGTATCATCTTTTATATTATTGGCTAGCTTCCCTTCATATTTCATCTTTTCTCTTCTTATGGCTCTTCTAGTTTTTAAAAGCTTCCCAATCCTCAAACGACTCACTAATTTTTGCTATATTATGTACCCTCGATAGGTAGACCTATCATCTACCTGTCCTTCCATAAAGTGTCACTACATACTGCACCTACTTGTATAACGACTGCCCCATTCTCTGCCCCATCCCCCTGCCAAATTAGTTTAAACCTTCCCCAACAGCTGTAGCAAACCTGCCCACAAAAATATTGGTCTCCCTAGGGTACAGGTCATACATTCCCCAGAAGAGATTCCAATGATCCAAAGATCTGAAATCTTGCTCCCTGTACCAATTCCTGAGCCATACATTCATCTACCATATCCTGTTTTTAATCTCACTGGTGCACAGCACAGGCAGCAATCCAGAGATTATTACCCTGGAAGTCCTGCTTTTCACCTTTCTAAGTAACTCCCTATATTCTCTCTTCAGGACCTCCTCCATTTTCCTCTCTATGACATTGGAACCTATATGTACACCACTTCTGGATACACACTGTCTCCCTTTAGAATGCTATGACTCAATCCAGGACATCCTTGATCCTGACAAAATGTCATCCATGTCTCCTTTTCATGTCCACAGAATCTCCTGTCTGCTGCTCGAACTATGGAATCTCCTATCACTACTGCACCCTTTTCTCCCCCTTTCATTCTGAGCTACGGGGCCAGACTCAGTGCCACCTGCCTCCTGCAACTTAGGGGTGACTAGCTCCCTGTAGTTCCTTCTATCACCTCCTTATTCTCCTATCTGAGCCGAAGGATATCCAGTTGCGGCTCCAGTTCCTCAACACCCTCTCTGAGAAGCTGCAGGTCAATGCACTTGCAGCTGTAGTTATCAGGGGGACCAGAGCTCTTCCAGAGTTCCCACATCTCACACGAAGAACATACCGCTACCTCTGGGCCCATTGTCAGTGACTAGCTATGTACTAATAGATATAGAAAGACGATGATTCCCAGAGAATTGTGCGGTATGAGTTATAAAACCAAACAAAGAAATACCTGTGGTCTTCTCCGTCTACTCATTGGAGAGCATGTTGAAAGTTTGGCTCTGATGGCAACAGCAGCACTGGAGGAATGATAGGACTTTAGGGCATTCTCAACCTCCTGAAGATCTACCCAGCAGCGGCCCACGCCCTATCCCCATACTGACCTCCAGCTTACAGATGAGGTATGGTATGGCTGGCTGTTAGCTTGTTTTAGGTTTCCTCTGCTTACAAAATGAGTATTCAATGTTCAAAGCGAATTTATTGTCAAAGTACATAGATCACAAGTTTTACCCTGAGATTCATGTATTTGCAGGCATTGACAGGAAAATAAGGAAGTACAATAGAATTTATCAAAGCTATGTATAAACAAAGACTGACAAACAATCAATTATCAAAAAGAAGAAAAACTGTGCCAATAAAAAAATAATACTGGGAATATGAGTTGTAAAAAATCCTTGAAAGTGAGTCTGTAGGTCTTAGAATCAGTTCAGAGTGGTGATAAATAAAATTATCCACTCCTGCTCAGGAACATGATAGTTGTAGGGTAATAACTGTTCCTGAACCTCGTGGTGAGGACACAACCAACACACACTAAATGTTGGAGGAACTGAGCAGGACAGGCAGCATCTGTGGAATTGAATAAACAGTTGACGTTTCGGGCTGAGATCCTTCTTCAGGACTGAGAAGGAAGGGGGAAAATGCCAAAATAAAAAGACGGGGATGGGAAAGAGGCTAGCTGGAAGGTAATAGGTGAAGTTTAAATGTCCCATACTTCCTGCCCAATGGTAGCAATGAGAAGAAAACGTGGCCTTGGATGGTTGGGTCCTTGTTGATAGATGCTGCTTTCTTGTGGCAGTGCTCCTGAATGTGCTCAATGGCAGGGAGGGCTTTGTCTATGATGAGGTGGGGTATATCCATCAGTTTCTGTAGACTTTTCCATTCCTGGGGGAAACAACTAATTGTGGCCAATTTTTCTGTCTTTGGTTGTAATAGGAATTGTCTATGTCTGGTTGATGCTATTCTGTTTTCACCTTAACCTTAAGTCAGTGTGGATTCTGTTTGTGATTAAAAGGTACTACAAAAAATATTACAAAGTGTTTGGTTCAGGATGTCGGTGCGAATTTTCCAGTGAATGCTGCTTTAAGGTTTGTTTTATGAAGCTTATTTTTCTTTGGTGTAAACTCCTGTTGGTTCTCCAGAGTCTGGGGAAAGCCGTGTTATCTGGAAAAGAGCAATTCCAATGGGATTTATGTGAGCAGAACATTTACAGCCCCAGGGACCTTCTCAGAGACCCAGTCAAACTGCAGCCAAGTGATAAATCACTCTTGTCTTTACTGATCTGTACGATCCCTTGGATTAGGTGGCATGCTGTTTTCTGCCTGGTTTTGGATCTGTTATGTAACAAAACCTACCTTTGTTCCTCAGTTGTGAGGATGGTGGAGTCCAGCTCTGCCAATAGAGCAAATGACGATGTATGCTTTTACAATGAAGGTGAGCAGCAGATATTGCTGCTTTTCCCATTCAGTGCATGAAGATATTAGATTAAAGAGATTAGCTTTATTTGTCACATGTACATTGAAATATCATTCCATATATATGTGTACCACCCCTTGTGTGTAAAAGTTGCCCCTCAGGTTTGAGAGAATGACTAGGGTGGGAGGTATTCATGATCGTGTTGGCTGCTTTCCTGAGGCAGTGGGCAGTCTCCCCTTTGTCACTGTTCGCTGGAGGCGAGTGACTGTGCTGCTAGCATAAGATGGCCACCTTTATCGTTCCCTGCACTCTGGCTCTTAGCAGACACACTCCTCTTCTAAAATGAGGGTTTTGAATGCTGCAAGTGTCTGGCTGGGAGTGTACGTTCCACTGAATCACAGTCATCAGCTGGTGTTGCCTTCAGTAGCCAGCAACTCTATACATTTAAAGCCCAAATTTTAAGTATTTTTAAATGTAGCCAATTAGAGCTAGTGTTATACACCGCACCAACTGTTTGTTGTAAAGAAGGAAACAAACTGCATTTGTATAGTGCCGGCAGCACGTTACAAACAATACCTACTGTCACACTTACTACATACGAGATGTGCCTGTCAATTTTGTAGTGGGAATGGTTGCAATTAAAGTTCAAAGTTCAAAGCCAATTTATTATCAAAGAGCACATATATCACCATCTACAATCCTGAGATTCTTGTTCTTGTCGGCATTCACAGTAAATACAAATAAACGCAATAGAATCAATGACAGATAGTACCCAACAACACAGATAAACAACAAATATGCAAAAGACAACTGTGCAAATACAAATAAATAAAAATAAATAAATAAGCAATAACTATTGAGAGCATGAACTAAAGAGTCCTTGAAAGTGAGTCCATAGCTTGTGGGAGCATTTCAGTGATGGGGTGAGTGAAGTTATTCCCTTTGGTTCAAGAGCCTAATGGTTGAGAGGAAACAGCTGTTCCAAAGCCTGGTGGTGTGGGTCCTGAGGCTCCTGTACCTCCTTCCTGATGGCAGCAGCGAGAGGAGACCATGGCCTGGATGGTGGGGGATCTCTGATGATGGAAGCTGCTTCCCTGCGACAGTACCCTGTGGATGTGCTCAGTGGTGGGGAGGCTTTATCTGTGATGGACTGGGTTGTAACCGCTACTTTCTGTAGGCTTTTTCGTTCAATAGCTTTGGTGTTTACGTACCTGGTCATGATGCAACCAGTCAATACTGCACATCTATAGAAGTTTGTCAAAGTTTTAGATGACGTGCCGAATCTTCGCAAACTTCGAAGAAAGTAGAGGCACTTCTGTGTTTTCTTTGTAATGGCACTTATGTGCTAGACCCAGGACAGATGCTCTGAAATAATAACATTGAGAAATTTAAAGTTGCTGACCCTCTCTGCCTCTGATCCCCCGATGAGGACTGACTCATAGAGCTCAGTTTCCTTCTCCTGTAATCAATCGTTAAACTGTGTGTTTTGCTGATGTTGAAAAGAGAGGTTATTGTTGTGGCACCACTCAGCCAGATTTTCAGTCTCCTTCCTATATGCTGATTTGTCACCACCTTTGCTTCGGCCTATCACAGTGGTGTCGTCAGCAAACAACTGTGGCATTGGAGCTGTGCTGAGCGACACAGTAGATCAGGGGGCTAAGCACACAACCTTGTATTGTACCAGTGCTGATGATGATTGTGGAGGAGATACTGACTGGCCAATTTCATAAGCAGGTATTGAGGTTAGCCATGAAATAATGAGCAGAGTGTCTGTTTTTTGTGAGGTAACCTCAGACAGTGCTAGAAACCCAGCAGGGCAGATAGCTTTGAGGGAGGGAGAAACAAAGCTAATGTTTTGTTGTTTTGCTGCACTCGGGTAACATGGTTCAGATCAGATTTTAAACTGAGGTGTTGCTTCACCTCTTGGGTGGGTGTAGCCTCTTTTTATTTCTCCACACAACATGCTGAATACTAGTGGGCATTTCCATCAACCTTACTGTTATTTATTTCATTCTTGTGTAGAGATACGGCACGGTAACAGCCCTTCTGGCCCAATGAGCCTGCGCCACTCAATTAAATCCATGTGGCCAATTCATCTACTGATCAGTACATCTCTGGAATGTGGGATGAAACCGGAAACACATGCGGTCACAGGGAGAATGTACAGGCTGTAAATAAACAACAACAGGAATTGGACCTGGGTTGCTGGTGCTACAGTAGCAGTAAGCTAATGCATTCTACCATGCTGTCCTAAAAGCCTAAGGCACCTGGTATTCCCAAATGTTCTTCCAACGAAGTACTAACCAGGCACCTGAGCCTGCCTAGTTTCTGTGACTGGACAAGATTGTCTTTTTCAGGATAGTATGGACAGTTTTGTTTCTCTTTTTGCTGTGATGATAGAGATGTAAAACCAGGCTCTTCAGCCCATCGTGTCCTTGTTGACTATAGTACCTTTCTATACTGATCTTATCTGCCTGCAATAATTCACACCCACTTTAAGGTCCATTTGATGAAGCAGACCATATTAGCAAGATGACAGGATAGGCCACATCATCCAGCCCATGGGTCTAAGCTAAAGGATCTGGGTGGGAAGGGGCTGTGGAACCCAGGTTTACAACACACTTCAAAATTTCTTCTGTGTAACCTCATCCTCTTTGTTCTCCAGAGTTTGGGGAAAGCCATGAGATCTGAAAAGGCGCCTCTCCAATTCCTCTCTTCCCTGCTCATTCAAGTACCTGTCTCGATGCCTCTTACATGTTGTCACAGATCCTGCCTGCACACCTCCTCTGGCAGCTTATCCAAATGACTCTTTGAAAATTGCACCCCTCAGATTCCCTTTAGATCTCCTCACCCGAAGCTAATGCCCTCTAGTTATAGTCAGGCCTAGCAAGGGAATGGACTCAGACTCCCTACCCTAACTGTACTTCTCAGAATTTCCTCTGTCAGGTCACCTCTCGGCCCCCTTTACTCCAAGGAAACAGCCCGACCAATCAAATCTCTCCTTGTAACTCAAGTCCTACAATCAGCACAATATCTTTGTGGATCTTTACTGCACCCTTTCTAGTTTGATCTCATCTTTCTTGTTATACAACCAAAACTGCACACAGCACTCAAGTGTGGCCTTATTAACCTAACAACCTGACTCCTGCTGTTACCTTGGCCAGTGAAGCAAACGTTCTACACACCTTCCTCACCACCCTGTCCTCCTTTGTTTCCACTTTCAAGGAGCTATGTACTTGTACCTCTAGGTCTCTATTGTTCAACATTCCCCAGGGCCCTACCGTTCACTGTGTGGACCCTGCGCTGCGTTTTAACACATCACTTCACAGTTGCTGTGTTAAATTCCATCTACCATTCCCTTGTCCATTTTCCCAGTTGACCTTCACCCTGTTATAACCCAAGATAACCTTCTTCACTCTCCACTCTACCAAAACTTTTGGTACCTTCTGCAAACTACAATTCTAGTATTTTGTGCAAACTACAATCATTCAAGATTGTTTAATGTCATTTCCAGTACATGAGTGTAAAGGAAAACAAAGTATATAGTTACCCTGGATCTGATGTAGTACAAAAAAATAGTAAGATAAGGAACACAATAATAATAAAAACACAATCAATTTAAATACATAATATAACATATTCATAGATTGTACATTCATAAAGTGATACAAGGCACAGGAGTATCTGTACATAAGGTGACTGACAAGAAATGATGGTTGATGTTTGTCTAGTGATGGCTGGAGATATGGAGGGGGTTGGTTATTTAGTGGAGGTGTTGATCAGCCTTACTGCTTGGGGAAAGCAACTTTTTGAGTCTGCTGGTTCTGGCATGGAGGATGCATAACTTCCTCCTTAATGGGAGTGGGGCAAACCATCCAGGAATGTGGTGGGGATGATTCTTCATGATGTTAATGGCCCTTTTCCAGCTCCTTTCTGTATCTAGATCCATAATGGTGGGAGACTGGTGCCAGTGATATATGGGGCAGCTGTAGAGCCTTCCTCCTCCTCTTCATTACTTCCCTTTCGTGCCATCTTCATTTTCATCCAAATCATTGACAAATCTGATGGAAGACCTAGCACCTATCCCTGTTGCATACCACAGGTCACAGACAACCCTACACCACCACCCTCTGCCTCCTAGTAGCAACGCAATTGGTGTCCATTTTGCTAGCTAACACTTGGATCTGATGTGTTCTAACTTTCTTGGCCAGCCTATCATGTGGAACTTTGTCAGAGACTTTGCTAGCTAAGTCCACATTGACAATACCTACCACCCTGGCCTCAACAGTACTTCTCATTATCTCTTCAAAAAATAAGTGTTCTTTATGAGACATGATTTCCCACACTTAGATCAATGCTGATTTTATGAAGTAGTCCTTTCTCGTCCCTTTGAGTCCCAACATTGATGTCTCACTGGTCTGTAGTTCCTCGGCACACATTAGCTATCCTCCAATACCTTACCTGCAGCTAATGAAGATACAAAAATCTCTGCAGGACCCTGGCCATTTCCTCCCTTTCTAACATAACATCCTAGGATGCACTTAAGAATTTATCTATCTTAATAGGCATCTGTCTGTCTCATGAGACCACGGATTAGCGCCTTGGAAGGTTCCCAGGGTGCAGGCCTGGGCAAGGTTGTATGGAAGACCAGCAGTTGCCCATGCTGCAAGTCTCCGCTCTCCATGCCACCGATGTTGTCCAAGGGAAGGGCACTAGGACCCATACAGCTTGGCAGCGGTGTCGTCGCAGAGCAATGTGTGGTTAAGTGCCTTGCTCAAAGACACACACGCTGAGCCAATAGGCTGGTGCTGGACTTATTTCCTGGCATAATTTACATATTACTATCTAATTATTTATGGTGCAACTGTAACAAAAACCAATTTCCCCCGGGATCAATAAAGTACGACTAGACTATGACTTAGCCAAGGCTCGAACTAGTGACCTTCAAATCACTAGACGAACGTCTTAACCACACACCAACACTTATCTACCTTATGCCCTTCAAAATCTCCAACACTTCTTGCTTTGTAATGTTGATGCATTCCAAGATGTCACTGTACCTTCCCTTGAACTAACTAAATTCCATGTTCTTTTGGATAAATACTGACAAAGTATTTATTTAAGACCTTGAGTGAGGGATAAATATTGACTACAGGTGTTGGGACAATATTTCTACTATTCAGAACAGAACCAGCCTGCTGAGAGACAATAAAGATGATTAATTTAGGGTAACACCTCCAACCAGACAGGATTGCCAACTGGAATCCTGCACTGAGCTCTCTGTACCGGGGCTGAGCCCACAAGACTCTGGATAAGCGTGTTGCCCACTGAGCCATGGCTGCATTGGGCAGCAATGCCAGTATGTTCATCTCACTGGTAGAATGTATTTGCAAAAGCATCCAATGTCCAGGAAAAATGGACTGTGAATGACTTTGTGGTAGGATGCATAGTTCCTGACTCGTAAAATATTTCCATGTGGAAGTGCTTGGATGAGCAGCTGAGAGAAACTAGTGTGATCAGTCATAATGAAAGTCACTGGTTATCTACTACAACTAAGGCCCCTCCAATGAGGCTGATAAACACAAGAGATTCTGAAGATGCCAGAAATCTTGAGCAGCACATACAGAATGCTGGAGGAATTTAGCAGATCTGGCAGCATCTATGGAGGGGGAATAAACTGTCAAAATTTCGAGCTGAGACCCTTCATGAGAACTCAGTCCAAAACATTGACTGTTTATTCCCCTTCCTAGATACTGCCTGACTTGCTGAGTTCTTCCAGCATTTTGTGTGTGTTGCTCTGGATTTCCAGCATCTGCAGAATCTCTTGTATTTCTTTATGTTCCTGTAAACTCCTGCAAAAAGTAAATCCCAAGGTAGTATGTGGTAACAAACACAGAGTGGCCACTTTATTAGGTACACCTGTACACCTACTTGTTATTGCAAATATCTAATCAGCCAATGATGCGTTTGCAACTCAATGCAAAAAGCATGCAGACATGGTCACGAGGTTCATTTGTTATTCAGACCAAACATCAGAATGGTGAGGATATGTTGTCTAAGTGACTGTGACCATGGATCGATTGTTGGCACCAGGCGGGATGGTTTGAGTACCTCACACACAACACACTCTAGAATTTACAGAGAATGGTACAAAAATCCTAAAAACATGAAGTGAACGGCAATTCTGTGAGCAGAAACACCATTAAAGAGAGAAATCAGTGAATGGCCAGGCTGGTTTCAGCTGATAGGAAGATGACAGTAACTCAGAAAGCCATGTGTTACAACAGTGGTGTGAGGAAGAGCATCTTTGATTGCACAACATGTCAAACCTTGAAGTGGTTGGGCTACAGCAATGGAAGACTGCAACAGGTTCCACTCCTGTACCTATAAAGTGGCCACTGAGTGTATACGTACTTTGAAAATAAACTTACTTTGACTAAATCAAGGACACTCTTGATATCAGCGGCCTTTGAAACCATGTGATGCACTTCAAATGCTTCAGAGGTCTGAGTAGTGATCAGGACTAAACAGACTATGTTTTTGCCCTCATCAGCAATGCCTAGGATAAGTTGTAGCTTTGTATGACATTGCAAGCTGTCATAAAGCTCAAGGGAAGGTCCTTGTCAAATGCTCTCACTGATTTATTCCTTCGTGCTGCTTATGGAGGGATCTTAAAGAAGATAAAAGAGGCACCTGTTCTGACATGAGTGCCGTGTTGACAAATGTCAGTATAAACCTGGACCATGTCCCGACCCCTGTTGAGAAAGGGCGAAGGACACTTCAGTGACGCCGTGTCCGAAAACAGGTTAAGCAATTGGCTATGAGGTGCTTCAAACTCATTCTCCTCTGTCAGCTAATTTGCATCATCGTGATTACACAAAGCACTCCAAATTCATGATGTATATAGTGCAATAACAATGCTAGTTAATTTGTTCCGGATAGCAGACTGTAATTTACATTAAAATATACATAATTTATGGGCCTATTTCAATAATTTTATGGTGATTATTTTCAGACCATTGTCATTTCTGCTTTGTTTGGCCATGGTGCAACTATATGCCCTGCTTTAAAAATAAGACTGTTCCCTAACACTAGTGTAAAAACTGGGAAGTGGCTGTAACTGCAGCGCCTATAATTATGGGTTAGTATCAGGTTTGGAATTGCAAGTTTCAACCTGTTATTTTAATGCAAAGGCTGCACACACAGAGATGAACATCAGTTGCTGCTGGCAGATCACTGACTCGGTGAAAGATACCCGTTGGTCTGCCTGAAAGTGGTTGGTCTGGCAGCACTTCAAGATGTCCGCAGGAGGAATGCTGCCGGCTGGCACGTTCCAGGCTGTACGAGTACGTGCTGAGGGAAGCTCAGTGCAGCCACCACAAAGGATCAGTGGAGAGCGACTACAGTATAGGGTTGTCTTGCTACTGGAGAGGGAGAGGACAAGTTGGGTGAGGAAGCCGCTCAATCATTGCAGTGTATTGTATCAGCCCAGAGGGCCACATGTGTGGCAACAGTGCTATTGATGTGTAGGAATGGAATAGAAGAGTACAGAAAGCATTTACTATAAATGTAAAGACGGGTGTGTCTGTAGATAGTCTGACTGACAGGAAGTGATAAGTTGGCGGTGGTTGAGAGTGTGTAGTGGAGGTGCTTGGAGAAAGTAACTGTTTTTATGTCTGGTGGTCCTTGTGAGGATGCTACATAGCCTCTTCTCTGATGGGAGATTATTCCTCCATCTTGGGCAGATATAAAATACCTCATCAGAGGTGTTACATGACTCTAAGATTGAGCAATGAATTGTATTTGGCATTAAGTACTGTGCCCCTACTCACTCATGCTATTACTGAGTAATCTTTAGAATTTTTTATCCAAAAGGTCTGTGGAAGCCCAGACGCTGAGTTTAGTTGAGGCAGAGATTGGGAGTAAAAATTTAGTGCATGAAAGTGGCACTGAGGTGAAAGCTTGGTCATGAAGTTTCAAAGTTCAAAAAGTTGAAAGTAAATTTCATCGTTGAAGTACATAGTATATGTAACCATATACAACCCTGAGATTCATTTTTTGTGAGTATACTCAACAATTCTATAGAATAATAACTATAACAGAATCAATGAAAAATCAACCAGACTGCAGAAGACAACAAACTGTGTGAATGCTAATATAAATAAGTAGCAATAAATAACAAGAACATGAGTTAAAGAGTCCTTGAAAGTAGGTTCACTTGCTGTGGAAATATTTCAGTGATGTGGCATATGAAGTTGAGTGTAGTTATCCCCTTTTGTTCAAGAGCCTGATGGTTGAGGGGTAGTAACTGCTGTAACATTAAGGGGATGAATGGTCTTCTGATCTTGTGAGTGCAGCTAAGTGAGCTCATGGCTTAAAGCTGGAACGCTGTGTATGTTACTGAGCCATAGATCTTTGTCTTCAATCCAGTTACCAAACAGTGCTCTGGAAAGCGGGCATGACGTAACAGCAACGTGAAGAATGGCATGGTAGATTAGCGGTTATTGTAACATTATTAAAGCATCAGCGATCACCAGTCAGGGTTCAATCCCTGCTGCTGCCTGTAATGAGTTTGTACATTCTCCCCATGCCCGCTTTGGTTTCCTCCAAGTGCTCTGGTTTCCTCCCACCTTCCAAAAATCTGTCATTAATTGGAGAGTCTGCTATTTCCTTTGCTTATTAATGATGATACTGGTCCAACTGGTATGGTAGTAGGGAGGAATGGAGTGGAGGAACTTGTCAAGAGGGATGTTCCTGTACCAGAACAGAACATTCTGACTCGTGTATCTGAGATGAGTAGGGGCAGACCTCTCTGCTGATCACTACCTGGGAGCTTTATTTAGCCTAGCTGGCTCTGTGGCATAGTGGTTAGCACACACTTTATAGTGCCAGCTGTCAGATTGAGGTTTAATTAACACCACTATCTGGAAGCACTTCGTACATTCTTCCTGTGCCCCCGTGGGTTTACCCCAGGTGCTGCAAATTTCTTCCCACGTTCCGAAGACGTGATATTAGGGTTAGTGGGTTACGAACATGCTATGTTCAAGCCAGAAGCACAGTAAGATTTGTGGGTTTCCCCCAGCACAATCCTCACTGACTAGATTTGATGCAAATGACACATTTCACTGTATCAACACACATAAAAGTTGCTGGTGAACGCAGCAAGCCAGGCAGCATCTCTAGGAAGAGGTGCAGTCAACGTTTCAGGCCGAGACCCTTCGTCAGGACTAACTGAAGGAAGAGTGAGTAAGGGATTTGAAAGTTGGAGGGGGAGGGGGAGATCCAAAATGATAGGAGAAGACAGGAGGGGGAGGGATGGAGCCAAGAGCTGGACAGGTGATTGGCAAAAGGGATACGAGAGGATCATGGGACAGGAGGTCCGGGAAGAAAGACAAGAGGGGGGGACCCAGAGGATGGGCAAGGGGTATTTTCAGAGGGACAGAGGGAGAAAAAGGAGAGTGAGAGAAAGAATGTGTGTATAAAAATAAGTAACAGATGGGGTACGAGGGGGAGGTGGGGCATTAGCGCAAGTTAGAGAAGTCGATGTTCATGCCATCAGGTTGGAGGCTACCCAGACGGAATATAAGGTGTTGTTCCTCCAACCTGAGTGTGGCTTCATCTTTACAGTAGAGGAGGCCGTGTATAGACATGTCAGAATGGGAATGGGATGTGGAATTAAAATGTGTGGCCACTGGGAGGTCCTGCTTTCTCTGGCGGACAGAGCGTAGATGTTCAGCAAAGCGGTCTCCCAGTCTGCGTCGGGTCTTGCCAATATATAAAAGGCCACATCGGGAGCACCGGACGCAGTATATCACCCCAGCCGACTCACAGGTGAAGTGTTGCCTTGTTACCTGACGCAGACTGGGAGCCCAGTGGCCACACATTTTAATTCCACATCCCATTCCCATTCTGACATGTCTATCCACGGCCTCCTCTACTGCAAAGATGAAGCCACACTCAGGATGGAGGAACAACACCTTATATTCCGTCTGGGTAGCCTCCAACCTGATGGCATGAACATCGACTTCTCTAACTTCCGCTAGTGCCCCACCTCCCCCTCGTACCCCATCTGTTACTTATTTTTATGCACACATTCTTTCTCTCACTCTCCTTTTTCTCCCTCTGTCCCTCTGAATACACCCCTTGCCCATCCTCTGGGTCCCCCCCGCCTTGTCTTTCTTCCCGGACCTCCTGTCCCATGATCCTCTCGTATCCCTTTTGCCTATCACCTGTCCAGCTCGTGGCTCTATCCCTCCCCCTCCTGTCTTCTCCTATCATTTTGGATCTCCCCCTCCCCCTCCAACTTTCAAATCCCTTACTCGCTCTTCCTTCAGTTAGTCCTGACGAAGGGTCTGGGCCTGAAACGTCGACTGCACCTCTTCCTGGAGATGCTGCCTGGCCTGCTGCGTTCACCAGCAACTTTTATGTGTGTTGCTTGAATTTCCAGCATCTGCAGAATTCCTGTTGTTTGCATTTCACTGTATGTTTGGATATACATGTGATAAATAAAGCTAATCTTTAAAAAAGAAGCATGTCAAAGAAGGGGAGCGGAATTATTTCTCCCTAGTGTCCAGGTTGATATTTATTCAACAAACAGTATCACTGGAAGTCAGACTGTCTGCTGAAACACCAGTCCTAATGAAGGGTCTCGGCCCAAAACATTGATTGGTTATTTGCTCCATAGTTGCTGCCTGACCTGCTGAGTTCTTCCAGCATTTTGGGTGCTTTACTCTGGATCTGCAGAATCTCTTGTGTGTATGTGTTGTATGTGCCCAAAACTGCCTTCTGGATTACCTACACTTAAAAAAAAGTGACTATAATTCTAAGGGTACTTCATAATGTACAAACTATTTTAGAATGCTTCTGTACTCTAACCATTCTGTGATTTCCTGAGCTTGGGAATGGTGCTATGTCTTTCTTTTTGATCATCACTGTATTGTTGGATACTTCTGCTATGCTGTTTCTTGCATCTGCTCAGATCAGATGGATGACAGTTCCTTGCTTGCACCAGATGCTGGTAGGAAAGCCTCTTGTGGGACAGTTAGCATCTTTCCTGCCATAAATTAATGTTTTTAACCTTTACACAATAGGTTTAAGGGAAGAATTATATTTGACTCCAAGATAGACATGAGGCTATTCTACCCTTATGAGGGAAGTTTGAGTGGGCAAGTGCCTTTCTCTTTAGAGTGAAAGAGTACGAAAGGTGACTTAATAGAGGTGTACAAGATGTTAAGAGACATAGATTAAGTAGCCATTTATCCCAGGGTGGAAATGGCTAATAAAAGAGGATATCATTTAAGGTGATTGGAAGAAAGTATAGGGGTGATGTCAGAGGTAAAGTTCTTTACGTAAACAGTGTGGGTGTCTCGAGTGCCCTGTCAGGGATGGAGATATGGTCAGATACATTAGAAACAATGGGGCCAACTTCACACTTTCCTTCAGATACTTGTGTTAGAGATTGCTCCTGTTTGTTCACTGCCTACCTGTCTTCGCAAAATAAATGTAGTATCTCCATCCCTTTATAATTTTTGCAAATACAGTGGACAATAGTGTAAGTCTTCATTTGAACCATTCAAGAACACCTCAGTGTAATCATTTCTAATGTTTGTCACAAACGTTTCCTAAAGATTTTTTGCCTTTTGTCGATGTTTTCTCAGGTGCTTTGGCCTGAGGATCCAACTTCCCTGCCACCCTTAAGGGGTCCCTTTGACCAAATGTTCTGAAGTTGCCTTGTGCAGCAGACCGTCTGTCTTGTGTTTTTTTTTTGGTAAAGCTCCTGTGAAGATCACAGAGTCATAGAAAAGTACAGCACAGAAACAGGCCCTTCAGCCCATCTAGTCTGTGCTGAGCCATTTAATCTGCCTACTCCCATCGCCCTGCACCGGGACCATAGCCCTCTGTACCCCTACCACCCATGTACCTATCGAAACCTCTCTTAATCATTGAAATCGAGCTTGCGTGCACCACTTGCACTGGCAACTTATTCCACACTGTCACCACCCTCTGAGTGAAGAGCTTTGCCATCTGTTCCCCTTTCACCCTTTCATCCGTGATCTCTAGTTGTTGTCCCATCTAAGGGGGAGCGTTTTATTTAAATTCTTTTGAAGAGATACAGCATAGTAACAGGCCCTTCCAGCCCAACGAGCCTGGGTCACCCAGTTACACCTCTGTGACCAATTAACTCACGGGGGGAATGTACAAACTCCTTGCAAACAGTGGTGGGAATTGAATCTGGGTTGCTGGCGTTAACCCTTAGCCCCAGGGTGGCATTCGGGGTGTGCTATATAAATGCAAGTTGTTGTTACAGTGTGATAGTTAATACACAAGAAAGAATCAAATCACAATGTTGAGTTTTCTGAGTATCTGGTAGGTCTGGTGCAGCAAATATGTTCCGTTCCATCTGTGTCAATGTTGACCCTTCTAGAGATTTAATGTCAAAACAAGACACAGAGCAACTTCGGTACTAACTTGATGATTACCAAGAGAGGAGTAACAATCGACATTTCAGGATGAGACCCTTCACTGGAGCTCAGACTGAAGTAACCCTTCAGCTGGGTCTTGGGGAAGCATCAACAGTGGCTTGCGTTTACTTCAGCGCCTATGGCAGAGCAAAAGATGTCAAGCTGGGACTGAAATGTTTCACTGGACAAATACAGGGGTTTACTGGGCAAGAAGCCTGAGTGTTAGTAAGGGAAGTGATCTGAAACACACTGCTCCATTCAATGTTACTGAGCCTCTTCTACCCGGGACAGTTCAAAGTTGTAAGTAAATTCACTATCCAAGTATATACTGTATACTTTGTCATATAGTACTTGAGATTTCAAGCAGGAGTAAATCAAGGCAACTGGACTTGCTGTGTTGTCTAGAAGATGTTTCACCACTCATCCGAGAGGCTTCTTCAGTTCTGGTCCATGTTTTCCAGCTTATAAACTATGTGAGTTTATAACAGAATCAGTGAAAGACCACACCAGATTGGGCATTTAACCTATGTGTAAAAGACAACAAATTGTGCAAATACTAAAAGAAAGAAATAATAATAAGAAATAAATAAGCAACGAATATCGAGAACATGAGTTGAGGAGTTCTTGAAAGTGAGTCCATTGTTTTTGGGAATATTTCAATGATGGGACAAGTGAAGTTATCCCCTTTGGTTCAAGAGCCTGATGGTTGAGGGGTAAGAACTGTTCCTGAACCTGGTGGTGTGGGTCCTGTGGCTTGTTTACTGCCTGCCTGATTGTAGTAACAAGAGGAGAGCATGGTCTGGGTGGTGCGTGTCTGAGGTGATGGGCACTGCCTTCTTATGGAAATAAATGTGCTCAGTGCTGGTGAGGGCTTTGCCTGCGAAGAACTAAGTGTACTTTCTGTGCCTGGGCAACCAGCTTTTCTGCAAGTCATCGACAGGTACGTCAATGCAATTCTTCTGTGTCTCTCTTCCCATCACAGCCCACCTGGCAGCTATCAGTGTGGCAGGGTAACTGCTGGGGCAGCGAGACACACCATCGAATATTGTCTGTGGCACACAACAGTGACTTGCACCTACTTGAGTGCTTATGGCAGAGCAAAAGATGTTCCAGTGTGAGAGCTTCACTACTCGTGCAGAATGAATATAATTGAGAACACATTTTGCACTTGCATAATAATGATGAACCAATTAGTTTTACAACTGTTGGAGCACTTCTGAAGCCTGGCTACTGTGAGACTAGTGGGAATATAACTGAGACATGAGAGACTACAGAGGCTGGAAGCTGGAGCAACACACACAAAATGCTGGAGGAACTCAGCAAGTAATGATAGAGCATGCTGTTGAGATGGTAAAATGGGAGTTGAGATACCTACTGTGATGAACGGCCTGATGAAGAATCTCAACATGAAACTTCTCCATGGACGCTGCCTGACTTCGCTGAGTTCCTCCAGCATGGTGTATTTGTTGCTCAGAATTTCCAGCATCTGCATAATCTCTAGTGTCACTAAATGGCATGTTTGTCTTTACTGTAAAGAGGTTTCATTACAATTGGATAGGGTGCTAGGGAGGACACATCTGGAATACTGTGCACAGGTTTGGTGATAGAACAGCACAGTACAGGCCCTTTGGCCCATGATGTTGTGCCAAATTTTTAACCTGCTCTAAGATCAAACTAACTTATAGCCCTCCATTTTTCTTGCATCCATGTGCCTATTTAACAGTCTCTTAAATATTCCTAATGTATCTGCCTCTACCGCCAACGCTGCAACTACCACTCTGTGTAAAAGAAATCTACCTCTGACATCCACCCTATATTTTCACTCACTCACCTTAAAATTACAACGTTGCCACCCTGGGAAAAAGTGTCTGCCTGCCCACTCTATCTGTGCCACTCATCTTGTACACCTCTCACACTCCTCCTCTCCAAACAGAAAAGCCCTAGCTTGCTCAACCTGCCCTCATAAGTCACGGAGAATTTATGAACTGCTTAGAGACTGGCAGGAATTGAAACCTGTTCTTACAGATGCAAAGCATTACACTAACCGCTAGGCTATTGTGCTGCCCCTTACACTACCATACCAATAAAAGTCACTTCTAAGGTTATAAAAAAGGAGACCTTGGGCTCCTTCTTGCTCTTCTTGTTACAGGATGTATGTGACTAGTCTAGTTAAGTTTAACTCCTGGCCTGGCACTTCGAATTCTTTTAATTATTATTGATTCTTTTACTAATTAGTTGCATTCTTTTGCCCTTTTCCAATAGCCCTAAGGAATTTTCCTTTTCAAGTATACATCTCAGTCTTCTGAAGCTTACTATTCCACGACTGTTGGTGTGGGTCAGGTCATAGCAATTTACTGTTTAAAGTAAAATTCCCTTTGTTCCCTTTTTGAATTTCTGGCACTTTGCTTAAACCTACTTGATGGTGCATTCCCTCCTCATCTACTGAGTCAATAAACCTCTGTGAAATATTCTTCCCTGTGCCCAGCCCATTATGTAGAGGTTTCCTGACCCTTACTCCTTTTACTGCCTGCCATCAGCTTGCTGTTGGCTGTGGGAAGAGGCTTTCAATGCTGGTGATGTCTGGGTGTTTGGATCTGTGAGAGGCCTGCCTGATAAGGGGTCTGTGCAGGTATTACTGCTGAAGAATCAGAATGAAACAGAGGTGATCCCATTTCGGGAGAGACCCAGCAGTCTCATTGCCCCACAAAGATTTTATAAAGATTCATTTTATTTGTCACATTTGTATTGAAACATACAGTTTGAGTTATTTGCAACAAATCAAATCAGCAAGATTGTGCTGGGCAGCCCACATGTGTCACCACGCTTCCGTGGCAACATGGCATACTCGTGGGTGAAACTGTCTGATAAAGCTGTTATTTGTATTGAAAACATAAATAGTCATAGAGCTGTGTGGCTCAGAAAAAGGCCCATGGCCCAGCATTTTCATGTTGCCATTTTGCCCATCCATCCTAATGCCATTTTTCCTGCATTACAGCTGTATTCCTTCCATGCCTTGACTACATATATTTTTTTAAGATCATAAGACATAGGAGTAGATTAGGACATTTCCCATCATTCCATCATGTGTAACTTATTATCCCTCTCAACTCCATTGCTTCTCCCCGTAATTTTTGATACCTTTAGTAATCAAGGAACATTGCTTTAAATATACCCAATGTCTTGGCCTCCACAACCGTCTGTGACGATGAATTCCAGAGATTCACCACCCTCTGGTTAAAGAAATTTCTGCTCAGCTCCTTTCTAAATGGGCGCCCTTCTATTCTGAGGTTGTGCCCTCTGATCCTGGACTCATCCACTATAGGAAACATCCTCTCCACGTCCATTCTACCTAGGCCTTTCAATATTTGATAGGTTTCAATGAAATCCCCCCTGCCGCATCATTCTTCTAAACTGGACCCTCTCCAATGTAAGCACATCCTTTCTTAGATAAGGGGCCTAAAACTGCTCACAATAATACAAGTGTGGTCTGACTAATGCCTTATAAAGTCTCAGCATTACAGCTTTTGATGTCTGTCTAAATGTCTTGTGAATTTTGTAACTGTATCCAAAGTATTAACCTCTCTGTATATATTATCCCTTTAAAGCTATTTCCTCTCACCTTAAAACTATGCCCTCTTGTTTCGCCGTCCTTATCACAGGAAGAACTTAAAGTAACTCCTGTTATCATAGTCATAGATTAAAGCAGCACAGAAACAGAGCCGTGCAACGATGCTAATGTCATATAATGAGTCAAATTACTCAGTGATGGCCTTTCTATATACAAACCAGCATTGATCAGAGAATCCTTGAAAAAATGTCAAATCGTCCTGGGATAGGATGTAGGTGAGGTAGTGCTGAAAATGCTCCTTACCTATCTGGTGACTTCTGTTCCTTCCCACAATCCTCCCTTCCTTTTAGACAAAATGGTGGTGCGCAGAGATGCAGCAGCTTCTCCAGCTCCCAATAGTGGTATTACACTCATTATTTAAATTCTTACACAGTGTTTCTAGGTTTCAGGGAATTCAGAAACTAAAGCTTTGCAAATACAGCACTATCGTACACACACATCAAAGTTGCTGGTGAACGCAGCAGGCCACCAGCATCTCTAGGAAGAGGTACAGTCGACGTTTCGGGCCAAGGCCATCCGACAGGACCGTCGTACACACATCACTTTACCAGATATCCCACCCTGCAAAAACTGATTTCAGGGAGGTAGCACCATCAATTTGCGGGAGACTTCCGGGAGAGGTGGGATGTCTGCAATAGAGTAGCTCCTTAGCAGCTAGTCAGCTAGTTTAAATAACGTTAGTTATGCTAATGAATGAATGACACCTGTTAAACTCACCTCAACATGTCTTTTACAGTCTTAACCCACCATGGGCAATAGAAAAGTCACTGTTGCAAGCAGTGCAGCGAGCAACAGTGTCATTATTTTTGATCCCTATTAGGCAGGGGTACACTTTAGTGCAGTCTGGGGTGACATACGTTTTATATTTTCTTTTTTTTTCTGGAACACTCTGCCACGGAGTGCTCTCTCTCTCTCTCTCTCTCTCTCTCTCTCTCTCTCTCTCTCTCTCTCTCTCTCTCGGTCACTCTCGCTTGCTTTCTCGCGCTCTCACTTGCTTTCTCTCTCGCGCTCTCTTGCTTGCTCTCGCGCTCTCTCGCGTGCTCTCACTTGCTTTCTCTCGCTCACTCTCTCTCACTTGCTTTCACTCGCGCTCTTGCTTGCTCTCGAGCTCGCTTGCTCTCTCTCGCATGCTCTCGCTTGCTTTCTCTCGCTCGCTCTCTCTCGCTTGCTTGCTCTCGTGCGCTCTTGCTCGCTCTCAAAAAAGTTGATTTCCATGATATTGTATATAATTTGCGGGCATCAAGGAGCCACTATTCATATGTGGGAGACTCCCGGAACTTCCGGGAGAGGTGGGATGTCTGACCTTATGCACTGTACCTACAATCAGTCCATGTATGTAACAGTTACTTGTAGATTATGTGTTATAGGATTGCTTTTATATTTATTTTTTTATCGTGTTTTTTTTGCTTTTTGTATTTTTTTTATGCTGCATCGGATCTGGAGTAAGAATTATTTTGTTCTCCTTTACACTCGGGTACTGAAGAATGACAATATACAAACTTGGATCTTGAATCTTTCAGGTATTTATGCAAAGCAGCATTAAAAATTGCCTAGACATCGAAACCCAAGCAAAAACCTTCTGTGGACTGTACCTGGCTGATATTTATTGTGACAGCAGATGGGTTATTATCAGTTAATGGAGTTCGCCCTTGGCAACTTCCTGGTAGCTGCCCTTGGTTACTGAAGGTTAAATAGAAAAGTTCTGGTTCCGTACCTTAGCTGGGTTTGTGGCAATGAAGCAGTTCTATAGTGTTAAGTAAATAATGTCCCTGAAAGTTTGGTTTGCACATGAGGTCCTTATGAGGAACAAAATGAAGAATTGCGTCAGTTGTATGTAAGGGTTTGCTTCCTAACACCGTAGAGTGTAAGAATGGGGAGACAGTTAGTTTCCTGCAGCACTGTCAGGTCCAAATTGACAGCAGCATGTTGAAGGGGAAGCTTCTTTTGCTGTGATAAGGGAAGTAATACTCGGAAAACTCACAGTGTAAAATCCGAGCCTGCAGTAGGCTGACATTTAATGTGCAAGTTCTCAAGAGTCACAGATTATTGGCTCCATTAAATGCAAGAGGGAGTTGTTGTTTAACAATCAAATTGAGTTGTTTTGGTGCACAGCATATGTGCTGAATGTTCCACTGATATTCAGTCCAATGCTCTGAAAAGATTCTGTAACAGTGCACACAGAATCGTGCACTCGTAGAGGACCCGGTTGTCAGGATCTGTTTGTAAAGCTCACAGATGCCCATTGTTGCCCTAGACCCTGTTCTTGTGGTTGCGACGAAGGTGGACAACTGCACGGGCGGTGTGCGTGGAAGGGGAGGGAGAATGCTGTGTGTGTGTGTGTGTGTGTGTGTGTGTATGTGGCATTAGTGTGGGTGTGTGCAGGCACTCTCCACTGTATGTGGGTCTTACGTGTGCTCTCCCTGTATGTGCACCGTACACATTCTGTGCTGTGTGTGCATTGCACACGTTCTCCCCTGTGTAAGTGCACTAGCATGTAATCACTTTCCCATGTATGTGCACGTGCTCCTATTTCTGCTTTAATTGGGACCTGTCCATGACTGAGTTGTGAGAGGACTGGGGAGGAACTGATGTGGTCCGCTGTGCTTTGTAAAACAGTGAAGGTGTGCAACCAAGGCTGAGGTTCCATTCTCCTGAGCACCGGAAACAGAGACTTGCAGGTGCTGAGAGCAGAAGGCTGACAACAGGATGGAGACCACTTCATCTGGTTACAATTGCATTGCTATTTCTGTCAGGAATTCTCAAGGAGGGTCAAAGGTTGTACCCATCCACCTTGATATATGTTGTTAAACAAGAAAATGTTAGGCACCTCATTAATAATGGCTTTAGCTGCATGGCTGATAACTGAAGAATGTCAGCCACACACTGGTGAATTGTGCACAGAACAATTATCCAGAGGATGCTGTTTACCAGAGAATAATCACAATTAGAACCTAGCAAGACTCAAGATTGTTTATTGTCATTCTTCAGTTCGTCAGAAAAGAGAATAAACAATTGTTACTCCAAATCCGATGTAGCTTCAAAAACACAATAAGCATGAAGAACACAATAAAAAGCACGATAAATATAACTACATAAGGTTAGCTTATATATGTACACTCAGTGGCCACTTTATTAAGTACGTATGCACTCTGTCATTACTACAAATATCTAATCAGCAACTCAGTGCAAAAGAGCATGCAGACATGGTCAAGAGTTTCAGTTGTCATTCAGACCAAACATTAGAATGGGGAAGAAATGTGATCTAAGTGACTTTGTCTGTGGAATGACTGTTACCGCCAGATGGGATGATTTGAGTATCTCAGACACTGCTGATCTCGTGGGATTTTCGCACACAACAGTCTCTAGAGTTTACAGAGAATGGTGTGAAACACAAAACACATCCAGTGAGTGGCGGTTCTATGAGCGAAAACGCCTTATTAGTGAGAGAGCTCAGAGGAGAATGGCATGACTGGTTCAAGCTGACTGGAAGCCGACAGTAACTGACATAACTACACGCTTCAACAGAGGTGTGCAGAAGAGCATCTCTGAACCTCAAAGTGGATGGGCTACAGTAGCAGAAGACTACACCAGGATCCATTCTTGTACCTAATGAAACAGCCACTGAGTGTAGACTGATTGTATGTACATGAAGTGACGCTCGGTGCTTTTCGGGTCCAGGTATCTACATATGGTGACTGTTACAGAAAATGAAGAAGTAGTGGTGACAGGGGTGGTGGGGTGGTTAATGGGTGGAGATTTTGATCAGCCTAATGGTCTGGGGAAAGTAACTGTTTTTGAGTCTGGCTGTCCTGCCATGGATGCTGCGTAGTCTTTTCCCGAATGGGAGTGGGACAAACTGTCTTTGTGGAGAGCGCAAACACGAGGAATTCTGCAGATGCTGGAATTTCAAGCAACACACATCAAAGTTGCTGGTGAACGCAGCAGGCCAGGCAGCATCTGTAGGAAGAGATACAGTCGACGATTCGGGCTGAGACCCTTCGTCAGGACTAACCGAAGGAAGAGCTAGTAAGAGATTTGAGAGGGGGAGGGGGAGATCCAAATTGATAGGAGGGGGAGGGATGGAGCCAAGAACTGGACAGGTGATTGGCAAAAGGGATATGAGAGGATCATGTGACATTCTGCTATGTCCCACATCCCATTCCCATTCTGATATGTCTGTCCACAGCCTCCTCTACTGTAAAGATGAAGCCACACTCAGGTTGGAGGAACAACACCTTATATTCCATTTGGGTAGCCTCCAACCTGATGGCATGAACATTGACTTCTCAAACTTCCGCTAGTGCACCACCTCCCCCTCGTACCCCATCCGTTATTTATTTATATACACACATTCTTTCTCTCTCTCTCTCCTTTTTCTCCCTCTGTCCCTCTGACTATACTCCTTGCCCATCCTCTGGGTTTTTTTTCCCCCTCCCCTTTTCTTTCTCCCTAGGCCTCCTGTCCCGTGATCCTCTCATATCCCTTTTGCCAATCAACAGTCCAGCTGTTGGCTCCATCCCTCCCCCTTCTGTCTTCTCCTATCATTTTGGATCTCCTCCTCCCCCTCCTACTTTCAAATCTCTTACTAGCTCAGGACTAACTGAAGGAAAAGGGTCTCGGCCCAAAATCTCGACTGTACCTCTTCCTAGAGATGCTGCCTGGCCTGCTGCGTTCACCAGCAACTTTGATGTATGTTGTTTGCGGAGAGCGGGTGGGATCATTCAAGATATTGCCAGCCCTTTTCTAGCACCTTTCTGTATATATGTCCTGGACGGCGAGTGGGTTGGTGCTGGTGATGCATTGGGTAGTTTGAACTATCCATCGTAAAGCCCTCTTGTCTGCCACAGTGCAGCTTGTGTACCACACGGTGACAGAGTACGTTAGCATGCTCTCAGTTGCGCATTTGTAGAAGTTGGTGAGTATTAATGTGCTCTTTTCAGCCTCCTCACAAAGTAGAGGCGTAAAGTAAGATGGATAGAGTTACCTTTCCTGCACAGTTTGCGCATTAGAAATGGGGGTTGAAGAATCCAATTTCAAGGCTTGTGTGATTGGCAGAAAACAGGCTCATGCATTAAATCGGCTCTGAAATTTAATATCGTTTGACTTTACTAATGTAAAATCGTAGAGTCAAGCATGGAAACAGACCCTTTGGTCCAGTGAGTCTGTGCCAACATCAGCCGCCTATTTACATAATCTTACTTTAATCCTGTTCCCTTCATGTGCTATCAACTCCCCCCCCCCCCAGTCGCTGTCACTCAAGTACACTCTACAGAGAATTTACACTGGAGAGTTAACCAACTGACCTGCACATCTTTGGGGTGTGGGAGGAGACAGGAGCACCTCATGCAGAAAACATCTAAGGTCAGGATTGAACCGTGCCTCTGGCGTTCTGAGGTTGCTGCTCTACCAGTTATGCTACTGTGCTACCCTAGTGTCAGAACGTGTTCTTTCAATTTGAACGATTTTACATTTCCAATATGAAACTGTAGCACTGTTGTATGAAAATACCAAAATATTATTCTTAGTAAGTTTCAACACAGTCAAAATGCTGGAGGAACTCAACAAGCTAGGCAGCATATACGAAGGAGAACGAACAATTGATGTTTCAGGCCGAGACCCTTCATCATGACTGGAAAGGAATGGGGTAGAACGGTTTTGGCCGGAAATGTGGACTGTTTATTCCCCTCCATAGATGTTGCCTGACTTGCTGAGTTCCTCCAGCATTTTGTGTGTGCATATTGCTCAAGATTTCCAGCCACTGAAGAATTTCTTGTGTTCCAAATATGTATTTTGGGAATGCAGTGACCTTGTTTTAGGAGACAATGTGCATTATACTTTATACTTTATTGTCGCCAAACAATTGATACTAAAATGTATAATCATCACAGCGATATTTGATTCTGCGCTTCCCGCTCCCTGAATTACAAATCGATAGTAAATACAGAGGCAATTGCAACCACTGGAAAACACAATGAACAATTTCATGTTTATAGATAATTATATAAAAATACAAGCATGCTTAGGAAATTAAACTACAAGAAAATAACAATTCTATATCCCAATCCAATATATTCTTAGCTGGCTGAATAAGAATGAATTTAAACCAGATTTGATAGCAAACTGAAGAAATATTCTTGATACATTTACAGAAAAGACCCTTTATGACAAAGTGAAAACTGATCTCTACAAAGTGATCTAAATTAATTACAAATATAAAACACAAAATAATTGATTGCATAAGTGTTCACCTGCCCCCTTTCTTGTGACACACTAAATCATCACTGGTGCAGCCAATTGGTTTTAGAAGTCACATTATTAGTTGAACAGTGTTCACCTGTGTGCAGTCAAGGCATTTCAATTGATTGCAGTAAAAATACACCGGTATCTGGAAGATCCAGCTACTGGTGAGTCAATATCCTGGCAAAAGCTACACCATGAAGACGAAAGAACAATCCAAACACCTCTGCAAAAAGAAAAGGTTAGTGAAAAGCCCAAGTCAGGACACAAGAACATTTCCAAGTTACTGAATATCCCTTGGAGTAAGCTAAGCCAATCATTAAGAAATGGAAAGAATATGGCACAATTGTAAGTCTGCCTAGAGCAGGTTGTCCTCAAAAACTGAGTGACCATGCAAGAAGGGGACCAGTGAGGGAGACCTCTGACAACCCTGGAGGAGTTACAAGCTTCATTGGCTGAGATAGGAGAGACTGTATATGATAGTTGCCTGTGAGCTTCATGGGAGAGTGGGAAAGAGTGGGGATGCTTCACTGCAGCAGGCTCTGGAAGGCTTGTGAAAGTAGAGGGTAAAATGAATGCAGAAGAACACTGGAAAATCCTAGAGGAAAACCTGATGCAGTCTGCAAGAGAGATGTTACTTGGGAGAAGAATTGTTTTCCAGCAAGCCAATGACCACAGGCATAAAAACAAAGCTACACAGGAATAGCTTAAAACAACAAAGTTAATGTCCTGGAGTGGCCAATTCAGAGTCCAGACCTCAATCCAATTGAAAATTTGTGGCTGGACTTGAACAGGGCTGTTCACTCATGATCCCCATGCAAGCTGACAAAGCTTGAGCAGTTCTGTAAAGATGAATAGGGAAAAATTACAGTGTCCATGTGTAAGCTGATAGAGACCTATCCACACAGACTCAAGGTGGTAATTGCTGCCAAAGTTGCAGTTACTAAATACTGACTTGAAGGGGATAAGTGATTATGCAATTAATTATTTTGTTTAATAATAATAAATTTAGTGTAATTTGCAGAAATTTGTTTTCATTTTGACAGGAGGCTTTTTCTCTCGATTGTCAAAAAAGTCAAATTAAATCCACTGTGATTCAGTGCTGTAAAACAATAAAACATGAAAGCTTCCAAGGACGGGGTGAATATTTTTATAGGCACTGTATGTTTATATATTAGATTTAATTTTAATAATATTGTGGGAGCTTGTTTGTATTCCCTTAAGTTGGGAATTTGTAACCCAAGTACTACCTGTAACTTAAATTTTGTTGTGGCATTGTAGAATTTAATTAAATTGTCTCATATAGAGTCATAGAGTACTGCAGCATAGAAAAAGGTCATTTGGCCCTTCTAGTCCATACTGAATGATTCTTCTTGTTAGTCCTGTCAACCTGCAGAATATTCCTCCTATCCATACTTATCTAAACCGTTAAATGTTGAAATTGAACCCGTATCCACAACTTCTGCTGGCAGCTTGATCCACACTCTCATAGATCCCCCACGCCTCTCCCCGAGTGAAGAAATTCCTCCTCACATTCCCCTTAAAACACATTTTACCTTTCAGTTATCATTCATGACCATTAATTCTAGTTTTACTGAATCTCACCGGTAAAAGCTTGTTTGTATTTACCCTGCCTATATCACTCAATTTTATCTAGCTCTTTTAAATCTCCCCTCTTTCTCCTTTGCTCCAGGGAGTAAAGTCCAAATGCATTCAGCGTCTCCCTGTAATTCAGATCTGTATAATAGAATGGATAATGGTGAATTTCAAGTCTGTTCCACACAGCATTCAATTAGAAATGAAAATTAAGTAAAGTACGAAAGAGATGGCGACCATTTAATTGTTGCAGAATAGACTAACCGTCCTAGGGCTAGTTCCATAATTCAGGTCAGGTTTCACTGCTGACCATATCTTGAACAAGATAGTCATGGGCGCATCAGAATGAATGGAGTTGACAAGATATTTTGGCCAGGGTGTACACACAGCTCCAATGGGCTTAAGAACCTGAAAAACTTCCAAGAGGTTGCTGCCAAGTTGGCAAATAAAGCTTGGTTTAATTAGCTAGACAGGGATTAACTGGAGGAGTTGTTGGAATTGCACAGTGAAGATCCTGCTAATGAGGATTTGTTAGAGATGATGGATCCTGAAGTTTCTGCCATCCAAAAAGGTTGTCGGAAGTCATGAATGAGGCATGATTCTTATTGCTTACGCGATTTTATTAAGCGCTACAAAGACGAAGAAACCTCGAGACAGACAAAGGAAAGAAAATGTTAAAAAGTAGTTATAGTCTTCTGATTAGAGATAGCAATTCACCAATAAGGTAGCCAGGTTCAAGTACTGTGACATCCACTGAAACCAAGAGGTTTCCAGAAAAATACAGAGGTAATGGCACCTCAGCTACTGGAAAATTCACTTAACCTTTACATGTATATAGGTGAAAGGCCAAGGACAACTCTTTAGAACAGAGATAAGGAGGAATTTCTTCAGCCAGCGGCCAGGCTGTGGAGGCCAAGTCATTGAGTATATTTAAAGTGGAGGTTGATAGGTTCTTAATTAGTTATGAGGAGAATGAGGTTAAGAGGGATCATAAATCAGGCCTGAAGGAATGGTGGAGCAGACTCAAAGTGCCAAATGCCAAATCCTGTGCCTCTGGCTTAGGGTCTTGTTTAAAAATACAAAGAAGTACAACAAATTTGAATTACAAAAGAAATCATAATTCTACAGCCCAATCCAGTAAATGTAAGCAACTGAAGTCACAGGGAGAGCAAGAAACCATCATCAGCAGTATCACAACCACAGAATGACTTTCAAAGGCATCGTGTCACATGGCGAACATGATAACCACTATCACAGACAATAATCCCAACATTAGGCCTTTGCTGGAAAGTACTGCATTATGTTAAAGAGTGCTACTGTAGAGAAACAGGCTCTCCTTGTCCAAGACGAACCGTGATCCTGCTTAGTTTCGTTGACCCACACCTGGACCATATCCCTCCATACCTCTCCCATCGGTGTACTTATTCCAAACTTCTCTTACATATTGCTGTCAAACCTGCAACCACTTCCGCTGACAGCTCATTATACACCCTCTGAGTGAAGAGGCTGTCCCGCAGACTCCTCTTAAGTATTTCAGATTCAGATTTATTTATCACATATACATTGAAGCACACAGTAAAATTTGTTGTTTGTGTGAGCAGCCAGTACAGACTAAGGGTGTGGGTGTGCTTGAAGGCCAGCGCTATGGACGGTGATGAGGGACATCTGGAGCTTGGGCTTTTGCTTTCCCTCAGGTTGTAGGGAGGTTATTAGATGAAGTATAGTAGTGACATTCAGATGTCTATCAAAACATTTCTTAAGCCTCATTCATCAGCCACCCAGGAACAATTCACAGGAAGATCTTGTGTCATCAGTGCCATGAGCTCCACTCAGCCAGTACCACAGTAACCCATAAGAGATAGAAGCAGAATTTGGCCATTCAGCCCATCAAGTCTGCTCCATTTCACCATGGCTGCTCCATTTTCCCCCTCAACCACATTCTACAGCCATCTCCCCATAACTTTTCACACTCTGACTGATCAAGAACCTCCAACTTAAATACACCCACCTTCTGCTGAAGAAGTTCCTCATTTCTGGTCTAAATAGATGTCCCTTTATTTGAGGTCGTGTTCTTTGGTCCTAGACTCCCTCAGTATAGAAAACAGATCCACTCTATCTAGGTCTTTCAACATTCAATGGGTTTCAATGAGATCCCCCATCATTCTTCTAAATTCCAGCGAGTACAAGCCCAGAACCATCATACACTCCTCATATGATGACTTTTTCATTCCGAAAGTCATTCACATGAACCTCCTCTGAACTCTCCTCAATGTCAGTCCACCCTTTCTTAGATAAGGGGCCCAAAACTACTCAATACTTGAAGTATAGCCTCACTAGTGCCTTATAAAGCCTCAGCTTACATCCTTGCTTTTATATTCCAGTCCTCCCAATAGGAATGCTAACATTGCACTTGCCTTCTTCAGCACTGACTCATCCTGTAAGTTAACCTTTAAGGAATCCTGCATGAGGTTCCCAAGTCCCTTTGTACCTCAGATTTTTGAATCTCTGAATTTTCTTAGAAAATAGTTCACACTTTTGTTCCTTCTACTAAAGTGCATGACCATACCTTCCCAATACTGCCTCATTGTCCATTCTCCTAATCTGTTTATGTCCTTCTGCAGTCTTCCTGCTTCCTCAACAATACTTGCCTCTCCACAAACCTTCATATTGTCCATAAACTTGGCCACAAAGCCATCAATTCCATGAATCAAATAATTAACCTCCAATGTAAAAAGCTATCCCAACAGTGACCCCTGCAGATCACCACTGGTCACCAGCTGCCAACCAAAAAAAGGTTCTCTTTATTTCCACTCTTTGCCTCCTGCCAGTCATCCAATCGTCTTGTAATACTATGGACTCTTATCTTGTTTAGCAGCCTCATTTGCGATGCCTTGTCAAAGGTCTTCTGGAAATCCAAATAACAACATCCTGCTTGATATTTCCTCAAAAAATTCCAACAGATCTGTTAGGTAAGATTTTCTCTTAAGGAAACATGTTTACTTTGGCCTATTTATCATGTGCCTCCAAATACCGTGAGACCTCATCCTTAACAATTGACTGCAACAAGTACCCGATCACTGAGGTCAGGCTAACAGCCTATACTTTCTTCCCTTCTTAAAGAGTGGAGTGACATTGGCTATTTTCCAGTTCCCCCGGACCCATGTTCGAATCAAGTGATTCTTGAAAGATCATTACTGATACCTCCACAATCTCTTCAGCTACTTCTTTCTGAAATTTTGGGTGCGGTTCATCTAGTCTAGGTGACTTGTTCACCTTCAGAACTTTCAGTTTCTCAAGCACCTGCTGCCTAGTAATGGCAATTGTACTCACTCCTGCCCCCAGACGCATTTGTAACTCCAGCATACTGCTATAGTAAAGATGGATGCAAAATACTTATTCAGTGTGTCCAACATTACTACCTCTCCAGTGTCATTCTTCAGCGGTCAATGTCTACTCTCGTCTTTCTTCTACTCCCATCCTCCTCCTACTCCCGTCCTCCTCCTACTCCCTATATATCTGAAAAAACATTTGATATTATTGGCTAGCTTACCTTCATATTTCATCTTGTCCCTCCTTATGGCTATTTTAGTTGCTTTCTGGTGGTTTTTGAAAGCTTCACGATCCTCTAACTTCCCACAAATTTTTCTCTATTATAAGCCTCTCTCTTTTGCTTTTATGTTGTTTTTGACTTCCCTTGTCAGCCACGGTTGTCTTATCCTGCCTTTAGAATACTTTTATTTTGGGATGTGTCTATCCTGCACCTTCTGAATTTCTTCCATTAACTTTAGCCATTGCTGCTCTGGCATCATCCCTGCGAGTGTCCCCTTCTAATCAATTTTGGCTAGCTCCTCTCCTATGCCTCTGTAATTCCCTTTACTCCACTGTAATACTGATACATAGTGGTGGGTGCGTGGAATGCACTGCCAGCGGCAGTGATGGAGGTGGATACAATAGGGTCTTTTAAGAGACTCTTGGATAGGTACATGGAGCTTAGAAAAATAGGGGGGCTATGCAGTAGGGAAATTCTAGGCAGTGTCTAGAGTAGGTTACATGATCAATACAACATTGTGGGTCGATGGGCCTGTAATGTGCTGAAGATTTCTATGTTTCTGTTGTACATAAGATTTTAGCTTCTTCCTCTCGAATTTTAGGGTGAAGTATATCATGTTATGATTATTGGGTTCTGAGGTTCCTTTACCTGAAGCTCCCTGATTAAATCTGTTTCTTTACACGACACCCAATCCTGAATAGCCTTTCCCCTAGTGGGCTTAACCTCAAGCTACTCTAAAAAGCCATTTCGTAGACACTGTACAAATTCCCTCTCTTGGGATCATCATCAACCTGATTTTTCCCAGTCTCCTTTTATACTGAAATCCCCCATGACATGACCCTTTTGATATGACCTTTCTAGCCCATATCCTGGCTACTGATCAGAGGCCTGTATGTAACTCCCGTCAGATTCTTTTTACCCTTGTAGTTTCTTAACTCTACCCACAAAGATTCTATATCTTCTGATGCCATGTCATCTCTTTCTAAGTATTTGATTTCATTTTTTAACAAACAAAGCCACTCCACTCCCTCTGCCTACCTGCCTGTCCTGTCGAGACAATGTGCATCTTTGGATGTTAAGCTCCAACTGTGATCTTTATTCAGCCATGACTCAGTGATGCCCACAACGCCATACGTGCTCATCTCGAACTGCAGTACAAGATCACTGACATTATTAAGTATCCTGCATGCATTCAAATATAACACCTTCAGGCCTGTGTTCATCACCCTTTTTGATTTTGTCCCCATGTTACACTGGAACTCATCCCACTGACTGTAATTTTGCCCTATCATCTGCCTGTCCTTCCTGACAGTTTCACTGCGTATTGCATCTTGCTGTGTACCAGCTGCCCCTATCACTCCAGTTCCCATCTCCTTGCATCTCCGATACAGCTCTAGCAAATTTGCCTGCAAGGGTATCGGTCCCCTCAGATTTGGGTGTAGCCCATCCCTTTTGTAAGATCAAACCTTCCCCAGAAGAGATCTCAAGGATCCAAAGGTTCATTTTATTTTCAAAATATGCATGTACAGTACAACTCTGATATTTGTCTTCTCCAGATGGCCATTAAATATAGAAAGACAGGTTGTGTCAGATGGAGTTCAACCCAGATAAGTGTGAAGTGGTTCATTTTGGTAGGTCAAATACACGTTTGTACAATGGCAGAATATAGTATTAATGGTAAGACTCTTGGCAGTGTGGAGGATCAGAGGGATCTTGGGCCCTGAGTCCATAGGACCCTCAAAGCAGTTGCGCAGGTTGACTCTGTGGTTAAGAAGGCGTATGGTGTATTGGCCTTCATCAATCGTGGAATTGAATTTAGGAGCTGAGAGGTAATGTTGCAGCTATATAGGACCCTGGTCAGACCTCACTTGGAGTACTGTGTTCAGTTCTGGTCGCCTTACTACAGGAAGGATGTGGAAGCTATAGAAAGGGTGCAGAGGAGATTTACAAGGATGTTGCCTGGATTGGGGAGCATGCCTTATGAGAATAGGTTGAGTGAACTTGGCCTTTTCTCCTTGGAGTGAGAGATGATGAGAGGTGACCTGATAGAGGTGTATAAGATGATGAGAGGCATTGATCATGTGGGTAGTCAGAGGCTTTTTCCCAGGGCTGAAATGGTTGCCACAAGAGGACACAACACAGTTTAAGGTGCTGGGGAGTAGGTACAGAGGAGATGTCAGGGGTAAGTTTTTTACTCAGAGAGCGGTGAGTGCGTGGAATGGGCTGCCGGCAACAGTGGTGGAGGCGGATACGATAGGGTCTTTTAAGAGAGTTTTGGATAGGTACATGGAGCTTAGAAAAATAGAGGGCTATGGGTAACCCTAGTAATTTCTAAGGACAGAACATGTTCGGCACAACTTTGTGGGCTGAAGGGCCTGTATTGTGCTGTAGGTTTTCTATGTTTCTAAAGACCATGGGTGTTAATGAAATAAAAGACATCAACACCACCCCCTCCAACCGACATGAGAAAGAAAAGAAATAAAACCTGCAGACCCCAAAATCCCCCCTTGCCCACAGCAAAAAAACAGCCACAATAACAGTCAACGATCCCCTAACACATAATAATCCCTGACCACCTCACTCACAGAAAAGAACAGTGACAAACCCCAATCCCCACCACACACAAAAAAATTAACAGATCACTCTTCATCAATCATCCACAAGAAAGAAAACACCAAAAAACGGAAGGAAACCAAAATAAAGTACAGTCCAATAAATCTCAGAACACGGGAAACTTCTTTTAGTCTGCATACAAACTCAGTCATTCAGTAAAGAGTGGCACCTGACCCAGGTGCTAACGCTGTCAATCTGGGGCCGAATCCGCCAATTCAGCTACTGACTGGTTGGGAGCCATCACTGACCCCCTCTGCATTCACCTGCATGATTCAGACTTCCTCGCCACTTTGAGATGGAGTCATTCATGACCCTACACTTTGTCTCTGGTCTTTTCTACGAGTCAGCTTGTGTTCTCAGACCTTGTCAGCACCCTACCATCTCTGATCACCACGGGGCAACTTTCCGGCCACAGCACAGCGCTGGATCCTTCGATCAAGATTCGAACTGTACGTCACAGTCTCCAACAGTTTCCATAACAGAAATAAGACAAAAAGAGCAGGCAGAAGGCATGGAAAAGTGTAATCATTGGAAAGTTTTGCTACTTGGAAGATGTTGCCAGAAGAATCATTGTTTGCTGGCACCATCTTGACCAGAAGAGAAATCTGAATCCCTGCCTCCTCCATCAGTTCCTCAGCTATGCACTCATCTGCCAAATCAGCCTATTCTTACCCTCAGTGGCATGTGGCACAGGCAGCAATCCAAAGATCACTACCCTGGGTATTAGCATTTTACCTAACTCCCTAAATTCTCTTTTCAGGACTTTGGTCCCTTTTCCTACCTATGTCATCAATGCTGATATGCACCAAGATTTCTGGCTGCTCTAGACCCTTCTGGACCCTGTCTGAGAATTTCCTGACCCTAACACCCGGGAGGCAATGTACCATCTAGGTGTCTCTTTCACACCCACAGAATCTCATGTCTCTCCTCTAACTATAGAATCTTCTATCACTACCGCAGTCCTCTTCTCCCTTCCCGTTCTGAGCCACAGCACCAGACTGACTGCCAGAGAACCTGTCTCTGTGGCACCCCCCCAGTAGGTCATCTCCCTCAACAATATCCAAAGTAGTATACTTATTATTAAGGGGAACAAGCACAGGGGACAACTCTGCCTCTCACCTTAACTACACAATGCCGCCAGGAATTGGAGCTAGGAGTGGATTACTCTGCCCCTGGTGCCTGCTTCCTTATTCAATAAGAACATGGTTGAATTGATTCACATTCGTGACTGTTTACCGTGACCCTTCGTCCCTTTGCTCATCAAAATCTGTCCCAAGTGAGATTCCCCTTCCGCCATCCAGCCTTCGAGGAGGAGTTCTGAAGATTTACATCCCTCCAAGGGAAAATATTTGTCTCGTCTCAGCTGAACCCCTATTTTGAGACAGTGGTCCCAGTTGCAGACTCTCCCAAAACTGGTTGAGTCCACCCTGTCAGGACCTTCAGAGTCTTTGTATGATTCATTGTATGTATATCCTGAAAGGACACATTATGTACACTCTTCAGGTTTTCATTATCTTACTTTAAGATTTGATCGTTAATGAAATGATATTTTATTACATCACATACTTGTGTTGATGAATCAGGTTTGTTGTCACTGACATATGTTGTGAAGTTTGTTGTTTTGTGGTAGCACCATAGTGCTATACATAAATAAGAAATATAAAAAAGTAAATACTTCGTGCAAAAAGAGAGCAAAATAATGTGATAGTGTTCATGGTCTATTCAGAAATCTGACAGCAGAGGGGAAGAACCAATTTAACCAATTTCCCCCAGGATTAATGAAGTATGACTATGACTATGAAGAAGCTGTTCCTAAAATATTGAGTGTGTGTCTTCAGGCTCCTGTACGTTATCCCTGATCTTAATAGAAAGAAGAGGGCATGTCCTGGGTAGTGAAGGTCCTTAATGATGTATGCTGCTCTTTTGAAGCATCGCCTTTTGAAGATGTCCTTCATGGTGAGCTGGCTGAGTTTATAACCCTGCAGCTTTTTCTGATTCTGTGCAATGGTGCCTCTACCAGGCAGTGATGCAATCACTCAGAATGCTTTCCATAGAACATCTGTAGAAAATTTCTAGAGCCTTGGGTGACGTAGCAACTCTCGTCAAACTCCTAATAAAATATAGCTGCTGGCGTGCCTTCTTTATAATTGCATCAATATGTTGGGCCCAGGATACATTTTCAGAAATCTTAACACCCAGGAAGTTGAAGTTGCTCACCCTTTCTACTGCTGATCCCTCAATAAGTGCTGTTCTCTCGACTTCCTCTTGCTGAAGTCCACTATCAGTTCCTTAGTCTTTCTCACATTTGACTGCAAGTTTGTTGTTGTGACTCCACGACCATCACATTAGTAAGAAGTTTGAGTGATGTTGGCAAGGGGGTTAGGATGTGGGGACAAGGGCGGAGATGAGGGCAAATATTTAACCCTTCCAACTTCAAGTGAAAGGCAACATCCCTGGGAAAAGTGCAGTGGTTGCTGCCCCAGAGGTAGTCTGGAATGAAGCCGGTGACAGGACAGGGAGACATGAGCTACCACTGAAACAAAACTGATGTCTTAAGGTGGCCTCTGTACAACAGCCTCAAAAAAAATACAAGATCACAAACCTGTACTTTTGGAACTAACATTCAAATTAATTAGAACTTACTGTTTAAAGTTTTATCTCTGAAACACACTTTCTGACGCAGATAAAATATTATTCCTGTGATATATGCAGAGTGAAGCAATCAAATTATCAACAGAAATAGTACATTGGTTAATGGCACAGTAACAATTACACTTCACACCATATGAGTCAGCTGTCAGCCCGCATGTGCAGAGCTCAATTGTAATCAAGCAAATAACTACTGTCGATGAGGGTCACCAACTCTGCATAGAATTACAATGGCTTTTCAGCACAGACGCCTGCTGTCTGATAAACTGGTCTAAGCCGGTGTCTTTACACTCTGCAGTAAACCCTGGATTGGCATGGTCAGATAGCAAGAGCAATATGGTAGCTAAGCAAAGTCAAATTAAAGTTATCTCACTCGGTAAGCCTTTGAAATGTGGTGACGCTTCATCTTCTCCAGCCATCAGACTCTGTGTTCCTTTCTCCCTTGTGTTTAACTAATTTCCTCTTAAATTCACCTGTTCTCAGCTACTCCTTGTTGGCCTATTCCATATTCTCCCCACTCTGCTGGGAAAGAAATGCCTGAATTCCCCCAGCGGATTTTATTCCAGTTATAGACGTCTCCAGAAACGAAGACATTCTTAACTGCACCAGCAAACCTGTTTGGAAATTTGAAACTTCTGGTCACCTTTGGCATTCACTTTTCTGAAGAATAAAAAATTCTGTCACTATGTTTCCCAATGGTTTGTAAACTCCCCATTCTTTGTTTTATTTGAAGCTACAGCACACATGGTGGTGGGCACTTCCAATGCAGTGAGCGCATGCTGCCCAGTTACATCCAGGTGATCAGTTTACCTGTTCTCTTGAACACGGGAAGAAAGTGGAACAGTCGGAGGAAACGCACGCAATCATGGGAGGGGAGCCATACAAACTCCTTACAGACAGTGGTGGGATTGAACCTTGGCTGCTGGAGGTGAGGTTGTAATAGTGTTACACTAACCACTATGCCACCGTGCAGTCCAAGTATGGACCACCCCAAATACCACCTCACTTATCCTGACTGATCTCTGATCTGCTTTTGTCAGTGCCTCTATATCCTGTTTAAATATGCAGATCAAAACCTAGTGCTACAATGTGGTGCAGACATTTGTGTTAAGTTTACCATACTTTATGCTAAACAGCAGGTGACTTAGTGATTATCACTCTGTTCAGATGAATTTATTTACATTGATATATACAGTGAAATCCGTTATTTGCATTAAGAAGCATCACTCCCAAGGGTGTGCTGGAGGCAGCCTGCAAATGTTGCCATGTTGCAGCACTAATATAGCATACCCACCTACACTCGGCAGAACGACACCGAGTGACAAAACAATAAACGCAGAACACGCCTGTTCTTCTCTCACACCCACCTCTGCACACACACAGCCCTCTAACCCCAGGACAGGCCATCTTTGGCTTCCAGTGGATTTGTAGACTTCCCCAGCAAACCTCCAGAGATTTGCAGACTTGGGGCTACGGCCATCAGGCCTCAACTTCTGGACTTCCAATCGAAGTTCAGTCTTTGATCTGGACTGACCTTTGGACTACAATCTAAGATATCGACCCAGGCCTCGCCAGTGACGATGAATGAGGGCCCAAGCTTCAGGCCCTGAGCTCCAGACTTGGTACATGAAGACCAAGAAGGACACGATTTTAACTGGGACACTGCAGAGGTTCTGCCACAGGCAAACAGGAGGCAGGCACGAGAAATTTTAGAAGCATGATAACTCGTTGTTTCCCATGGTAGGGGTTTCTAGGACAAGCGGGCACGACTTCAGGATTGAAGGACGTCCATTTAGAACAGAGATGCAGAGAAATTACTTTAGTCAGAGGGTGGTAAATCTGTGGAATTTGTTGCCGCGAGCAGCTGTGGAGGCCAAGTCATTGGGTACATTTAAGACAGAGATAGATAGGTTCTTGATTAGCCAGGACATCAGAGGGTATGGGGAGAAGAGAGGGGAGTGGGGATGACTGGAAGAATTGGCTCAGCCCATGATTGAATGGTGGAACAGACCCGACAGGCCAAATGGCCTACTTCTCCTATATCTTATGGTAAACAAACACATGAAAACAGATGCCATCTATGAACCCCTAAGAGCCAAAGAAACAAACAGAATTCAAAGGTCAACTGAAGGGATAGCCAGTCAGTACCAAGGCAAGCAAACGGCCGAGATAAACATGAGCACTCCCAGAGAGAAACATCAACAACTGTGCACTGAGGATGTCGCCTCAACTGGTGATGAAACACCTGCAAGCTAATTGCCAAGCTCGGCAAACGTCAGAATCAGGTTTATTATCAGTAACATACATTGTGAAATGTGTTGATGAACCCCTCAGAAATCTAACGGCAGAGAAATTACACTGTGGCAGACTGGAAGGCTCTTCAATGGGTAACCAAAACTGCTCAAAGCATCACTGGCACCAGCCTACCTGCCATCAAGGACCTATGTACAGTAAGGTGATGGAAAAGGGCCAGTAACATCAAGAGGGATCCCACCCACCCTGCTCATGCACTGTTTGTCCCACTCCCATCAGGGAGGAAACTATATAGCATCCACGCCAGGGCCACCAGACTCAAAAACTGTTACTTTTCCCAAGCAGTAAGGCTGATCAACACCACCAACCACTATGCTTTGGGTCTGGAGTAACAATTATTTTGTTCTCTGTTACACGTGTGTACTGGAAATGACATTAAACGATCCTGAATCTTGAAGCAACTGCTCTTAAAACACTGACTGTGAGTAGTGTAAGCATCAGCCAGGCCTTAATGGGAAGGTGTTGGAGTGTACTTGCTTGAGTTACACACTCAGTAGCCTCTTTTTTGGGTACCTCCTGAACTTAATAAAGTGGCCACTGAGTGTATGTTTGTGGTCTTCTGCTGCTACAGCCCATCCACTTCAAGATTCAACTTGTGTGATGCTGTTCTGCACACCACTGTTGTAACATGTGGTTATTTGAATTACTGTCAGCTTGAAACAGTCTGGCCATTCTCCTCTGATTTCTTTAATTAACAAAACGTTTTCGCCCACAAAACTGTCACTGACTGGATTTTTTTTTAAATTTCTCGCACCATTCGCTATAAACTGTAGAGATTGTTGTGCATGAAAATTCCAGATCAGCAGTTTCTGAGATACTCAAACCACCCAGTCTGGCACCAACAATCGTTCCACAGTCAAAGTTACTTAGATCACATTTCTTCCCCATTCTGACGTTTGGTATGAACAACAATTGAACCTTGTTGTAGTGTGGATGAAATCACTGGAGAGACAGAGTCACTGGTAGATACAAAGCAGCTTCTTTATTCGACACAACAAGGTACAGCAGGCTTCATACGGACGGAGACGCTTTCGGTAGAAAGGTCTGCTAGCCCAATATGGGCTCGATATTTATATGCTAAACACAAAGGCAATCGCTACTTAAAAAGTTATAGACAATGCTTCCTTTTGAAGCTACATGCAAACATCACACCTTCTGACTTCATCCTTTCCTTCCGACGCCAACATGTCTGGGTTGGTATCTACAGCCTTTAGTTAAATCCACAATACATTTATTTGGCATTTTATGTGCTAACATAGAAGACAATTAATATTTATGAAGTATAGATAATACTGTCTTCGAAACTACAGCATCAGGTCAAACTATGGCGCCAGAAGCATCTGGTATTCACACCTTTTTAAGGACGCGCATTGTTGTGGACTCAATCCACAGTACTTTGTCAAATAGAAGTCTGGTGGCAAAAGTCATTTAAGTGTAAACGAATCATCTACCCAAAAAAACCCACTCTAACAAACCTCATAACCATGTCTGCATGTTTTTATGCACTGAGTTGGTGCCACATGATTGGCTGATTAGATATTTGCATTAATGAGCAGGTGGACCTGATACAGTCATCACTGTGTGTAGGTACTTCCCTTATCAGAACAACCATCATATATTAGATGGTCACCACTAAATCCTTCAAGTAATCCCTTACTATTTCCCAGGTCAACAGCATTTATTGTTAATACCTTCACTAGAAGGACTGCAGATGAGCAGGGTCACCAATGAATATTTTGCTGAGGGGAAAGACACAAAGGATGGCAGAACAAGGGCAATTTAATGCAGAGGCCTTGAAATAGTCCACATGGCAACTGAGGAGTTGCTTGACATCTTAAGATGTGTGAATGCAGATAAATCTCCAGGCCCTAACCAGGTATATCCAAGAGCACTGTAGGAAATTGGAGATGAAATTTTGAGAGTCTGACTGACGTATTAGCCTCATTGTTAGCCACATTTGAGGTACCATTAAACTCGCTCGCTCACTTTAGGTCATATCTGGAAATTCCAGTTGGCGGATAATTTCCCTCCATGCCACTCTGACATATTGGGGAATCACGTACTCGGCAGGTTACAGCCATGGTTCGCCTTTGCCTACTGCTGGGTGAGTTTAAAGCGAGCACCACCTCTTGTGGTGGATGACCAGGACGCCTAAGTGCCTTGCCGTGCTCTTAGTGCTCCACCAACGCCTGCTGGCCTGCCTTCTTGACCGTTGGACCATTAGTCGGTCTCCTACGCTCCATCTGTCAGGGTCAGACTTCACACACTGGGACAGGCAAATCCCCTACTTCACCGAGGGTCAAATAACTGTCGGCTATCCTCACCTGGTTTGGCCGGTCCGCCGAAACGGTTTACTGGGGAGTGGCCACTGCGCTTGCTACAGCTACTGGAGCCACAGGTGAGAGCTGAGCGCCAGGTGGGGACCAAAGATGGACGAGCTGCCCTGAAAAAGGGCACGGCTGGCCCCCCACCAGAGGTGCTACCTCTCCCTAGACACCCCATACACCCCACCATTAGACTAGAGAGTAGCAAATATTGTTCCTTTGTTTAAGAAGGGCAGGAAGGAAAACCTTGAGAACCAAAGACTATAAGTCAAACATCTATGGTCAATAACCTATTGGACAGAACTTTAAGGGATAAGATAATTACGTGTCTGGAAAGACAGGTTGTTTGGGGCTAGTTAGCATGTCTTTATATATTGGAGATCATGTCTTACCAACTTGATTGAGTTTTTTTGATAAGGTGATTAAGGAAGTTGATGGAGTTAGATGTGGATTTCAGTAAGACCTTTGATAAGATTTCACATGGTAGGCTTTAGAAACTTAGAAACGTAGAAAACCTACAGCACAATACATGCCCTTCGGCCCACAAAGCTGTGCCGAGTGCCGAACATGTCCTTACCTTAGAACTACCTAGGGTTACCTATAGCCCTCTATTTTTCTAAGTTCCATGTACCTATCTAGAAGTGTCTTAAAAAACCCTATCGATTCCGCCTCCACCACCACCATTGGCAGGCCCATTCCATGCACTCACCACTCTCTGAGTAAAAAAACACCACTGACATCTCCTCTGTACCTACTCCCCAGCACTTAATCTGTGTTGTGTCCTCTTGTGGCAACCATTTCAGCCCTGGGAAAAAGCCTCTGACTACCCACACGATCAATGCCTCTCATCATCTTATACACCTCTATCAGGTCACCTCTCATCCTCCATCGCTCCAAGAAGCAAAGGCCAAGTTCACTCAACCTATTCTCATAAGGCATGCTCCCCAATCCAGGCAATGTCCTTGTAAATCTTCTCTGCATCCCTTCTACTGTTTCCACATCCTTCCTGTAGTGAGATGACCAGAATTGAGCACAGTACTCCAAGTGGGGTCTGACCAGGGTCCTATATAACTGCAACATTACCTCTCAGCTCTTAAACTCAGTCCTACGATTGATGAAGGCCAATGCACCGTATGCTTTCTGAAAGGTTAGATCACCAGGAATACATGGTGAGCTGGCTAATTGGATACACAATTGACTTTATGGTAGAAAAGAGAAAGGTGATGGGGGAAGGTCACTTTTCAGACTGGAGACCTGTGACTAGTGGTGTCCCTTAGGATTTGGTGCTGAACCCATTGTTGTTTGTCATCTATATCAACAATTTGGATATAAATGTATAAGAAATACTTAATAAGTTTGCAGACAACATTAAACTAGGTGGTATAGTAGACAGTGAAGAAGTTTATCAAAACTTACAAGGGAGATCTTGATCGGCTGAGGAATTGCAAATGGAGTTTAATTCAGATCAGTAGAACGTGTTGCTTTGGGGAAAATCTGATCAGGGTTGGACTTTCGCAGTGAATGGTAAGGCCCTGGGAAGTGTTGTAGAACAGAGGGAGTTAGTACAAGTACATGATTCTCTGAAAATGGAGATACAGGGGACCAGGTGGAGAAGAGGGCTTTTGGAATGCAGATCTTTATTTTTCAGGTTATTGAGTTTGGAGCTGGGAGGTCTAGTGTAGTTGTACAGGATGCTGGTAAGACTGCACTTGAAGTTTTGTTCTGTTTTGGTCACCCTGTTATAGAAAAGATTTTTTAAAAGATATTTTTTCTGAAAGCAGAACATATATACAAGTTTCTAGGACTCCAAGAACTGAGTTATAGGGAGACATTGGACAGGCTAGGACTTTATTTTCTTGGAGTGTAGGAGAAACAGAGGTGATCTTATAGAGATGCATAAAATCATGTTGAGGGTAGACAGGGTGAATGCTCTCAGTCTTTTTCCCAGGGTTGGGGATTGAAGAACTAGGTGAGAGGGAATATATTTAATAGGACCTTGAGAGGCATCTTTTTTACACTGAGAGTGGTATTTATGTGGAATGAACTGGAGTGGAAGTGGTTTAGGTGGGTATAATAACTTTTAAGACAATTGGACAGCCATCTGGATAAGGAAAGAAGAGGTTTACAAGTCAAATGCTGGCAAGTAGAACTAGCTTCAATGAGCACCTTGGTCCGCATGGACCAGTTAGACCAAAAAGCCTGTTTCGATCCTGTTTAACTCGATCTATCTAAGTTTAATTCACTTCTGAATCTTTTTTGTTTTTTTTATTGTTTCACCATTGAAATGATTTATTGGAATTATAAATGTTGATCACGTTATGTCCTGACCTTTGATTTTCGTTCAGTTCCCTTCAGAATTCTGTTACCACCTGGATTTGTCCATTAGCTTAAGCATTTGGATGCCAGTAGATGCTTTCTAAGTGAGGGATGTTCCTGCTGTCCTGTCGAACAAGCACTGGGCAGTCCCAAGTTTGAGTGTTGAGTAGATTGGAAGCACAGAAAAAGTTCTTCATTTATCACTAAATAATTTTGTCCTTAAGTTTTCCTGGCACAGAGATAGTACCCATTGCTGCACTAAGGTTTTCAAAATGTTGCACAAAACCAAACCAGACCATTGGCATTAGGTGAATGATTTGGAACCATTGTGTATTGACAAGGGTATCTAACAACATTTGTGTGGATTCTACATCCACATGTCTATCTAGCAATCCTCATCCTTCTAGTGAAGAGAAAAAATTCAAAGTAAATTTATTATCAAAGTACGTATATGTTGCCATTTTCTTGTGGGGATTCACAGCAGGGCAAAATAAAACAGAGTCAATGAAAAGCTACACACAAAGACTGGTAAGCAACCAGTGTTCAAAAGAAGACAAACTGTGCAAGTAAACAAAAAAAGTAAGTAAATAAATAATACAGTGAACAGGAGCTGTAGAATATTTGAAAATTAGTCTAGGTTGTGAAAATAATTCACAGTTGTGGTGAGTGGAGTTATCCACGCTGGTTCAGGAGTCTGATGGTTGAAGATAAATAACAGTTCTGGAACCTGGTGGCATGGGACCTAAGGCTCCCATACCTCCTTCCGGATGGCAGAGGCCAGAAGGGAGCATGGCCTGGATGGTGGGGGGCCTTGATGATGAATACTGCTATCTTGTGACAGCAGTCCTCGGGTGACAGAGCAAGAAGAGGAACCAAATGACGTACGCCTGTCCTACCAGTCTGAGATTCATAGCCAGAACAGCCCAGGAGTGGTTTCATATGAGAGTTAAAATCTCCTGTTACGTAGGGACCAGGATGCTGTGTGAGGACATTGCTTAAAAATAATAGAGTATTACTCTTTCAATGAAATGCAGTAGATGGATTAATATGGCAACTGATGTGATTTCCCTGAGGGGGCTAAGGGAACAGAAAATCTAAAATCAGAATTTTGTTCTGTATCATACCAGTGGCAAAAGTCATGCTGAGTGCCAAATCCATCAGACACCAGGAAGATAATACATTGCATTAGTGAGATGGATTTTTCTAGCTGCAAGCAATAAGCACAGTAGAAACGATCACTGTTGTTTCTCAAGCTATAGATTGTTCCTTAAGCTATAAATTGTTGAAGACATTGCTAACAGTTGATATAAAGCACCTTGTGACATGTGTTGTAAAATTGAAACACAATCAATAGGAGCAATGAGTTGTTTAAGCTATGTTTTGGTAGATTGTTCCTGGACATGCATGTGTTTTTCGTGAAGGAAACTTAATTTTCCTTCGGAGTAGAGTAAGAGTTGGATTATATTTTGTATTGCTGTAGTTAAGATTTATTACAACCCATGGCTAATCATTTCCAATTGCATAAATCAATGTTAGATCATTCAGTAGGAAATACAGTCTTCTTGCACAGGCTGTATTTTATGGCCTTAATTTAGCCTGCTGCCTTTAAAGAACGCAATGCTCTTCTTCCCCTCCCACTCTGAACCACAAAGTTAGCAACTTACCCTCCAGTGATCCACGTCTCACGTATTTCATGCAATTCTCACTTTCAACATTTATTCACAAACAATACTGTACTTTAAGGATGAAGAATGTAGATCAAGACAGACGGCAGTTCTGCCTGCCCGGCCCATTCCAGCATTCAATAAGATCATGGCGATCGCTTTCTTTGCTCTAAGCTTTCATTCATAATATGCTGGAAGAACTCGGTAGGTTAGGCAGCATCTATTTAGAGGAATAACTGTCGACATTTCAGGCCAAAAACCTTTATCAGGACCGATGAAGAGCCGAAATGTTGATTATTTATTCCTCTCCATAGATGATGCCTGACCTGCTGAGTTCCTTAGGCATTTTGTGTGTGTTGCGTTTGTAGAATATCTGGTATTTATGCTTTCAGTCCATAACACTACCTAACAAAGCTCTTGTTAGGAGAGCCTAAGAGCTTCAACCCCTACCCAGCACTGCATTTCCACTACAGTACACCTCAGATCTCCATGTAGTTCTCACCAGCCCTCCCTTCCATTGCCTAAGTTTGAATCAATGTTAGCTTTATGCTGAGTTTTGGATCACATATCCACCCCACCACCTCTAAAACATTGCTCGCCTCAACTCCTCTGCTGTCTAAACTCTTTTCCCTGCTACAGTTCCCTCCAGACTCCATTTTTCTATTGGTACCTGGATGATTTTCCATTCTACATATTATGTAAATAGTTTTAAGCATTACTCTACTCTCTCCTGTTACAGGCTTGGCAGCATTTGCTCATTGTTCTTGTTTTTGTCAACCTGTACTGGTTTAGGTTCCTTAAGTCTCTGATGCAAAATTTTCACCTTATGTATCCCATGACCTTCATCTTCCATATTTAGTGGAGAAGTCCAGTAATCCTGCATGATTGGGAATTGGTGGTGCCAGATTAGCAGCTTTGATAGACTATTGGGTGTTATTAACTTTAATAATTTAATTCATTTACAATTCGTCTTTGTTAAATGTCACGCGCTATGATAAATCTTCCAGCGAACCCAGCAAATATAAAAAAACAGCATGAGAATTAGAATCCCAGTGAACTGAAAGGGAGTGCAAGAACTGAGGCACAGTGAGTTGGAAGGGAGTGCAGGAATTGAGGCTCTGGTGAATGTAAAGCATGATAAGCATGACTAGGGCAGTGTAGTAGCATAATGGTTAGCAGAACATTATTAGAGTGGCAGCAACCCAGGTTCAATTCTGCCACTGTCTGTAAGGCGTTTGCACATTCTCCCCGTGACCATGTGGGTTTCCTCTGGGTGCTCTGGTTTCCTCCCACACCCCAACGACGTAGCTAAATTAGTCCCATGGGGGATGTGGGTTTTTTTGGGCCAGAATGGCATGTTACCATGCTGTATTTCTAAATATAGTACCTGGTGGGTCCGAATCAGAGCCGGAATCTAAACCAGAATCAGGTTTATCACTGACATATGTTGTGAAATTTGTTGTTTTGTAGCAGCAGTACATTGCAATGCAAAATAAAATTTCTGTAAACTGCAAAAAGGAATATAAAAAAAATAAATAAATAGTGCAGAAAGAGAGCAAAACTAGTGAGGTAGAGTTCCTGGGTTCCTGGACCATTCAGAAATCAGATGGTGGAAGAAAAGGAGCTGTTCCTATATGCTCAGTGCATTTCAGGTTCCCGTACCTCCGCCCTGATGGTAGTAATGGGAAGAGGGCATGCTCTGATGGCGAAGCTCCTTCATGTCTTGACGCATCTCTTTTTGCATATTAGATTGAATTATTAGATTATGAGGACACGCCAGTCCTCTTTTATTGCCATTTAGTAATGCATGCATTAAGAAATGATATAATATTCCTCCGGTGTGATATCACAGAAACACAGGACAGACCAAGACTGAAAAACTGACAAAAACCACATAATTATAACATATAGTTACAATAGTGCAAGCAATACCATAACTTGATGAAGAACAGGCCATGGGCATGGTAAAAAAAAAAGTTCAAAGTCTCTCGAAAGTCCCACATCTCGCGCAGACGGGAGAAGGAAGAAAACTCTCCCTGCCATGCCCGACCACAGTCCAACTCTGAGTCGTCCGAAAACTTTGAGCCTCTGACCAGCCTTCCAACACCGAGCACCATCTCTGCCAAGCACTTCGACTCCAGCCGCCAGCAGCAGGCAAAGCCGAGGATTTTGGGGCCTTCCCTCTGGAGATTCTCGATCGCACAGTAGCAGCGGCAGCAAACCGGGCATTTCAGAAGTTTCTCCTGGTGTTCCTCCATGCTTCTCATGGCTGTTTCCATCAAATCAGAATTGTGCACGGTACCCTATTTAACAAATACGATATCATTTCACCGGAGAGCTGCGCGCGCTGCGTCACGCCGCCATCTTCTCCTCCCGCATATGATCTCCATAGTGAGGAGGCTAGTGCATGTGATGGAGCAGGCAGAGTTTACAAGCCTCTGCAGCTTTTTCCTGATGCTGTGTGTTGGCATCCCCATACCAGACAGTGACACAACCAGTTAGAATCCTCTCCACTGTAGATACTGAGCCATTAGGATTTCCATATGCTTGTTGAGAAAATTATCGGGATTTTATTGCATTTGTGGTCTCATCCAAATCAGCAGTTCTCCTAAGTCTCACCATCCCACCTCACACTCCTTCAATGAAACTATCTTCAAATGACCTTGACTTCTTGCTTCTTGTTTCTCTTAATGTAGTTTAGCTTTGTTTCCATTCCCTCCTTTCTCTGATCACTTGAAAGAGCCTATTATCCTCAGACTTCATTACGGTATGCATTCAACATCTTGCTTCTATAAGCAATTCATTTTTTTTTTTGCATCGCTCAATTTCTCAGTAATAATTCCTAGATTTTATTTGCACTTTCTCATCATCTCTTTTGATATTTGGCATTTTCAAAATTGCATTTTTTCTTTGTCCTGTCAGATGGGGATTTCCCAGGTAATCTTGAAATTTACTGCTTTTTTAAAAGCATTAGAACAGAGTTTAGCCTTATATATGAGAAATGATCCTGCCATCACTTGTCATCTACATGTGGAATATTTCAAATGAGTACTAAATTGACATTGCTTTTACCTTGTATAGGATTAATGGCAGGTCTCGTTGTTATTCTTGCCCCCACCTGCTTTATTCCCTTGCAGTATCAGGTGTCCTTTTAGGTTCTACATGATCGACAATTGTAATGATTTGACTCTAATCTCCTTTTCTGGAATCTAGTACCAGAGTGTTGAACTCAATTACCCGGGAGATGGGATTCCAGCAGTTAACCCCATAAACCCCTAACATTACAGGTACTGTTAACTCCAAGTGGTTCCAGTGTTTGATTTAAGCCTGTAATTTTGGACTGTTATTGGATTGCTTTACTCTCCCTGGTGACTAGGGGTGTGCCATGGATGTCCAGTAGAGGTTTGGACTTTGTTGTTTCCCTGAAAGTCATCTTGGAAAGCCACCTTCCAGGGAAACAAAGTACCATAGCAGAACCCAGAGGCACAGGTTCTTCAGCCTGAAACATTAACCCTGGTTCTGTCTTTGCAGGTACAGCCTGATCTGCTGAGTGTTTGTAGCATTTCGTGCTTTTATTCCAGAGCCATAACTTCAGTTTCATAGAAGTTTTCAGTGGTAGGATCAAGGATCAACTTTTATTTGCCATATACGTTGATGTGCAGTAGTGTGTGGGTCAGGGAACAACATGCAACAATAAACAACCATCTTCAAAAGCGATGGAGCAACAAAATATATATAAAAATAATTATATATAAAGAGACAAAGGATGAGCAATCACAACACTGAGTCTATGCTGCTTCTTCCAAAGAGCAACCCAGTTAGTTCCTCTCTCCCCACATCTCTGCAGTTTTTTCTCCTTTGTATGTTTTGCCATTTCCTTTTTGAAATTATTGTCAAATCTGTACCCACAACCTGATTCTGGATCATAGCCGCTTGTCTGAAATGGTTTCTCCTACAACCGTTACATTTGTTTAGCGAACTCTTTAGATTTCTACCCTCCGTTCAATGACTCCTACAACCACTGGCCAATCAGCTTTGGCTTCATCTATTCCACCCTTCACAGTTGCACTCACTTCCGTCAAACATTGCGTAGCCTGTTGAAGACGTGTAATCCTGGCCTTTTCTAGTCTCTTCCATCAGCTGTAACCCCAATGGGCAGGAATGAAATCTCGCATCTTCTGTGTTAGACTTTTTTAATGGTGCACGTAGTCAACACTAGGAAATGTTGGTTTATTTGAATTGAGGATAAAAGAACAATTGAAACTGCAGCAGGAGGAGACAAACATGCGGCACCATTCAATCACATCTCAGCCTCAATACCAATTTCTCTTGGTGTCCCCAAACCCCCAACTCCTTTGTAGTTTATATATCTGTCAATCACCTCCTGGAATATATTCCAATGCTCTGCCTTCATTGCTCACTAGTGTATAGAATTCATGATCCTCGAAGACAAGCCATTCTTATTATATCTTGTCTTAGATGCGTGACCCTCTTTTCTGACCCTGCCTTCCCCCCCCCCCCCCCCCACTTCTGGATACTCTCAGTGAAAAAATCATACTCTCAGCTTCATCCCTGTCACTTCTCTTCAGAATGTGATTTGTTACATAAGATCACCTCTCCTTCTTTTGACTTCCAGACTGCTCAACTTCCCTTCTTCATACATCACTGACTTCATTCCAATGATTAACCCAGTAAGCACCACGCACAAAATGCTGGAGGAACTCAATAGGTCAGGCAGCGTCTATGGAGGGGAATAAACAGTCGGCATTTCAGGCCGAGACCCTTCATCAGGACTGGAATCGTCGACTGTTTAGTTCCCTCCCTAGATGCCACCTGACCTGCTGAGTTCCACTAGTATTTTATGTGTTATTCAAGATTTTCAGTTTCTGCAGAATTTCTTGTGTCTATAATTAACCCAATCTCTGTCGTATCTCCAAACCAAATATATCCTTCTTTAAATATGGAGACCAGAAATGCTTGCAAGTATGGGATTTTGTGGATAGATGGATGAAGATAGCTCTACCTTTAGGTTTGATTTCTCCCTTTCCCTCACTGTGTTTTCTTCTTGCAACTCCAGACAAAAGCAAGTTTACGTGCTGGTGTTGGTCCTATTTGTTCTGGTTGACTATGATTTGCTGTCCTGAGGAGAAATGCCAGGCTTTCTAGTCCATCACAAGCAAAGCCCTCCTCACCGTGACTACACTTCAGAGGAGCGCTGCCACAAGAAAGCAGCATCCGTCATCGAGGACCCCCACCATTGGGCCAGAGATACAGGAGCCTTTTGTCCTACAGCACCAGGTTCTGGAATTGTTATTGCCCTTCAGCCATCATGCTCCTGAACAAACATGTGCAACTTCACTCACTTCAAGTCTAAACTGATTCCACAACCCCTGAATCCCTTGTAGTTCATATGTTTGTCAATCTCCACCTGGAATATATTAACAACGCTCTGCCTCTACAACTCATTAGTCTACAGAATTCTAAAGATTCATGATTCTCAGAGAAGTAATTCTTCTTATAACCTGTCTTAGATGTGTGACCTATTTTTCTGACCCTGTTCCCCCTCCCTACTTTTAGATACTTGGGGTTTGATGATGATGGTGGAAGTCCCTGCTAAGTATATCAGTCTTCTCTCCCAGTAGAGAGGAAGGCATTATCTGTAAGGGCTCAGGGGACCTCATCAGGCACGATTCTTAGTGTAATGGGTCTGCTAAATGAGGCTCTGCACTGCAACATTTAACACCAACCTACTCATCCATTTGTCAACCAGGAGAAGCCAGGTGATGCATAATAATCCCTCACACCCTTCTCCTCAGCAAGATCACAAAACACTACATCACAAAACAAGCACTAATGATTCTTTGCAGCCTTGACTTGGGATTTGTACTAAATCAGGCTTCCAACTTATTGCACATGGTTTAAAGACCTTCAGCCTTGGCACAAAATGCACTCTGAAGATCTTGAGCCCATGGACCAATAATGACCTAGAGCGAAGCCTGTAAGAGCAGAATTACCATGATGACTTGGGGGTGCATAGAGGGACTTGCATTTCTGGCTACACTCAGTGGCCACTTCATTAGGTACACCTGTACATCTGCTCCTTAATGCAAATGTCTAATCAGCCAATCACATGGCAGCTACTCAATGCACACAAGCATGCAGACAGGGTCACTTGTTCAGACCAATTGGAATCCGGTTTAATATCAGCTGCGTATCTCGTGGAATAGGTTGTTTTGTGGCAGCAGTATATTGCAAAACAAAGTGGATGATCTACAGCAACAGAAGATCACGAACATATAGTCAGTGACAACGTTATTGGATCCACAAGCATTCAGCAGTGAGGCATGCCTGAGGAGGATAAAATGGAGTTCACTCTCCATTGTTCCATAAATAAACCATTTTGAGTTGTTGACAGTCTGACAGTTGAAATATCAACATTGAAGGCCTTGTGTTTGATTCAGTTCACTGATTTTTCACAGTTTACTGTGTGACCCATACTTATTCATATGTTCTCTCAGGTCCTGAGGAGGCTCACGAGAATGATCGGGGAATTGAAGGGTTAACAGATGAAGAGCATTTGATGGCTCTGGGCCCATACTCTCTGGAGTTTAGAAGAATGAGAGGGCATCTCATTGAAACCAGTTGAATATTGAAAGGAACACACATCAAAGTTGCTGGTGAACACAGCAGGCCAGGCAGCATCTCTAGGAAGAGGTGTAGTCGATGTTTCAGGCCGAGACCCTTCGTCAGGACTAAGGGTCTCGGCCTGAAACGTCGACTGTACCTCTTCCTACAGATGCTGCCTGGCCTGCTGCATTCACCAGCAACTTTGATGTGTGTTCCTGAATTTCCAGCATCTGCAGAATTCCTGTTGTTTGCGTTTTTGAATATTGAAAGGAGTGGATAGAGTGGGTGGAGAGGATGTTTCCTATAGTGGAAAAAGTGCCCAAAAGGAATAGAAGGACTCCCTTTAGAACAGAGCTGAGGAGGAATTTCTGAGTCCTGAGGGTGGTGAATCTGTGGAATTCGTTGCCGCATATGGCTGTAGAGGCCAAATCACTGGGTATACTTAAAGTGGATGCTGATGGTTTTTGATCAGTAGGGGTGTTAAAGGTCACGGGGGAAGTCAGGAGAGTGGCATTGAGAGGGATAATAAATCAGCTGTGATGGAATTGCAGAGCAGACTCAATGGGCTGCATGACCTAATTCTGCTCCTGTGTCGTATGGTCTCACCTGATCCTGCTGTTGTCAGTCCCCCTGCATAAACAGGGGCTCCTGGAGAATGGGCAACATGGAGCCAGTGTTTAATCTCACCAGGTAACCTTGCTTAGATTCCGCCCCCCTTCTCACAGGAGACCGTTCCGCAGAGATGGACTGGTCAGTATTGTTGAGGTGAAAGCAAATAGGAATCCTTCTGTGAAATTGTAGTCAGCTGGACACTGGAGAGTAATTGCACTCTTTGCAAGACAAACATGGTAGAAATGAAATTAATCTAACTATTTTGTGTAGCAGAGCTTTCATATTTGAAAGAGAAATATTATTCAGAGTCTGGTGGGAATTGGGTGTGTTTTATCAAGCACCCGATTAGGTACAGGAGGTACCTAATAAAGTGACCACTGAGTCTAATGTTCAAACATCAAGACACCTCCAGACCCAGAGCTTACTTAGCTGAACAATCCTGAGTCACAGGAATCTGATCTCTGGTGCTTTCATGCTTCCCTTTAGAGTCATCTTTCTGTGGAGTGGTGAGCATCATGGTGTGAGAAGGTTCATGGCTCCATCAGGCAGCGATCTGCTAACTTGTGATATCTCGCTGTCGGAGGAGAATCATGAGAAGCTAATGAGAACAGCCAGGTGTCCATTGTAAGCAGCAGTCTGCATCTGTGAGGACAGTGATCTGTTCACAAGTGGGTCTCACTGCTCAGTGAGGGCAGTGGTACCTCACTGGTCAGTGAGTGTGAAGATCTGTTCACATGTGGCATTTCAAAGGGTCATTTATCATCAAAGCACATATACACAACTTTGAAATTTGTCTTCTCTAGATAGCATGAAACAAAGGAAGAACAGGAAAGTCATTCAGAGAGAAATATGAAACCCACTTTCTCCCTCTCCCGCACAAAAAAGAAGCAGAACCTCAACCACCACACACCCTCCCCTTGAACAACAAAATGGAAAAGGAATAGGTAATTTATAAAAAAAAAGCATTTTAAAAAAATGGCTGAAAAGGTCCACATTCCATAAACGCAATTGTCCAATCAAATGCAGAACCACAATACCATCCTCTGATATCACCAATGTTCATCGAAAGAGAGGAACATCACATGAGGCAGAGAGGCCTATTCTCCTGCCACAGTGAGCCACGCAGCGATAGGCCGCTCACAGATTCCTTCTCCGGCAGCAATCACAAGGAAGGCGGTTGGCACTAAACTCTTGCTCGCCTTCTACATTTGCCTCAATGTCGCAATTTTCCTCAATGCTTTAATTGACAATTAATGAACACTTTAGCTGGCAAAGTGGAGTCAAACATCGACTTGAAGTTCCTTCGCATCGAGGCTGTCCTAGTACGTGCTTGGTTCCCGGAATCTTCTCAGAGACAGCAAAGTGCTGGATTACTCAAATGATCTCCAAACTAAGTTGCAGGCTCTAACAGTCCTAGAAACACACTTAAGGTGAAAAATAGACATTTTCATGAGCTATCTAGAAGATGTCAACCAAGGAGCGTTGTATGCTGGTACCATCTTGACTGGACATCTCACTGCTCAGTTTTTGTTTTGACGTTGTGACCAGCAAGATGGAGAAGGTGGAACCTGTTAATGTGGTGTATTGGTTCTTTTAGAGAGGCTTTTGTAAGCTCCCACAGAAGATTCATGGCATAAAAGTTGAGGGCAGAGTATGGTGAAGGGGTAATACACAGTAATGGATCAAGAACTGGTTAGTGGGTGAAACACAGGAAGTTTTAGATTTGGAGATAGTGCCAAATTTGGTGCTGTTAAGGGGAACCCCAGCTGCTTACAATCTGAATCCGTGAGATGAATGAGGAGATCAAGTGTGTCATATCTGGGTTCGTTAGTGAATCAGAGCAGAGTGGTAACATGAGCTTACAGGGTGGAGGCAGGAGGACTTTATGGGCAGGGAGAGACAGATTGGCTGTATGTACAAGGACAGGTGGAATATAATGTCATAACATTTGAGGTCATGAACAAATAGATAGGTGGACTATTTTATAAATGGCAGGAGATTGAAGGCATTGGAAAGGACGTGAGTGTCCTTGCACACAAATCTCTGAAATTTAACAGTCAGGAAAAGAACGTAGTTATGAAGGCAAGGATCAATAAAATACTGGAGGAACTCAGCAAGTCAGGCAGCATGTAAGGAGGGGCATAAAAAGTTGGTGTTTCAGACCAAGACCCTTCATCAGATCTAGTAAGGAACCTTTTTATTCTGGCTTCTGTCCTGTGCAGTCCTGACAAAGGGTCTCAGAATGAAATATCGACTATTTATTCCATGGATGCTGCCTGACCTGCAGTGCTGCTCCAGCATTTTGTGTGTATTGCTCAGGATCTCCAGTATCTGCAGAAACTACTGTGTTTAGGAAGGCAAACATGATGTTTGCAAGAGTTTTGAGCACAAAACATCTTGTCCTGAATATGCATATGCATCTTGCCTGCATAATATTGTATGTACACAAGCCTGGTCTTCCTATCCAAGGAGGGACATACTTAACAACAGAGGAAGTGGAATGAAGGCTTAATGGACTGATACTGGGAGGAATGGAGTTGGCCCATGAGTTTAGACTAATCCTCAAGTTTAGAAGGTTTCATTGAAACATTTCTTTGTGGGGTTTAGCAGGCTGGATGCAGGGACAGTGATTTCCTGTTTGGGTTTCACAGAGAGGTTGGCCATTTCAGACTGAGATGAGAAGACCCTTCCTGACCATGAGGATGGTGAATTTTTGGAATTTTTCTACCTAAGAGGTCTATGAAAGCTGAGCCAGTGTGTATTCAAAATAGAGACTGAAAGGTATTTAGCTATTGCAGAGTTCGTACTAAAAAATGAAAGATCAGACATGATCTTATTGATCATAAGGCCATAAGACGTAGGAGCAGAATCGGGTCATTTGGCCATTCATGTCTGCTCCACCATTCCACCATGGCTGATTTATTATCCCTCTCAACCCCATTCTCCTGCCTTCCTCCCATAACCTTTTCTCCATAATCATATGTGGCGATGAATTCCACAGATTCACCTCACTCTGGTTAAAGAAATTCTCAAGATTATCTCGGTTCTAAAGGGACATCCTTTTATTCTGAGGCTGTGCCCTCTGGTCCTATATTCTCCCACTATTGGAAACATTCTCTCTATGTCCACTCGATCTAGCTCTTTCAATATTCATTAGGATTCAATGAGATTCTTCCCCCATTCGTCTAAACTTCACTGACTACATTGAGTGGCAGAGTAGTCACTGGAGACTGAATGACCTTGTCCTGCTTCTTTTACATTGATTTCATCATTAGAAGGAAAGCCATCAATCCTTCCTTAATGCAACAGACCTTGTATTCTTGGTTGACATTGCAACAGCCAGTCTTGTTGATCATGCTGTAATGCATGAATATTGATGATGGGATTGTGTGCTTCAGTATATCACTGTGGAGGTTTGTTGCATAGAGCTCCCTCATCTCGCAGTTAGCATACCCAGGAGGCATCCTGTCCTTCTGTGAAACTGTAGCAATATAGTTTGCAGAACTGCGAGAGTTAATTCCTCCTTTCTTCCTGCCCTGTACCAGACATCTGCAACTTTACAAGAAGTGTGTGGCTCTGCTGTTTTTACCTCCACGGTACTTTTCAACTGAACAGACTGCAATGGATGCGTAACATCTAAATGCACATTGTTTGAATAATCCCTGTTTTGTGTGTTACTGAAGTAATTCTGACCTTTTGTTCTCTGCTGGAACTTCTTCCAAAAATATCACAAATATATTCAGTTTTATGTAAATATCGCAGAGAAGCATGTCATGCGAGTGGAGGATGCAGTGCTGGTTCTTGGCTTGTTGCGATGGAGTATAACGTAAGGTTTATTTATATAACACTCCATCAAAAAAGCTTTGTTTTTCAACTCGCATTCCTTGTCACATTCGCAGATGGTGCGGCTTTGCATAAAGGGGAATTGTGGTGTGGACCATTTTCCAGGAACGCAACCTCCTCACCCCTGTAGCTCGGGCAGGTGGGGAGCGAGTTCCTGGATTTAAAGTCAGTGACAGTGAAGGTCTGGCAGGACATTTCCAAGGCAGGATGATGTGTGACTTGGAGAGGAACCTTCCCCATGGACCTGCTGCCTTGTCCCAGCAGTGGTGGTGGGTTTGGAAGGTGCTGTCAGAGTGGTCTGAATGAGTATCTCAGCTGCATGTTACACATGGCACACACTGCAGTGGTGGAGGAATGTATGTTCGCGGCAGTCAAATGGACTAATTTGTCCTGGATGGTGCCAACCTTCCTGACATTTGTTGGGTTCCTTTTGTCCAGTTCAGTGGAAGGTATTTGGTAGATGTTCTGGTTTGTGCCTTGTAGATGATGGACAGGCTTGTGGGGTGTCACTACTTCAGATTCAGAATCATTTATTTATCCAAGTACACTGAAAAACCAAACACACCCAAGGATGTGCTGGCGGCAGACTGCAAGTGCTACCACACATTCTGGCTCCAACGTAGCCTCACAATGCTTGGCAGAAAAACATAGAACACAGCACGCAACAAAACAATATCTAAACAAGCCCCTTTCCTCTGTCCCCCACTCACCCACACACATACAGACAGTCCTCCATCTCCAGGCTTCGGCCAACAGGCTTTGACTTCCAGACTTCACATTGACCTTCAGGTTTCAGCCTTCGGTATCAACCGCAAGACTAGCCAGTAATGGGACCCTGAACTCCCAAGTTCACCAACTGACTGGCCCTCGTGCCTCCTGCTCGCACAGATATCCAATCCTGGGACCTACTGACCTGGGTCAGTGCAGCATCCACAGATGTCCTTTGCCACCACTTCGTGTTGCTGGCCTTTGAGCGTGAAGCACAGGCCTAGGCTGCAGAAGCCTTTTGTCGCCATATCCACATTACTGGACAAGGAGCCGAGGCCTGGACTCTAGACATCCTTCGTCACCTGACCTTTAAGTGCAGAGAATTGGAGGTCTGAACTCTTAATTTCAACATATTCCTATCTCTAAACCCTAAATGACCCCTAACTCCCCTCTCTGTCTCCAAAACCGTCCCTATGAACTCAATAAACCACTATCCGAGGCACAATGTCCACAATTTCTATGAGTCACTGTCCTGTCCTTCTGGCTGTAATGTCTGCTTAGCAGTGTTGTTTGAGGATCGGGCTGGTAACAACCCTCACGATGTTTCTGTTGGGGGACTCAGCAATGGTAATGACATTGAATATAAGGGGCAAGGGGGCCTTCCTTTCTTGGAGACGGCCATTACCTTGCAGTTTTGTGGAGGGAATGCCACTTGCCACTGACCAGGCCTGCACAGCATGGCAGTGTAGTAGATAGTGAAAAGCTTTACAGTGCCAGACGTAAGATCAGGGTTCGATGTTCCCTGTTGACTGTAAGGAATTTTACAGTCTCCCCTGACCATGTGTGCTTCCTCTGGGCTCTGGGTCTCCTCGGTAATCTGATTTCCTTCCACAAAAGTTGGAGGTGTTGTGGATAATCTGGAGGGTTGTCAGAGGTTACAGCGGGACATCGATAGGATGCAGAACTAGGCTGAGAAGTAGCAGATAGACTTCAACCCAGATAAGTGTGAAGTGGTTCATTTTGGTGGGTCCAGTTTGAGGACAGGATATAATATAGATGGTAAGACTCTAGGAAGTGTGGAGGATCTGAGAGATCTTGGGGTTCGTGTTGATAGGACACTCAAAGCTGCTGGGCAGGTTAACGGTGCATGGTGTGTTGGCATTCATCAACCGTGTGAATAAGAGCTGTGAGGTAATGTTATAGCTATATAGGACCCTGGTCAGACGCCACTTGGAGTACTGTGTTCAGTTCTGGTCACTTCACTACAGGAAGGATGTGGATACTATAGAGAGAGTGCAGAGGAGATTTACAAAGATGTTGCCTGGATTGGAGGACGTACCTTATGAGAATAGGTTGAGTGTACTTGGCCTTTTCTCCTTGGAGAGACAAAGGATGAGAGATGCATAAGATGATGACGAGTATTGATCATGAGGATAGGCAGAGGATTTTTCCCAGGTCTGAAATGGCTAACATGAGGGGGCATAGTTTTAAGGTGCTTGGAAATAAGTACCGAGGGGATGTCAGGGGTAAGTTTTTCACACAGAATGGTGAGTGTGTGGAATGCACTGCCGGTGGTGGTGGTGGAAGCAGATACAATAGGTACTTTTAAGAGATTCTTAGATAGGTACATGGAACTGAGAAAAATAGAGGGCTATGCAGTAGGGAAATTCTAGGCAGTCTCTATAACAGGTTACATGGTCAGTACAAATTGTGGACCGAAGGGCCTGTAATGTGCTGTAAATTTCTATGTTCTATGTTCTATTTCAAAAGGTGTACTGTTAGGGTTAGTGAGTTGTAGGCATGCTATTTTGGCACCAGAAACATGGTGACACGTGGGTTACCCAGCACAATCCTTGCTGATTTGATTTGATACAAATGACACATTTCACTGTATGCTCCAATGTACATGTGACAAACAAAGCTAATCTTAAATGCCTGAATGTCTTGATTTGTATGTTGCTTTAAAGGCAGCACAGTAGGGTGGTTAGTCATAATCAGAATTGGGTTTATTATCACTGACGTATGCTGTTAAATTTGTTGTTTTGTGGCAGCAGTACTATGCAGTACATACTGAGTTACAGTAAGAAATATAACAAAATAAGTGCAAAAAGCGAATAAAAAGTGAGGTAGCGTTCATGGACCATTCAGAAATCTGATGGTGGGAAGAAAATGTTGCTACAAAGTTGATTGTGTTTCTTTAGGCTCCTCTGCCTTCACTTTGATGGTAGCAATGAGAAGAAGGCATATGTGACGAGTCTGCACCTCCTGCATGGGTTTTCTCCCCCCTATCAAATGCATTTAGGTTGGTAGGCTAATTGGCCACTGTGTGGGTGGGTTGTAGAACCTTAGGGAGTTGATAAGTTTGTGGGGAACGAAATACAGCTGGGTTAGTTGTCAGATTGGTGTTGATGGTTGGTGTGGACTCAGTGCAACAGCCATTCCAGTAGAACTGAAGAGCGCAGTACACGGATGTTTTGAGGAGAAGATTAGATTAATCTCAGACTAGGTCAGTGATTCCCAATGGGGACTGTATCACCACCCCGCCAGGGGGCCAGTTACGTATCCTAAGGGGGCATTAGGGAAATAGAAGTTGTCTTGTGGTGTACTTGTGGGGGTCAGGGGGTTGGGGTAAGCGGCACCCTAGCTTGAGGCACAAAACCTGACCAACCATGTCAACTTGATGTCATCAACATCCGATTGGCATTCCCAGTTTGTGTTCATTTTTATTTTAATTTAGCCCCATCAATGATGGATAAATACGTACAGCGCGATCTCTGTGAGTCTGAAGGCAGTGAAGTCTTGAATTCTAATCCTGCTAAGAAAAGGAAACTTCAGAAAGTTACATACCTTGAGTATAGTTTTATTCTGTTCCTGTCAGATCAGCGACAATCCGTGTGTCTTATTTGTAATACTGCATTGTATCAAGATTGCAGGAACACTTCTGTGAAAGACACCCTGAAAAGGCTACTTATGGTATTACTCAGTTCTAGAAGTTGAAAGAAGCATTTGAAAAGTGTTGCACACTCGAGTCATTTGCTAAGAAAGCTAAAAAAAAATGACCTTGATAGTGTTCTCATTGCTTCTTAAAACATTTCCAAAATAATAGCAAAGTGTGGAAAAACTCATACAATGGTGAAAGATTAATAATGTCTGCTATTTCAGAAGTGCTCGCCACGGTTCTCAAAATGGGTACCAGTATTTTAAAATCAATTCTTTTGAGTAATAACTGTGTAGCTCATCGTATTGATAAGATGAGAGAAGACATTGAGTATCAACTATGCACAGAGCTACAAAAAACAGAATTTGCGATACAACTAGATGAGTCAACTGTGCGAGACAATGGGGCATTGCTAATGACATATGTACAGTTTATCAAAAATGCAAAAGTTTACGAAGAGATTGTCTTCTGTAAAAAATTAAAAATATCAACAGAGGATCAATCTATGATGAGATTATTTAATTTACTTAGAAACTTAATTTATTGTGAAAGGAGTACTGTTCTACGCTCTCTTTGAGCAATTGGGATCTACACTCATGACTGAGGCTTGGAGTTCATTGGAATTGAAGGTTGTGGATAATTGTTCTGTTTTATGAATGCTTCTCCCATGATACTGAATAACTGGAACAAAAACATTTTACCAGACTCCTTTCATGATAAATTAAGTTGCTAACCGATGCGTTTAAATGGCTAGGTAAAAGATCATTGTGATCCTATTGAATGGTGAAGCTGACACGAGGGGCTGAATAGCCTAGTTCGTATGTTATTGCATCGATCACATCAAGTCAAAGTCACCAGTCATTGTACTGGGCTTGGCAATCTGGTTCTGTATTAAGTGAGTCAGTCTTGTTTTTATTTTGAAAGCACTGTTATGCATGCAGATACTTAATGCCATTGGGTTTTGGAAAGAGATCGCCGATAGCTATCTATTGCTTATCTAAGGGAAACAAACCCACCTGTGAGACTGGTCAGCCTCAGATATCCACAAATGCTGCTGGCCTGTGCAGCTTTATATTGGTATTAATATTGTCTTATTATCGTCACAGACATTATAAGCTTGTTTTGCAGACTGTTTGTACAGATCAGATCATTGCCCAGTGAATTGAGGTAGAACAGGTAAGACAATAACAGAATGCAGAAGTGTAACAGCTACAGAGAAAGTGCAGTGCAGATGAACAACAAGGTGCAAGATCATTACGAGGTAGTCTGTGAGGTCTTTGATTGTGAAATTATATGGTTAAGATTCAAAATTGTGTATTGTCATTGTTCTGTGCATGAGTGTCATGAAGAACCAAGTGATTGTTACTCCGGATCCAATATAGTATAAAAACACAATAAGCAGAAAGAACCCAATGAAGATAAATATGAAAGCTCCTATAAAAAGCAATGTACAAGTAACTACTATGTACAGCGTCTATAAAAATATTCATCCTACCCACCCCTGGAAATTTTCATGTTTTATTGTTTTACAACATTGTATCACGGTGGATTTAGTTGGCTTTTTTGACACTGATCAACAAAAAAATCAGTCTTCCATGCCAAAGTGAAAACTGATCACAACAAAGTGATCTAGTTAATTACAAATATAAAACACAAAATAATTACATAAATATTATAAATATTCACCCCACCTCAAGTCTTTAGTAGATGTACCTTTGGCAGCAATTACAGCCTTGAGTTTGTGTAGATAGGTCTCTATCAGCTTTGCACATCTGGTCTCTGCAATTTTTCCCCATTCTTCTTTACAAAACAGCTCAAGCTCTGTTAGATTGCATGGGGATCATGAGTAACAGCCCTTTCAAGTCCAGCCACATATTCCCAATTGGATTGAGGTCTGGACTCTGACTTGGCCATTGCTGGGCAATAACTTCTATTGTCTTGCTGGAAAACAAATCTTCTCCCAAGTTGCAGTTCTCTGACTGCATCAGGTTTTCCTCCAGGATTTCCCTGTATTTTGCTGCATTCATTTTATCCTCTACCTTCACAAGCCTTCCACAGCATTTTAAGAAGTTTGATGTTAATGAGTAAAGCACTTCACTGTGCTGTAAATCCCATTCTAACTGGAAAATTGGTTTGGATATTGTTTTAAGGCCAAAGCAGGAACCGGATAAGAGGCGCAGAAACAGGATAAGTGGCACAGGAACACCACAAGGCATACTGGTTCCTCACGGCTCCACAGACCCAGGTCCAATCCCGACCTTGGGTGCCAGCTGTGTGGAGTTTGTACATTTCTCCCGAGTGCTCTGATTTCCCTTTACTTGTCAAAGGTATGCTGGTTGGCTAATAAACTGGTATTTTTTTCCTTCTCTGTGCCTTGTGGCATCTTGACATTTCTTTAGCATTTGTCTGTTTATGAGGTTGCGTTGCTAGCTTGATGCTCAGCCCAGCACGGATGGAAAGTGTGCAAGAAGCCAGCTGGAATTGAACCTGGGACCACTCACCTTGAAGTCAGGTGTGACTGCCACTGACCAATAGACTGGTATGGGGTGGGGGCTGTTTATAATACCATAAAACATAAGCTCACAATTAGGCCATTCAGCCCATTGAGTTTTCTCTGCCACTCTATCAGGATTGATTTTTTATCCCTCTCAACCCCATTCTCCTGCCTTCTCCCCGTAACATATGACACCCTTACTGATAAGAACCCATCAACTTCTGGTATAGATATACCCAATGACTTGGCCTCCACAGCTGTCTGTGGCAGCGAATTCCACAAATTCACCAGATAGGGATGTGAGCGGAGTGGGAAGAGGTGAGTGGGGCTTTAAGGAATGGACAGGAAAATGGGACAGTTTGGATAGATACATAGATGGTAGGGGTATGGAGGGCTATGTTCCCGGTGCAGGTCGATGGGAGTAGGCAGTTTAAATGGCTTTGGCATGAACTAGTTGGATCAAAAGGCCTGTTTCAGTGCTGTACTTCGCTATGACTCTATGACTGCTGAGATATGGCATAGATGTCAGGGGCTGAGTAGTTTCCATCCAGGTCATGAGAAAACATGAGCACAGGACACAAGTGGGGAGCAGGAGCACGTGGCAAAGCTGAATCATTCTCTGTGAGTAGGGTGGTTGAGCTCCGTCACCTTATCCTGTCGGTCTCTTTGTCATTTAATCCCACTTCCCTTCTACTTTACCTTGATATTCCCTTATCTTCTCTGCTGCTTCACATCATCAAACCTATCTGCAATGTTCTGCAGCTCTGATGGAAGGGCTCCGGACTGCAACATTCAGTCTATTTCCCTGTCCACAGTTGCTGCCTGACCTGCTGAGTATTTCCTGTGTTTTCTGCATTACTTCCAGCCTTAATTGGGTATATTTAAAGTGGAGGTTGATAGGTTCTTGATTTGAAAGGGCATCAAAAGTTGCAGGGAAAAGGCAGGAGAATGAGGATAATCATTCAGCTATGATTGAATGGCAAAGTAGGCTTGATCACTGAATGGTCTAATTCTGCTCCTATGTTTTAGACAATAGGTGCAGGAGTAGGCCATTCGGCCCTTCGAGCCAGCACCGCCATTTACTGTGATCATGGCTGATCATCCACAATCAGTATCCAGTTCCTGCCTTATCCCCATAACCTTTGATTCCGCTACCTTTAAGAGCTCTATCCAGCTCTTTCTTGAAAGCATCCAGGGACTTGGCCTCCGCAGCCTTCTGGGGCAGAGAAGTTTTATGGTCTTATGACTTAGCTATTTATTGCTCCTGATCGTGGAGTGATTAAATTTGGGATGCTTAAGACACTAGAGTTAGAGCAGCATGGAGAACTGAAGATAAATAAGAAAGATAGAAAGAAAGATAGGGAGCAATGCACAATTGAGTTTATGGTGCGATTTGCTGTTGACAAACAAGTTAATGGGGAAGGTTACTGGGAGTATTTTAAGTTATATAGAGATTAGTGGGTAATGAGCTCACTTTTGTAAGAATTTATAATTATTTCCTTCTGACATGCTTGTCGGGATGTTTCCGTTGTAATACAGAACTTCAAGTATCTAAGATGGTGAGAGTTGAGGCTTCAACGGAGCAAAGTTTAGAATCAAACACTGAAGACCTACTTGCATGGTATATTGTTACCTTTGCAGGAGGTACACCTGTGCTAAGCATTGAACTCACATACTCAATCTCTGTGTTGTTTTCTAAAATTTTGTTCTCCAAAACTGAAATGCAGATCTGGATTTCCTGTTAGCCAAATGTAGCAACTAAGCAATATTATTGGCAAATTGATGTTAATGTCTCCGTTAGTTGAAAACAAAAGGGTAATAGACACCAAGCATTGTTCACTGAAGCTCACTCAGCTAGTTCATTGTTGAGTCTTTCTAAAGTTGTTAGGTGTTTGGTCGCTTGTAAATAAATGTAGTTCATTTATATTTTGGAGTATTGTGTACAGTTCTGGTCACTGAATTATAGGAAAGATGTCAGTAAAATTGAGAGAGTACAGAGAAGATTTACTAGAATGTTGCCTGGGTTTCATCTGCTAAGTTACAGAGAAAGGTTGAACAAGTTGGGTCTTTATTCTTTGGAGCGTAGAAGGTTGAGGGGGGACTTGATAGAGGTATTTAAAATTATGAAGGAGATAGATAGAGTTGACGTGGATAGGCTTTTTTCATTGAGAATGGGGGAGATTCAAACAAGAGGACATGAGTTGAGAGTTAAAGGGCAAAAGTTTAGGGATAACATGAGGGGAAACTTCTTTACTCAGAGAGTGGTAGCTGGGTGGAATGAGCTTCCAGCAGAAGTGGTTGAGGCAGGTTTGATGTTGTCATTTAAAGTAAAATTGGATAGATATATGGACAGGAAAGGAATGAAGGGTTATGGGCTGAGTGCAGGTCGGTGGGACTAGGTGAGAGTAAGAGTTCGGCACGCACTAGAAGGGCCGAGATGGCCTGTTTCCGTGCTGTAATTGTTATATGGTTAAGTACTTGTAAAACTTTGTTGTTGTATCCTTCTGTCCTTTATGCAGATGTGTCCTGGTTCCTGGCACCTTTGCACCCTTTTCCTGTACTGTTGTCTTGTCTTGTCCATATTGCACCAACCGCTGCCACTGGGCTATAAATGGGCAGGAATAATGTGTGGTTAAGTGCCTTGCTCAAGGACACAACACGCTTCCTCGGCTGAGGCTCAAACTCACGACCTTCAGATCACTAGATGGCACAGCAAAGTTCAACATGTGTATCCTCCATTTTCCTGGCCTTTTGTAGAAATAGCATTCCAATAACACCTTAGGTTGTTATCTCCTTTGCTTTCCGAAATCTTATAACCCTCCCTAAAGATCTCAGGCTCTTTCTTCTTCTTTAAGAATATCTTGAAAACTTGGCCGTTTTAGCTCACAGTTAGTTGCTTGCCTGAATATCTCCCCATGGGTCTTCGTGTGAGCATTTGTTTGAACTGGCTGAGCACAACTCTAGGCAGGTTAGTTGCCGTGGAGATCCATTGGTTTAGGCATCTGTATTTGCTCTATAGTATCTCCCAGTGACTGGCTCTCAGTACAGATCATAATTTTCAAGCACAGAATCAAAATGAAATGGTTCAATTGCAACATGTAACAATGTCTAAGTCGTTTCTGTTTTTTGTGAGTATGTGGTTCACTGTACTAAGGCCTCTTTCAACAAGGTAGGAGGATGGAAATGCAATGAAGAGCAGTTTGGCTCTTCCCAAAGGCCAAGAAACGTATGACAGTGTAAGTATGTACAAAAACCAACATTTTGGAAAAGCATTTTTGCTTCTTCATCATTCTGAATTTTGATCATTTCTTCTTGTAAGTTTCTTCCTGTTCCTCCACCTTGCAAAGAAATGGGTTAATTATCCAGTCCAGAATTTCCAGGTCCTTCAAATCCTTGAATTGATTCTGAAAATCCTTCATTGACTGCTGGTGTAAGCAGTACTCTTGCAAATAACCATCTATAAAAGAGAGTGCCATACTTGCCATACAGGGGAAACTGTGAAAACATGCTTCTCCCAATGTTTTGCTTATATATTTCCAATTTTCCAATTAAAGTGGATAATGCTCTTTTTGTCTGTATTAAATTGAAACTCTCACCCTGCAGGTTCATATTTCAGTTGTTCATTTTGTCATACAGATCACCTAGGTATGCCACATCTCCACATAGAAGTTCAATCTTGCTTTCCAAGCTCTTGTCAAAATGATCAAAGAAATGTTTTAAGCAGTCACCTTTTAACTACTAACACACTTCAGTGTGAAGAAGCAAGCATTCAAACTCTTCTTCATTATCTTGACATAACTGATGAAATACTCTGCCATTTAATCGATGAGCTTTAATTTTGTTGATAGACATTATAAGAGTCATGCTTAAAAAAAGTCGCTGACTGAGGTTTTTGGCTGCGAGGTGATGATGAGTTACACAATGGATCTCAAACAAACTTTGAATTTATTTTTTCATAAATGCTACTAAACCAGCATGCAACCTGTCATATATGGTGCTTCATCTGTTGTACAAGAAATCACGTTCCTAATCAGAATACTTCTATCCTCTATACATTTTGAGCTCATCATAGATTGATTCTCAGTTGATACTTGTTTTTAACTTTTTACAAAAGGGAATCTTCATAAACTTTTCCATTTTTGATAAACAATATATATGCCATTAGCAATGCCTCATTGTCTCACACAGTTGACTCATCCAGTTGTATATCAAATTCTATTATTCTGTAGCTCTGTGCATAGTTGGTACTCAATGTCTTCACTCATTTCATCAATACGATGAGCTACAGTTATTACTCAGAAGAATTGATTTTAAAATACTGGTATCCATTTTGAGAACAGTGGTGAGCACTTCTGATGCAGCAGGCATTAATCTTTCACCAATTGTATGAGACTTTCCACACTTTGCTATCATTTTGGAAATGTTATAAAAAGCAGTGAGATCACTGTCAAGGTAATTTTTTAGCTTGGCAAAAGACTTAAGTGTGCAACACTTTTCAAATGTTTCTTTCATCTTCTGGAACTGAGTAATACCATAAGTAGCCTTTTCAGGGTGTCTTTTACGGAAATGTTCTTGCAATCTTGATAGTTTCAGGGCTTCATTAGACAGTACAGTATTACAAATAAGACACATGGGGAGTTGCTGATCTGACGGGAGTAGAATAAAACCATACTGCATGCATGTAACATTCTATTGACGCACTTACTGTAGTTTCTGTTTCTGAGCGGGATTAGAATTCCAGACTTCACTGCCTTCAGACTCATAGAGGTCACGCCATACATATTTGTCCATTATTAATGGGGCTAAATTAAAATAAACAATTAACACAAACTGGGAATGCCTATTGGATTTTGACGACGGCAGCAATTGACATGGATGAAACAATGGTAGCGACATGCAAAGGAATGGCAGGGCGAAGATGAAAACGATCACAACAGCAAAAATTATGTTGACAAGGATTCAGATTGGAATCTGAATGTTAGTTGGGATAGAGCTGGTGTTCAGCAAGCTACCTAATAAGGTAGCCACTGAGTGTATGTTCATGGTTTTCTGCTGCTATAGTCCATACGCTTCAATGTTCAACAAGGCATGTTCAGATGCTGTTCTGCACACCACTGTGTTAAGGCATGGTTTCCAAGCTCTTGTCACCTTACTGTCAGCTTGAACCAGTCTGACCATTCTCCTCTGATCTCTCTTATTAACAAAGCATTTTTGCCCACACAATTGCTGCTCAATGAATGTTATTTTGTTTTTCGCATCATTCTCTGTAAACTCTAGAGACTGCTGTGCATGAAAATCCCAAGAGGTCAGCAATTTCTGAGATACTCAAACCACCCTGACTGGCACCATAATTAGTCCATGGTCAAAGTCACTTGGATCACATTTCTTCCACATTCTGATGTTTGGTCTGAACAATAGCTGAACCTCTTGACCACATCAGCATGCTTTTATGCATTGAATTACTGCCACATAATTGGATGATTAGATATTTGCATTAACAAGCAGGTGTGCAGATGTACCTAATAAAGTAGTTACTGAGTGTAGAATAAAACTCCCTCAATGTCCTTCCAGCAAGTATCCTCAGGGCATTCAGAATGGATTGGACATAGATTAAATTTTGCTCTACACCATTCCATCAAATGCTCCTAACGTAGACCAGATTCAATTTGGTACAGAATAAAGCTCCCTCTACACAGCCACTTCAGACATTTCCAGTGAAAATATTATGTTTATCTGCAAGGGTTTTAGGAACATGGCGAGGTCCTGCCGGCTGTCCTGCCATTTAATAGGATCATGGTTCAAGTCTTTGGGTATATTTAAGGCAGAGGCTGATGGTTCTAGATTTCTCAGGGCTTAAAGGGTTACAGAGAGAAGGCAAGAGATTGGGGCTGAGAGGGAAATGGATCAGCCTTGAAATAGTGGAGCAGCCTCGATGGGCTAAATGGCCTAATTCTGCTCCTATATCGTATGGCCGTATTCCTGTTAGCATGATTGACAAATCATGTAAGGTTTCATAATCCCTAAAGATGGTTCTTGACCGTGCATATGAAACCGAGGTTGCTCTGAGCACCTCAGGAGGAATCCTGGTGGTCAGTAAGCTCAGTGATCGGCTCTATTTCTCCATTTGGTTCCCGCCTGCACTGTGTTGTTGCGTGACCTGTTTTTCATAGCTCTGTAGGGAAAGTTGAGAGGGTGTGCTTGACTTACCAACTGTTAAATTGCATGAACTCGTTCCATGTTGCGAGTCAAGGGGAACTGTTGGGCACCCTGGTTGCTAATTTATGCTTCCACAATAAAGCCTGTTTGGTTGCTACGGTTGAATGAGTTTGCCAAGTTTCAGGTGCGTTGTGACAATGAGTGCTGACCACCTGCAGAGCTATGGTTCTTCCCGTGTTCCAGTGCCTCATAAATGCCTGCTCTATTAACGGTCAGTCAGGTCTTGTGCAAATTAGGGTTCCGCTTACTGCCCCTCACAAGAAGCCCCCCCAACAACTTCTATTTCCTGTTTCCCCTAATGCACCTTTAGGATGTGTCACCACCTCCTTGGGTGGGGTGGGGGGTGGTACTGCCCCGATTGGGAATCACTGCTCTACACTAGATCAGTTACATAGATGTATGCTCAGTATATAGCATATAAACAGTAGGTACCTAATAAGGTGGCCACTGAGTGTATGCTCATGGTCTGCTGCTGTATCCCATCCATTTCAAGTTTCAACATGTGTGCAAAGATGCTCTTCTGCACACCACTCTTGTCTGTCAGCTTGAACCAATCTGGCCATTCTCTGACCGCTCTCATTACAAGGCATTTTCACCCAAAGAACTTCTGCTCACTGAATGAGGTTTTTGTTTCTGATTTTTCCATTTTCTGATGTTTGGCCTGAGCAACTGAACCTCTTGAACTTGTCTGCATGCTTTTATGCATTGGGTTGCTGCAACGTGATTGGCTGATTAGTTATCTGCACCAATGAGCTAATAAAGTGGCCACTGGGTGCATAAACAAGTTTAAAATATCCCACCGTCCATAGCATTGCTCATTCATTTGAAAATTAATTATTTTGTGTCGTGTTGCTGACAACAAATTACGTCAAGTAATCTGATCCAGATCAAAGGCTGAAGAATGACGTTTACACATTATGGTTGACTGGAGGTTGTGATACTGATTTGCATTTGTGTCATTGTGTTTATTCATGCAGATAATTTTCTTAAAAATTGTAAAGCTAAATTCTGGGGCAACAGCTTTAGAAAGAATTCTCTTTTTGCTTTCTGGTTATCAGTATTGTGTTGCTGTGCGTCGTAACTTCCTCTTTTAATAATTGCGGTATAATTGCACCCACTTTCATTTTCAAATTAAGATGCACTCAGGGTGGAATAGAGTAGAAATCAGTTACTGCTCCTCCAGCTGATAAAATACTAATTAGCATTTTTGATTAAATTTGAAGTAATTTTTATCCATCAATTCCTGCTTTTAAACAATTAACTATAATGAATATTTATGTCGCAGCCTGTGAAGGATTTTTCTCACGTAGGACTTTTCACTTATTGAAACCATTCTTGGCTCCAGTTGCTTCCCGTTAATAGCGTACTGTTAAAGGTTTCAGTAGAGTTGATGTATTATCATCACATTGCACATTTCCTTACCACATGCCGTTTCAGCCCTATCTGCCTCACAGAATATGCCCATTTCCCCACTAGTCCCAAACATCCCACAAGCCCCCTGAGATTTAATGGACTGTCCTGCATGCAGATACTTAATGTTAGTGGGTTTTGGAAAGAGGTCTCAGCTAGCTATCTAAGAAAAACCCACCTGTGAGACTGGTCAGCCTCAGATGTCCAAATGCTGTTTGTCCGCTGGCCTGTGCAGCTTTATATTGTTGTTAATATTGTCTTATTATTGTCACATATACCGTGACACAGTGAAAAGCTTGAATTGTACACTGTTGCATTGCAATGTTACACACCAGGGGTAACTTGCAAGGGCTAATTATCAACTGGCACATTTTTGAAATACGGGAGGGCGCCTGCGCGTTCAGTTAAAATGCAGGCAGTGAGAGAGAAAACATGCAAACTCCGCACAGATAACACCGGAGGTCAGGATTGAACCTGTGTCACTGAAGCTGTGAGGTAGCAGAAAAGTTAGTTGTGCCAAATATGGCACCCACCATTCTACAGAATTTGTGTAAATGTTATTGGAGTCCAATACAGGGTTAAGAACACCTGAATTACTGACACACATATGAACGCGCTACCGTAATGTTGTTAATTCAAAAGTATGTACAGGTGTTCATTCCTACAATTGTAAAGCTAGTCTCCCCTCCCTTTCCCCCCTCCACCCCCTTACCTGTTACCCTCACCCCTTCACCCCCTCTCCACCCACTCTTCCCACCCTCGCCCCTCTCCTCCTCTCCTCCTCTCTCTCCGCCCCCCCCTCTCTCCACCCCCTTCCTCTCTCTCCTATCCATTTTTAGTAATTGTTCCTTCTTATCAGTCTTATGTACTTTACAATACATTACAATAAAGTGGAGATACGGTTACCAAAGCGAGCGATTTTTGTGCATCTTCCATTTTGCAAACAAATTTGATGTATGGACATCTGTAAGAATGGAACCTGTTCGTTATCCAAGGACGGCCACCGCAAGAGGGAGCACCTCAGCTTCTGGAGAGAGAGGGGCCGGGTTGGGTGAGGAAGCCCCTCAGTTATTGCAGTGTTGTACCACCCACAACGGCAACAGTTCTATCGATATTAGGGAATATAACAGAGCAGTAATGAACGTATTGACTGTATTTAAGAATAAAAAGGTATTTCATGGTCTATTTATGTACATTTTTATTATGACTAAAGTTTTATTCTGATATATAGAGATCTCCAGGGATGACCTACACTAGGGAGATCTGTGATGGCCTGATAAAGAATGTGGTAAACCATGTATATAGGTTGTAACTGGGTTACCTGTCCGGACACACCTGGACACGCCCCTCTGCTGACTGCACCTGTGGCTCCTCCCACAGACCCCTGAATAAAGGCGATTGTGTCACTGCTCCTCCCTCAGTCCAGGACACACATACAGCTTGGACATGGATCCATTTTACTGTTAATAAAAGTCTTTCAGTATTTACTCTACTTCCAGTCTTTTGGAGTAATTGATAGTGCATCAATTTTATTAACAGTAATTTTAAGGCATGCAACCTTTTAAGGTATGAGACCCGACAAGTTAGACCTCGACCAACAAACACCTGAAGCCGAAAACGCTTTCGAACTCTGGCTAGCCTGCTTCGAATCATACCTGAAGGAGATTGAAGTGACCGAGTCTGCCGTGAAGCGCAGAATTCTCCTCTCCAGGGTCAGTCCACAGGTCTACTCAATGATTAGAGACCAGCCAAGCTACAGCAGCGCAATGAGCGCCCTCAGAAGACAATACCTGCGGCCGGTAAACACAGTCTATAGAACTTACAATAGTACAGCACAGTACAGGCCCTTCAGCCCACAATGTGCCGACCCTCAAACACTGCCTCCCATATAAGCCCCCACCTTAGATTCCTCCATCTACCTGTCTAGTAGTCTCTTAAACTTCACTAGTGTGTCTGCCTCCACCACTGACTCAGGCAGTGCATTCCACGCACCAACCACTCTGAGTAAAAAACCTTCCTCTAATATCCCCCTTGAACTTCCCACCCCTTACCTTAAAGCCATGTCCTCTTGTATTGAGCAGTGGTGCCCTGGGAAAGAGGCGCTGGCTATCCACTCTATCTATTCCTCTTATTATCTTGTACACCTCTATCATGTCTTCTCTCATTCTCCTCCTCTCCAAAGAGTAAAGCCCTAGCTCCCTTAATCTCTGATCATAATGCATACTCTCTAAACCAGGAAGCATCCTGGTAAGTCTCCTCTGTACCCTTTCCAATGCTTCCACATCCTTCCTATAGTGAGGCAACCAGAACTGGACACAGTACTCCAAGTGTGGCCTAACCAGAGTTTTATAGAGCTGCAACATTACATCGCGACTCTTAAACTCTATCCCTCGACTTATGAAAGCTAACACCCCATGAGCTTTCTTAACTACCCTATCCACCTGTGAGGCAACTTTCAGGGATCTGTGGACATGTACCCCGAGATCCGTCTGCTCCTCCACACTACCAAGTATCCTGCCATTTACTTTGTACTCTGCCTTGGAGTTTGTCCTTCCAAAGTGTACCACCTCACACTTCTCCGGGTTGAACTCCATCTGCCACTTCTCAGCCCACTCCTGCATCCTGTCAATGTCTCTCTGCAATCTTTGACAATCCTCTACACTATCTACAACACCACCAACCTTTGTGTCGTCTGCAAGCTTGCCAACCCACCCTTCTACCCCCACATCCAGGTCGTTAATTAAAATCACGAAAAGTAGAGGTCCCAAAACAGATCCTTGTGGGACACCACAAGTCACAATCCTCCAGTCTGAATGTACTCCCTCCACCACCACCCTCTGCCTTCTGCAGGCAAGCCAATTCTGAATCCACCTGGCCAAACCTCCCTGGATCCCATGCCTTCTGTGACTTTCTGAATAAACCTACCGTGTGGAACCTTGTCAAATGCCTTACTAAAATCCATGTAGATCACATCCACTGCACTACCCTCATCTATATGCCTGGTCACCTCCTCTAAGAACTCTATCAGGATTGTTAGACATGATCTGCCCTTCACAAAGCCATGCTGACTGTCCCTGATCCGACCATGATTCTCTAAATGCCCAGAGATCCTATCTCTAAGAATCTTTTCCAACAGCTTTCCCACCGCAGACGTAAGGCTCACTCGTCTATAATTACCCAGACTATCCCTACTATCTTTTTTGAATAAGGGGACAACATTCGCCTCCCTCCAATCCTCCGGTACCATTCCTGTGGACAACGAGGACATAAAGATCCTAGCCAGAGGCTCAGCAATCTCTTCTCTCGCCTCGTGGAGCAGCCTGGGGAATATTCCGTCAGGCCCCGGGGACTTATCTGTCCTAATGTATTTTAACAACTCCAACACCTCCTCTCCCTTAATATCAACATGCTCCAGAACATCAACGTCACTCATATTGTCCTCACCATCATCAAGTTCCCTCTCATTGGTGAATACCGAAGAGAAGTATTCATTGAGGACCTCGCTCACTTCCACAGCCTCCAGGCACATCTTCCCACCTTTATCTCTAATCGGTCCTACCTTCACTCCTGTCATCCTTTTTTTCTTCACATAATTGAAGAATGCCTTGGGGTTTTCCTTTACCCTGCTGGCCAAGGCTTTCTCATGTCCCCTTCTTGCTCCTCTCAGCCCCTTCTTAAGCTCCTTTCTTGCTTCCCTATGTTCCTCAATAGACCCACCTGATGCTTGCTTCCTAAACCTCATGTATGATGCCTTCTTCCACCTGACTAGATTTTCCACCTCACTTGTCACCCATGGTTCCTTCACCCTACCATTCTTTATCTTCCTCACCGGGACAAATTTATCCCTAACGTTGCTTAGCGACGCGGCAGCAGCGGCCCGGAGAGTGGAGCGCTGAGTTTGTCCAGACCCTACAGACACTCGTGCGGGCCTGCGATTGCCGGGGGCTGACGACCGAAGAGCATGTGGAACTCCTAGTAAGAGATGCTTCGTCACGGGGACCAGGTCAGTGTATGTGCGCCATCGGCTGCTGGAACATGCTGAGCTTACCTTATATTCGGCGATTGAGCTGGTCGACATGCTGGAGGCCGCTCTGCACAACTCTGACGCTGTCCCGGCACGCAATCTCCTGACGACCTCGTGGACGCCGCACACCCTGCAACCCTCCGGCAAATCGACCACCTCTGCTGCCAGTCGTGAGTCTGCAAAGTGCTACTTCTGTGGACTCGAGAAGCACCCCCAGAAACGCTGCCCGGCCCGAGAAGCTACCTACTCCAGCTGCGGAAAGAAGGGCCACTTCACCAAGGCCTGTAAGTCCAAACCGCGAGCGGGATCGAGCAGCGCCGTGTATGGGGCATGGGGGTTGCCATCTTGGCTGTCGCCATCTTGCCTGCACGCCGCCACCATGTGCGAGACATGGAGGCGGCCATCTTGGTCGGTGCCACCTTGCACCGCCTACGACCCACGGGTGCTCACTAGGCACCCCACAGCACCGGACCAAGACAGCGACTCAACCCTGACCTCCATGACCCTTGACATAAGCACTCCCCACCAGCTCGCAAGGTCAATGATGGACATCCTGGTGGAGGGGCACAGGACAAGCTGCCTGTTTGACACGGGCAGCACGGAGAGTTTTATCCACCGGGTCATGGTGCAGCGTTGCGGACTCGCGATACGGCCGGTAAGTCATAGGGTCACCATGGCTTCCGGGTCGCATACAACAGACATTGGGGGCGGGGGGGGAGGTTGTGTAACGACGCTAGTGGTGCAGGGCACAGAATATCGAGACTTTACGTTACTGGTTATGCCTCAACTGTGTGCCCCTGTGCTATTGGGGCTCGACTCCAGAGCCACCTGAAAAGCGTGACAATGGAGTATGATGGGCCCCTCCCACCAATTACTGTCGTAAATCCCCAGTTTTGTAGGAATACATCACCTACCCCACTACTGACCACACACACACACACCGACCTGCACATCCCACCCAACACCATGCCAACAGCCGCACTACCGACACCACTTGCGGCCTCTCCACCCTCAGGATCCCTCCCCCACCGCTGTTCGCCAACCTGACCCCTGACTGTAAACCTGTGGCAACTAAACGCAAGAGGTACAGCGCGGGGGACAGAGCCTTTATTAAGTCGGAGGTGCAGCGGCTGCTCAGGGAGGGGGTCATTGAGGCAAGCACAAGTCCTTGGAGGGCGCAAGTGGTCATTGTTTGGAACGGGGAGGAAAATAGGATGGTCATGGACAATAGCCAGACCATCAATAGGTTCATGCAGCTTGACATGTACCCTCTGCCCCGCATCGCGGATGTGGTCAATCAGATAGCACAGTACAAGGTGTACTTGACCATAGACCTAAAATCCGCTTACCATCAGCTCCCCATCTGCTGGGAAGACCGCCCTTACACCGCCTTCGAGGCAGACGGCAGGCCTTATCACTTCCTGCGCGTCCCCTTCAGTGTCACGAATGCTGTATCTGTTTTCCAGAGGGAAATGGACCGGATGGTGGACCAGTGCCAACTGAAGGCCACGTTCCCATATCCATATCTGGATAACATCACCATCTGCGGTCACGACCGGCAGGATCATGATGACAACTTCCGAAAATTTTTCCAAGCAGCCAAAGCTTTCAATCTCACCTATAACAAGGACAAGTGTGTGTTCGGAACCACCAGACTTGCTATCCTTGGGTGTGTCGTGGAGAACGGAGTCATTGGTCCTGACCCAGACCGTATGCGCCCCCTGTTGGAACTCCCTCTTCCCAACACCCTCAGAGCCCTCAAAAGGTGCCTGGGCTTCTTTTCAAATTACGCCCAATGGGTCTCTAACTAAGCAGACAAGGCCCGCCCCATGGTCAAGTCCACCACATTTCCCGTCTCAGCTGAGGCCCGCGCGGCCTTCAGCCGCATTAAAGGGGACATTGCCAAAGCAGCAATGCATGCGGTGGATGAGGCCATTCCCTTCTAAGTAGAGAGTGACGCCTCCGAGGCTGCTACCCTCAGCCAGGCGGGAAGACCAGTGGCATTCTTCTCCTGTACTCTTCAAGGCCCTAAAATTCGGCACTCCGCAGTGGAGAAAGAGGCCCAGGCCATAGTGGAAGCTATTAGACACTGGAGGCACTATCTCGCTGGCAAAAAGTTCACCCTGCTGACTGACCAGTGCTCAGTCTCATTCATGTTTAGCAACCAACAGCGGGGTAAAATCAAAAATTGATAAAATTCTGAGGTGGAGAATCGAACTCTCCACCTACAACTATGACATCATGTACAGGCCTGGGAAGCTCAATGAGCCCTCCGATGCCCTATCCCGGGGAACATGCGCCAGCACGCAGATCAACTGGCTATATGCCCTACATTTTTGCCACCCGGGGGTCACCCGGCTTTCCCACTTTGTGAAAGCCTGGAACTTGCCCTACTCCCTTGAGATCAGGACGATGACCAGGGACTGCCAAGTCTGCGCAGAGTGCAAACCACACTTCTACCGACCCAAAAAGGCACAACTCATCAAGGCCATCTGCCCCTTTGAGCGACTGAGTGTTGACTTTAAGGGCCCCCTCCCCTCCACCGACCGCAATGTGTACTTTCTTAACGTAATCGACGAGAACTCGGAGTTCCCCTTCACTATCCCCTGCCCCGATACCACTACCATGTCAGTCATAAGAGCCCTGCGCAAGCTGTTCACTCTGTTTGGATACCCATGCTATATCCACAGTGACAGAGGGTCCTCATTTATGAGTGACGAGCTGCACCAATACCTGCTGGCTAGGGGAATTGCAACCAGTAGGATCACGAGCTATAATCCTCGGGGGAATGGACAGGTGGAGAAGGAGAATGCCATGGTGTGGAAAGCCACACTCTTAGCCCTCAGGTCAAAGGGACTGCCAGTCTCTCGCTGGCAGGAGGTCCTTCCTGAGGCACTCCACTCCATCCGTTCTCTGTTATGCATGGCCACCAATGCCACCCCTCATTAGCAACTCTTTTCCCAGGAAGTCGACCACTGGGACCACCCTACCAACTTGGCTGACGTCCCCGGGGCCAGTGCTGCTCCGAAAACATGCAAGGAGCAATAAGTACTCCCCGATGGTCGAGAAGGTTCACTTACTTTGCGCGAACCCCCAGTATGCCTACGTGGTTTTACCTGATGGGCGGGAGGACACTGTCTCCATCCGCAACCTGGCGCCTGCAGGAGCACCGGGCCCCTACCCTGAACACTCCGTGGTGACTATTAACCCCGTACCCACCAATATATATACCCATGAGACACCGCGCACTCCAAGCCCTACACAGGCACCACATGACACTCCCATACCAGGCACAACGCACACGCACGAGGGATTACCGACGCCTAACGTGCTGACACCTCAAGTCAGGCTGGAGCCAGCACAACCGCCGTTGCCGGTGCAATCACCGCCGGTGCTATGTAGATCACAGCGACGGACCCGACCACCTGATAGGCTTGACCTGTAAATATACTTCTTGTAAATATTGTCAGCCACTTCACCCCGCGGGACTCTTCTTTTTAAAAAGGAGGGGTGAATGTGGTAAACCATGTATATAGGTTGTAACTGGGTTACCCGTCTGGACACACCTGGACACGCCCCTCTGCTGACTGCTCCTGTGGCTCCTCCCACAGACCCCTGAATAAAGGCAATTGTGTCACTGCTCCTCCCTCAGTCCAGGACAGACATACAGCATGGACGTGGATCCATTTTACTGTTAATAAAAGTCTTCCAGTACTTGCTCTACTTCCAGTCTTTTGGAGTAATTGATAGTGCATCAAAGAAGGGACAGAATTGACACGTGGAGTAACTGTGGAGTCTGCTATTTCCTTTGTTTATTAATGATGATACTGGTCCAGCTGGTATGGTAGTAGGGAGAAATGGAGGGGAGGAACTTGTCGAGAGGGATGTTCCTGTACCAGAACAGAACATTCTGACTCATGTATCTGAGATGAGTAGGGGCAGACCTCTCTGCCGATCACTACCTGGGAGCTTTATTTAGCCTAGCTGGCTCTGTAACATAGCAGTGAGTGCATTGCTTTAGCTGGGGTTCAATATCCACTGCTGTCTGTAAGGAGTTTGTATGTTCTCCCCGTAACCGTCTGAGTTTCCTCTGGGTGCTTCAGTTTCTTGCTACATTCCAAGGACGTACAAGTTCGGGTCAGTGAGTTATGGGCATGCTATTTTTCTTTTCTGAAGTCCTGATGAAAGGTTTCAGCCCAAAATATCGACTGTTTACTCTTTTCCACAGATACTGCCAGACTCCAGCATTTTGCTTGTGTTGCTTAGATTTTCAGCGCCTGCAGATTTTCTCTTGTCTGCTACGTTGACGCTGGAAGCGTGGTGACACCTGAGGGATACCCCAGCTCAATCCTCACAGATTTGATTTGATTTGACACATTTCACTGTATGTTTCAATGTACAGGTGACAAATAAAGCTCATCATTAAAAGATCTTTAATCCTTATCCTGAATACCTTTCTGCATGATTATCATTCTGTTCCTGATGTTTGTATTGTTTCTCTACACATTTCTCCGTCCAATTCCTGTTCATTATTTAGCTATTTTCAATAAAATCCAATTAGGTTTCCAGATCCTTACTGTCTTGCAATCTGCATGAACTACTGGTTTGATGCCTTTATTGCTGCCATTATGCTTCTGTTGTGCAATGGTATTTCCTCCCTCCCCCACCCTTCCTTTCCCTTTTGCCTCCTAAATGTTTTGTATCATCCATCGTTCCTTTGCTAATTGAATTCAATGATTTTAAGGCACCCCTTTAATGTTGAAATAGTTTAAAAGGGGCGGCATGGTAGTGTAGCAGTTAGTGTAACACCATTACAGCACCAGTGACCCAGGTTCAATATTCACCGCTGTCTATCAGGAATTTTGTACATTTTTCCTGCGGCCACGTGTAGAGCGAATGCAAGCAGGCCTTTTTCCCTCGAGGTCAGATGAAATGAGAACTAGAGGCATAGGTTTCGGGTGAAAGGTGAAATATTTAAGGGGAGTTGGAGGGAAAACTTGGTTGCTTAGAGGATGGTGCAAGTGTGTAACGAGCAGCCAGCGGAAATGGTAGATGCGGTTTCAATTATACCATTTAAGAGGAGTTTGGATGGGTATATGGATGAAAGGGATATGGAGGGCTGTGGTCTGGGTACAGGTGGACCAGGCCAACATGGACTGAGTGTGCTGAATGGCTAGTTTCTGCGCTGGCATGCTCCATGTGTCTGTGACTACAAACTCATGCGGGTTAGTCGGTTAATTGGCCGCATGGGTGTAATTGGGTGGCACGGGCTCATTGGGCCAGAAGGGCCTGTTAATGTGCTGTATCTCTGAATAAAATAAAAACTGACGCAGCTGATAGAGGCGCTGCCTCTCAGCACCACAATTCCTGGGTCAGTCCTGGCCTCAGCTGCTGTCTGTGTGGAGTTTGTATGTTCTCCCTGAGAGCGTGCAGGATTGCTCTGGGTGCTCTGGTTTCCTCCTGTATCCCGGCGATACGTAGGTTGGTAGGTTAACTGGTCACTGTAAACTCTTCCTCGTGTTAGGAGAGTGGTAGAGTCTGAACCACTGACGAGAATGTGGGAGAATAAATAGATAAATGGGATTAACGGAAATAGCTGGTTGATATTTGGCAAGGACTTGGCAGGCCAAGGAGTCTGTGCCTGTGCAGTATGGCTCTATGACAAGTTACTACATCCATTTTGACCCTCAACTTCATCCTAACAATACACATGTGATTCACTGGAGATACAAGGGAGAAAGATGCTGAAAATATGGATCAACATAGACAAAAAGCTAGAGGAACTCAGCACGACAGGCAGCATCTATGGAGGGAAATGAACAGTCGACGTTTCGTAGAACAGTATATCACAATACAGGCCATTGGCCCACAAATATTGTGCCAATATTTTAACTTGCTCCAAGACCAATCTACCCCTTCCTTCCCCCATAGCCCTTCATTTTATTTTCGCCCATGTGCCTTTCCAAGGGACCTTTAAGAGTCTTCAATGAATCTGCCTCTGCCATCACCCCTGGCAACGCGTTCCATACACCCACCACTTTCGGTGTACAAAGCCTATGTCTGATGTCCCCCTAAACTTACCTACAATCACCTTAAAGTTATGCTCCTTGGTGTTAGTCAGTTCTGCCCTGGGAAAAGGGCACTGGCTGATCAGTGGCTGTTATCATGAAGGGTCTTAGGCTGTTGTATCAACTATTCATTTACCTCCACAGATGCTGCTGACCTGCTGGGTTTCTCCAGCATTTTGTGTGTGTTGACATGTTTAAAATGTTTTAGTTTGTCACTCCCCTTTTTAGGAAAAGGGTAAACCTTTTGCAGGTTGGTTGGTTGGTTGTCAGTATTTGTGAATAGCTTTTCTGTGATTCCATTGTACTTCTTGCAAGAAAATGAATCTCGGGATTGTATATGGTGACAGATATGTACTTTAATAAGAAGTTTACTTTGAACCTTGATATCTTTATAGTCAAGAAATTTACATAACTGAGAGTGTAACTCTAATCTCTGTTAGTCTATTCCTCACTCTCTCTCTCTCCTTATTCCTTTAGATTTTTTTGATAAATTAGGTTTTCTAATGTTACTAAATTAATGTGTTACTTAGAACTAACTACACGCTGCCCTACTCAGTGGTATGGTCCCTGTCTGCATTGAGGATGGTAAGTATGTCCCATTAAAGCAGCATCCTCTCATTTTGAAAGCCACCCCTTCAGAGGAAATTTTCCCTCTGTATGTGGCCTCATGGCAACAAAAAAGTGTTGCTAATAATTTGAGATCATTACTTCCGAGTCTGTTGCGTATAGCGAGGGAGGACGAGGAAAACCTGAGGGATAGAGCAATTGGTCTCACACAATAGTAGGAAGATATTGTAATCTCTACAGAATATGTGACTGAAGGCCACGTAGATGCAGGAAGTGTAATGACTGTATAGGGAGCATGATTCCTATAAGGCTATGTTATGCCTAGCTAATCCTGGGGAACTCTTTGAAGTGGTAGCAGTCAACTATGACAGATGTCATACACTTGGATTTATCAAAGCCCTTGGATAAAGTACCATGTCAGAGGCTCGTGGTGATGACTATGCTATGTGGAGTGGAAAAGTTAGATGAATGAAGAGTCACATTAACTAAAGCTACAGGAGGCAGAGGAGAAAGAGAAAAATCGGAATCAGTATCTGAAATATTACCACTGACATGCTCCTCTTTTGGAGTGTGGGAAGGCAGGGGGACCTCCAGTGTCCCTGACTACTACACCTGCAAGAAGTGCCTTCAGTTTCCGGTAAGATGGGGGTGTGTTTTGACGCAGCGGCCTTTCTGGGTCCAAACAAAGGTGCAACTGTTCATCCTTTTATGTATTTTTTATGATTACAAGTCACCGCTGGACATCAAGAACATCAAATATGGCATGTGTATCCCACCAGCGAGTTGCTAGATAATGATGGAGCTGGACTTTTCGTGCACCATGTTGCAGCCTGTTTCAGCCACTCGGGTGGTGCGTGAGCCAACAAACAGTCGAAGTGTTTGGGGTGGATGTTTCTCTTGTGATCACGAGACCCTTTTGGACATTGGTAATGTAGAATACTGTATGTCTGAATGGAGAGACTGAGGGTGGGGGAGCTGTGTTGCTCCGGTTGTTGCGCGGATGAGGGTCCTGTGCCTCGGGCTTGCCAACAAAGGGTACACCAGGGCTGGCTATGTGTCGCTGGATTCCACACTGAGTTGGGGCCTAGCTCTTTCCATCAGTGCTGCTTTCCAGTGTTCGCTCCCGGGAAGACGAGCTGGATTGTGTTCGTCTGTGGTTGCACTTGCACAAAATGCGAAACTACTGTGCCTTGTTCTTGCAGAAACATGGCTCCAGGACAACATTCATACATCATCATTCTACCGGCCGTGACACTCAAGAACTTGGCTGTATTTTTATTATCATTTATATTATTATTGTTGTAACTATATGTTTTCCTGCTGTCATAACTATTTGTGTAATATGTGCTGTGTGTGACTGTTGTTACTGTGTATTGCCCTTTTGTCTCAGAGGAATGCTGTTTTGTTTGGCTGTATTCCTGTGTATGGTTGAATGACAATTAACAGCTGCAGACTGTGTTAAGGAGTTGGAGCTGGAACTGGATGAGCTCTGGATCATTCAGGAGGCTGAGGGGTAGATCGACAGGACATACAGGGACGTAGTTACAACCGAGGTGCTGAACAAAGGTAACTGGGTGACTGTCAAGAGGGTTAAGGGGATAGGCAGCCAGTTCAGAGAATGCCTGTGGCCATCCCCCTCAGTAAAAGCTTTGGGTACTGTTGGGGGTTTGAACTAACAGAGGAAAGCCACAGTGGTCAGTTCTCTGGCACAGAGTCTGGCTCTGTGGTTCAGAAGGGATGGGGGGGTGGGTTAGAAGAGGCACTGTGATGATAGGGGATTTGTTAGCTAGGGGAATGGACGGGATGTTCTGTGGATTAGAATGAGATTCCTGGATGGTATGTTGCCTCCCGGTGCCAGGGTTTAACACGTGGCGAAGCAAATGATGCAGGAAGGAGGGCTTCAGATTTCTGGAACGTTATGTTCTTTTCCAGGGAAAGTACAGAAGGAACCTGAACTGGGGGGGGGGGGGGGGGGAGGCTGGGATCTAAAATCCTTGTGGGAAGGTTTACTAGTGCTTTGCGTGGGTGGGGTGGGGGGAGGGGGAAAGTGATTTAAGCTAGAGTTGCAGGGGAGTGGGAACCAGAGCAGATAGTGAGGTGGTGATGGGGAAACATGTTGTTAAACCTACATACAAAGTCAGGAATTGAAAAGTTGAGCGTGGTGGGACTAATGCTCTGAGGTTCAATGCAAGAAAAAGCAGATGAGCTCGGCGTGGGTCAATACCTGGAATTATGATGTTGTAGCCATTAGTGAGACAGTTGCAGAAGGGCAGGACTGGCAGCTCAATGTTCCAGGGTTCCATTGTTTAAGACACAAAAGGGTATGAGGGATTAAATGGGGAGGGGTGGTGTTACTAGTCATGGAAAATGTCATGGCAGTGCTCAGTCAGGACAGACCAGAGAACTTGTCTAGTGAGGTGTTTTGAGTGGAACTGAGAAATAGGAAATGTATAACCATGTTAATGGGACTATATTAGAGGCTACCGAACAGTCCATGGGAATTAGAGGATCAAATTTGCAGAGAGATTGCAGACTGGTGCAAGAAGCATAGATTATTATAGTAGTTGGTTTTAACTTTCCACATATTGACTGGGTCTCCCATACTGTAATAGGACCAGATGAAATAGGGTTTGTCTAATGTGTTCAGGAAAGGTTCCTTAATCAGTACATAGAATTCCCAAGGAGAGAGTGTGATACTTGATTTGCTTTTAGGGAATGAGACAGGGCAGGTGACATAAGTTTGTGTAGGGGAACACTTTGCATCTAGTGATCCCAATACCATTAGTTTCAAAGTAAATATGGAAAAAGATAGGTCTGGTCCATGGGTTGAGATTCTAAATTAGAGCAAGGCCAATTTTGATGGTATCAGAAAGGTTCAGGCAAGTGTGGATTGGGACACGTTGTTTTCAGGCTAGTGCAGAAATTAAGATGGTGAGCCTAACATCAGTAGAGGGTAAGTTATCAGAAGGTATTCTAAGGAGCCAGAATTATAAGTATTTGGATAGATAAGAGCTATTTAGAGATAATTAACATGGCTTTGTGCACAGTAGGACATGTCTAACTAATCTATGAGTTTTTCGACAACGTTACCAGGAAGTTGTCCACATGGATTTTGCAAAGCTTTTGGCAAGGCCCCACAAAGGAGGTTAGTCACAGGATGTGGAATATTATATTGAAGCTGTATAAAACTTTGGTGAGGCCTAATTTGAAATATCGTGCGCAATTCTGGTCACCAACCTACAGGAAAAAATATCGGTAAAATTGAAAGAGTGCAGAGAAAATCTACAAGGATGTTGCTGGGATTTAAGCACCAGACTTGTAGTGAAAGGTTGAGTAAGTTAGCACTTTATTCTCTAGAATGTAGGAGAATGAGGGGAGATTTGATTGAGGTATACAAAATTATGACGGTAATAGATGGGATAAATGCAAGCAGGCTTTTTCCGCTAAGGTTGGGTAAGACTATAATTATAGGTCATGTGTTAAGGGTGAAAGATGAAATGTTTATGGGGAGCATGAGGGGGATCTTCTTCACTCTGAGGGTTGTGGGAGTGTGGAACGAGCTGCCAGCAGAAGTGGTGGATGAAAATTCTAGTTCGACATTTAAGAGTAATTTGGATAGGTACATGGATGGGTGGGATGTGGAGGTGCAGGTCGATGGGACTAGGCGGATTAATAGTTGAGCATGGACTAGATGGGTTGAAGGACCTGTTTCTGTGCTGTAGTGTTCTTTGACCTATGGCTTAGCTGATGTGAACCACCTTGTTTTGTGGAAGCAGTACAGTGCAAAGACATAAGACCATCAAAAGCAAAGCCCTCCCCACCACTTGGTATATTTACATGGATTGTTGCCACAAGAAACAGCAACCATCATCAGAGACTCCCGCCATCCAGGCCGTGATCTATTCTTGCTAATGTCCTTGGGCAGGAGGTACAGGAGCCTTAAATCTCACACTAACAGATTTAGGAATATGTTATTACCCTACAGCCATCAGGCTCCTGAACCAGTGTGGATAACTTCACTCACCTCAACTCTAAACTGATCGTACAACCTATGGACTCACTTTCAAGGACTCCTTCCTACTCATGTTCACAGTATTATTTTTATTTGGGCAGTTTGCCTTTAGCACATTGGTCTTTGTCAGTATTTGATGAATACTTTTTCATACAATTCTATTTATTTTTGCCTGTAAATGCTTGCAAAAAAATGATTCTCAATGTAGTATATGGTGACATACTCTGATAATAAATTTACTTTGAACTTCAAACCTTGAAATCATAAAAATTAACAAGCAGCTTAAGAAAGGATTAATAAGGTAGCATTCATGGCTTCGTGGACAATTCAGAAATCTGATGGTATTGGGAAACACGGTGTTCCTAAGATGTTGAGTATGTGTCTTCAGACACCTGAACCTCCTGTCTGGATGGTAGTAACAAGAAGAGACCTCCTGGATGGTGGAGGTTCTTAATAATGGGTGGTGCCTCCTTGAGGCACTGCCTCTTGGAGATGTCCTCGATGATGGGGAGGGTTGTGCCCGTGATGGAGCTGGCTGAGCCTGGAACCTTCTGCAGTCTCTTATGATCCTATGCATTGGAGGTTCCATACCAGGGTGTGATGCAACCTGTCAAAATGCTCTCCACTGTACATCTATAGAATTTGTAAGAATCTTTGTTGTACCAAATCTCCTCAATCTCGTAACAAAGTAGAGTTGTTGGTGTGACTTCTTCCTGATTGCATCAATGTGTTGTAGTGTCTGAGATGTTGACACCCAGGAAATTGAAGCTGCTCACCTTTTCCACCACTGACTTCTCAGATAATTATTCTGGCTGGAGAAATAAATGGGAGCAAAGTAGAAAGAAGATGTTCTCCAGTCTACACTGGGATCATCTCATACATGATTTACACTGATGGTTTAGATGAGAGACACATAATAAACATTTATAGACTTATCTAAGAAATTGGAGGGGCTCTAGAGGAGGTTCACGAAAATTATCCCAGGAATGAACAGGTTAATGTGTAAGTATTTGATAGCTCTGCACCTGTACTCACTGGAGTTTCAAAGAATGAGGGGGATCTCATTGCAACCTATCGAACTTTGAAAGGTCTAGGTAGAGGGGGTGTGGAGACTACAACCTCAAAATACAAGGATGTCCCTTTAGAACAGAGATAAGAAGGAATTTCTTTGGCCAAAGGGTGGGGAATCTGTGGAATTCGTTGCCACGGACAGCTGTGGAGGACAAGTCACTGGGTGTATTTAAAGCGGAGGTTAATAGGTTCTTGATTAGTAAGGGCATCAAAGGTTATGGGGGAAGGCAGGAGAAAGGGGATGAGAGGGACAATAAATCAGCCATGATTGAATAGCAGAGCAGACTGAATAGGCCAAGTATCCTAATTCTCCTCCTACAGTATGTCTGATGCTGGTAGCATTTTGATAAAACTGCACAGGAAATCTCTCCTGAGGGTTCTTGTCAACTACATCAGAGGTGAATAAAACTAGAAGAGGTTGATCTATGGTAAGGGGCAGGAGATTTCAAGGGGATGTGAGGGGGACTATTTCTGCTCTGTGAGCACCTGAAATGCACTGCCAGAGAGAGTGGTGGGAACAGATGCTGACAGCATTTAATTGGTGTCTCAATAAACACATGAATTAGCTATGGGCTACAGGTTAACTGCTAGAAGATGGGATTAATATAATACCATAAAACATCAGAGCTGCACCAGGCCATCGAGCCTATCGAATCTGCTTCACCATTCCATCACAACTGACTATTATTCCCTCTCAACCCCATTCTTCTGCCTTCCCAGTGTAACCTTATGCAGGCTCATAAACAGAAGAATGTGCTTAGTGCTGAGAAGATGTGCAACAGCACAAGGCAATAGTGGCAGACTTGGAGAATGAGCAATATTGAGATCAGCTGGACTTCATATAGGTAAATATGTTAGAATGAGATTAAAGAGGAAAGGGATCTCAGGATGCAGGTAAATAAATCATTAAAATCAGCATGACGGATCAGATGCTGACAAAAGCTATACAATTGTGAAGAAGTGAAGTTGCATTAAACTTGAATAAGCCATTAGATTTCTGTGCAGTCAACATGAACAATGAGACATGGTGTCTCTGGTGGAAATACCCCATCGAGATTCTTAAAGAGACATTCCAGCTCGGAGAAAGACTGAACGGATTGGACCCATTTCCTTTAGAAATGTTTGGGGGGGGGGGGGGATTCCAAAACCGGTGACCATTAATAAGTGTTTTAGTTGGAGAGTAATTACAATGTGCGGTGCTGTACCACAGAAAGTGGTTGAGGCAGATAGTGGAGGTACCTCCAGAAGAGGACTAGGCATGTACAGAGAGAAAGGAAATGGTTTAGAATGATCCACTGAGATGAGATAGACTGGGAGGAGACTTGTATGGTTGATCAATAAAGGCATAGTAATATGAGTTGAATAGACTAAATCTGTGCTGTCTGTTGCATTTATTTCCAGATAAAATTGGTTGATGAAGAGTATGCTGGACTTTCAGGGAGTAAAGATTAGCGTTATTTGTCATGTGCATCGAAACATCAAAACATACAGTGAAATGTGTGGGTTTCAGATTCTGATTCATTTATTTATCACGTGGAAACATACAGCGAAATACATTAACAACCAACGCATCCTATGGATGTGTGGCGTTGTAAGTGTAACACCGAACGCAAGCAACAATACAACAGCAAAGTAAGCCTCTGTTCCTCCCTCCCACCCACCCGTACACGCACATGCACGCACACACATTTCTCAACCCCAGGAGAGTCCAGCCACCTTGGGCCTCCACCACCTCCTGCAGACTTGCGGATTCATAGACATTGTCTGACCCAACCCACCATTTCAGGTTAATGGTCTGAAGTCCGGCTTTTTCTGCTCTGTCAACACATCACCACACCATTGACTATCATTCCTCTGCCAGGCGAAGTGGTTTCACTCTACCCCTTTGGGCCTTTTTAACACCCGAATTGGACCACAAATGAGTACCCTAAAGTTGGAAGGTGTGCATAACTAGCTGACCATTGAATAAAGCAGCAAGTTATTTGTCTGTTTGACATTCTAATTGTCTTACCAAACTCTTCATTAAATTTGATGTATTTTGATCTCTTTGCAGAAATTGAACAATTCCAGGATAGCGACACAAAGAAGGAAGAAGAGAAGCAATACCTTGATATTATCAGCAACAAAAACATTAAACTTGCTGAGCGGGTGCTGATCCCAGTGAAACAATATCCAAAGGTACGAACAGCATAATCTCTTCCTATGGCATATACTTGCCTCCGCACTTAACCAATAATAACTGCTTAATGTATTATATGAAATTTATGGCATTGCAGTGACCCATTTTTGGGCCTAAACTTCAGGATTATGGCTCATATAAGCTATCCTTTGACTTTCTCTCAACAAACATCAATTACAGGACCCACTTTTCCTGCCTGTTACACGGAGTGGCTACAGAAAAGGCACACGTGCGAGTAGGATGAACACATCAGGTAGAAAAGAGGGAAGATCAGATGAAGGAGAATGGGGTGAGGATAGGAAGGATGTTATTAACATGGAAAGGATGCAGAAGAGATTCATAAGGTTGCTACTGGGTCTGTACTCACTAAAGTTTAGAAAAAATGAGGGGAGATCTCATTGAAACCCATCGAATATTAAACTGCTTAGATAGAGTGGATGTGGTGAGGATGTTTCCAATACTGGGAGAGTCTTAGACCAGAGGGCACAACCCCAGAGTTCCTTATGAAAAGAGATGAGGAATTTCTTTAGCCAGAGAGTGGTGAGTCTGTGGATTTCATTGCCCAGACAGTTGTGGAGGCCAGGTGAGTGGGTATATTTAAAGCAGAGGTTGAAAGGTTCTTGATTAATCAGGGTGTCAAAGGCTAACAGAAGAAGGCAAGAGAATGGGGTTGGAAGGGATAATAAATCAGCCATGATGGAATGATGGAGCAGTCTTGATGGGGCAAATGGCCTAATTCTCTTCCTACCTCTCTTGGTTTTATGGCTGGGACTTTTTTCCCTGGTGTGTAGAATCCTGAGGGTGACCATGAAGGGCACAAAGACGACAAAATCTGCAGATGCTGGAAATTCAAGCAACATGCACAAAATGCTGGAGGAACTCAGCAGGCCTAAGGAGAAGAGTAAACAGTCAGTGTTTCAAGCCGAGACCTTTCATCAAAACTGGGAAAAAAAAGATGAGGTTAGAGCAAGAAGGTGGGGGGAAGGGAGGAAGATATACAAGGTGGTAGATGATAAGTAAAAACAGGATTCTCCCCCCCCCCACTTCACCATTCCCATTTTCTTCTCTCACCTCATCTCCTTACCTACCCATCACCTCCCTATGGTGCTGTTCTCCCTTCCATTTCATCCATGGTCTTCTCGGCTCTCCTATCAGATTCCTCCTTCTCCAGCCCTTTATCTTGTCTTGTCCACACTGCACCAACCTGGCCTATTAACATGCCGGAGCAATGTGTGGTTAAGTGCCTTGCTCGAGGACACAACAAGCTGCTTCAGCTATCTCTTTCACCTGTCAGCCTCCCAGATCTTTACTTACCATTCCCCCTCTCCCAGTTTCACCTGTCACCTACCACCTTGTTCTTCTTCCTCCCCTCCCCTGCCTTGTTGCTCTAACTTCTCATCTTTTTTTCCAGTCCTGATGAAGAGTCTTGGCCTGAAACGTTGGCTGTTTACTCCTTCCCATGGATGCTGCCTGGCCTGCTGGTTCCTCCAGCATTTAGTGCATGTTGTGTGAATGGTCACAATATTCTTTCCCAAGATCAGGGAGTCTCAACTTATAAGGCATAGAATTAAAGTGACAGAGGACAGATTTAAAGGAAATCTGAAGGGCTGATTTTTTTTTCCCACACAGAGGGTGGTGGGGATATGGAATGTGCTTCCAGAGGAGCTGGTAGAGGTGGCTGCACTTTACAAGACAATTAGACAGCTACATGAATAGGAAAGTTTTAGAGGGATACCAGAAGGGCAGGCAGATCTGACTAAGTCAGATAGGAAACTGACTGACTCTGAGAAGCAGTGTGTGTAATTCAGCAGAATAGTCTGATTATCTCCTGTAACTACCTGGTATTTGTTTGCAATACTGTATTTTTCCAACGTCTCTATAATGTTCACCTCAATTATTTCCTGTGGCACTCATTTCTAACCACTCCTTGTTAACCAGTACTCCTCCGGTCTGCTGTATCAGAGTTATTACTAACAAGCATATAGTAAGGCCTCTAGTTTTGTTCTCTTCCACAAACAGAAACATCTATCTAAGAATCCACCCATTGTCAATGGCACTGAAGGCACTATATAGTCACCACATTGCTGGTAACTTCTTATGATATAGGACAGTGGTCTCCATCCTCTGGGCCGCAGACCGATACCAGGCCGCGAAGCACGCAGGGGTGCAGCGGTAGCCAGAGCGCACCCAGCACATCTTTAAGAAAAAAGCCGAAATAAACAAGCTAATTAATTAGGTGCCGCCTGGCACATAAATATCGGCCCAGATCAGAGGTGATTGCCGATTTCACTTGCTCAACGCGATGTTCACTCCTCTTTCCAGGGCGCTGGAACCTTTAGCTGTTCCATTGTTTGGTCAATTTAAACGTCAGCCCAGACAGATTGAAAAGACTGGGCTGTCAGGATCGAGGTGACATGCTGAATCTACACAAACTTCTAATAAAGTATAGGCGCTGCCGTGCTCCCTTTGTAATGACGGTTACGTGCTGGTCCCAGGACAGATCCTCTTGACACTTTTCAGAGAGAGAAACGTCGATCCTTAATGCCGAAGAATTTAAAGTTATTGACCCTCTCCACCTCAGTTCCTCTAATGAAGACTGGCTTCTGGGCGGCACCTAATTAATTAGCTTGTTTATTTTGGCTTTTTTCTTAAAGATGTGCTGGGTGCGCTCCGGCTACCACTGCGCCCCTGCATTCTTCGCGGCCCGGAGGTTGGGGACCACTGATATAGGAAGAGACTATTTGGCCCATCAAGTCTATGGCAGCTCATTGAAAGGTGATTCTTTCTAATGCCAGGTGCTGTTACCTATGCTCGCTTGAAATACATCAATGGAATGTTTCTGGGATACATCCATATAAACAAAAGGTGAATGAAACATGTATTGGAATATTAAGAAAGGAGTGGGCAATAGCCTGGAAAATCTGCTGGTCTGGCACTACCTCTGTCCTGAGTGTGCTGGATGAATGGAGTTTCTGTACAGCTGCAGGATTGGAAGTCATAACGTGTACAGTACATAGTATTTCAGCAAGTAGAAGCGGACACTGTCCACTTCACTCTTAAGGGCATCTGAGTTGATCTGCTCAGCCATCTTTCCACCTTCTCACCCCCTCTGGGTGAAGCAGCTTTTCAGTCATTTAATACAAGTAAAAATACAGCCAGACCATTTCAAGAACATTGACCTAGGAAGGAATTGCTGCTTCTCCCTCCACTCATAACAGGCTTCATTGGCTTATTGTTTGAGCTCCCACCATAACTCACTTCATTGTCATGAGTTGCCTATGCTCCTGTTGACTTGTGCTCTCTACGATTTGTCACTGTTTCAACCATCCTTCACTTTAGCTTCTTTCTCACTATTGATTTTTTTAAAGGATCCATTACTTTCCGTGGCTGGTATAGCTGGCCACCCGTTGTGATCAGTCAGCCCTTTCCACACCTCTGAATGTTCTCCTTTGGATTTGTTCCAGCCTGTTTATCAGTGGTTCACCCTTCACCCCTGTGTAAAATATCTGATCTAGGTTTGATGTTAAAATTCCCAGTCTTCCGCATATCTCTGTGTACTTTCCTCTCCCTATTCCTTCCACAGTCCCACCACCCTTCAAAAAGGCCAGGGTGCCGCACTCCCAGTGTCTCAGGTGTTCGCGTGCTGAACCATCGTGACTTCATCTGCTGAGCCCCTCACATTTGGAATCCGTTCCCTCTCCACTTCATCAGGGATCCCCACCACCCAGACCATGCTCTTTTCTCGCTGCTACCATCAGGTAGAAGGTACAAGAGCCTCAGGACTCGCACCATCAAGCTCAGGGAACAGTTACTTACCCACACCATCTTGATTAAAAGGGGACAACTACACTCACTTGTCCATCCATTGAGATGTTCCCACAACCAGTGATCTCACTTTAAGGACCTTTTATCTTGTTATCTCACTTTCTCGTTATTTATTGATATTTATTTACATTTGCATTTGCACAGTTGGTTGTCTTCTGCACTCTGGTTGATCTTTCATTGATTCTGTTTTAGTTATTATTCTATAGATTTTGAGTATGCCCACAGGAAAATGAATCTCAGGGTTGTATATAGTGACAAATTTGTACTTTGATGATAAAATTTACTTTGAAGTTCACTTTAAAATGTTATTGCAAAGCTGGCACAGCAGGGATTTGTCTTAGTTGCTTGCCCTAATATTTCCCATTCCATTAGTATTTTGTGAGAAACACTAAGGCAAATTCTATTGCAGTGAAATATATAAATATAAATGCTAATCAAGAAAACTGCAGATGCTGGAAATCTAAATCAAAAACAGAAAATTTTGGAAATACTCTGCAAGTCATGACAGCTGCATCCATGAGAAGAGAAAATGAGTTAATGTCAGAGACCCTTTGTTAGAACTGGGAAGGAGACTAAACAATGCTGTTAATTTGGCATGGAGAATGCGTGAGATTGTTAGTCCATGTGAGTCTGAATTCAAAGCTTGAAGTTCAAAGTCCTGTGATCGTTGAGTCCTAGGGTTGATACTGAAGATTAAATCCCAGAGGTCAAAGACCGAAGTTGGTGAGTTTAGAAGTTGAAGTCCGATGGTCAAGCCTCATGGATGGGGTGCTCTGAAAGTCAAAGACCCGATGTCTGCGAGTCTGGGCCAGGGATTGGAGGATGGAAGCTCGGACGAGGTCTATCCTGGAGTTTAGGCCTGTCTGTGTGTGAGTGGGTGGGTGGGAGAAAGAGAAGAGAAGAGATTCTCTTGTGTTGTTCAGCTGAACATTGTAGGCATGCTATGTGGCACTGGAATGTATAGCGACACTTGTAAATTCTTAGGTTGTGTTGGTTGTTCACGCAAATGACACACTTCACTATATTTCTGAAATAGCATATATATGTGATAAATCAATGAACCGGATTCTGATTAGAGGAGGGGGAAACTTCTGATTAGGTAATACTGAGGTTGATACTGGATAAGCTGTAAGCAAGGTAATCATGTTAATGAGTGAATGAGAGCAGTTAGTGGGTGAGAACAAGACAGAAGAACAGCTGAATGTGGAGGTGGTGAAATTCAAAGCAGGAAGACATAACTGGCAGTTCAGACTGGGCACACACTCCACTTCCAGAGAAAGAGAGAAATAAATAAAAAAGAGAAAAAAGAAAATAAACTGAGCCAATAGATAACTGATACATGAAATCATAGTATCCAATATTAAGTCTAAGAGGCTACAGCATTCCCAGATGGGAGATCACTGTTGTTCCTGAAGCTTGCTTTGGGCCTTGTTGTTGCGTTACAGTAGAGAGGTCAGAGTGGAATGGGATGGTGAAATAAAGTGACAGGCAATGGGAAGCTCAGAGTCGTCCCTGTGGGCTGAATACAGACCTGCAAAAAGCACTCACCCAGTAAATGTTTGGTTTCCCTTAATGAAGAGGCGACCAGACTCTGAACACTGAATGCAGTGCACTATAAATACTGCAGTACAGTACGCAGTGGCCACTTTATTTGGTACACTTGTACACCTGCTCCTTAATGCAAATATCTAATCACCAAATCACGTGGCAGCAACTCAATGCATAAAAGCATGCAAACATAGTCAAGAAGTTCAGTTGCCGTTCAGACCAAATATCAAAATGGGGAAGTAATGTGATCTCAGTTCAACGATAGTTGGTGCCAGATGGGGTGGTTTGAGTATCTCAGAGGCTGCTGATCTCCTGGAATTTTCTCACACAACAGACTCTAGAGTTTACAGAGAATGGTGTGAAAACAAAAAACATCCAGTGAGTGGCAGTTCTGTGGGCAAAAGCGCCTTGTTAATGAGAGAGGTCAGAGGAGAATGGCCAGACTGGTTCAAGCTGACAGGAAGGTGACAGTAACTCAAATAACAACGTGTTACAACAGTGGTGAGCAGAAGAGCATCTCAGAATGCACAACATGTCACACCTTGAAATGGATGGGCTTCAGCAACAGAAGACCACGAGCATACACACAGTGGCCACTTTATTAGACACAGAAAGTATATCATAAAGTGGCTATTGCGTGTAAATGCTAATTGTGTGTGTAGTCTTGGATTACAAGAGACTGCACGTAAAAGATACCAGTTAAAACAGCTGGAGAAAATTGAGTCAAGATTGCTTTGAAATTTGGCTGTGATTCAAATCAGGCCTAAAAGTATACATCCTGTAAATGAGTGTTCCACCACGATTATATTACTTTCAATCATAAGTCCCAGGAGAGTTAATGTTGATCTCTTGTCATTTTAATGAAACTGATTTGAGTGTCTGGATATTAATGCTGGATTCTGTTCAGAGAATGGCACTACTGATCCTTCTGCACAATCACCAAGCACTCAGAACCTGGCTCAATTGGCACAGTATAAGTTGGATTACAGGCAATGGTGTGACTAAATGAGACTCCTGAGAAAACCACTTGACCAATTAGTACACTCGCTTCCTTATGGCCAACACAAGGCTTGATCACTCCAACCCAGTTCAAATCCAGAATAAGCTCCAGCTCCAGCCAGTGTTTTCTGAGGTCAGTTTAAGATTAGCTTTATTTTTCACTTGTACACCGAGACATGCAATAAAGTGCATTGTTTGTGTCAGTGGCCGGTGCACTCTGAAGATTGTGCTGGGGGCAGCCTGTAACTTTGCTGGATCAAATAACGACAGCACAAAAAGATAGTTACTTATCTTTTCACCCGTTTATTTCTTCGAGCTCAGCCGGCAAGTGAACTTAGTCCCGACATCAGGGAGAGACCCCCTCTCATCTCCCCGGCAGTTACAAGGCCACCGATACAAAAGAACAATCAGTTTGATAACCATTCCGGTCAAGTCAATGGATTATTAATACAGAGAACAATCAGTTTGATAACTATTCCGGCCAAGTCAATGGACTATTGATTAAAAAAAAGTACTATCAATTTGTTAGACACTCCAGCCATCTTTATTAAAGAAAAGAATGTCCTACCTGGTTTGCTGGAGCCACAACTTAATTACTAAGATAAGAACATCTGTCAAATTTATGCTTTAATTAAGAAAGGAATGTTCTGGCTAATTTCTATCAGGTACTGCTTTATGTCAAGATCAAAAGGTGTGAAAAGCCCAGAGACATCTATGTGGATCTGGGCGAACTTTAATCATCTTGCTCCAAAGAAGGCAGCTGTGAGACATTATTCAAACACACTGCAGTCACAAACGTAGTCAATACTTAATTCATTGTTTACAGGGATCTGAGAATCCCCCATTCCCTTAAACTTTATCAAGCCTGCAAGTGTTGCCATACTTTTGCTACCAACGTAGTATGCCCACAATTTACTAACCCTCACCTGCACCTCTTTGTAATGTGTGTGGAAACCAGTGCACCTGGAGGAAATCCACAGGGTCATGGGGAGAATGCGCAAACTCCTTACAAACAGCAGTGGAGATTGGACCCTGATTGTGATCCTGGGACTGTAAAGCGATGTGCTAACCGTTACGCTACCATGCCACCCATTTATACAGATGCCAGTCTGTTCCTGGTCATTTCAGGGCCACATTGTTAACCACAGTGCGGTTCCAGGTTCTGAATCATTCCCTCTATCCTGGCCCTTCATGTTAGTTCCTCTAAAAAGACGGGTTTCCTTTTCACACAATTTCCTATGACCTAAATCTTCAGTGCAGTAAAGAAGCTCATTTTGATTGATGGACTGATAAAACATTAATATTTTAGTCTTTTAATATTTAAAATGGCCATTAAAAGGGCTGCAGTTTGAAGTAAAGATTCCTAATATTCTAATATTTTAATTGCAATTTCTTGAAATGTCAAAGTCCTACAAGAATATTTCTGGCTTGATAAGTATCAACTCTCAGTTCACAGGATGGCCAGTTTGTGATTGTAAATTTGCACTCTGTAAACCTGACCAGGGCAGACAGCAGAGAAAAGCTCCCAGGTCAAAATGAAAAGGAACATAAATGTTCCAATTTTAGTTAGCAGAGTTTGTTGCTGATTGGAGGCAAAAGAGATAAGGCACGTCTTGATCACGAGATATGACTGCACAAATCTTGCAACGGTTATATTCTGCTGGCTGGCTGAGAAATTACACAATTACTTCTCTCAAAAGAATGTCTTTAATCCAAAGTTCTGCAATTGGATTTTCAAAGGATGATGTCCAGCTGGTTGTACAAATTAACCCAAACATTGATTCAAGATTTTAACATTGGCATTCAATTCATTTTATCCCTCTGTGCAGGAATAAGCTTACTTCATCTTGTTGGAAAAGTGTCTCATTTTTGTGATTTGATTTTTAGGACTAGGGGATTGCTATCCAGACCAGCATTTATTACCCATAACGCATCCCTAATTGTCCCAATTAAAGTGGCATGCTAGGGTGGTGAATCTATGGAATTTGTTGCCACGGGCAGCAGTGGGGGCCAAGTCATTGGGTGTCTTTAAGGCAGAGATTGATAGGTATCTGAGTAGCCAGGGCATCAAAGGTTATGGTGAGAAGGCGGGGCAGTGGGACTAAATAGAATAAAATGGATCAACTCATGATAAAATGGCAGAGCAGACTCGATGGGCCGAATGGCCTACTTCTGCTCCTTTGTCTTATGGTCTTATGGATACTATTACAGCTACAGAAAGGGTGGGTAATGTAGCAAGATCCTCTTTTGAGTCAGTATGGGTGGAAGTCAGGTACAGGAAGGGAGCAGTTACTCTATTGGGGGTATTCTATCGGCCCCCTGGTAGCAGCAGAGATACAGAGGATCAGATTGGGAGGCAGATTTTGGAAAGGTGCAAAAATAACAGGGTTGTTATCATGGGTGACTTTAACTTCCCTGATATTGATTGGCACCTGATTAGTTCCAAGGGTTTAGATGGGGCAGAGTTTGTTAACTGTGTCCAGGACGGATTCCTGTCACAGTGTGTGGACAGGCCAACCGGGGGAATGCCATACTAGATCTAGTACTAGGTAATGAACTGGGTCAGGTCACAGATCTCTCAGTGGGTGAGCATCTGGGGGACAGTGACCACCGCTCCCTGGCCTTTAGCACTATCATGGAAAAGGATAGAATCAGAGAGGACAGGAAAATTTTTAATTGGGGAAAGGCAAATTATGAGTCTATAAGGCTAGAACTTGCGGGTGTGAATTGGGATGATGTTTTTGCAGGGAAATGTACTATGAACATGTGGTCGATGTTTAGAGATCTCTTGCGGGATGTTAGGGATGAATTTATCCCGGTGAGGAAGATAAAGAATGGTAGGGTGAAGGAACCATGGGTGACAAGTGAGGTGGAAAATCTAGTCAGGTGGAAGAAGGCAGCATACATGAGATTTAGGAAGCAAGGATCAGATGGGTCTATTGAGGAATATAGGGAAGCAAGAAATGAGCTTAAGAAGGGGCTGAGAAGAGCAAGAAGGGGGCATGAGAAGGCCTTGGCGAGTAGGGTAAAGGAAAACCCCAAGGCATTCTTCAATTCTGTGAAGAAAAAAAGGATGACAGGAGTGAAGGTAGGACCGATTAGAGATAAAGGTGGGAAGATGTGCCTGGAGGCTGTGGAAGTGAGCGAGGTCCTCAATGAATACTTCTCTTCGGTATTCACCAATGAGAGGGAACTTGATGATGGTGAGGACAATATGAGTGAGGTTGATGTTCTGGAGCATGTTGATATTAAAGGAGAGGAGGTGTTGGAGTTGTTAAAATACATTAGGACAGATAAGTTCCCGGGGCCTGACAGAATATTCCCCAGGCTGCTCCACGAGGTGGGAGAAGAGATTGCTGAGCCTCTGGCTAGGATCTTTATGTCCTTGTTGTCCACGGGAATGGTACCGGAGGATTGGAAGGAGGCAAATGTTGTTCCCTTGTTCAAAAAAGGTAGTAGGGATAGTCTGGGTAATTATAGACCAGTGAGCCTAACGTCTGTAGTGGGAAAGCTGTTGGAAAAGATTCTTAAAGATAGGATCTATTGGCATTTAGAGAATCATGGTCTGATCAGGGACAGTCAGCATGACTTTGTGAAGGGCAGATCGTGTCTAACAAGCCTGATAGATTTCTTTGAGGAGGTGACCAGGCATATAGATGAGGGTAGTGCAGTGGACGTGATCTATATGGATTTTAGTAAGGCATTTGACATGGTTCCACATGGTAGACTTATTCAGAAAGTTAGAAGGCATGGGATCCAGGGAAGTTTGGCCAGGTGGATTCAGAATTGGCTTGCCTGCAGAAGGCAGAGTGTGGTGGTGGAGGGAGTACATTCAGATTGGAGGATTGTGACTAGTGGTGTCCCACAAGGATCTGTTCTGGGACCTCTACTTTTCATGATTTTTATTAACGACCTGGATGTGGGGGTAAGAGGGTGGGTTGGCAAGTTTGCAGACGACACAAAGGTTGGTGGTGTTGTAGATAGTGTAGAGGATTGTCAAAGATTGCAGAGAGACATTGATAGGTTGCAGGAGTGGGCTGAGAAGTGGCAGATGGAGTTCAACCCGGAGAAGTGTGAGGTGGTACACTTTGGAAGGACAAACTCCAAGGCAGAGTACAAAGTAAATGGCAGGATACTTGGTAGTGTGGAGGAGCAGAGGGATCTCGGGGTACATGTCCACAGATCCCTGAAAGTTGCCTCACAGATGGATAGGGTAGTTAAGAAAGCTTATGGGGTGTTAGATTTCATAAGTCGAGGGATAGAGTTTAAGGGTTGCAATGTAATGATGCAGCTCTGTAAAACTCTGGTTAGGCCACACTTGGAGTACTATGTCCAGTTCTGGTCACCTCACTATAGGAAGGATATGGAAGCATTGGAAACGGTACAGAGGAGATTGACCAGGATGCTTCCTGGTTTAGAAAGTATGCATTACGATCAGAGATTAAGGGAGCTAGGGCTTTACTCTTTGGAGAGAAGGAGGATGAGAGAAGACATGATAGAGATGTACAAGATAATAAGAGGAATAGATAGAGTGGATAGTCAGCGCCTCTTCCCCAGGGCACCATTGCTCAATACAAGAGGACATGGCTTTAAGGTAAGGGGTGGGAAGTTCAAGGAGGATATTAGAGGAAGGTTTTTTAGTCAGAGAGTGGTTGGTGCATGGAATGCACTGCCTGAGTCAGTGGTGGAGGCAGATACACTCGTGAAGTTTAAGAGACTACTAGACAAGTATATGGAGGAATTTAAGGTGGGGGCTTATATGGGAGGCAGGGTTTGAGGGTCGGCACAACATTGTGGGCTGAAGGGCCTGTACTGTGCTGTACTATTCTATGTTCTATGTTCTATTTATCCATGTTTCTGGCCCCAGCTCTTACCAGCCACCCCAGCTGAGGCTGCAAACACTCTGGACTCTGGCTCTTCCCACACATCTCACTCGCAGTTAAAATAGAGCAAAGTTAGCCAAGTGTGCACTGGTCCTACAGAAAGTGTGTCCAGGCAAGTTATTGATGGTAAAGGAGACAGCTGATGAATTAGGGACATGTCTTGCACTGGTCTTCACCAGAGATAGTACAAGTAACAACCCTGAACTAGTTGTAAATCAGTAGTTGGGAGGGTTGGGTGAGAGGGAGGAATTCAGCAAAGTTGTAGCCATGAAAGACATGGTATCAAGCAAGCTGTGGGAGCTGTGGACTGTGTCTCTTGGTCCTAATGGATTTCCTCCTAGAGTTTTAACTGAAGTGGCTGGTGAGATAATTTCCATGGAGAGGAATAAATATTCATAAACACAGAAAATTCTGCAGATGCTGGAGATCTAAAATAGCACACACAAAATGCTGGAGGAACTCAGCAGGTTAGGCAGCATCTACGGAGAGGAATAAAGAGCCAACATTTCGGGCAATTCAGGTTTATTCCTCTCCATAGATGCTGCCTGACCTGCTGAATTCCTCCAGCATTTTCGTTTGTGTTGCTCTGGATATTCAGCATTTGTGGAATCTCTTGTGTTTATAGTGAGATAGTTAATGCACTGGTTTTAACTTCCCAAAGCTCCCTAGATTTGGAAAGGGTCCATTAGATTGGAAAATAGCAAGGTAGCTCCTTTGTTTGAAAGCAGGAGTCTTCAGGTCAGTTAGCTGAACCTGTCATGGGGAAAATGTTAGTAGCTATTGTGACTGAGATATTACAGTAGGTCATATTTTTAAAAAATGAAGATAATGGGGAAAGTCAATGTGAGGGTGGCACAATAGTGCTACATTTTACAGCACCAGCGTCATGAGTTCAGTTTCCGCCACTGTCAATAGGACTTTGTACTTTCTCATGGGTGAGCATGTGTGTTTCCTCCATGCATACCAGTTTCCTCCCACATTTCAAAGATGTATGGATAGTAAATTGTGGGCATTCTATTTTGGCACCAGACATTTGGCAACACTCGAAGGTGCCCCTAGCACATCCTCGGACTGTGTTGGTTGTTGATGCAAGCAACGCATTTCACTGTATGTTTTGATGTGCATGTGACCTTTAATGAAGGGGAAATGACATTTGACTAACTATGTAGAGCTTTTAGGAAGTTACCTGTGCTTCACGGACACATGGATTAAGGGAACTGGTGGATATCTTACAGTTAGATTCCTCAAAAGGATATAACAATGTGCTGGATCAAAGAGGATGGCAGAAAATAAAAACTCATTGTGTAGGACTTAATATCTAGGTGTGGATATGTTGGCTGGCTAACAGAGGTAGATCTCCTTGTGTTCTGAGGCTGTGCCCTCTGGTCCTAGACTCTCCCACAATTTAAAATATCCTCTCTATGTCTGCTCTAGCTAGGCCTTCCAATTATCAGTAGACTTCAGTGAGATTCAGCCCCCCTGCCCCTCCATTCATTTAAACTCCAGCAAGTATAGGCCCAGAGCAGTAAAACATTCCTCATACACTAACCTTTTCATTTCAGGGATCATTTTTGTGAACTCCTCTGGACTCTTTCCAATGCCAGTACACCCATTCGTAGATATGTGTCCCAAGACTGCTCACAGTATTCAAATGTGGTCTGACCAACACCTTTTAAAGCCTTGGCATTATACTTTTGTTTTTATTTTGCATGTTCTCTCCACTACCTCCATGGGTTTCCCTGGTTGGGCGGTTTCTTCCCACATCCCAAAGAGTGAAGTTTGGTGACTTCAACGTTGCCTGTAGTGAGTAGCCCTGGTGGGAAAGTCAGGGAGGACTTGATGAGTCAAATCAGAGAAAATAAATTATAGGGAATAAATCAGCAATGGAGTTGGTGAGATTACTCTTAACACTGGCATAGGGTGTTGGACTGAATACCCTCCTTTTTTGGCCATGAGGAAAATGTATTTATCTTATTTAAAGATACAGCACATTAACACCCAATTCTGGCCCAATGAGCTCATGTCACCCAATGACACCCATGTGAACAATTAACCTAATAACCCAAACAGCTTTGGAATGACTCGTGCGGTCGTGGGGAGAACGTACAAACTCCATGCAGACAGCGTCGCTGGCACTCTGAGTAGCGTTAGGAGAACCGGTACGCTACTGTACCACCCAAAGAGGAAAAGTGAACGTGGGCACTGATCACTGTAACTCTCACGTGCTAATCATTTGAACTCATCAGCACCAAACGTGAAGTAAACCGGCAGGATGTGCAAAGAGAAATCTGAAGCTTCTCACTTTTCTAAATGGTGAGAAGTAGGTTTTGTCAAGGTTCTATTGAGGTTCGAAGTCCTTGAAATTAATTGGAAATTAATTGCATTTTCTTAATTACTATCACACAAGCCAATGAACTGCCTTGAACCACTGCAGTCAGTGTTTTGAGGATGCTCCCACTGTTGACGGATCAAGAGTTCAAGGCCTTTTGCCCAGGGATGTTAAAGGACTGGCAATCTAAGTCAGCTGACTTGCAAATGGAATGCTACTGATTGCTTCCAAAAGACTGCCCATGTTCTACTGGGAAGAGACATTGTAGTCATTGTATTTCAGTGGTGACTATTGCCAGTACTGTGGCATGGTAGCATAACGCATTACAGTGCCTGTATCTGGCTTCTGGATACTCTGAATGCACTGAGTGGCCAGTTTATTAGGTCCACCTATACACCTGCTTGTTAATGTAAATATCTAATCAGCCAATTGTGGCAGAAACTCATAAGATCATAAGACATAGGAACAGAATTAGGACATTTGACCCATCAAGTCTGCTCTGTCATTCAGTCACGGCTGATTTTTTTTCTCCACTCCTTAACCTTCTCCCCATAACCTTTGATACCATGGCCAATCAAGAACCTGTCAGTCTCCACCTTAATGACCTGGCCTCTATAGCTGCCTGTGGTAACAAATTCCACAAATTCACCATCTCGTGGCCAAAGAAATTTCTCCGCATCTCAGTTTTAAATGTATGCCCCGCTATCTTCAGGCTGTGCCCTCTTGTCCTAGACTCCCCCACCATGGGAAATGTCCTTTCCACATCTACTCTGTCTAGGCCTTTCAACACTCGAAAGGTATCAATGACATGCCCCCTCATCCTTCTAAGTTCCAGCAAGTACAGATCCAGAGCCATCAAATGTTCCTCATATGATAACCCTTTCATTCCCAGAGTCATCCTTGTGAACCTCCTCTGAACCCTCCATAATGCCAGCACATCTTTTATTAGATGAGTCCAAAACTGTTCGCAATACTCAAGGTGAGGCTTCACCAGTGTCTTATAAAGCCTCAGCATCACATTCCTGCTCTTGTATTCTAGACCTCTTGAAATGAATGCTCATAGTCATAGTCATACTTTATTAATCCCGGGGGAAGTTGGTTTTCGTTACAGTTGCACCATAAATAATAAATAGTAATATGTAAATTGTGCCAGTAAATTATGAAATAAATCCAGGACCAGCCTATTGGCTCAGAATGTCTGACCCTCCAAGGGAGGAGTTGTAAAGTTTGATGGCCACAGGCAGGAATGACTTCCTATGACATTCAGTGCTGCATCTCGGTGGAATGAGTCTCTGGCTGAATGTACTCCTGTGCCACCCAGTACATTATGTAGTGGATGGGAGACATTGACCAAGATGGCATGCAACTTAGACAGCATCCTCTTTTCAGACACCACCTTGAGAGAGTCCAGTTCCATCCCCACAACATCACTGGCCTTATGAATGAGTTTGTTGATTCTGTTGGTGTCTGCCACCCTCAGCTTGCTGCCCTAGCACACAACAGCAAACATGATAGCACTGGCCACCACAGACTCGTAGAACATCCTCAGCATCGTCTGGCAGATGTTAAAGGATCTCAGTCTCCTCAGGAAATAGAGACGGCTCTGACCCTTCTTGTAGACAGCCTCAGTGTTCTTTGACCAGTCCAGTTTATTGTCAATTCGTATCCCCAGGTATTTGTAATCCTCCACCATGTCCACATGAGCCCCTGGATGGAAACGGGGGTCACCGGTACCTTAGCTCTCCTCAGGTCTACCACCAGCTCCTTAGTCTTTTTCACATTAAGCTGCAGATAATTCTGCTCACAACATGTGACAAAGTTTCCTACCGTAGCCCTGTACTCGACCTCATCTCCCTTGCTGATGCATCCAACTATGGCAGAGTCATCCGAAAACTTCCGAAGATGACAAGGCTCTGTGCAGTAGTTGAAGTCCGAGGTGTAAATGGTGAAGAGAAAGGGAGACAAGACAGTCCCCTGTGGAGCCCCAGTGCTGCTGATCACTCTGTCGGACACACAGTGTTGCAAGCACACGTACTGTGGTCTGCCAGTCAGGTAATCAAGAATCCATGATACCAGGGAAGCATCCACCTGCATCGCTGTCAGCTTCTCCCCCTGCAGAGCAGGGCGGATGGTGTTGAAAGCACTGGAGAAGTCAAAAAACATGACCCTCACAGTGCTCGCTGGCTTGTCCAGATGGGCGTAGACACAGTTCAGCAGGAAGACGATGGCATCCTCAACTCCTAGTCGAGGCTGGTAGGTGAACTGGAGGGAATCTAAGTGTGGCCTGACCATCGCCCGGAGCAGCTCCAGAACAAGTCTCTCCAGGGTCTTCATGATGTGGGAGGTCAATGCCACCGGTCTGTAGTCATTGAGGCCGCTGGGGTACGGCGTCTTCGGCACAGGGACGAGGCAGGACGTCTTCCACAATACAGGAACCCTAGCATGGCATTCGCCTTCCTCACCACCGTTGAACCTGCAAATTAATGTTCAGGGTGTTCTGCACAAGGTCTCCCAAGCCCATTTGCATTTCAGATTTTTGGATTTTCTGCATGTTTAAAAAATAGTCTATATATTTTTTTCTTCCACCGAACTGCATGACCATACATTTTCCAACACTACATTTCATTTGCACTTCCTTGTTCATTCTCCGAATCTGTCTAAGTCCTTCCACAGTCTTCCTGTTTCCTCAACACTACCTGCCCTTCCGCCATTCTTCGTATCATCTGCAAATTTGGTAACGAACCATCTATTCCATCATCTAAATCATTGATATATGGTATAAAAATAAGCAGTCCCAACATCAACCCCTGCAGAACACCACTAGTCACTGGCAGCCAACTGGAAAAGGATCCTTTTATTCCCACTCGCTGCCTCCAACCAATTAGCCAAATCTTTAACCACGTTAGTAACTTTCCTGTAATACAATGGGCTCTTAACTTGGTGAGCAGCCTCATGTGTGGCACCTTGTCAAAGGCCTTCTGAAAATCCAAATATACAACATCCACTGCATCCCCTTTATCTATCCTGCTTGTAATCTCCTCAAAGAATTCCATCAGGTTCGTCAGGCAAGATTTTCCTTTAATGAAACCATGCTGACTTTATCCTATCTTGTCCTGTGTCACCAAGTGCTCCATCACCTCATCCTTAACAATTGCCTCCAACATCTTCCCAACCTCTGAGGCCAGGCTAACTCAGTGAATCCAAAATTCATGAGCTGTCTATTTTTCATCCAGTGCTGCGCCAAGGCACCCCAGTAGTGCTCACTCTTCTCCTCCATTCCCTATAATCGACAGGCTGTTGAAAGCACACAGACATGGTCAGGAGGTTTATTTGTTGCCCAGACCAAACATAAGAATGGGGAGAAACGCAATCTAAGTGATTTTGTCTGTGGAATGATTGGTGCCAGATGGGATGGCTTGAATATCTTAGAAACTACTGTTCTGGGATTTTTAAACACAGCAAGTTTACAGAGAATGGTGCAAAAACACAAAAAAAAAATCCATTGAATGGAAGTAATATGGGTGAAAATGCCTTGTTAATGAGAGAGGTCAGAGGAGAATGTCCAGACTGGTTCAAGCTAAGGACGGCAACAGCAACTCAAATAATTGGGCGTTACAACAGTGGTATGCTGAAGAGCATCTCTGAACACACAACACATTGAACCTTGAAGTGTATGGCCTACAGCAGCAAAGACCATTAATATGCATTCAGTGGCCACTGTATTAGGTACTAGAAGTACCTAGAAGAGTGGCCACTGAGTGCTTTGCAGAGAATGAAGAAAAAGAGCTCATTCAATAGGTGCGCCTCGGTGCAGCATTGGATGGAAATGCATAGCTGTGAGTTCTGAGTAGGACCCCTTATTGAGAGATTTCCAGATATAGAACGGATCTGTGTGAAATCTCCCAGAGCAGTAAACACGAGGAATTCTGCAGATGCTGGAAATTCAAGCACCACACATCAAAGTTGCTGGTGAACGCAGCAGGCCAGGCAGCATCTCTAGGAAAGAGGTACAGTCGACGTTTCAGGCCGAGACCCTTTGTCAGGACTAACTGAAGGAAGAGCTAGTAAGAGATTTGAAAGTGGGAGGGGGAAGGAGAGATCCAAAATGAAAGAAGACAGGAGGGGGAGGGATGGAGCCAAGAGCTGGACAGGTGATTGGCAAAAGGGATATGAGAGGATCATGGGACAGGAGGCCCAGGGAGAAGGAAAAGGGGGAGGGGGGGAAAAACCCCAGAGGATGGGCAAGGAGTATAGTCAGAGGGACAGAGGGAGAAAAAGGAGAGAGAGAAAAAAGGAGAGAGAGAGAGAAAGAATGTGTGTAAATAAATAAATAACGGATGGGGTACGGGGGGAGGTGGGGCATTAGCAGAAGTTAGAGAAGTCAATGTTCATGCCATCAGGTTGGAGGCTACCCAGACGGAATATAAGGTGTTGTTCCTCCAACCCGAGTGTAGCTTCATCTTGACAGTAGAGGAGGCTGTGGATAGACATTTCAGAATGGGAATGGGATGTGGAATTAAAATGTGTGGCCACTGGGAGATCCTGCTTTCTCTGGCGGACAGAGCGTAGGTGTTCAGCAAAACAATCTCCCAGTCTGCGTCGGGTCTGGCTTATATATAGAAGGCCACATCGGGAGCACCGGACGCAGTATATCACCCCAGCCGACTCACAGATGAAGTGTCGCCTCACCTGGAAGGACTGTTTGGGGCCCTGAATGGTGGTAAGGGAGCAAGTGTAAGGGCAGGTGTAGCACTTGTTCTGCTTACACGGATAAGTGCCAGGAGGGAGATCAGTGGGGAGGGATGGGGGGGACAAATGGACAAGGGAGTCGCGTAGGGAGCGATCCCTGCGGAAAGCAGAGGTGGGGAGGGAAAGATGTGCTTAGTGGTGGGATCCCGTTGGAGGTGACGGAAGTTACGGAGAATAATATGTTAGACCCGGAGGCTGGTGGGGTGGTAGGTGAGGACCAGGGGAACCCTATTCCTAGTGGGGTGGCGGGAGGATGGGGTGAGAGCAGATGTGCGTGAAATGGGGGAAATGCGTTTGAGAGCAGAGTTGATGGTGGAGGAAGGGAAGCCCCTTTCTTTAAAAAATGAAGACATCTCCCTCGTCCTAGAATGAAAAACCTCATCCTGAGAGCAGATGCGGCGGAGACGGAGGAATTGCGAGAAGGGGATGGCGTTTTTGCAAGAGACCGGGTGAGAAGAGGAATAGTCCAGATAGCTGTGAGAGTCAGTAGGCTTATAATAGACATCAGTAGATAAGCTGTCTCCAGAGACAGAGACAGAAAGATCTAGAAAGGGGATGGAGGTGTCGAAAATGGACCAGGTAAATTTGAGGGCAGGGTGAAAGTTGGAGGCAAAGTTAATGAAGTCAATGAGCTCAACATGCAGTGAGCTCAGCATGCATGCAGGAAGCAGTCGTCGATGTAGCGAAGGAAAAGTGGGGGACAGATACCAGAATAGGCACGGAACATAGATTGTTCCACAAAGCCAACAAAAAGACAGGCATAGCTAGGACCCATACGGGTGCCCATAGCTACACCTTTAGTTTGGAGGAAGTGGGAGGAGCCAAAAGAGAAATTATTAAGAGTAAGGACTAATTCCGCTAGACAGAGCAGAGTGGTGGTAGAGGGGAACTGATTAGGTCTGGAATCCAAAAAGAAGCGAAGAGCTTTGAGACCTTCTTGATGGGGGATGGAAGTATATAGGGACTGGACATCCATGGTGAAAATAAAGCGGTGGGGGCCAGGGAACTTAAAATCATCGAAAAGTTTAAGAGCGTGAGAAGTGTCACGAACATAGGTAGGAAGGGATTGAACAAAGGGGGATAAAACCGTGTCGAGGTATGCAGAAACGAGTTCGGTGGGGCAGGAGCAAGCTGAGACAATAGGTCTGCCAGGACAGGCAGGTTTGTAGATCTTAGGTAGGAGGTAGAAACAGTGCAGTGTGGCTTCTGTGAACAGGATGAGTTCGAGCAGAAGGGAATGCATTAGCCTCAAAATATTAAGAAGATATTATTATGTCTGCCCACAAATAACAAGCAAAATGACAGGCTGAAGTCTTGTTCCAGATGATTGCTCTTGAATTTAGGTTTTATGCTTGCTTTTGGGTGATGTTAAAATCCTCAGTACAGTGAGCTGTCTCCATCTGCAGTTACTATTTTATCCAATGTCAAAGGGGCTGCTGATCCCTAAAATTGGGTCAATAGACCCAATGTTACATATTTGTTAACAATTCTCTGGTTCAGTGGAACCGCCGGTGAGTCCATTAATCCTATACATCCTATACATATTTGAGCAGTGTCTACATTTCACAGATTGCTGTGAAGCACTGGGGGCCTTTCTAAGATCAAAGGAGGCAGGTTTGTTTGTTCTTAACATTCAACCGTGAATGTTATTTATTCCAAAAGCCTTGCCCCAAAGGAGCTATTTGGGGAGAAAACCTAAGCAATGCAGTAAGTCATTTAAATTATTGATGTCAACTCTTGGAATATAGTACAAAGTTCAATATAAATATTATTAGATATACAATCTTTGAGATTCATTTTCTTGCTGGCATACTCAATAAATTCATATTCGAATAATAACCATAATAGAATTATTGAAAGACCACACCAAGTGGGCATTCAAACAGCATGCAAAAGACAACAAACTGTGTAAATACAAAAAGAAAGTAATAATAATAAATAAGCAATAAATATTGAGAAGGTGGGATGAAGTGAGTCCATAGGTTGTGGGAATGTTTCAGTGATGGGGCAAGTAAATTTGAATGAAGTTATCCCCTTCAGTTCAAGAGCTTGACTGGTAATTCTTCCTAAACCTGGTACCAAAATACAGATTAAAGATACTGTAGATACCAAAATACAGATAAGAAAACACTGAATTTTATTGGTAGTAATTACTAAAAGAGCTTGCCTTTTTAAATGTTTATATATCATACTATATACTCAGTGGACACTTTATTAGCTATCTCCTGTACCTAATAAAGTGGTCACTGAGTGTTCGTAGTATTTGCTACTGAAGCCCAACCAGTTTAAGTTGTACGTGTTGTGCCTTCAGAAATCCTCTTTCGCACACTATTGTGTGGCTATTTGAGTTACTCGCACAAAACGCTGGAGGAACTCAGCAGGTCGGGCAGCATCCGTGAAAATGAACAGTCAACGTTTTGGGCCGAGACCCTTCGTCGGGACTGGAGAGGGAGGGGACAGGGGCCCTATAAAGAAGGTGGGGGGAGGGTGGGAAGGAGAAAGCTGGTAGGTGCCAGGTGAAAAACCAGTGGGGGGAAAGGGTTGAGTTACTGTTGCCTTCCAGTCAGTTTGAACCAATCTGGCCATTTTCCTCTGATCTCTCTCATTAATGAGGTGGCTTTGCCCATCGTCCTCCTGCTCAATGGATGTTTTTGTTTTTCACACCATTCTCTAAACCCTAGAGATTGTTGTGTGGAAAATCCCAGAAGATCAGCAGTTTCTGAGATACTCAAACCACCCAGGATGGCACCTGCAATCAAATCATTCCACGGTCAAAGTCACTTAGATCACATTTCTTCCCCATTCTGATGTTTGGTCTGAACAACAATGGAATGTCTTGACCATGAGTGCCTGCTTTTATGTATTGAGTTGCTGTTACAATATTCATACATCTGTATTTACAAGCAGATGTAAAGGTGTACCAATAAAGTGGCCAGTGAGCATTTTAAAAAGGAGAAATAGAGTAAAATAATTTTGCAGTAGCGTAGTTAGTGCAGCACTTTACAGCACCAGCTGTGAGATGTGGGTTTGATTTCTGCTGCTGTCTGTCAGGAGTTTATATGTTCTCCCTGTTCTCTTTGGTGTTCCTCCAAGTGCTCCAGTTTCCTGGCACATGCCAAAGGCACTGGAATCATGGCGACACTTGCGGACTACCCAGCACAATCCTTGTGGATGCAAGCAACACTTTTCACTGTATGTTTTGGAGTACGTATGTCCGATAAATACAGTTAATATTTGTCTTTAATACTCCTCTTCAGGAGATAATGGGACAAGTTGGTGTTGGGGAGTACCATTTCTTTAGGTGTTACATTATCTCCCTACTCTGAATATTGTACTTCCATCCAGTTTAGTGAAGGTAATTGGGCTTGCAAGTTATAGGGAGCCGTTTATTAGAATGTAATGCTCATCTGATGCCTGTCCTACCGTTTTCAACCATCACCTGCCAGACACAAACAACGATCATTAAGAATGTTTGAAATGGAAAGAATTTTTTCCACCCAATTTCCCAGTTCATCTCGGTGTGCGGAAGTGCCGGTCGTGCATGCAGCCTGTTACAGTCGCTCCGTCTAGTTTTCTTACTTTTTAGACTTTTTTAACTTACGTTATTTGTTGTATTTTTTTCACGGTAACACGTTGAAGCTGCACCCTCTCTAACATGCTGGTGGAGGGAGTTTTATTTGGGTTTTTAGCGCTGGAAATAGTTACATTCAGAAACGTCTCATTAGCGTGACAGCAGTATGGTCGCATTGTTTATTCCAGGGACCAGCTGATTGCACTTATGCCGGCCGGTTTAGCGAACAGAGCAACAGACACCCTGGCTGAAATCTGGAGGAAAACACACACAGGATGCAGAGGGGGATCAAAAAGGCGAGGGAAGAGGACCGGGTCGAGACAATAGAGACTTATGGAGACGAGGAGTTATAAGCCATGTCTCCCCTCTCTCATTATGGGCAATGTGAGATCGCTGGGTAATAAAATGGACGAGTTGACGGCGCTAGCCAGGAGTCAGAGAACATGTCAGGAGTGCAGTGTTATGTGTTTTACTGAAACGTGGCTGCATGAGGACATACCCAACCAAAACATTTCCATAAAGGGCTTCCAGAGTGTTCAAGCTGACCGGAATTGCACTGAGAGCAGTAAGCGTAAAAGAGGGGGGCTTGCTGTGCTGGTTAACAACAGATGGTGCAATCCTGGCCATATTACAATCAAGTAACGTGTTTGTAGCCCAGATATTGAACTTATTGCTGTTGGACTCCGGCCATATTATTTGCCAAGGGGAATCTCACATGCAATTGTGGTTGTTGTGTACATCCCTCCCTCTGCCAACCTGACGTCGGCGTGTAACATCACTTACACCGTCATAGCCAGATTACAAACCTAGCACCCGAGTGCCCTCATTACCATCTCGGGCGACTTCAACCAGGTTACCATGGCTAGAACACTGCCCAACTTCACGCAGTATGTGAGCTGTACAACCAGAGGGGAGAGGACTCTGGATTTGAGTATGCTAACGTTAAGGATGCATACAGCTCTTCTCCCCTCCTCCCATTGGGAAGGTCAGATCACAACCTGGTGCATCTAAAACCCTGCTACGTGCCTCTGGTGAAGAGTAAACCTGCAACCTCGAGGACAGTGAGGAAATGGTCGGAGGAGGCTTATGAGGCGCTCCAGGGTTGTTTTGAGGTGATAGACTGGCAGGGACTCTGTGAGCCACATGGAGAGGATATTGATGGGCTCACAGAGTGCATCACTGATTACATCAACTTCTGTGTGGACTGCAATGTTCCAACAAGAACTGTCCTTTGTTATTCAAATAACAAGCCATGGGTAACAAAGGACATTAAGGACATCCTGAACGCTAAAAAGAGGGCGTTTAGAGATGGAAATAGGGAGGAGCTGAGGGCAATACAGAGGGACCTGAAAGCCAGGATCAGGGAGGCTAAAGACAGGTACAGGAGGAAGCTTGAGCGGAAACTCCAGCAGAACAACCCGAGAGAGGTCTGGAGTGGGATGAGGACCATCACTGGGTTCCGGCAAACTAACAACAGAGGAGCTGAAGGCAGTGTGAACAGGGCCAACGAACTTAACCTGTTCTTTAACAGATTTGACATTGTGGCCCCTGCCTATCCCCCCCATGAGTCATCTGTTGTCGGCCCCCAACCAACACATATTCCACTCTCCCCTCCTACCCTTCCTCACAGTCCCCCACCCTGCTCTCATGACTATACCCCTTCCCCACACGAAACCACCACGATGGGCTTCACAGCTGAACAGGTGAGAAGACAGCTGAAACATCTCAACCCAAGCAAGGCTGCAGGACCGGATGGTGTCAGTACCAGGGTGCTCAAAGCCTGTGCCCCTCAGCTACGTGGAGTACTTCACCATGTCTTCAACCTGAGCCTGAGTCTCCAGAGGGTTCCTGTGCTGTGGAAAACGTCCTGCCTCGTCCCTGTGCCGAAGACGCCGTGCCCCAGCGGCCTCAATGACTACAGACTGGTGGCACTGACCTCCCACATCATGAAGACCCTGGAGAGACTTGTTCTGGAGCTGCTCCGGCTGATGGTCAGGCCACACTTAGATCCCCTCCAGTTCGCCTACCGGCCCCGACTAGGAGTTGAGGATGCCATCGTCTACCTGCTGAACCGTGTCTACGCCCACCTGGACAAGCCAGCGAGCGCTGTGACGGTCATGTTTTTTGACTTCTCCAGTGCATTCAACACCATCCGCCCTGCTCTGCTGGGGGAGAAGCTGACAGCGATGCAGGTGGATGCTTTCCTGGTGTCATGGATTCTTGATTACCTGACTGGCAGACCACAGTACATGTGCTTGCAACACTGTGTGTCCGACAGAGTGATCAGCAGCACTGGGGCTCCACAGGGGACTGTCTTGTCTCCCTTTCTCTTCACCATTTACACCTCGGACTTCAACTACTGCACAGAGTCTTGTCATCTTCAGAAGTTTTCTGATGACTCTGCCAAAGTTGGATGCATCAGCAAGGGAGATGAGGCTGAGTACAGGGCTACGGTAGGAAACTTCATCACATGGTGTGAGCAGAATTATCTGCAGCTTAATGTGAAAAAGACTAAGGAGCTGGTGGTAGACCTGAGGAGAGCTAAGGTACCGGTGACCCCTGTTTCCATCCAGGGGGTCAGTGTGGACATGGTGGAGGATTACAAATACCTGGGGATACGAATTGACGATAAACTGGACTGGTCAAAGAACACTGAGGCTGTCTACAAGAAGGGTCAGAGCCGTCTCTATTTCCTGAGGAAACTGAGGTCCTTTCACATCTGCCGGACGATGCTGAGGATGTTCTACGAGTCTGTGGTGGCCAGTGCTGTCATGTTTGCTGTTGTGTGCTGGGGCTGTAGGCTGAGGGTAGCAGACACCAACAGAATCAACAAACTCATTCGTAAGGCCAGTGATGTTGTGGGGATGGAAATGGACTCTCTGATGGTGGTGTCTGAAAACAGGATGCTGTCTAAGTTGCATGCCATCTTGGACAATGTCTCCCATTCACTACGTAATGTACTGGTTGGGCACAGGAGTACATTCAGCCAGAGACTCATCCCACCGAGATGCAGCACAGAGCGTCATAGGAAGTCACTCCTGCCTGTGGCCATCAAACTACAACTCCTCCCTTGGAGGGTCAGACACCCTGAGCCAATAGGCTGGTCCTATTTCCTGGCATAATTTACATATTACTATTTAATTATGTATGGTTTTATTACTATTTAATTATTTATGGTGCAACTGTAACGAAAACCAGTTTCCCTCGGGATCAATAAAGTATGACTCTGACTATCTCCCTGCTTCCACCACTCCATTCCTACCAACCCTATGAAAAGTGACCATGGACATCTTCAGATAACTGACGAAAAATAGAACCATGCAGACACGGGTTCTCAGAAATAAAATCAGGAAATTCTATGGCTATTTAAAAGGTTAGGCAGTATCTGTAGAGGGAGGAACAGAGACTGGTGTTCAACCTGAAATATTCAAACTATTTTTTCTCTCTAAATATACTGCCGAACCTGTAGAATATCCTTGGCATTTTCTGTAGTTAGTTGCGGTGTTATTTCTTGTGCTAGGTTGCTTTTGTATCTACTTACAGAATTTTTTGGTGTCTACCCCAAAGATTGAATGATGTGGTTTCCCAGTGTTTTTTTTCAAAAACTGTGCCATCAGCTGCTTCAGTTGTGGATTAATTGACTGAGCATAGCTGGAAGTGCTGGAGTTCAGTCTTGTGTAGAGATTGCACATTCTCCCTTTGACCCTGGGTTCTGTGATTTCCCCTCAGATTTCAAAAATATTCAGGTTAGTAGGTTGATTGGCCACTGTAAATCTCCCCACGTGTATAGGTGGGTGGTAGAATCTGGGGGAAGAAATGCGATAGAATCAATGAAAAACTACATACAAAGACTGACAGACAATCAGTTACAAAAGGTAACAAATTGTGCAAATACAAATAAAAACAACTAAGTAAATAAGCAAATAAATAAATAATGCTGAAAACATGAGTTGTAGAGTCCTTAATAATGAGTTTGTGGAATCAGTTCAGTGTTGAGGTGAGTGGCGTTATCCATTTGTAAATGGATTATGGAGTTTAGGACAGACAGTGGGTCGAAGGGCCTAATTTTGTGTTTTTTTGGCCTATGATTGTGAGAAAACTCTGAAAATACTCAGCAGCTCTGGAGAGGAAAATGGCCAAAGATCCTTCACCAGTACGGGGAAAGAGAGAACATATTCAGTGGGGTAGGAGCGGGTCGAATAAAGTGAATATCTTTGATAGGTGAGACCAGGCCAAGTAGATTAAAGGGAACAATTAGAGGATGATTACTCTGTGTTACGTGCTGGTTTTAGCAGGGTTGTGGGACATGCTGAACATATTCCAATTCATCCTTTTGATCTGACCTCACCCTATCACTGATATTCCCTTTGTCCATCCATTCCTGCTCACCTTCTTTGTAGCTTAAACCCACCATTTCTGAGCCTCTCTTTCCCAGTTCTGACGATAAGAATATAACAATCAAGATGTAATAGTGACTGACAGCAACCATAGATGATGTGGCCGTATAACAGGTGCACCAAGATCTACTACAATGCAAATACAGAATAACACAAAATAGAAGCTGTTTAACTGGACCAGATGAAGGAAAGTCGTGGACATGGTCCGTAACTGCCTTTATCTTAAGTTAAATCAGAAAATGTTGGAAACACTTGGCAGGTCAGGTGGCATCTGTGGAGAGAGAAACAGAATTAGTGTCTCTGATCAAAATGCTGCTCAGTTTGATCCGGAATATTAACTGTGCAGATGCTCCCTGACCTGCTGAGTGTTTGGAACATCTTATGTTTTATTTCACGATTCAGGCTCTTGCAATTGTTTTGTAATTTTCATTTGTATTTATCTCTGGAGGATGGCAATCCAAATTGGTGCAAATAGTAGTAGGATATTTAATGCTCTGGGATGAACCATTGTGTTCAGATCCAAGCCTCAGATCTCAGGAAGGATATATCACACTTGGAGAGGTAGGCCACAAATTCAGCAAAATAACACAGGAGAGGCTGTAGGGACTATGCTTTTGGTTCATTGAGTATCAAAGGTCAAGGATTCATTGCTTTGGTAGATTAAGGTGATTAAAGGAAGCGATAGTATAGATCAGGGGTTACCAACATGGAGTCCACGGACCCCTTGCTTAATGGTAGGGGTCCATGACACAAAAAATAGTTGGGAACCCCTGGTATAGATAGAGGAAAACAATTTTCTCTGGTGAATCCAGGGCAAGGTGGCCAAGCAAATTCAAAGCAGGCCATGAATAGGGACTTCTTCACCCAACGGCTTGTAGAGATCTAGAAACATCTCCCCTTGAATTCAGACTACTGAGGGAGCTGAGAGTCTGCAGAAGGCCTTAGATTGGGAGAATAGACAAAGAAGTGACAGATAGAATATAGTGCAGGAAAGTGTACGGTCATACACTTTTGTCGAATGAATAAAGGCGTAGATTATTTTCTAAACAGGAATAAAATTTTAAAATCAGAGGTGCAAAGGGACTTGGGAGTCCTCGTGCAGGGTTCTCTTACAGATTAACTTACAGGTTCTCTTACAGGTTGAGTCAATGGTAAGGAAACCAAATGCAGTGTTAGCATTCATTTCGAGAGGGTTAGAAAATAAAAGCATGGATGTAGTGCTGAGGCTTTATAAGGCTTTGGTCAGACTGCTCTTGGAGTGCTGTGAGCAGCTTTGGGCCCCTTATCTAAGAAAAGACATGCTGGCATTGGAGAGGGTCCAGTGCGAATTCATGAGAATGATTCTTGGAATGAAAGGGTTAACTTATGAGGAGAGGAATTTCTTCAGCCAAAGTGTATTAAGTCTGTAGAATTCATTGCCACAGATGGTTGTGAAGGCCAACTCCTTGGGTATATTTACAGTGGAGGTTGATAGATTCTTGATTAGTCAAGGAGTTGAAGGTTCTGGGATAAAGGCAGCAGAGTGGCATTGAAAGGGATAATAAATCAGCCATGATGGAATGACAGAGCAGACTCGATGTGTCCAATGATCTAACTCTGCTCCTATATTTTAGGGTCTGAAAGCAGCAAACTTGATACTGGCTGGTGAGTAAGGGCTCCACAGTTGGTAAAGTTAAGATGATGTTTAGAATGGCTGCTGGAGGATAGAGATGCACCAGAATGCCTATACTGCCTTTGAATTTCATCAAACAGAATCAAGCAGGTAAAACTTGGATCAACCATCCATTTTATTTTATTTGCAAAAATATTAACAGTATATGAATTAGTCTGGTTTTTATGCTGTCACTCCCTCAGAGTTTATATTGGGAGATGATTGGTCTATTAAATCCATTCTTTAGAGTGAGTTTTAGATTTGATGCTACTCATTTCATTTCAAATCTGTTTTTAAAATGTAACCTGACATTTGATTTTAATTGTAAAAGATAGCACCACCGTCTCAAATGCATCAGGCAGACAACTTCAGTGAACTTCATTCTCCAGTCAGTTGGATGCCTCTCGTTTCTTCTTTAAGGGGTTTTCAGATGAAGATTCTTTTTTATGGCTTTCATCCAGATTTGCGCTATTCTGGGAGCCTACACCTGCCTGTTTAATGCATCTGAACTGTAGGACTGTAGTAAGAAAATGACTGGAGCTCACCTCTTTGCAAAGAGGGTGTGGAGAAAGATGTTCATCCTGGGCAGCTGCGTGACAGAGAACTCGCTGATCTATGGGCTCCTCTCAGGGACGGACACACACTCGGACACACACACTCATATGGACACACACACGGACACACACACACACACACACACACACACACACACACACACACACACACACACAAACAGACAAACACCTACCTAACAACCAACCAATCATCAACCCGGTGAAAGACACCCTTTGGTCTGCCTGAGCGTTGTTGGTCTGGCAGCACTTCAAGATGTCTGTGGAGGAATGCATCCCAGGGTACCAGATGAGTGGCAGCAGGGCTGTCCTATTAGGAATGTAATAGAAAAGGACAGAAAGCATCGACTATGAATGTAAATAATGAAAGAAAGGATCACCAGGCTCTCTCTTCCATCAGAGATATTTATCATGATCACTGTGTAAGCAGGTCCCTCAACATCGTCAGTGATATCTCCTATCTTTCCAACAGATTCTTTGACCCTCTACCATAGCATTAGATACAGGACTGTTAGGATGGGAAATAGCACCTTACCCCAGGACATGACACTGCCAAACTCCCTGCCAGCAGCCAGGTCTCATTAACACATGGAGTGCCAGTAGTGTTACACTGTTTACTTTTTAAGTGTCGTAAATGGACTTTATAATTTGTTAATTTATTTGTGGTAATATTACTTTGTATTGTGTGTGTGGTTATATGTACTTTGTTGTGCACCTTGGTCTGAAGGAACATTGTTTCATTTGTCAGTATACATGCATACGATTGAATGTCAGTAAACTGAATTTGAACTTGAAAAGACATTACACGGTTTACTCTTGTAATTTTTTTTATAAAGTTTATTTTGATAATAAAAAAATCAGATCTGTAGAGAAATGACAAAGTTTGTTGTTTATTGCAGGTAACTGTGACCCATTCAGATTCAGATTTATGTATCACAAGTACTTTGAAACATATAGTAAAATGTGTCATTTGTACTAACAACCAGCACAGTGGAGGATGTGGTGAGGGCAGCCTACGAGTGCTGACACACATTCTGGTGCCAACACATCATGCGCACAGTGTTCAGCAGAACAACACAAGCAACAAAAACATGGGGCAGCACAGTGGTGTAGTGGTTGGTGCTGGAAGCTTGGCAACACGCTTGCAGACTGACGCCAGCACGATCCTCGCTGATTTGGTTTAAAGCAAACGATGCATTTCGCTGTATGTTTCAATGTACATGTGACAAATAAAGCTTAAACTTTATCTTTAAACAACAACAGACAGAAGCAAGATATCAATAGAAAAACAAGCTCCATTCCTCCCTCCGACACTCCCAGCCACCCACCTAAGTACATAGATAGGCACTCTGACCCCAGGACAGACCGGTCATTCCTATATGCTTCCGATATTGGGGGAGCCTAGGACCTGAGGGCACGGCCTCAGAATACAAGGATGTCCCTTTGAAACAGAGATGAGGAGGAATTTCTTTAGCCAGAGGGTTGTTAATCTGTGGAATTCATTGCCACAGACTGCTCTGGAGGCCAGGTCATTTGGTATATTAAAAGCAAAGATTGATAAGTTCTTAATTGGTCAGGGCATCAAAGGTTACGGGTAGAAGGCGAGAGAGTAGTGTTGAGAGGGAAATTAAATTTTCGAATCGCAGAGCAGATTCGATGGGCAGAATAGCTCAGTTCTACTCCTATGTCTTATAGTCTAAGAGCTTTTTCCATGATTATACACTCCCTCCCAGCAGCTAGGTCTGATAATAACAACAAAATGAAATTGGGGAATGAAAAAGCCAAAAAAATACTGTAGATGCTGGGAATCTGAAATGAAAGCAGAAGCCACAAACACTCAGTGTAGCAAATCAGGCAGCTTCTGTGGAACGAGAAACCGAGTTAATGTTTCATTTCAAGCACCTTTTGACAGAACGATGGAAAGATTGTTGACTTGACGCATTACCATTGCTTCTTTCCCTATAGATGCTGCCCGACCTGCTGAGTGATTTCTGTTTTTCTTTAAGAATAATGTGGATCCGGAGATTTCAGTGTTGTTGCTGGCAGAGCCAGGCACTTGGGCTCGCAAAACTGAAAGTCGACGTTGCCTTGAGGTTGGTTGTGAGAACTGTAGTGCAAGCATGCATGGGAGTCTGTTCTAGTTGGAAGTGGCATCACAGCCTGGTTTCCTGGTCTCATGGTATCTGCTGGAGACCAGCAAACCAGGACTGCTGTGCACTGCAGAGGAAAGAATGCATCCTGGCCATGGAAAAACACATTAACAAAGCTGTGTTATTTGAAAAGAAATAGATTAGATAGAGAGAATTGGTAAAGCTCCCTTTGTACTGTCCTACTACACACTCCCAGAACAGGTACATTACAGGTGAGACACAGAAAAGGTATCCCTCTACACTTTTTTTTTAAAGTATATAAGGGTTAAAAGAGAATTGAGGGTAGATATAGGAACAATAGAAAACGATGCTGGAGATATTGTAATGAGAGACACAGAGATGGCAGAGGAACTGAAAGCATATTTTGCATCAGTCTTCATAGTGGAAGACGTCTGCAGTATACCGGACATTCAAGAGTGTCAAGGAAGTGAAGTATGTGCAGTGAAAATTACGACTTGAGAAGGTGATCAGGAAGCTTAGTGGTCTGAGAGAATGCACCCTCGGGTTCTGAGGGAAGTAGCTGGAGAAATTGCGGAGGCATTAACAATGATCTTTCAAGAATCAAGAATCTGGATGACTGGAAAATTGCAAATGTTACTCCATTATTTAAGAAGGCTGGGAGGCAGCAGAAAGGAAACTATAGACCTGTTAGCCTGACATCAGTGGTTGGGAAGTTGTTGGAATCGATTGTTAGAGATGAGATTATGGAGTACCTGGAGGCACATGACAAGATAGGCCAAAGCCAGCATGGTTTCCTGAAAGGAAAATCCTGCTTGACTAACCTACTGCAATTTTTTGAGGAAATTACAAGAAGGTAGAAAAAGGAGATGCAGTAGATGTGGTGTACTTGGATTTTCAGAAGGCCTTTGACAAGGTGCCACACATGAGGCTGCTTAGCAAGATAAAAGCCCATGGAATTACAGAGAAGTTACTAGCATGGGTGGAGCATTGGCTGATTGGCAGAAAACAGAGAGTGGGAATAAAGAGATCCTATTCTGGCTGGCTGCTGGTTACCAGTGGAGTTCCACAGGGGTTGATGTCGGGACCGCTGCTTTTTATGATGTATGTCAATGATTTGGACTATGGGTTGAATGGATTTGTGGCTAAATTTGCTGATGATACAAAGATAGGTGGAGGAGCGGGTGGTGTTGAGAAAACAGGGAGCCTGTAGAGTGACTTAGACAGTTTAGGGGAATGGGCAAAAAAATAGCAAATGAAATGCAATGTTGGAAAGTCATGCACTTTGGTGGAAGAAATAAACAAGCAGACTATTATTTAGATGGAGAGAGAATTCAAAATGCAGAGGTGCAATGGGATTTGGGAGTCCTTGTGCAGGATCCCCTAAGGGTTAACCCCCAGGTTGAGTCGGTGGTGAAGAAGGCGAATGCAATGTTGGCATTCATTTCTAGAGGTATAGAATATAAGAGCAGGAATGTGATGTTGAGACTCTGTAAGGCACTCGTGAGACCACACTTGGAGTATTGTGTGCAGTTTTGGGCTCCTTATTTTAAAAACGATATACTGACTTCAGAGAGGGCTCAGAGAAGATTCATGAGAATGATTTCAGGAATGAAAGGGTTACTGTATGAGGAATATCTGGCAGTTCTTGGGCTGTATTCCCTGGAGTTCAGGAGAATGAGAGGGTATCTCATAGAAACATTCTGAATGTTAACAGGCCTGAACGGATTAGATATGGCAAAGTTAGGGGAGTCTAGGACAAGAGGGCTCGACTTCAGGATTGAAGGACGTCCATTTAAAACAGAGATGCGGAGAAGTTACTTTAGTCAGAGGTTGGTAAATCTGTGGAATTTGTGCCACGAGCGGCTGTGGAGGCCAATTCATTGGGTACATTTAAGGCAGAGATAGATAGGTCCTTGATTACCCAGGGCATCAATGGTTGTGGGGAGAAGACAGGGGAGTGGGGATGACTGGAAAAATTGGATCATCCTGTGATTGAATTCAGAGCAGACCTGATGGGGCGAATGGCCTACTTCTGCTCCTATATCTTATGGTCTTATGGTCGCTTTTCACACACTCCCAGGATGGGTACAATACAGATTTATCATGGAGAAAGTCTCCCTCAACACTGTCCTATCACACACTCCCAGGGCAGGTACATTACAAGTTAGACATGGAGTGAATCTCCCTCAACACTGTCCTATTACACACTCCCAGGACAGGTACATTACAGGTTGCATACAGAGTAAATCTCCCTCAACATTGTCCTATTATACTCCTCCAGGATAGGTACATTACAGGTTAGACATGGAGTGAATCTCCCTCAACACTGTCCTATCACACACTCCCAGGACAGTGAAAGCATGGGATAGGAACAGAGAAAAGGTCCCTCCACTCTCCCTGTCTAATACTCCCAGGACACGGAGGGTATAGTTTAAAAGACACGGAGGAATAGTGGTCCTCAACAGTCGTGTTTATTCACGCCTCTGTCGTAATAGACACTCTCCGTAAGATGCTGCTACTCTTGACTCTCTCACCTGTTTTCTCCTACAAGCCGTTGCACTGACTTCCACTGTGGTCCTGGTTCAGCCTTATTTCTGAACGATGAAAGGTAATGTGTTATTTTATAAGCACACACAGTAAATGATAATTGATGTTACCTTTGATATGTTGGCACACAAGAGCAACCAGATAGTGAGTGACACTGGAGTAACAGCGGGAAACTAACACAGTGAGCTCATCACAAAACGGTGACTTTTTGTGATTATCAAAAGGAGTAGATCCAAAAAATAACTTTAATTGCAGACGGAGAAACAAAAAAAACTGCAGCTGCTGAAAACCTGAGATAAAAACAGAAAACAGTAGAAGCACTCAGCGGGTCAGACAACATCTGTGGAAAAAGGACCAGAACTAACAAAGACTTCCTCACTTAACACTTCAGACTGAAGACCTTTCCTCAGTCCTAATGAAGATCCTTTGACGTGAAATATTGGCTCTGTTTCTCTCTCCATATACACTGCCTGACCTTAAATGACTTTAATAGCCTTTTCTATCAGTGATGTTCTGTGACTGTTGTTTGAATCCATTGGGGTAGGAATACTACCCTTGTAAAATTGGACAGAGAGGACCCATTTCTTTTTTTAGAGATTCATCACTCTGAGGAAACCCTCGTGGTCATTGTGAAAACACATAAACACTTCACAGACACGGGCAGAATTGAACCTGGATCGCTGGTGCTGTCCTAGTGTACGGTAACTGCTACACAACCATGCCAGCCCCACTGGATATCAGTATCCCTGCACCTCAAGTAGCTGAGAAGACACCATGAGCCAGTAATGGACCAGATCGTTATCAGAATCAGTTAGGTGAGGTGAAGTCATGTACATGTTCACCAGGCATTCTGTTGTAGGACCCTTCTGGAAAAATGCTCAAAACTTGCCCTGGAAGGCTTTGAATGTCTGTCCTTTCCGGTATTTCAATACCAGTTTTAGGTTTGGAAAATATTTTAAAGTGCCATCTTCGGCATCATGTTTAAATACTTCCAGTTTGATTTCAAAGGCTTTCATATTATCAAATATAACATCAAATGTCCAGATCCCTGTAATTTGGTGTCATTTAAATGTGAGGAGAAATTTGCAAAAAAGCATCAAATACAAATCCTCAAAATGTCATATAACTCTTGACAAGGAAGCCTTCATTCGTCAATAACACATGAATTTCATCCAGACACTCAAAAAAATAATTTAAGAACAGAACCTTGACAAAGGCAACAAACAATATTGTACATAGCAATACAAAAAAAAATTAGAGGAACTCAGCAGGCCAGGCAGCATCTATGGCACACACAAAATGCTGGAAGAATGCTGACCTCCTCCTGCATTGTGCGTGTGTTGCTTTGGATTTCTAGCATCTGCAGAATTTCTGCTGTTCAAGATTGTACATACACACAGTGGCTATTTTCTTGGGTACAGGAGGTACCTAATAAAATGGCCACTCAGTGTATTTTAATATGTTCATAGTCTTCTGCTGCTGTAGCCCTTCCGCTTAAAGTTTCATTATATTGTGTGTTCAGAGAGATTGTTCTGCATACCACTGTTGCAATGCATGGTTAATTGAGATACCAGTGTCTTCTTGTTAGCTTAAACCAGTCTGGCCATTCTCCTCTGACTCCTCTCATTAACAAGGCATTTTCACCCACAGGCCTGCTACTCACTTGATTTTTTTTTATTCTTCGCACCATTCTCTGTAAATTCTAGTGACCATTGTGTGTGAAAATTATACTTTATACTTTATTGTCGCCAAACAATTGATACTAGAACGTACAATAATCACAGCGATATTTGATTCTGCGCTTCCCGCTCCTTGGATTACAAATATTAAATATTAAAAATATTTAAAATAGTAAATATTAAAATTTTAAATTATAAATCATAAATAGAAAATAGAAAAATGGAAAGTAAGGTAGTGCAAAAAAACCGAGAGGCAGGTCCGGATATTTGGAGGGTACGGCCCAGATCCGAGTCAGGATCCGTTCAGCAGTCTTATCACAGTTGGAAAGAAGCTGTTCCCAAATCTGGCCGTACGAGTCTTCAAGCTCCTGAGCCTTCTCCCAGAGGGAAGAGGGACGAAAAGTGTGGTGGCTGGGTGGGTCGTGTCCTTGATTATCCTGGCTGCACTGCTCTGACAGCTTGCGGTGTAAAGTAAATTCCAGGAGATAGGCTGTTTCTGAGGCTACGTTCACACTATACCGGATAATTTTGAAAATAAAGCTTTTTCTCTTCGTTTTAACCCTCTGTGCACATTGAAAGGGCGTTTTCATCCCCTGAAAACGGAGCTTTCTGCTTCTGCTTGGTACTGCACAAGCATTGCCGGACGGCTGTTATAACACGCAGTCGGTATGAACATCGTGAGAGTTAAATAGTAAAGTGAGCTTTTTTGACTAGATCCCCTAAATTGATTTGATTGAGTCTATCTTTAAAAATATTAATGTCAGAAATACTGCGCAGGTCTGGCGGCAGAAGATTCCACTCTCTTGTTGATCGTGGGTAGAGGACGGCTTCATGCATGTGTTGTTTACTTTATTGTCTATGTTAATAGTTCGTTTGGAGTTAAACGTCTCCACGTTCTCCACTCCTTTGCTGAATTTCTAGTCGTTCGTAACTCGCAGAAACAGCTCGTCTTCATTGTCTTTCTAAACGAAGAAGTCTAGTCTGCTTTTTCCAGCAGAGGTTTTCTTTGTATTCCTCAAAGACATTGTTGAAAACTTTCTTTCACTTTTGTTGTTGGTACTCTAGTCTTTGACCAATGGAAATAGCACAATGCCGCGCGGAAACGTAAATATTATACAGTTTCCTCTTCACTTGTTTTCTGTAGATGTGTCTGCGCATGCCCAGTAGGAGTAGATGCGCCCAAATATCCGTTTTAATGTGGACAGAGATATTTTGAAAAATGCGTAGTGTGGGCGCCTGTCGTTTTTACTCGAAACCGGTGTTTTCAAAATTATCCAGTTTAGTGTGGACGTAGCCTGAGATACTCAAACCACCCCGTCTAGCAGCAGTAATCATTCCATGGTCAAAGATCAGTGATTCTCAACCTTTTTTTGGCCACGACAGCCTTAGGAGCTCTTCTCAGGTTCCAGGGCCCTTCTTTCAAACAGGGATACAACACGAACAGATAGACAGAAAATCATTTGTTAACGCCAAGGAAACTTGAACATTCTGACATACTGGACAAAACTTTAAAAAAGGCTGTGTGAAATTAAACATCTATCAGGCCTAATGCAATCCTTGAGCTTGGTGCTTTTCTGCAAGTTTCATGATATCGAGCTCCAAATTAGACAATGACAGTCGGAGGTCACCTCTTATTGCGGTATCAATTCTGTTCCTGGATTTTGTCAAGGAAACTACCTTGCAGAATCCGCTCTCAACCAAATATGTTGAGGGAAAGGCAATAAAAAAGCTTTGGGCTTTTTCCTACAGTGTTGTAAATTTATTCAGCATATCACTCTTGAACCAAAAATCTTTTTGAAACTGACTGAACTGATGACTTGCAGTTATATCACTCTGAAGATCAATCAAACTCTCTTGAATTTCTGCCTCAACTTGGGTGGGTTGTACTTCAAATGGATTCAAAATCCAATCCGGGATACCGAGGTTTAACAGGTCATTAAATCTGTCTTGCATATCCTTGTGTATGTTCTTGAGATGTGTCACATTATAAATAGGAGGGAAACTATTGACTCCAATGAAGGTTGCTGCTTGGGTATTTCATCGGTTCAGTTACCAGGGTCCCCATAAACCCTTGGGGCACCCCTTCTCTCAGTTTTCAGTTGGTGGCCCCCTTCAAATGTGCCAGGGCCATATGTGCCACATGGCCCCCGTTGAGAATTGGCTGACTTAGGTCACATTTCTTCCCCATTCTGATGTTTGGTCTGAACAAGAGCTGAACCTCTTGACCATGTCTGCATGCTTTTATGCATTGAATTGCTGCCACGTTATTGACTGATATTTGCACTAATAGGCAAATGAGTACAGGTGTGTCTAATAAAAGGTATGTAGTCCCGTGTACAGTGAATTCATCTTCCTCACTAAATTCTGAAAATGTCCTTTTTCCAAAGTATGTCCAGAAATAAAATGAATTACATTAGATACAATTTTCTTCACTTCTTCAATTTCCTTAAGGGCTGCTTTTACATGCAAAGCCTCCTTGTGTACTAGACACGCAAAGTGTTTTCGTGTTCAAAACACACAAAGCCCTCACATGTACTAGACACGCAAAGCCTCCTCATGTACTACATGTGCAAAGCCCCCTCGTGCACCGGACACGCAAAGCCCCCGCGTGTACTATACAGTGAAGCCATTCAGTGGATGTCCAACATATTTTGCAAACAGATTGAGCATCAGTTCAATTTTATCCCACCAAAGAACCACAAATGCGTCTGTGGAGTGGAAAAATAGAAACACTTCTATCGCTCATCTTAAGCTGTGGCTTTGATTTCAGGCCCCTGCTACTCTCTGTGTAAAGATATCTTGCCTCATAGATCTCCTTTAAACTCACCTTTAAGCTATATCTAATATTTGACATTTCCACCCCGACTTCCAGAGCTCCAGACAAAGCAATCCACGTTAAGACATAAGACCATAAGAGATGGGAGCAGAATTAGGCTTTTTGGCCCATCAAGTCTGCTCTGCCATTCAATTACAACTGATTATGTTATCCCTCTCTACCCGATTCTCCTGCCTTCCCGCCATAACCTTTGATGCCTTTACTAATTAAGAACCTTTCAAGCTCCACTTTAAATATACCCATTGATTTGGCCTCCACTGCCATCTATGACAATGAATTCCACAGGTTTACCACCTTCTGGATAAAGAAATTCCTCCTCATCCTTGTTCAAAAGGAACATCCTTCTATTTTGAGGCTATGCCCTCTGGTTTCATCCTCTCCCACTTTTGGAAACCTCCTCCCCACATCGACTCAGTCTAGGCCTTTTGATATTTAACAAGTTTCAAGTGGAAAAGCAAATTGTGCAGAAGATACAGAGAGTCTGCAGAGATATAGATAAGTGAGTGAGCAAGGGTCTGGCAGATGGAGTACAATGTTGATAAATGCGAGATCATCCACTTTGGAAGGAAAAGTGAAGAGCAGATTATTATTTAAATAATAAAAAATTGCAGCTTGCTACTGTACAGTGGGAGTGTTTGGGTATGAATCACAAAGGTTGGTTTGCAAGTACAGCAGGCTATCAAGAAGGTAAATGGAATGTTGGCCTTCATTGCTAGAGGGATTGAATTTAAGAGCAGGGAGGTTATGCTGCAAATGTACAGGGTACAGTTGCGGTTCTGGTCTCCTTACTTGAGGAACAATGTACAGGCCTTGGAGGAGGTGCAGAGGAGGTTGATTCCAGTAATGAGGGGGTTAGATTATGAGGAGAGATTGAGTTGCCTGTGACTATACTTGCTGGAATTCAGAAGAATGTGAGGAGATCTTATAGAAACATGTAAAATTATGAAACATATAAAATAGAGGCAGGAAAGTTGTTTCCACTGGTAGGTGAAACTAGAACTAGGGGACATAGCCTCAAGATCAGGGGAGTAGATTTAGGATGGAGATGAGGGGGAGCTTCTTTTCCCAGAGAGTAGTGAATCTGTGGAATTCTCTACCCAATGAAGCAGTGGGGGCTCCCTCAGTAAATATATTTAAGACATTATCTTCAGTAATTACCCTGCCGTAGACATCAGTTCCAGCACTGGACCAGCTAGATAAATACTGTGGCGAGGAGAGCAAGTCAAATATTCTCCCACAATGCACCAGGCCTTTCTATCATTTTTGGTAGAAAGGCCTGGTGCTAGATTTTTGCATAGTAGGGAATTAAAGGTGGGGAAAAGGCAGGTAGGTGGAGGTGACTCCATGGCCAGATCAGCTATGATCTTATTGAATGGCGGAGCATGCTTGACAGGCCAGATGGTCTACTCCTGCTCCTATTTCTTATGTCCTTATGTTCAATGAGATCCCCCCTCATGAACTCCAGTGAGTACAGGGCCAGTGTCGTCAAACACACCTCATTTCCAGGATCACTGTCAGAAATCTTCTCTGGAGCCTCTCCAATGCCAGAATGTTGTCTCTTAGAAAAAGAGTACAAAGTTGATCACAATCCTCCAAATGCAGTCTGAACAATGCCTTGTAAAGCCTCAGCACTGTATCCGTACTTTTGTATTCTAGTCCTCTTGATATAAATGCTAATATGCATTTGCTGTCTTTACTACTGAAGTTTGTGCTTCCTCTCCCTATGGCTAATACTCTGTAATCCTAGTTTAGAAAGTAGAATGTAAGACAGAAACACAGGGAAATCTGCAGATGCTGGAAATCCAAGCAACACATACCAAATGCTGGTGAAACGCAGCAGGCCAGACAGCATCCATAGGAAGAAGCGCAGTTGACGTTTCGGGCCGAGACCCTTCGTCAGGACTAACTGAAAGAAGAGATAGTAAGAGATTTGGGAGTGGGAGGGGGAGATAGAGATCCGAAATGATAGGAGAAGACAGAAGGGGGAGGGATGGAGCCAAGAGCTGGAAAGTTGATTGGCAAAAGGGATACAAGGCTGGAGAAGGGAGGGGATCATGGGACGGAAGGCCTAGGGAGAAAGAAAGGGGGAGGGGAGCACCAGAGGAAGATGGAGAGCAGGCAAGGAGTTATTGTGAGAGGGACAGAGAGAGGAAAAAAAAATAAATAAATAATAAATAAATAAATAAATACGGGATGGGGGTAAGAATGGGAGGAAGGGCATTAACAGAAGTTAGAGAAGTCAGTGTTCGTGCCATCAGGTTGGAGGCTACCCAGACCCCCTTTCTTTCTCCCTAGGCCTCCTGTCCCATGATCCTCTCCCTTCTCCAGCCTTGTATCCCTTTTGCCAATCAACTTTCCAATTCTTAGCTCCATCCCTCCCCCTTGTACTCTTCCCCTTCACCCCACCTTCTCAATCCAGCTTCTTCTCCCCTCCTATCCACTCTTGATGAAGGGTCTCAGCTCGAAACGTCGACTGTTTTATTCTTCTCCGTTGATGCTGCCTACCTGCTGAGTTCCTCCAGAATTTTGTGTGTGTTGCTCTGAATTTCCGGCATCTGCAGAGTCTGGTGCCATGGGCATATAGGTAGTTCTGGTCTGCGACTGAGGTTCCAGAATCTTGCAGTAATGTATGAATGAGAGATATGCAAATTTCTGCTTAAGCAATCCTTCATTCTGTCAATTTTCTACATTTTGCTGATCACCCTTTACTAAATTGATGAATAGAAACTGATGCCATTCCTTTCTCTCTTCACAAGTTTCTCACATTTAGATGAGGCACTGTGGTTCATTGCCATTGGTTTGGCAATAAGAGCAGAAAGGGAAATCACCAAAGCTCTGCAGTGCCCCTCAGAAAGAACTGCTGCCTGCTTTGAGTAATTGTTTATGAACCATACAGCCAGTGGCCACTTTGCTAGGTAGCTCCTGTACCTAATAAAGTAGCCACTGAGTATATGTTCGTGGTCTTCTGCTGCTGTAGCTCATCCAGTTCAAGGCTCAACATGTTGTGCGTTCAGCTGTGTTGGTCTGTACACCACTGTTGTAACGCGTGTTTATTTGTATTAATGTCGCACTCCTGTCACTTGAACCAGTCTGGCCATTCTCCTCTAACCTCTCTCATTAAAAAGTCGTATTCGCCCATAGAACTGCCACTCACTGGATGTTTTACTTAATTTTTCACACCACTCTCCATAAACTCTAGAGACTGTTGTGCTTGAAAATCCCAGGAGATGAGCAGTTTCCAAGATACTCAAACCCCATGTAGCACTAAAGTCCCTTAGATAACCTTTCTTCCCCGTTCAGATGTTTGGTCTGAACAACAAGTGAACCTGTTGAACATGTCTGCATGCTTTTATGCATTGAGTTGCTGCCAGATGATTGGCTGATTAGATAGCTGTACTAACGAGCAGATATACCTAATGAAGTGGCCACTGGGTGTTACATCAAAGCCATGAGTTATCAAATGTCAGCTCCCATTGTTTCCATCTTTTTATTTTTATGGTGTGACTTGTCTCTGAAGGGGTAGTTTAATTTGAAAGAGTGACGCGAGGTGGGATGGCAGAGGCTTACATAGCGTAGCAACACCAGCTTCAAGTAGTGAGACCACAGTTTCTGTGTGTGCTGTATGTACTGTGACCAATTGCAATGCAGTTGAATCTGTGATCCAGCTGTTTGGAATGCCTGACTGTTTGGCATCTGGCTCACCAGGTCAAGTTTGCTACACTCTTCTTGAACTTATTGAGACCCCAGCTCCCATGCTCCTTCCCCACCTCCCATAACCCTAATTCCCACACTTCCTTTCCACACGGGAACCCCAATTCCCACACAGGAATCCTGTTTTTTTTTAAAGGTAAGAGATTAGCTTTGTTTGTCACATGCATAAATAGAGAGGATGTTTTCAGTAGTGGGGCAGTCTAGGACCAGAGGGCACAGCCTCAGAACGGAGGAATATCCATTTAGAACAGAGATGAGGAGGAATTTCTTTAATCAGGGAGAAGTGTAACTGAAATTCATTGCCACAGATGGCTGTGCAGAAAAGTCAATGGGTATATTAAAGTGAAGGTTGGTAGCTTCGTGATTGGTAAGGTTATGAAAGGTTATGGAGAGAAGGCGGGAGAGTAGGGTTGAGAGGGATAATAAATCAGCCATGATGGAACAGCAGATCAGACTCAATGAACCAAACAACCTAATTCTGCTTCTATGTCTTATGGTACTGCATCGAAACACTCTTCCACTGCCAACATAGCATGGCCACAACTTACTAACACTAACCTGTATGTCTTTGGAATGTGGGAGGAAACTGGAGCACCTGGAGGAAATCTGTGTGGTCACGGGGAGAAAGTACAAGCTCTTTACTGACTGCTGTGGGAATTGAACTCCAATTTTACAGCTGGCGTTACACTGTTGTGCTACTCTCTTCCCACTCACCAGGATCCTATTTCCTGCACTTCCTTCTGATCTCTTGCAAGGAGTCAGTGTAACAAAGGTGCAACTCCCAGCTGGCTCTTTTAGAGCACTTTTCTCAGCATACTGCAAAGCAGTGCTGCTTTCAGTGTATGTTTAGTCAATTGGTAGAATACTCAGAGTGCATTTAGTACACCAAACAATGCGTTCAGTTGGTATCCAAAATCTTGGGCCTTGTCAAAATAATAGCAAGAATAGGCATAAGGTACAGGAATGCAATTAGGTCATCTGGCCCATCGAGTCTGCTCCACCATTTGATCAAGGCTGATGTATTTCACTCTCAGGTCCATTTTCTTGCCTTCTCCCCGTAATTAAGAACATATCATCTTCTGTGTAAGATATACCCAAATGTAGTACTTGGCCTCCACCGCTGCTGTGATAATGATTTCCACAGGTTCACCACCTTCTGGCTAAAGAAATTCCTCCTCACCTCTGTTCTAAAGGGATGTCCTATTCTAAAACTGTACCCTCTTGTCCCAGACTCTCCCACTATTTAAAACATCCTCTCTACGTCGAATCTAACCAAGCCTTTTAATGTTTGGTTGGTTTCAATGCAATCTCCCCTCATTCTTCTGTAGTCCAGTTAATACTGGACCAGAGCTGTCAATGCACTTCAAATATTAACCTTTTCATTCCTAGGATAATTCTCATAAACCTCCTCTGGACTGTCTCCAATCTCAGCATATCATTTCGTAGTTATGAGGCCCAAAACTACTCATAATGCGCCAAGTGTGATCTAACTATTGCCTTATAAAGCCTTGTCAGTGTTGTGGTGTAGTGCAGCTCTGTGGAATAGCAGTAAGCACAGCTGCCTCGCAGGGTATCAGAGGTTTCAAAGGTACATTTAATTTCAGAGAGATGTATACAATATACATCCTGAAATACTTCGCAACCATCCATGAAAACAGAGGACTGCCCCCAAAGAATGAAAGTTAAATGTTAGAACCTCAAAGTCCCCCCCCCCCAGCTCCCCTCCCTGCTGTGTGTAAGCGGCAGCAAGCAAAGATCACCCCCCTCCCCACCAGCATGAGGAGACATAACAAACAACTCTCGGGTTTACGATGTTAAAAGTCCATTGCATCGCTTTTTCCAAGTTCTGTGCTCAAAGATCTCAGGTCTCTGGGTACACAGCCTTAGATCTTCCGACTTCCATGACACACCGATCTCCTGCCAGGACACTGACCTTTGACCCCCCCCCCATCTCCAGAGCCACAAAATCTTGGACCTCCGAAGGTGAGCGAAGCTCTTAGGCCATGCCTTGGCATGTTGAATAATGGCCAGTCATGAAGCCTCAAGAGCGGGTCTCATTCCTGAAAAGAACTGTAGTCAGTGTGTAACTCCAGGTCAGCGTCTTCAGGAGGACCCTGAAAGGGAAAAATAGGGATACTAAAGATAGAAATAAGGTCCAATTCTTACCTTGGGTGCTGCATGTGTGGAGTTTGCATGTTCTCCATGTGGTGTATGGGCTTCCTTTGGGTGCTCCCAGATCCCAAAGACGTGCTTATGGGTTGATTGTCCATTATGCATTTTTCTGTATTGTTGGTTGAAGAAAAGTAGATGGACATGGGAGAGATAGTAGATGAAAGGGGATCAGTAGGCAAGTCAATGATGTAACCTGATCGGCAAATGGTCTAAAGAGCATATGAGAATTTATTTTATGGTGAAAACAGATTCAGTGTTAACTTTTATTTGGAGAGTTAGATATATTTTTCATGGTCAAACATCTATGAGTTGTAAGATTAATTGGAGAATTCTTTAAAAGACCAAATGACTTAGAGCTGTGTTTTGTGTTTTAGCATGTTTAATGAATTTACAGTCCATGTACACACTCGTATAAAGTTTCTTAAAGTATTGAATATCATTGCATTGCGTTATGTGCTCATTCAGCTTTGAACAAATATTAGTTTGATCATTAAATAAAATTCTGCATCACACTGTCTGATGCTGCTGTCAACTTAGAGAATCTTTACTGAGTTCCTAATGTGCAAAAAGGCCATTTGCCAAAAGGTTGTTTATGTAAGATAAGAGTCTTGGACCGCTTAAAAATAAATAGGGTAGCAGATATAAATTTCATATAAATGAGAATGCTCAATGAATTGAAATCATATTTTTCAATATCGAAGTACATTTCTTAGTAGAGTGGTGTGATATTGGATAGTGGTAATAGCTATAAAGAAAGCTTGCAGCACATTGGACTTCATAAATCAAAGTATTTAGTACAGGAGATTGTCTGTTATGTTGATGTTGTATAAGGTATTGGTGAGGCTTAATTTGGAGTATTGTATGTAGTTTTGGTCACCTACCTACAGGAAAGATATAAATAAGTTTGAAAGAGTACAGAGAAAATTTACAAGGATGTTGCCAGGACTGGGGGACATGAATTATAAGGAAAGACTGAATAGGTTAGGACTTTATTCCTTGGAATGTAAAAGATGGAGGGGAGATTTGATAGAGGTATACAAAATTATGAGGGGTATAAATAGGGTAAATGCAAGCAGGCTTTTTCCACTAAGGTTGGGTAGCACTACAACAGAGGTCATTGGTTAAGGGTGAAAGGTGAGAAGTTTAAGGGTAATATGAGGGGTTAACTTCTTCACTCAGAGGGTCGTGAGAATGTGGAATGAGCTGCCAGCACAAGTGATGCATGCGAGCTTGATTTCAACTTCTAAGAAAAGTTTAGATAGGTACTTGGATGGTAGGGGTATGGAGGGCTATGGTCTCGCTGTAGGTTGATGAGAGCAGGTTATTTAAATGTTTCAGCACAGACTAGATAGGCCAAAGGGCCTGTTTCTGTGCTGTACTTTTCAGTGACTCTGGTAGAGAAATCACTTGAGTCAATTATGATGTTCTCCAAAGGGATTGTCTCCTTTAATGGAGAACTGTGGTGGAGATGCCAGTACATGCTCATTCACCACACAGTTCTTGACAGATTGGTGTCAGGGTCCGGTGACATGGAGTGCAAAATGACTGGGGTCCCTTCATAGCCTCTGGTGAATCATCTTTCACCTGCTCCTCTGTTGAGGACTTGGTTGGTTCCCTCTTTGTCTGGAGCTTCCCCACTGACCTCACCGCTATGGGTGACTCTCCTAGGAGCTAATCTTCAGACAGCATTGCTCTTGAAATCTCAGGAGCTCACAAACCTCTCTCCACCATGACAAGGTGACGATCCGAGGAGAGGTGGAGCCATTAGGGTAGAAGTGAACAACAGTTGGAACCAGACCGTGGTGGGGGGGGGGGGGGGGAGGTGTGGTTGGTGAGGAGGAATGCAGCCTGTATGTGAAATGGGTGGATGGAACCAGAAGGTTGAAAGGGGTGAAAACAGGTGAAGGGAAGGGTGGTAGTCCCTACTTAATTATGTGCTACAGAAGCCCAAACTATTGAGCAACACACACAAAATACATAGTGCAGGACATCATCCCTCCCTCGCTCGACCTGTGTTGTTTGTACTAACATGTACAATTGCGACTGTTCACTCTCCCCCTCAGGAACTTTCTGCAGTTACTCTGAAACGTGGGTGATCCTCCCAGGAGCTAAACTCCAGGCAGCATCCCTCTCAGAATTTCAGCAACACATAGTCCTCTCCACCACGACATGGTGACGATCCTCTCAGAAGAACATTGGATAGTGCTTACACGCTCACTTACAGAATTTAGTTCCTTTTATTTCATTTACTCTTTGTAAGATTTCAATTAGTATTCTCATCTTCACAGCAGGTCTAATTAAAAGATATCCACCCCGCATTAGTTCTGGATGTAATACTTGCTAAAGTTCTACAGTATTTGAAATAAACTGCAGCTTAGCAGTTTTGCAGTCTCTAATTTAGTGGAAAAAACCATGAAAGAAAACCTTCACGTCTCCATTAATATTTGCAGCTCGTAAGTGTGATGGTTAGGGAAAAAAAAATCTGTGGAAGATTTCAGGAATCATTGCAGTTGTACTTCAGAATGGAGGCAGAGAAATTTGGGAAAGGGGTTTGGGAAATTAAGTTGGCAGGGCTGTGAAAATTGTTTGTCCTGTACTGCTAGGTGATTTCTGCACCCCTAATCTGTGTTAATTTTATTTATTTCGAGATATAGTGCAGAACAGGCCTTTACAGTCCAATGAGCTGTACCACCCAGCAACCCACTTATTTAACCCTAGCCTAAGCACAGGAGAATTTATGATGACCAACTAATTGGTAAGTCTTCAGACTGTGAGAGGAAACTGGAGTACCCGGTGGAAATCCGTGTAGAAACAGGGAGGAAGTACAAACTCCGTAAAAACAGAGATGGAATTGAACTCGGAACTCTGGTGCCCTGAGCTGTCATGGCCACTACACTAGTGTGGCTCCCCAGAACTAACACATCTGTAGTGCGGGTTTCCACATTGGCTGTTTCAATTATTCAGTAGCTTGTCTTCTAAGCTAGCTTGACCCTTGGTCTTTGATTAATGAAATCATGTTTCATCTTCAGAACCATGCTTTGTTCAGTGCCCTTCTCTCTTTGTTATGGGACCACAGGTCACTGAAAGCTAATAAGTTTTTGAAAAGTTATATGTGTTGGGCAACGATGGTGTTATCTGTCACAGACTGACAGAGCAGAAACACTGAGGTTCAAAGTACCATTCGCAGGTAGTATGGCACTGTAGATAGCCAGAAGCCAAATGCTTAGCACAACACTTGGCAGTGCTAGCGATCAGGGTTCAATTCCCACCACTGGCTGAAAGGAGTTTGTACCTTCTCCCCGTGACTGAGTTTCCTCCAGATGCTTCGGTTTCCTCCCGCATTCCAAAAAGTCGTACGGGTTAGGATTAGTACTCTAAGCTGTGGCCATGCAATAATCTTTATATCCAATATTTCACAAATTTATCTTCCTTTGTTCTGTAGGATCATTTAGCATAGAAGAGGCCCATTTCCTAGTTCAGTAAATAGCATGCAAACCTCAGAATCTACCTTGTTATGATCTTGCACCTTACTGTCTACCTGCACTGAACTTTCTCCTAGCTGTTGCACATTATTCTGCACGCTGTTAATGTTTTACTTTGATCAATGCACTGAGTAATGAACGATTCAAGATTCAGCATTCCAATTTATTTATCACGTGTATATTGAAACACACAGTGAAATGTGTTGTTTGGTTTAACAATCAACATACCCAAGTGTGTGCTGGGGGCAGCTGCAAGTGTTGCCACACATTCCGGCACCAGCATATCATACCGTCAGTGCTCAGCAGAATGACACAGATCACAACAAAACAGAGCATAACAAGCAACAAAACAAATGATTGGATTTGTATGAAGAGTTTGCAGACAAGCTTTTCGCTCTACCTTAGTACATGTGACAAACCCATAAACCAATTCTGTTTCCATTTGTCCATTGTATGCAGTGCTGGCTCTTTGAACGAAATGCACAGTACACTTCTTAACCATAAAACAAAAGGCCAGTGTACTTGGAGAATCTGCAGGAATACTCGAGGTAAGATAGAAATAGAAATCTCAACAGGAGGAGTTTGCTTTATTCATTGGCTTGTTAAATGCTCCATTAAAGGGAGACAAGAGTTTGTATTTCGCAAGTGTTCTTTTATGACTGAATGACATTCCAAAATGTTTGCAACGAATCAGCTTCTTTTGGAGACGTGTCACTTTTGCAATGCAAGAAAGGCCACTGTCAGTCTGCACCGAGCAAGATTGTACAAGTGAGTCTATTATTGGCCAAAGAATTTGCTTGTCATAGAGCACTATAGCACAGAAACAGGCTCTTCAGCCCATCTAGTCCATGCCAACCAAGTCTTCTGCCTCACTGCATTTTCCTCCATCTGGACCGTAGTGCTCCATATCCATCTTCTCTGTGTACCTATCCAAAATTCTCTTAAATGTTACAATTGAACCCACATCTACCATTTCCTCTGGCTGCTCATGCCACACTCGCACCACTCTCTGAGTGAAGTAGTTACCACTTTTTTTCCCTTAAGTATTTCACCTTTTGCTCTAAACCAGGGGTCCCAACCTGGGGTCCATAGATCCTTGCTTAATGATATTGGTCCATGGCATAAAAAAGGTTGGGAACCCCTGCTCTAAATTTATGACTTCTAGTTCCCTCCAATCTCAGGGGGGAAATGTGGCTGCATGCATTCACCCTATGAATATCCTTCATAATTTTGTGTACCTCTATAAGATCTCCCCTCATTCTGCTAGGCTCTAAGGAATAAAGTCCAGATCTATTCATCTTTCTCTTAACTCAGGTCCTCAAGTCCTAGCAACATCCTTGCAAAATCTCCTTGCACTCTTTCAAGCTTATTGATATCTTTCCTCTTGATAGGTGAGCAGAAATGCACAGAATAGTCCAAATTCAGCCTCACCAACATCTATACAACTTCACCATAGTATCCCAACTCTTCTACTCAGTGTCCCAATATGTCACGCACTATCTTTATGGCCCTCTTTACTTACTGTGGCATGCAAAAGTTTGGGCACCCCGGTCAAAATTTCCATTACTGTGAATAGTTAAGTGAGTAGAAGATGAACTGATTTCCAAAAGACATAAAGTTAAAGATGAAACATTCTTTTCAACATTTTAAGCAAGATTAGTGTATTATTTTTGTTTTGTACAATTTTAGAGTTTAAAAAAAAAGGAGGGGAGCATCATGCAAAAGTTTGGGCACCCCAAGAGATTTGAGCTCTCAGATAACTTTTACCAAGGTCTCAGACCTTAATTAGCTTGTTCGGGCTATGGCTTGTTCACTAAATCATCTTTAGGAAAGGCCAGGTGATGCAATTTTCAAAGCTTTATAAATACCCTGACTCCGCAAACCCTGTCCCAACAATCAGCAGCCATGGGCTCCTCTAAGCAGCTGCTTAGCACTCTGAAAATTAAAATAAATGATGCCCACAGGGCAGGAGAAGGCTATAAAAAGATAGCAAAGCGTTTTCAGGTAGCCGTTTCCTCAGTTCATAATGTAATTAAGAAATGGCAGTTAACAGGAATGGTGAAGGTCAAGTTGAGGTCTGGAAGACCAAGAATACTTTCTGAGAGAACTGCTCATAGGATTGCTAGAAAGGCAAATCAAAACTCCCGTTTGACTGCAAAAGACCTTCAGGAAGATTTAGCAGACTCTGGAGTGGTGGTGCACTGTTCCACTGTGCAGCAACACCTGCACAAGTATGACCTTCTTGGAAGAGTCATCAGAAGAAAACCTTTCCTGTGTCCTCACCACAAAATTCAGTGTCAGACGTTTGCAAAAGGACATCTAAACAAGCCTGATGCATTTTGAAACAACTCCTGTAGACTGATGAAGTCAAAATAGAACTTTTTGGCCGCAATGAGCAAAGGTATGTTTGGAGAAAAAAAAGGGTGCAGAATTTCATGAAAAGAACCCCTCTCCAACTGTTAAGCACGGGGGTGGATCGATCATGCTTTGGGCTTGTGTTGCAGCCAGTGGCACGGCGAATATTTCACTGATAGAGGGAAGAATGAATTCAACCAAATACCAGCAAATTCTGGAAGCAAACATCACACCGTCTGTAAAAAAAAGCTGAAGATGAAAAGAGGATGGCTTCTACAACAGGATAATGATCCTAAACACACCTCAAAAGCCACAATGGCCTACCTCAAGAGGTACAAGCTGAAGGTTTTGCCATGGCCCTCACAGTGCCCCAACCTAAGCATCATCGAAAATCTGTGGATAGACCTCAAAAGAGCAGTGCATGCAAGACGGCCTAAGAATCTCATGGAACTGGAAGCCTTTTGCAAGGAAGAATGGGTGAAAATCCCCCAAATAAGAATTGAAAGACTCTTAGCTGGCTACAGAAAGCATTTACAAGCTGTGATACTTGCCAAAGGAGGTGTTACTAAGTACTGACCATGCAGGGTGCCCAAACTTTTGCTTCGGGCCCTTTTCCTTTTTTGTTATTTTGAAACTGTAAAAGATGGAAATAAAAAAGTAATCTTGCTTAAAATATTAAGGAAATGTGTCATCTTTAACTTCATGCCTTTTGGAAATCAGGTCATCTTTTACTTGCTTAGCTATTCACAGCAACAGAAATTTTGACCAGAGGTTCCCAAACTTTTGAATGCCACTGTATAACGCCACTTTCAAGGAATTATGGAACTGTGTTCTCGGGACCCTTTGCTCTAATGCACACTTTCAGAGCATCACCATCAGTGGATAAACACTGGCATCTTCTTTGGTTGTCCGTCGAAATCCGATGACAACGTCCACTCCTTTAACGGTGAGATCTTTGACTATACAGTCCTATCCTGGACCCACAAACTCTATTGCAGGTATGTATATATGGTAGTGGTAGCAACCATGGCTGCATTTCTCCTGACTCTCTTCTGCTGTCTTCTGGTTGTTCCTTCCATCTCCAGAATACGGACCCCGCCCCTACACAGCTGTCGCCAAGTGGTACGGTCAGCAGCAACCTCCTGCAGGTCCTTGGGTCTGATCTTACACTTCCTTAAAGCATTCTTCATCTGATCCTTATAGCACTTCTTCGGCCTTCCAGCTGAGCGTCGACCATGATGTAGCTGGCCGTATAACACTCTGCTGGGTAGCCAACATTGGGGCATATTTAAGGGATAACACCCAGGCACTTCTTTGGAACCATGCTCAGATCTGTCATTTCAGAGGACACATGGGATTTGGATTTAACTTTCTAGCCAAGCAATACCACTTCTGGTTATACAGTGGCTATATTTTATTAGGAGTTGGAGGAGATTTGGTATGTCACCAAAGTCTCCAGCAAAATTGTACAGATGTCCCATGGAGAGCATTCTGACTGTTTGCTTCACCATCAGGTTTGGAGGTGCCATTGCACAGGATCCTCACCACCAGATTTCTGAATGGTGTGTGAACCCATCGATAGATAACTACTTCTTTTCATCCCAGAGGAAACTGCATGAATGTTACCTCACTACTCTGTTCTCCATTTGCATGGCAAACTTATTTATTTGTTTTTTTTATTGACCCTCAGTAATTTATTTTATGTATTGCATTGTACTGCTGAGCAAAACAACACACAGAATGTGTCAGTGATAATAAGCCTGATTCCGATTCTGAGCTGGAGTCCTCAGGAGTGTGATTTGTCCTCCTGAGGTACTGAGACGGCAACCCTGGACCGGGTGCAGAGGGGCACGTGGTTTATGATCAATCGTCGTTTCTGCTTCACCATTAAATTGAACAGCTTTCACTTCCTATCAGCTCTTTCCACTCTGAGTACAATGCTACTGCTCACAGACACCAGTCACAATTAGAATTCCCCTCAATCAGCAAACCTCCCAGCCATTTTCTGTTCCTCGCACCAACATTAATTAAATTCCTGGCAAGCTGAGCTGTGAGCTACCCATCATAACGAGAGACACTGAAGCTGGAGAAGGCATTCGGGCCCTGTATCTGCCCTGCCAATCAGTAAGATGATGACTGAGCTTTCAGCACAGCACCACTTCCCCGTGCTTCCCTCATGTCCTTTGACTCTCTAATATCTGAAAATACATCATCCTATCTTAAATATACTCAGTGCCTGAGCCACCTCTTGCAAGGAGAATTGTAAATAATCACTGCCCTTTTTGTGAAGAAATGTTTCCTCATCTCATTCCTGAATGGCTGGCCTCCAAGTCTGAGACTATGAGTTCCAACATATCTCCCACCCCCGCCCCCTTTCCAATTTCTAGACACTCCAGCCAAGGGGAAACATTACCCTGCATCTCCTTTGTTTGTCTCTGTAAGGATTTGTGTTTCTGTGAGACTGCGTTGTGTCCTTCTAAGCTTTAGAGAGTTTAGATACAATTTGCTCATCTCTCTGCACTGAATTAACATTATCATTATGCGCTGTGTCATGTGACAGGGCAGATCATGGTCTTTTGACCATGGTTGATTTTAGCAAAATTTTCAACAGAAGTGGTTTGTCATTGCCTTATTCACTTCACTGGATATCCCCTCCAAATTCCAGGAACCAATCTGGCCAATGTCTGTTAGCCTCATTCTATCATATGTTTTTGTGAAGATAGATAAAGATTAATTTTACTTGTCATGTGCATCGAAGCATACAGTAAAAATGTTTGTGTTAAGGGCCAACACAGTCCAAGGAGATGCTGGGGGCAGCCCATAATTGTTACCATGCCATGCCATGTTTCCCATGACAACATATCATCCACACAAGTTACTAACCATAACGTGTATGTCGTTAGAATGTGGGAGGAAACTGGAGCACCAGGAGGAAACTAAGGAGAACGCACAAGCTCCTTACAAACAGCGGCAGGAACTGAACACAGTTCTTCCAATCACTGCCACTGGAAAGTATTACGGTAACCACTACACTACTGTACCATACAGATTTTATACCTGATGCTGTTGGGATCTTTGGGAACAGAGCTCGGAAAAAGCGACGTAATGGACTTCTAACATCGTAAACCAGCGAGTTGTTTGTTATGTCTGCCCGCTCGCTGGAGGAAAACGGAGACTCCTCCTTCTCCCTTATTAGGGAGAGAGGGAGTCTATGGTACGTCGAATGCGGGGTGAAGTGCAAAGTCTTTGGGGTAACTGCAAGTCTGCGTCTTTGCTATTGCTTTACTCATGCTTGAGTGCTTGCTGGTGGGTGCTGATGCTTTTTTTGCTGGTGGAGGGAGGGGAATCATTGCTTGCTGCCACTTATGCGAGGGAGGGGAGCTGGGGGGGACTTTGGGGTTCTTATGTTTAACTCTCGTTCTTTCTTTGGGGCACTCCTCTGTTTTCGTGGATGTTTGTGAAGAAAAAGCATTTCAGGATGTATATTGTATACATTTTTCTGACGTTAAATTGAACCTTTGAACCTTTGTTGGTCTCTGTTTGAGCAACTTTTATTCTCTAGCTGCCTTGACAAAAATGTACATTAGTATTGGTTTATTAGTGTTGGCTTATTATTGTCACATGTACCAAGTTGCAGTGAAAAGCTTGTCTTGCTTGCTTTTTATACAAATCAAACCATTACACCGTACAGTGAGGTAGAATAAGGTAAAACAATAACAATACAGATTAAAAATGTAAAAGCCACCAAAAAAGTACAGTGCAGGTAAATAACAAAGTGCATGATCATTTGAATAGATTGTGAAGCCAAGAGTCCATCTTACTGTACAAGAGGTGCATTCAATAGTCTGATAATAGTGGGATAGAAACAAAAGGCTAGTGTTCTTGGAGAATTTGGTACGTGCTTTCAGCCTTTTGTATCTTCAGCCCAATGGGAGTGGGGAGAAGAGAGAATGTATGAGACGAGTGGGGGTGTTTGATTACGCTGGCTGCTTTACTGAGGCAGTGAGACATATAGACAGAGTCCATAGAGGGGAGGCTCGTTCCTGTGATGTGTTGAGCTGTGTTCACAACTCTGCAGTTTTATGCAGTCACGTGCAGAGCAGTAGTCATATCAAGCCGTTATGTGTCGGGAATCATCCAGTGAGCAAGTTTCAGTGATATCTGTAGAGGCCATCCTACCCTTGCCTTGACTCTGTCCATTTACCTGCCCTTTACCCCATATCAAAGTTGAATTTATTAACATCACAAGTACATAGGTGCAATGATAAACCTATATTCAACAGCATCAAAGGCATATGGCATCAGCTACGTAACATTCACAAGAAAAACATCAATTATACACAATTTTTACAAGAACGAACACAATTGGAGTAAAAAGAAATGCAGTGAAGTGCCAAGTGGTCATATTATTGCTCTACTGGGGGGGGGGGGCAGGTTGATTCAAGAACTGAATGTTTGAAGGGAGGTAGCTGTTCTTGAAGCTGGTGGTGTGGGACGAGGCTTCTGAACCTCAGAATCAGGTTTAATATTGTGAAATTTGTTGCTTTGAAGCAGCAGTACATCGCAATAGATAATAAAAAAATATAAATTACAGTAAGTATATAAATAAAACAATGAATTAAATAAGTTGTGCAAAAAGAGAGGCAAAATGGTGAGGCGGTGTTCATTGTCCATTCAAAAATCTGATGGGACTGTCTTGAAATGTTGAGTGTGTGTCTCCAGGCTCCTGTACCCACTCCCTGATGAGAAGAGGAAATATCCTGGATGATGGGGATCCTTAATGATAGATAAGACCGTAAGATACAGGAGCAGATTTAGACCATTTGGCCCATTGAGTCTGCTCCGCCATTTCATCACGATTGATCCATTTTTCCACTCGGCCCCAATTTCAAAGATTCATTTATTATCAAAGTTCTTCTTCTCCGGGTAGCTATGAAACCAAGAAAGACGAGAGAAGCAGCACGTTCATCAGCTCCCAAAAATCCCCCTCCTGCACAAAAAACGAACAACAATGGAACAGGCACATTGACCCCCAAATCCCCGTACCGATACCAAAAAAAAACCAAGATAGAGCCTGCAAAAAACACAGAATATAAAAAAATATGTAAGACTGAAAAAAAGTCTGTAGCCCAAGTCCATATCCAGAACGCAGGAAACCTGGGCAAAACTGTATGGGCCCAGGGGTAGATCTTTCCCTATCCATAGCAGAGCCATCAAAAGACAGGCAGCTGGCATTCACCCCACCACACTCGCCTCGATGCTTCTGTCTCCCTTCTCACTTCAAACGGCAAACAATGGAATCTTTGATCGGTGAAATGGAGTCGAACAACAGCTTAAACCTTGTCCCTCGTCCCACCACTAAATTCGCACACGCTGCCTCTGTCTCCTGAATTCCTGTCAGAGACTGCAGAGCGCTGAAGCACCCAAACAATCTCCAAGCTTCCTCATTCACTTCCATGTTGCAACCTCCCTTGTCGCTTCAGTCAGCAAACAATGGAAGCTTTAACCGGTGAAATGGAGTTGAACATTGGCTCGCAGTCTCCTGTGATTTTGAGCCATCGCCATTTGAAGGTGTCCTTGATGCTGGGGAGGCTAGTGCCCACGGCAGAGCTGGCTGAGTTGACAATTTTCTGCTGCTTTTCCAATCCCGTGCAGTGTCCCCTCCATACTAGATGGCGATGCCACCAGTTAGCATGCTCTCCACAGTACATTTGTAGAAATTTGTCAGTGTCATTGGTGATGTACCAACTCTCCTCAAAATCCTCATGAAATATAGCCACTGTCATGCCTTCTTTGTAATTGCATCAGTATGTTGAGCCCAGCATAGATCTTCAGAGATGCCAGCACCCAGAAATTTGAAACTGCTCATACTTTCCACTGCTGATCTCGCTATAGGACTGATGTGTGTTCCCTTGACTTCCCCTTCCTGAGGTTCTTGGTCTTACTGATGTTGAGTGCAAGTTTATTGTTGCAACACCACTTAGCCAGCTGATCTTTCGTGTTCCTGTACACCTCCTCGTCACCATCTGAAATTTTGCCAACAATAATTGTGGCATCTGCATATTGATGGGTACCGTTTGAGTTGTGCCTAACCACACAAACATGGATGTAGAGAGAGTAGAGCAGTGGGCTAAGCATACATCCTTGAGGTGCGCCAGTGTTGATTGTCAGCAAGGAGGAGATATTATTTCTGATCCATACAGACTGTTGTCTCCCGGTGAACATGCCAAAGGTGCAGTTTTAGAGAGAGGAACAGAGCCCCATGTTTTGGAATTTGTTGATTAGGTCTGAGGATATGATTGTGTTGAATGCTGAGCTGTAAGCAATAAGCAGCAGACTGATGTAGGAATTACTACTGACAATGTGATCCAGGATTGAGTAGAGAGCCAGAGAGATGGCATCCGCTGTAGATGTATTGTGGCAATAGGCAAATTGCAGCTCATTCAGGTCCCTGCTTAGGCAGAAGTTAATTCTGACCCTGACCATCCTCTCAAAGGGCTTCATCACAGTAGATGTGAGTGGCACTGGGCAATAGTCACCCTGCTCTTCTTAGGCACTGATGTGATTGTCGCCTTGTTGACTCAGGTGTGAACCACCAACTACAGCAGTGAGAGATTGAAAATGTTCTTGCTCAGACCTGCCAGTTGGTTGGCACAGGTTTTCGGAGACCTATCAGGGCCTGACGCCTTGTGAGGGTTCATCAGATGCAGCAGGGATACAGGTGTAGTTTCATTCTCCCTTTCAAACCTCCTGCCCGCTGGTAGCTGCAGAAAGATAACTTGGCTAAAGTAGTAGGGATCTTTGATCATGGACGTTTCTTTCTTGAGGCAGTATCTTGTAGATACTGCAGATGGTGGGGAAGGATGTGCCAGTGAAGTATTGGGCTGATTTAAATACTGACCATAGTTTCTTAGGTTCCTGTGCATTCAGATAGATGAACCGGACCATAATGTAATCAGTCAGGCTACTTGGAACAGCACATCTGTAGAATTTTGGTGGTGTGCTTGTTATAAGCCAAACCATTCCCTTACACTGAGCCCCACACTGATTACTAGGGAGATAGAGCATTCCATTGGACTGAACACAGACAATGGTCCCTGCTTGAACTGTGACTAACCCTCTCCCAGCCCTGAACTGCCAATCCACGGAGTCAGGAGCCTGAGGGCAGATGTCAGGGCTGTGCCGTGATAGTGTCGTGTGGCAGGTGGAGCAGATCACTTGGCACAAATTTGGTGAGTGTAGGATTTATCCCAAAGTCGGTTCCAGGACTTAGCCTCTGGTTAGTGTCATGAGTAAACAATCCCTTGGTTTTTTCGAATTGCTGCTGTGGGATCTTACTGTGCATACTGAGACTGACCCCCCCCCCCCCCCCCATTCCCTGTAGTACCACAGTTGACTGTCCCTCGGGTGCATTGGCTGTGACATCTACTGGTATGATGAGGCCAAACTCAGGTTGGAGGAGCAACACTTCATATTCCTTCTCAATAGCCTCCAACTTGATGGCATGAACATCGATTTCTTTAACTTCCAGTAATATCTCTGCCCTCTCTCCTCCTCTCTTTTTCTATTTCACCTTCTGGTTCATCTCCTGTCAGATTCTTTCTTCTTCAGTCATTTACTTCTTCTACCCGTCACCTCCCAGCTTCTTACTTCATTCCCCCCTCTCCTACCCACCCACCTCACCTCATCTTACTTATCTCTGGCTATCTTGTACTCCATCACCTCACCCTATCTTCTTATTCTGGCTTCTGCCTCCTTCTATTCCAGTCCTGATGAAGGGTCTTGAGCTGATCCATCAACTATTCATTCCTCTCCAAAGATGCTGCCCGACCTGCTGAGATCCTCCAGCATTTTGTGTTTTGCTCCAAGCAGAACTGCTGGTTTCTCATCGGAAGATCTGGATTGTTACACCCTTTGAATTGCAAGGTTAAAAAATAGCCAGCCTGCTTCTCCGTTTGATAAGCCAGTATTTTTTTCTCTCTAAAGCAGCATAGTGAGTGTGCAAAATTGATTTAGTTGAGTTCATTGTTGCTTTCTTGTGATATGCGAGCTGGGCTATTTTAAAAGTTGGAATGGTTTGTTTTTTGCCTCAAGCTTTGTTAGGATTATTCGAGATCCATCAATCATACCCTTAACTTATTATGTCTATGTTTTATCGCTGGCAGCAGATGAACTTAGAGACAGAATGAGTGGTATAATAATGGTGTGGTTTGTATGAAACATTGATCTGCTTCTCATAGATACAAGTTAACTTTGCCCTTGCGGCAAATGCCAACATTTAAGCATTATGGGTTACAACTTTCCATGCACTGTAAGGACCCTGGTTCCATAACTGGAACTGTCTGGTCCTCTTACCCTCCAATAGTGTGAACATTGCTCTTTGAACAGTTGTCTAATTCTCTCTCAAAAGATGTATGCACAATCACATGAAAACACACACACACACACGCACACACACACACACACACCACTCCTCCAAATTCCAAAGCCTCAAAATAGCCCAAGTCTCTAAAACATTTTCTGAACCTGGTGGTGTAAGTCTTGAGGCTCCTGGACCTTCATAATGGCAACATTGAGAAGAGAGCATGGCCTGGGTGGTGGTACAGTATTCCTTGATGATGGATGCTACTTCCCTGTGACGACGCTCCATGTAGATGTGCTCAATGGAGGGCTTTACCCATGTTGGACAGGGCCGTACCCGTACCCACTACTTTTTGTAGGATTTTCCATTCAAGGGCATTAGAGTTTCCATACCAGGTTGTGATGCAGTTGCTGCACATCTACAGAAGCCTGTCAAAGTTTTAGATTTCATGCCAAATCTTCACAGACTCCTAAGGAAGTAGAGGTGCTGCTGTGCTTTCTTCATAATTACACTTACATGCTGGGCCCAGAACAGGTCCAACGGAATGTTAACATCCAGGAATTGAAAGTTGCTGACCCTCTCCACCTCTGGTTTCTTCCTCCTGAGTCAATAATCAGCTCCTTGGTCTTGCTGACATTGAGTGAAAAGTTGTTGTTGTGGGATCACTCAGGTTTTAAATCTCCCTCCTATATGCTGATTTGTCACCACCTTTAACTTGGCCAACGACACTGTTGCTGTCAGCAGACTTGAATATAGCATTGGAGTTGTGCATGGCCACACAGTCATAAGTGTAAGTGTTAACATACCCATTAACCTACCAACCCACACTCCTTTGGGATAAAGGGGCATCCAGAAGAAACCCATGCTGTCAATGGAAGAGTCATAGACTTCTATAGCAGAGAAACAGACTCTTTGGCTCACTTAATCCATGTTGGCCTAATCTTCTATTTACCCCCAGTCCTTTCACCCTGAACCTATAACCTCTCGTTTTAGGCTCATCCTACCTGAGGGGAGGAGGCCTGCATATATTCAGCCTATCTTTATCCCTCATAATTCTGTACACCTCTATAATGTCTCCCCTTGTTCCCCTGCATTTCAGGGAATAAAGTCCTAGCCTACTGTATTCAACCTTTCTCTATAACTCAGGTCCATAAATCCCAGAAAAATCCTCGTACTGTAAATTTTCTCTGCACACTTTCAAGCTTAGGTAGGTAAAAACCATAAACATGAGATAACCTGAAATAAAAATGTTTGTTGGGTATTAACAGGAATAAAATCTAATGGTCCAGAAGTATTGCTAGGCAAGCACCAGCAAAGTCCCATGGGTGCTGGATTACTGGAGTTCTAATTAGTTCTGTCTAGTTTAATCTCATACCATGACATTTCCTTAATATTAAGTTTTTTTTTGCACTTTGGTAGAGAAAGCAGCCATCAGTGATGTATATAGCACCTGAGACCTCTCCTCTGCCTCAGGAGATGACTGTGGCTGGGGATGCTGGTGTAAGGTCAGGTTGTTGGGACCATGATGCACAGGCCTCTGTACCTCTGTGCTGATTGGTCAGACCAGGGAAGGTGCCGACCTCAGTCGATCAGGAGTGAGCGAGCAGACCAGAGGAGGAGTGTGCAAGATTTGGCAGTGTGATGTATTGGGAAGGGAATGGGTTACAGGGATTGTATGGAAGAATGTCAGGTGAGTCTGGGAGTCTCTAATGTTATTTTTAATATTTGCACGATTTGTCTTCTTTTGCACAATGATTGTCAGTTTTTGTTGTTCATAGTTTTTCACAAATTCTATTGCATTTTCCTGTAAATCCCTGCAAGAAACGAATCTCAAGGTAGTATATTGTGACGAATGTGTACTTTGATAATGTTTACTTTGAATGTTTGAACTTTGGAAGTACCTTGTGAATACCTTGACATTGCCTACAATGTTGACTGCTGGTACAAAAGTACTGTAATTTTTCCAGTGAAACAGTGAAGGAATTTCACATGCATTCAGCTCAGTGATCATGTCCAACCTGCCAGACCATTGTGTCCGGTCCATTTTCAGGAGTTATCAGAAGTGATTTTGAAATGATGGTCTTTGTGTTTTGTTCTGTGGAAGTCTATTTTCAGACAATCAAGGTTGTACTGTGTTATCCATGGGCCAATATGAGTGCTAGCTCAAAGCCCAGAACCTTTCAGCTGAGATCTTCCAATGTGTGAAACACGATTTTTCTCTTTTTTTTGCAGTTTAATTTTGTGGGGAAGTTGCTGGGACCTCGAGGCAATTCACTGAAGAGGCTACAGGAAGAAACAGGTGCAAAAATGTCCATCCTGGGCAAAGGATCAATGAGGGATAAAGCCAAGGTGAGGCCATATCTGACGGCAAATTAGTGCGATGGTTCTTTTCCGTGAATGTGACCTTCCCTTTCCAAAACAGGCTATTTTTCAGTCCTGATAATAGTCTCAGCCCGAAACGTCGACAATTTATTCCTCTCCATAGACGTTGCCTGATGTGCTGTTCTTCAAGCATTTTAGGCCATAAAATATAGTAGCAGAATTAGGCCATTTGGCCCATTGAGTCTGCTCCGCCATCCCATCATGGGGTTCCTCTCAACCCCATTCTCCTGCCTTCTCTGCGTAACCTTGAACACGCTTACTAATTAAGAACCAATCAACCCCAGCTTTTTGTGCGTGTTAACTACTGCTACTACGTCGACTCAGGCCTAGGGGGCCGGCGTCGGGCACGATGACGGACTCTCCGCTTCTCCCTCTCCCTCATCAGTGTGTTCAGTTCATCTACATTAGCTGCGCGGCTGTCTTCTAGGAACGTGTTGACCATAGTCTTGGGAGGGCGCCCAGGGTTCATCCTCCCGTGCTTGGGCTCCCATATGATGACTAGGCTGGCAGGTAGCTCGGGGTGGCGTAGACAGTGCCCCGCTAGTTGCAGTCTTCTCGCCTCGATTTTAGTGGTGAGCATCCGCAGATCGTTATAGAGCTCGACGTTCGTCATGTGTTGTTGCCAACACACGTCAAGAGCCATCCGGAGCATTCGTGTATAGCAACCGTCTAGAGACTTTTGCATAGTCTTGGTGAGTGTCCACATCTCGCATCCGTACTTGAGAATGGACTCTATGACTGCTACGAAGATCCTCTTTTTAAGCCCTCTGGTCAGGTTCGACCTAATACCTAATGTGGAATTCAACAATTTCACGTAACTGATGTTTCCGACTGATCGGAAATTGAGTGCAATAAAGTTGGACTTCACCTAAACTCTAAAAAGACAGAGTACGTGGCATTTAACTGCAACAAAGGTACTCTCAAGACCATAAAGAATGATACCATTAAGAAAGTCTTTGACTACAAGTACCTCGGGTGAAGAATGATGAGTTCGAAGAAAGACATAAAGATATGGAAGGTTAATCAAGATTTACAGAATCTCTTGTGTTTACAGTTTTCTGGTATGCCCAGGTTTTCAGTGGGAACCATAGATTGCAGATGCTGGAATCTGAAGTAAGAAATATGGAACTCAGCAGGACTGGCAGCACCTTTGAATGTTTCAGATTGAGACCCTTCATCTGGACAGAAAGGGTAGACAAAGGATAACCAGTCGAAACAGGAGAGGAGGAATGTGAGGAGCAGGAGCAAACAATAGGTTGTTCCAGATGAGTGATTTTTTTTAAGCATGAAAGTCCACCAATGCTGGAAATCAAGAGTTGCACACACAAAATACTGCAGATCAGACAACATCTAGAGAAAGACAGTTAACGTTTTGCGATGAGACCCTTCGTCACGACTGGAAAGGAAGGGAGAGGAAGCCAGAATAAGAACATGGGGGTAGCGGAAAATCCAAGCTGAAAGGTGATAGATGAAATGAACTGGGTGGGGGAAGGGGGGATGAAGTGAGAAGCTGGGATGTGATTAGGTGGGAAAGCTAAAAAAGAATGAATCTGATAGGAGAGGAGAGAGTGAGGGAGAAATGTTGAATAGTTTGCAAACATAAGAGAAATGTTTATATGAGGTAAGGTGGAACTATTCCACAAATGAATAAATATTCCGATGTTAAATTACCTATCTAAACTTGTGCCATTAAGTTGTCAAAAATAATTCAGCTACAAGAGCTGTTTGGAAACATTCTCTGAACAGCAAATATTTAAGCTAACATTATCAGTCTTTGGTTCTGTTTACCTAGTAAAACTCAGCAGTGTATCTCATGGAGATCGTAGCATTTTTTTTGTTTATGTCACTAACAGGACTGCAGTTAAATCTGAGAGTCTGGCCCACTGCTCTGGCTTACCTCTCTTCTCCGCTGGGTCCTCTGCATCTGGTGTTGACGTGGGAGAGATAGGTTATAACCTGTGGTCCTCGTTTCTCAGGAAGTGAGCATCACTGACAAGGCCAGTGTTTATTGCTCATCCGTATTGCCCTTGCCCAAGGGCGATCCTGAGCTTCCAGTTGCCTGTCACTTCAACTTACAAATGTTGCTTTGTCCTGTGTCTCTGTGACCTGCATGGTTTTAGTGCAATATAACGTAAGCTTGAGGAACAACAACTAACATTCCTTCTGGGCACAAGGCAGTCTTCTATACCTAATGTGGAATTCAACAATTTCACGTAACTGATGCTTCCGACTGATCAGAATTGGAAAAGTTGAGCAGTTCAGAAGCTTGGCACTGAAGTGCAACCATTCATTGCAGGAGAGCCCTTTGCAAACAGATGTCTAAAGCCTCTTCATTTTTCAATTAACTCTTTGCAGTGATGGTAAACAGTTTAACAGTTCTCAGTTAAACGGCAGCTTTCAGATAATGGCCCAAGAGAAATGCAAGCATCTGACTTTTGGAATTATGGGTTTAATCATCTTTACACCCCTTGTAAGCGTCTTCATATAATTCTCATTAAGGAGATTTTCCAGACAGAGTTAACGATCAGGCGAAGCATGCCATGAATCTAGTAGTCAGACAATCAGTCGGATTTGACAACACAATGTTCCAGTCTATTACTGTTTGCTGTAATGTGCCAAAGTGTGTTATGGCACCAGACTAAGGTCCTAAAACTCAGGCAAGTGTATATTCTCAGCCAGGCTGGGGGAATAGTTGATGGCAAAGAGAACAAATGTTGGGTTTATCCTGCTACTCTCCTGTTTTGGCTGCATGTGTAGCTGTTGTCATTCATGAAAACATTTGTGAAAACTCGTCCAGTACACCCCATGCGAGGCAGGCATTGTGTTCCAATGAAGTCATGATTTTCTACAAAGCGAACCCTTGACGAAGTTGACAATATTTGTTTCTTGGAGAGACTTAGCAGGTCAGGCAACATCTACGGAAAGGAATAAAGAGTCAACTGTGGTGAAAAATAAGGAGTTGATGTTCAGATTGAGACCCTTCATCAGGGTTGCCGTGAAGGGCATGTGGCTGTGGGCCTGATGAAGGGCTTCAACCCAAAACATTGACTCTTTTTTCCCCTCCATAGATGCTCGCTGACCTGCTGAGTTCCTCCAGCATTTTGTGTGTGTTACTCTAGATTTGCAGCATCTGCAGAATCTCTTATTTTCAATATTTATTTTTTCTCAATTTGTATTTATTTAGTAAGCTTTTTCCTCACATAAATTCTGTAAGAGTGAATCTTTATTCTGTATCTCAGTTTTGTTGGCAGTGAGTGATTTGTGACCTTCATAAGAATTAACTTCTGTTACCCAAACAGCGGGAGTACGCTGTTTTCAAAATGTCTTCTGTGGACTTGGCACTACAGACTGACCTAGGCAAAGAGAGGCACTCTCTTTCTCGCAAGCTGTGCCAGCCATTGCTCCAGGGGTGGAACATTTATAAAGAAAAAGTTTAACTTTGGTTGTTACATGTACATTGAAACATCAAAACTGGCAGTGAAATGTGATGCTTGCGTCAATGACCAACCCAATCTTCAAGTGTCGCCATGCTTCTGGCCCCAACATAGCATGGCTACATACTGTACGTCATAGTCAAAGAGCACCACAGAACAGAAATGTCTTTGGAACATGGGATGAAACTGGAGCACCCAAAGGAAACCTATGATGTGATGGGGAGAATGTGCAAACTTCTGCAGACACTGGTGGGAATTAAACCCCAAACGCTGGTGCTATAAAGCATTGCGTTAACCACTATATTAACATGCTGCTCTTGTTTCTCAGTTTAAAGTGGAGTTTCTGCCTCATAGCTCCAGCAACTCAGGTTCAATCCTGACCTCTGGCACTCTCTGTGTGGGGTTTGCATGTTCTGCCTCTGATCACATGGGTTTTCCTGATTCCTAAGCCCATCCCAAAGATGAGGTGAATAGTTAGACCTCTGTGTAGGTTGGTAGCAGGAGAGACACATAGGGGGTGGTGTGGAAGCAAGTGAAGAATGGGAATAATGGTACAGGCAGTCACCGGGTTATGATCAGGGTTCCATTCCTGAGAATTGGAACTGACTGGGAGTCGAAAATGAACAAGAGCAGTGTGTGGGTAAGTATACAGAAAGAGCGAGTGATGGGAGAGCAGGCAGGCAAGGGAAGAGCGGCCTTCAGCCCTTCTCACTGACTCAGTGAGTGGATCTGCTCAGTGCCTCCAGTTCTGCTTGGTTTCATCCAGCCCTCAACTGTGGCAGGGTGGTTGGTAGGGGTGTTGGTGGGCAGAAAAGAACACAGAAATGCTCCATTCTTGCCCAGTAGGAAATGCCACTGCCCAGGAATTCCATCCACATCTGTCTGACTGGTCCACCATTCAGATACATATGGTGTCTGTTAGCTGGGTGTTTGTAACCCCAGGAGGACATGCATTGCACTCCAGTCACCTACCTGCTGTGAAGGTATCAATAAACTTAAAAGAGTGCAGAGAAAATTTACAAGGATGTTGTTAGGACTTGAGGACCTGAGTTATAGGGAACGGTTGAATTAGTTTGGACTTTATTCTCTGAAGTTTAGGAGGATGAGGGGAGATCTCAGAGGTATTCAAAATTATGAAAGGTATTGATCGGGTAAATGCAAGTCAGCTTTTCCCCTCGGGTTGGGGAAGACTAGAACTAAAAGTAATAGGTTTAGAGTGAAAGGTGAAATATTTAAGGGGAATCTGAGGGAGTTCTTCTTCTCTCAGAGGGTGGTGTGAGTGTGGAACGAGCTGCCAGAGCAAGTGATACTGTACAAGTCTTCAATATATTACAGATCAATCTTTTTCTTTCTTTGAATTCCTAATTTGTTTCCCCTAATCTTTTATTTACTTTCAGAAATGGGAGTGCAGGTGTGAAGACACTCAGCAAGTAATCCAGAGAATTAAATTAAAGATTAGAGAAATTGAATTCAGTTAATTAAATAATCAGTAATTATAAGATCATGACAGCATGAAACTCCTCAGCTTTGCTTATATTCGTTTAGATAAACCTGACATGCTGCATCATTCCAGCATTTCCTGGTTTGTGATTCTCTGTTTAGAATTGTGAATGAGTCTTGTAGATTGAGAAAGAAGTGGGAAACTTGGTGATATTAGCATGCTACCCGAGTACATACTTGAACTGTGTTGGTCGTTAATGCAAATGATGCATTTCCCTGTATGTTTCAATGTATATGTGACAAATAAAGTTAACCTCCGAATAAATCTAAACAGTTGGATAAAGATCCATGTGTTCATTCCAATGCAGTACTGAGGGGGTTCTGTCGGTCAGAGGTGCCTTTCTTTCTGACTTTATATCAAGACTGTTGGTTCCAACAGAGAGAAGGAAAGATGTAACAACCATGATTGCTATGGAGGGGTGTAATCAACAGTGGCCTTCTCAACCTAGTTGTACTAGATCAAAGAGAAAATGCTGGAGGAACTCAGCAGGTCAGGCATCATCTGTTGAGAGGAGTAAACAGTCGACATTTTGAGCCAAGACCATTCATCAGGATCAGTTTTGGCCTGAAACATCGACTGTCTATTCCTCTCCATGGGTGCTGCCTGGCCTGCTGAATTCCTCCAGTATTTTGTGTGTGTTACTCTGGATTTCCAGCATTTGTAGAGTCTTGTGTTTACATTCTAGGACAAAGACGGTCAACTAAGCAATGAACTTGGTAAGTTTCATTTGGCCCTGCGAACTCCAGTTACTCAAGAAAATAGCAGAAGTTCACCTAGCTCCTCAATGGCTGCCTGCCATTCAATGGTTGATCTACCCAAGGCCTCAACTCCTCTTCCTGTGCCAGATCCTCCTTGTCCTTAGTTCCCAGATCTTCCAAAATTCATCTACCTCCACTTTAAGTACTTCTGGTACTACACTAACCACAATTCTCTGAGGTAGAGAATGCCAGATATTAGAACATGGAAATTTAGCACAGTACAGGGCCTGCGATGTTGTGCCAACACTGATGAAGTGTCTCGGCCTGAAACGTCGACTGCTTACTCTTTTCCATAGTTGCTGCCTGGCCTGCTGAGTTCCTCCAGCATTTTGTGTACGTTGCCAAGGTCAACCAAACTTTTTCCACCTACATAACCCTCCATTTTTCTGTTACTTGTGTGTCTGTGTAAGATTGGCTTAAATGTCCTTTTCATCACCCTTTAAATTAAAATACTGACATTTAACTAAAAAGTTTGAAATTAGAGTATTATTTTTCTTTCCACACATACAACTGGAATTTCTCTGGCATTCTCCTGATCTACTGTCATGACCTTGGAGAAGATTAGAAAAAGCCCACTCTTTCCCACAAGGGAAATGGCTATTGGTTCAGTTCCCATTTTAAATGGGCGGCATAGTAGCGTAGTGTTTAGCGCTATGCCTTATAGCAGGGGCAATCGGTTCAATTTGCATCGCTGTCATTAAGGAGAATGCACGTTCTCCCCTGACCCCTTGAGTCTCCTCCAGGTACTCTGGTATCCTCCGGCATTCCAAAGGCGTATATGGGTTAGAATTAACTAAGTTGTGAGCATGCTTATGCCTCATCCTTTCTGATACATTCAAATTCGTCTTTCTCCCATTTTGAATCTCAACCTGGTGACCAGGCCTATCCTTTTCCATAATTAGCTTGAAGCTTAATGGTATTATGATCTCTAGGTGCAAAGTGGTCCCCTACACAAACTTCAGTAATCTGCCTTGTTTCATTCCCTATTAGGAGATCTAGTATCTCGCACTCACTCTTATTGAGACTTCTATGTACCGATTAAGGAAACTTTCCTGAACACATTTGACAAACTCTTTCCCATCCAGCCCTTTTGCAGTATGGGAATCCCAGTCAATATTTGGAAAGTTAAAAATACCCACTATCACAACCTTATGTTTCTTACAACAGCCTGCGATCTCTCTACAAGTTTGCTTCCCTAAATCCTGCTGACTATTGGGTGGTGTATAATATAATCCCATTAATGTGGTTATCCGTTTCTTATTCCTCAGTTCCACCCATATAGCCTTGGGAAGCAAGTTCTTCAGTCTGTCCTGATTGAGCACTCCGTGATATTTTCCCTGACTATTAATGCCACCCCTCCCCGCTTTAATTCCTCCCGTTCTATCACGTTTAAAACAACAGAACCCAGAATACTAAGCTGCCCAGTCCTACCCATATTGCAACCGTCTCACCAACGGCCACAATATCATAATTTCACTTGTTGATTCATGCCTTAAGCTCATTTGCCTTTCCTACAATGCTGCTTGCATTAAAATCAGAATCAGGTTTAGTATCACCGGCATGTGAGGTGAAATTTGTTAACTTAGCAGCAGCAGTTCAATGCAATACATAATCTAGAAGAGAAAAAAAATAATAATAAGTAAATCAATTACAGTATACATATATTGAATAGATTTTAAAAACGTGCAAAAAAAACCAGAAATACTGTATATTTTAAAAAGTGATGTAGTGTCCAAGGGTTCAATGTCCATTTAGGAATCGGATGGCAGAGGGGATGAAGCTGTTCCTGAATCGCTGAGTGTGTGTCTTCAGGCGTCTGTATCCCCTACCTGATGGTAACAGTGAGAAAAGGGCATGTCCTGGGTGCTGGAAGTTTTTAATTATGGATGCTGCCTTTCTGAGACACCACTCTCTGAAAAAGTCCTGGGTACTTTGTAGGCTAGTGCCCAAGATAGAGCTGACTAGATTTACAACCTTCTGCAGCTTCTTTTGGTCCTGTGCAGTAGCTCCTCCATACCAGACAGTGATGCAGCCTCTCAGAATGCTCTCCACGGTACATCTATAGAAGTTTTTGAGTGTATTTGTTGTCATGCCAAGTCTCTTCAAACTCCTAATAAAGTATAGCCACTGTCTTGCCTTCTTTATAACTACATCGATACAATGGGACCAGATTAGTTCCTCAGAGATCTTGATACCCAGGAATTTGAAACTGCTCACTCTCTCCACTTCTGATCCCTCAATGAGGATTGGTATGTGTTCCTTCGTTTTACCCTTCCTGAAGTCCACAATCAGCTCTTTTGTCTTACTGATGTTGAGTGCCAGGTCGTTGCTGCAGCACAACTCCATCAGTTGGCATATCTCACTCCTGTACGCTGTCTCATCACCAGCTGAGGTTCTACCAATGATGGTTGTATCGTCAGCAAATTTATAGGTGGTATTTGAGCTATGCCTAGCCACACAGTCATGTGTGCAGGTGCCCCCCGCTTTTCGAGCGTTTGCTTTACGAAACCTCGCTGTTACGAAAGACCTACATTAGTTACCCGTTTTCGCTAACAGAAGGTGCTTTCACTGTTATGAAAAAGGCAGTGCGTGGAAAAAGCAACGCGCGCCCCGAGCAGCCAAGCTCCTCCCCGGGACTGCATTCTAACCGGCATTGCTTAAATACGTGCTTGTGAGCATCCGTTAGCAAAATGAGTTCTAAAGTATCGGAAAAGCTTAAAAGAGCTCGTAAGGGTGTTACGCTTAGTGTAAAACTAGACATAATTAAGCGTTTTGATCATGGTGAACGAAGTAAGGACAAAGTGAGTTTGGCTTGTGAAAGTTGACGAAGATGATGTTGAAGAGGTTTTGGCATCCCATGACCAAGAACTGATAGATGAAGAGCTGATGCAATTGGAAGAGGAAAGGATAACAATCGAAACCGAATGCAGTAGCGAATGGACCAAAAGTGAAGTCGTCCAGGAACTGAATGTGAAACAACTGCATGAGATTTTCACTGCAATAATTGCAGAAAAGTACGACTTTAATTTTGAAAGGGTACGTCGGTTTAGGGCATATTTGCAAGATGGTTTGAGTGCTTACAAAGAACTGTATGATAGAAAAATGCACAAGGCTAAGCAGTGAAGCATACTGTTTTTCAAGCCTTCCACATCAGCCACAGAAGACGACAAACCTCGAACTTCGACATCGAAGCAGGCAGACATAGGAGAAGATAACCTACGTGCCCTGATGGAAACAGACGACGATGAGATGACACCCCAGTGTCCCACCACCCCAACCCCCAGGCGGCGGACCAATACATTGCCGCGGAGAATGCAGCAGTAGCCGGGACGCACCCAACACATCTTTAAGAAAAAAGCCGAAATAAACAAGCTAATTGATTAGGTGCCGCCCGGCAGGTAAATGTCGGCCCAGGTAAGAGGTGACTCAATGGAAAATTGCCTCTAATCTGGGCCGACATTTACGTGCCGAGCAGCACCTAATTAATTAGCTTGTTTATTTCAGCTTTTTTCTTAAAAGATGTGCTGGGTGCATTCCGGCTACCGCTGTACCACTGCAAGCTTCACGGATCAGTATCGGTTGGCGGCCCGGAGGGTGGGGACCACTGCACCACCCCAACCTCCAATGACTCAGCCTAACACACCATCATCACTGTGCTCAGCGCTGTCTTCCCGATTCCGGTAAGTCATACTACACTGTACATACATTATTTCTACTTTATATAGGCTATGTATTTTTACGTGTTACTTGGTATGATTTGGTAGCTTCATAGCTTAAAGGTTACTGGAGAGAGTGTTTCTACCGAGAGCACTTGTGTGAGTTTTTCGCTACGGTGGACAGTGCAGCAATGATTGTAGAAAAGTATTTCTACTTTATATAGGCTGTGTATTTATCATATCATTCCTTCTTTTACTATATGTTACTGTTATTTTAGGTTTTATGTGTTATTTGGCATTGATTTGGTAGGTTATTTTTGGGTCTGCGAACGCTCACATATTTTTCCCATATAAATAAATGGTAATTGCTTCTTCACTTTACGACATTCCGGCTTACGAACTGTTTCATAGGAACGCTCTACCTTCGGATGGCGGGGGAACCTGTGTATAGAGAGTGGAGCAATGGGCTAAGCACACACCTCGGAGGTGCGCCAGTGTTGATCTTCAGTGAGGAGGATGTGTTATCACCAATCTGCACAGTTTGTAGTCTTCTGGTTAAAAAGTTGAGGATCCAATTGCAGAGACAGGTACAGAGTTTCTGCAACGTCTCAATCAGGATTGTGGGAATGATGGTATTAAATGCTGAGCTATAGTCGATGAACAACATCCTGACATAGGTGCTTGTTTTGTCCAGGTGGTCTAAATCTGTGTGGAGAGCCATTGAGATAGCACCTGCCGTTGACCTATTGTGGCAATAGACAAATTGCAATGGGTCCAGGTTCTTGCAGAGGCAGGAGCTCAGTCTAATTATGACCAACCCCTGAAAGCATTTCATCACTGTTGATGTGAGTGCTACCGTGCGATAGTCACTAAGGCAGCTCACATTATTCTTCTTAGGCACTGGTATAATTGTTGCCTTTTTGAAGCAAGTGGGAAATTCTGCCCGTAGCAGTGAGAGGTTGAAAATGTCCTTGAATACTCCTGCTAGTTGGTTGGCACAGGTTGTCAGAGCCTTACATCGGGACCTTCTGCCATGAGGTCGGTAACAACTGCAGAGTACTCATCCAGGTTCAATGATGAATCCATGAATACAGTCCAGTCCACCGATTCAAAGCAATCCTGTAGGCGCTCCTGTGCTTCCCTTGTCCATACCTTCTTGGTCCTCACTACTGGTGCTGCAGTCTTCAGTCTCTGCCTGTACTCAGGGAGCAGAAGTGCAGCTTGGTGATCAGACTTCCCAAAGTGAGAGCGTGAAATAGCATGGTAGGCATTCTTGGTGGTGGTGTAGCAATGGTCCAGTGTGTTGTTTCCTCTGATATTGCAAGTGATCTGTTGATGGTAATTGGTTAGTGATTTTTTCAGACTGGCCTGGTTAAAATCTCCCAAAACAATGGTGAAGGCGTTAAGGTGCGCTGTTTTGTGCATGTTGATCCCATTGCTCAGATTGTCTAAAGCCTTCTTGACATTGGCCTGAGTTGGAATGTATACTGCTACCAAAATGACCCCGGGGGACTCCTGTGGTAAGTAAAAAGGATGGCACTTAATTGTTAGATATTCCAGGTCTGATGAGCAGAATTGGGACAGCATTGATGTATTTGTGCACCAAGAAGAGTCAATCATGAGGCATACTCCTCCACCTCTGCTTTTGGGAGACTTTATAGATCTATCCTGATGGTGTATAGTAAACCCATCGATCTGAATCGCAGCATCCGGTACAGAATCCAGAATATTAGTCCCATCGTTCTCAAACTTTTGATTCCTGATTTTATATGTAAGGTTTCTCCACAACCACTCCACTATTTGTTCTGGCACTCTGCTTCCCATCCCCCTGTGAATTCAGTTTAAACCCCAGCGTGCAGCACTAGCAGATCTCCCTACGAGGATATTCGTTCCCTCCAGTTCAGTGTAAACCATCCCTTCTGATGAATGGCTTCAGGCCAAAACATTGATTGTACGTAGATGCTGCCTGACATGCTGAGTTCCTTTGGCATTTTCTCTGTGTTAGTCTGAACTTCCAGCCTCTACAGAATCTCATCAGCAAGAACGATGAGTCAGCATACAGAGAGGAGGTGCAGCAGCTAACGGACTAGTGCAGAGCCAACAACCTGTCTCTGAATGTGAACAAAACAAAAGAGATGGTTGTTGACTTTAGGAGGACACAGAACGACCACTCTCCGCTGAACATCAGTGTCTCCTCCGTAGAGATCATTAAGAGCACCAATTTCTTGGTGTTCACCTGGCGGAGAATCTCACCTGGTCCCTCAACACCAGCTCCATAGCAAAAAAAAGCCCAGCAGCGTCTTTACTTTCTGCGAAGGCTGAGGAAAGTCCATCTCCCACCCCCCATCCTCACCACATTCTACAGAGGTTGTATTGAGAGCATCCTGAGCAGCTGCATCACTGCCTGGTTCGGAAATCTGGCGGGAAGATGGCGGCGCGACGCAGCTCGCAACAGCCACTCCAATTTGTCAAGTAGGGTGCCGTGCACAATCCTGATTTGATGGAGACGGACATGAGAGCACGGAGGAACATCTGGTGAAACTTCTGAAATGCCTGCTTTGCTGTTGCTGCTGCTCTGTGGTCCAGAATCTCCGGAGGAGAAGGCCCTGAGTCCTCGGCTTTGCTTGTTGCTCGGCGGCCAGAGCAGGGTCGAAGTGCTCAGCAGAGGATGATGCTCGGAGAGGCTGTGTCGGAGGGGCTGGTCGGAGGCTCGAAGTTTTCGGATGGACTGAGAGCCCACTGCGGTCGGGTGCACGCAGGCGTGGGTGGCATCATCCCACACAGGCGGCAGTGGTGTGGCATCAGCAAGCTTGCGGCGCTTGGAGGTTCATGGCAGGGAGAGTTCTTCCCTTCTGCCGCCTGTGTGGGATGATGAGTCTGTCGGGGCTTTGAGACTTCTTTTTACCGTGTCCATGGTTTGTTCTTTATCAAATTATGGTATTGCTCTGCACTGTTGTAACTATATGTTATGATTATGTGGTTTTGTCAGTTTTAGTCTTGGTTTGTCCTGTGTTTTCTTGTGATATCATTCTGGAGGAACGTTGTATCATTTTTTAATGCATGCATTTCTAAATGACAATAAACAAAAACTGAACTGAACTGAAAATTGCACCATCTTGGATCGCAAGATCCTGCAGCGGATCGTGAGGTCAGCTGAGAAGATCATCGGGGTCTCTCTTCCTGCCGTTAGAGACATTTACACCACACGCTGCATCCGTAAAGCAAACAGCATTATGAAGGACCCCATGCACCCCTCATACAAACTCTTCTCCCTCCTGCCATCTGACAAAAGGCACCGAAGTATTCAGGCTCTCACGACCAGACTATGTAACAGTTTCTTCCCCAAAGTCATCAGACTCCTGAATACCCAAAGCCTGGACTGACACCTCTATTTATTTATAATTATAAACCTACTGCCCTCTACTGTGCCTACTGTCTTGTTTATTATTTATTGTAATGCCTGCACTGTTTTCTGCACTTTATGCAGTCCTGGGTAGGTCTGTAGTCTAGTGTAGTCTTGTGTTGTTTTTTACGTAGTTCAGTGTAGTTTTTGTATTGTTTCATGTAGCACCATGGTCCTGGAAAACATTGTCTCGTTTTTACTGTGTACTGTACCAGCAGTTATGGTCGAAATGACAATAAAAGGTGACTTGAATTGATCTCTTGTATTTATTTTATTGAGCTCTGTTAAAAGACTGTTTAGTATTAACGTATCGTGCTAATCTTATTTTATATTAATGAGATGTAAAGGATAAAATGGCACCTGGTCGTAAATTGATTTGGAACACCAACCCCAGTTCTAAATATCTTTTTCTTTCTGCCTGATCTATTTTATGCGGCCTTTAGAAAATGTTATTAATATTGCTTGTCCTTGGGGGTCGGGGGATGTTTTCTAAAGTGTTAGCCATGGCTTGGTAATCCAGTGGTGAAGTTTTGTTCTCATGCTTTTGCAAGTGTGAATGTTTTAGTGAGTTGAGCAGCTGCCAGCAGCTCAGACTGTAGAGTGGGAGCCGATTGCTCAAACATAACAGTTCGTACACTGCCCCACTCCCCAATTAGCTAACAATTAGTAAAGTGGTAACGAAATTATACTACTGGGGCAGCACGGTAATGTAGCAGTTAGCATTACACTATTACAGCGCCAGTGAACCAGATTCAATTCCTTGTAGGGAGTTTGTACGTTCTCTCCACGGGTTTCCTGCGGGTGCTCCATTTTCCTTCCCCATTCCAGAGATGTACAGGTTAGTAGGTTAACTGATCATGTGTGTAATTGGGTGGCGCGAGCTCATTGAGCCAGAAGGTCCTGTTACTATGCTGTATCTCTAAACTTAATTTTTAAAAAATTGGATAGAGTGGACAGCTAACGCTGTTTTCCCAGGCCAATATCAGAGGACGTTCTTTCAAGGTGAGTGGAGAAATGTTTAGGGGAGATATCAGAGGTAGGTGTTTTACCCAGAGAGTAGTGGGTGTCTGGAATGCACTGCTGGGGGTGTTGCCAGAACCCGATACATGAGGGAGATTTAAGAGACTCTTAGATAGGCACATGGATGAAAGAAACAGAGAGCTATGGGCTGGACGGGGGGTGGGATAATTAGATTGATTGTGGAGTAGGTTTATATGGTTTGGCAAAACGTGAGTTTATTCTGTGTAGAACAAAGATGAAACTTAACCCATGTTGTCTATGCTGGATATCAGAGCATCTTCCCCAACCCAATTCCCCCTCTTACTTGACTGAAACGTCTGCTCTTGCATATGTTCATTAAATGGACAACACCCACGGTCAGGTTTGAACCTGAGTTGCCAGATCTGATAGGGAGAGAGTAAAGTCTGGCGTAGCATATTTCAGTGGGGTAAAGGAAATTACAGTGGTATGAGAGAGGAGTTGGCCAAGTAAAGTGGAAAGAGATGCTGGCAGGGGTGACAGCAGAGCAGCAATGGTGTGAGTTTCTGGGAAAAATGAGGAAGATGCATGATAGATGTATCCTACAAACAAAGAAATACTCAAATGGCAAAATAGTACAACCATGGCTGACAAGGGGAGTCAAAGCTAATGTAAAAGCAAAAGAGAAGGCATACAATAAAGCAAAAATTAGTGGGAAGATAGAGGACTGGAAAGCCTTTGAAACCCTACAGAAAGCAACTGAAAGAATCATTAGGAGGGAAAAGATGAAATGTGAAAGCAAGCTGGCAAGCAATATCAAAGTGGACAGTAAAAGCTTTTTCAAGTCTGTAAAAAAAAAGGAAGATTAGAGTGGATATAGGTCCACTAGAAAATGAGGCAAATAGATGATAATGAGGGGCAAAGAGATGGCAGATGAACTAAATGAGTATTTTGAATCAGTCATCATTGTGGAAGACACTAGCAGTATGCCAGATGTTGATGGATGTGAAGGAAGAGAAGTGAGTGCCATTACTATTACAAGGAGAAGGTGCTCAAAAACCTGAAAAACCTAAGGGTGCATAAGTCACCAGGGCTGGATGAACTGTACCCTAGGGTTCTGAAGGAGGTAGCGGCAGAGACTATGGAGGCATTAGTAATGATCTTCCAAAAATCATTGAACTCTGGCATAGTGCCAGAGGACTTGAAAATTGCAAATGTCTCTCCACTCTTTTAGAAAGGAGGAAGGCAGCAGAAAGGAAATTATAGACCAGTTAGCCTGACTTCAGTGGTTGGGAAGATGTTGAAGTCAATTGTTAAGGATGAGGTTATGGAGTACTTGGTGACACAAGACAAGATAGGACAAAGTCAGCATAGTTTCCTTGAGGGAAAATCTTGCCTGATAAACCTGTTAGAATTCTTTGAGGAGATTACATGTAGAATAGATAAAGGGGATGCAGTGATGTTGTATATTTGGACTTTCAGAAGGCCTTTTGAGGCTGCTTACCAAGTTGAGAGCCCATGGCATTAAAGGAAAGTTACTGGCATGGTTAGGGCATTGGCTGATTGGCAGGAGGTAGCGAGTGGGAACAAAAGGATTCTTTTCTGGTTGGCTGCCAGTGACTAGTGGTGTTCCGCAGGGGTCAGTGTTGGGACCGCTTATTTTTTCTCAATGATTTAGATGATAGAATAGATGGCTTTGTTGCCAAGCTTACAGATGATATGAAGATTGGAAGAGGGGCAAGTAGTGTTGAGGAAACAGGTAGACTGCAGAAAGACTTAAACAGATTAGAAGAATGGGCAAGAGAGTGGCAAATGAAATATGATGTTGGAAAATGCATGGTCATGCACTTTGGTAGCAGAAATAGATGTGCAGAATATTTTCTAAAAGGGGAGAAAATCCAAACATCTGAGATGCTAAGGGATTTGAGAGTCCTTGTGTAGAACGCCCTAAAGGTTAACTTGCAGGTTGAGTCGATGGTGAGGAAGGCAAATGCAATGTTCGCATTCATTTCAAGAGGTCTAGAGGGTATCTGTTATTTATTTATATACACAGATTCTTTTTCTCTCTCTCCTTTTTCTCCCTCTGCCCCTCTCACTATACCCCTTGCCCATCCTCTGGGTTTTCTCCCCCTCCCCCTTTTCTTTCTCCCTGGGCCTCCTGTCCCATGATCCTCTCACATCCCTTTTGCCAATCAACTGTCCAGCTCTTGGCTCCATCCCTTCCCCTCCTGTCTTCTCCTATCATTTTGGATCTCCCCCTCCCCCTCCCACTTTCAAATCTCTTACTAGCTCTTCTTTCAGTTAGTCCTAACGAAGGGTCTCGGCCTGAAACATCAACTGTACCTCTTCCGAGAGATGCTGCCTGGCCTGCTGTGTTCACCAGCAACTTTGATGTGTATTGCTTGAATTTCCAGCATCTGCAGATTTCCTCGGGTTTGCGAGATTACAGATAGCTTCTTTGGTAGGTCTGGCATTTTACATAACAAGTAGCTGCTCCTCTGAGAACAATTTCTGAGAATTGCTCTGATTAGATTGTCCCAGAGTCAAGAATCAGTTCAGAGTCCATGTCCTTTACATAACAAATGGCTATTTGTTTGAGAATGTAAACAACAGGAATTCTGCAGATGCTGGAAATTCAAGCAACACACATCAAAGTTGCTGGTGAATGCAGCAGGCCAGGTAGCATCTGTCGGAAGAGGTGCAGTCGAGGTTTCAGGCCGAGAACGTCGACTGTACCTCTTCCTGGAGATGCTGTCTGGCCTGCTGAGTTCACCAGCAACTTTGATGTGTGCTGTTTGAGAATGTCTCAGGTTTAGGTGATCATTACCTGAAGCTTCCTGTGTTCACGTTCAGTTGCTGATTAGATTTTCCAAGAGCAAGAATCGGTTTAGACTCCGACTCCAACTCCAACTCCAACTCCAACTCCAGGACTGGCGTCTGGGCCTCCAGTCTCCATTCAACTTTTGGACAACTGATCAGCTTTGGGCTCCGATCTTTGTTATCGACCTGAACTCCAGGCTCAAACTCTGGGCCCCCAACTGACCAGCCCTGATGCTTCCTGCTCAAATGAACTCCTAGTCATTGGCATTAAAGCACAGAGTGGAGGCATGTCCTTCATCACCTGTCTGGTTCGCAAGACTTCAAATGTAAAACACAGAGTGTGGAGTGGAGGCCTGACCTCTAGCTTTTCCATATCCCTGTCTGTGAACCCTAACCTGACCTTGATGTTTTGTGTTTGGGACCCTTCATCTGGCCTGCCTGGTATTGTCTGTTGAACTGAAGATACTTGAAACAGAAACTTCAACTTCATTGCTCTCCGTAGATGCTGCCTGACTTGCTAAGATTCTTTTTGTGTTGAATCATAAATTAACATCTTGGTTACCGGTCTAATCCCAGGCCGCCCATGTGATAACAGTTTACTCCTCTCATCATATTGCCTAGATACTTCCAACAAGCCAAAAGGTTGTTGAAAATTTTTTTAATCCTTGGAAGTGAAAACTCAAGTCCTCCTCAGTCTGACCACAAAATAGCACAGAAGCAATAAAAAAAAGCTTGATGTTAAAAGCACTAAGCCATGCTTCATAAATTTATTAACATCACTAACTGAATTAGTGGGTAGATAATATCTGGAGAACAGAATATACTTGTACTTTTCAAAATACGTTGATAAGCTACTGCTTCTTAGGCTTTTAAAGAGATAAAGGCTGAGAATTAATGGGAAAGCAACCAGCTGAATTGGAGATTGGGCCGGTAATAGAAATCACAGTGATGATAAATGGATAAAAGTCTATCTGATTAGTAAGTGCTCTTGAGTTCTGATAAGTTGCCTGTGCTGTTTACACTGTTATGAAATGATATAAGGATAGAGATCTCTAGTCGCATTAGGTTTAATGAGGACACCGGACTATGTGTTCAGTTTTGCGCCACAAGAAGACTGATAAAGTTCGTAGGGAGATGAAGAACTTTAAAAAATGATATGCAGCTTGGCAAACTAAATTGAAACGTGAATAATGTTTGGTGCAGAAAATGGATAGTTGTCTGTTAAACTGGAGGAAATGGAAAGTGTGAGACAGATTGTCAGTTACTCAGTAGAACTGTTGCTTGTCCATTTAATTTTGTCCAGGAGTGAATTTCATCATTGAGAAATCATGTCATAAGTATGTTGATGTTTGAAATATCAATAAGCCTAAATTTCTGCTGCACATTTCACAAGTTCAGGATGTACCAAAGTCCTCTACAGCCAGTGAGGTAATTTTAAAGAGAGGTCACTGTTTTTTAACTTCGGAAACACACAAGCACAGCAAGGGCACACATAAGCAGTAAGAGTCTGTTGTAAGTGATGCCTGAGCACTAAGTTAGCCCGTTTTAAGGAGATAAAAGGTCAGTGTTATTTGTTGCAAGTACATTGAAACATGTAGTGAAATGTGTGGTTTGTGTCAGTGACCAACAACCATCTGAGGATGTGAGCAAGTGTCGCTATGTCCCAGTGCCAATGTAGCAGGTCCACAATTGGCCCTAACCCTTACACCTGTGGAATTTGAGAGGAAACTGGAGCACTCATAGGTAGCCCATGCAGTCACAGGAAGAACGTACAAAGTCCTTATGGACAGCAGGGGGAATCGAGCCCCTACTGCTGATCGCTGAATGCTGTAAAGCGATTGCGCTAACCACTGTGTTACCATGCCACCCCTTATTTTGCAGTGATTAGGTCGCCACATAAATGCAGTTTACTTTTGTGATGCACGATGTATGTCATCAACATCAGTTCTTGAAGGACTTGCTAAACCAATCTCAAAAGGAGGAATGACAATCAGCAGCAAGAAACCAGATGCTGGAGGAGCTCACCTGATCAGGCAGCATTTGTGGAGAGAAGCAGACAGTCACAGTTTTAGGCTGAGACCCAGAATCCGGTCATAAAACACAGGAGCAGAATCAGGCCATTCGGCCCCATCGATTCTGCTCTGCCATATGATCATGGCTGATTCATTCCTCTCAACCCCATTCTCCTATCTTCTCCCCATAACCTTTGAGGCCCTGACTAATCAATAAGCTATCAACCTCCACTTTAAATATACCCAATGACTTGGCCTCCACAGCTGTCTGTGGCAGTGAATTCCACCGATTCACCTGTGAGGGGGGGTGGATGTGTGCTCCTGAAGGGGGCATGGAATGTGGGTGGAGCTGGGGTGGTCTGGGGCATTCAACCTGAAACTCAACTTGTCATATTTCTTACTTGCCTGAAATTCACCAGCCTCACTGAAAAGTACAGTGCTGCCTCACATGGTTAAAAAATGTCTGTATTGGGTATTAATAGGAGTAACATCCAGTAGTCTGGAGAATCTGACAACCTAAGACTAACAGAGTCCCAAGGGTTTGAGATCATCATAGATTTTTAGAGAGAGATAGTGAAAGAGAGAGAGGGAGAGTGAGGGAGGGACAGAGAGAGAGAAGAGTGAGTGTGTGTGTGTGTGAGAGAGCGAGAAAAGAAAAATGAATATGCCATACCAGGGGTCTTGGCAGTAAAAAGAATGGCTGCCAGAGGCACAGCTAGAACAGTGGAGATGAACAGGACATCATAACAGGAGGAACAATAAGCTGTCGGCAGGTTGTAGGGGTAAAGGTGACCCATTGATTGGACCCAATCAGTTTATGGAGAAAGGCTTTGGAGTTTTGGATGAATACGGGTTTAAAAGAGAGCGAAAGGTGAGAAGCAGCCTTGTAAATCAATGGAAGCATTGAAACTGACCCCTTTGCTTCATTGAAGGCACTATATACTGCAAATGCATCTTCTTGATGGCTTATTGTATACCTCACAGAGTGTGTGACTGTAAGTGTATGTGATTTAAAATCGAAATAAACTTGATGTCGAGTCATTTTACCACCCTCGCCACCAGGAGAGTGGTAAAATATGAATCAGGTTTATTATCACCAACATCTGTCGTTAAACGTGTTGTTTTGTGTAAATAGTACAGTGCATGACATAAAAATCACTCTAAATTACAAAAATAAATAACAAGTGTGGAAGTAGAAGAGTGAGGTAGTGTTCCTGGGTTCAGAAATCTGATAGCAGAGGAGAAGAACCTACTTCTAAGGTGTGGTGTGGGAGTTCAGGTTCCTGTTTCTCCTTCTTGATGGTAGTAATGAGAAGAGGACATGACCAATATGGTAAGCGTTTTTATTGACAGATGTTGCCTTCTTGAAGCATGTCATTGAAGATGACCTTAATGGTAGGAAGGGTTGTTCCCACAATGAAACAGATACAAAATATCTGTACGCTGGTTAGCTCGCCCGCAGTTCACCAGAGCCCTTGCGTCCAGCAGAGTGGATGGAAGGAGCTGTTTTCTTTGGAGGGAGGATATGTAACAAGGTAATTGCCAGAGCAGCCAGGAACCATTTTTAAAGACACAAGAGATTTTGCAGATGTACATGCAAAACGCTGGAGGAACTCAGCAGGCCATGGGATAAACAGTTGTGTTTCAAGTCAGGACACTTCAGAAATGAAAAGGAAGGAGGCAGAAGCCAGAAATGACAGCAGTTTATTCCCGTCCCCATAGGTACTGCCTGACTGACTGAGTTCCTCCACGCTCTGCAGTATGTTCCCGCCCCTCCCTCCTCCCTGCAGTGTGTGAGTGGCCACTTTCAGTGGTGCTGATCCGAAATGTGTTGCAGAAGGAACGCAGGAAACATACTTAATAATAATTTTCGTACCAGAATTTGGCTCTTGTAGTGAAGGAATACAGTTTCAGGGCTTTGAGGAAGGAGTAGAGTGTCAGAACTAACTAAGTAGTTTGTTAATGCTAGTATATGTATAAAAGGCTGAATGGCTTCAGTGTGTGTAATTGAACCAAGGAAAAATCCTAAGAATTCACATAAACTGCTGAGCTCTACTAACCTCTCTCCTAATCTTGAGAAATGCTGATCCTAAAAGTGAAGATAAACAAAATACATTTTAGATTTAGCATGTATTTAAAGTCAATAGTACTGGTGTCCAAAAACAAAAGATAAAACAAAAATCTGTTAGTAAAGATTCCCTCGGGGACATGAATTCTGTCCTCCTAACAACAGTCAGAAGTATGTATTGACATTTGAAAATAGGAAACACAGGGGACCAGATGGCTTTTTAATGCAACTCAATACATACCGATTAAAATAACGTGAACAACTTCATTTCAAAGAGATGAGGTTTAATGAGCTTCCTAAACTGCTTAACAGAAGAAATTCATTCAAATGCCTGTGGTGATGCATTCCAAGCAATAGCTGTTATAAGCTAATAATGACATTGAAAGTGTGCAGTGATGAAGCAACTTAAAATTCAAAATAGAAGCACTTCAAGGCCCCTGGTGATAATTGGGAGAAATTAAAGTAAAACTCTTTTTGATAATTCCCTGTGATGACAAAGATAGTTTGGTGTTCCAGAGGTTGTGAGTTTGAAATTTCATCCAGTCAAGGTTAGAAGCATTTGGGACCATTAAATCCAGGAGAGAATTGTTACTCCCACCCGGAAGGCTGATGCTGGTTGTTGGTTTCTAGTAGAAGTCATACGGTAGATGAGTACTACATCAGAGAAACATGCCCCTCAGTCCATCTAATCTGTGCCGAACTGTAGTTCTGCATTGACTTGTACCTGGATTGTAGCCCTCCATACTGCTCCATCCGTATACTCTTCAAAACTCCTCTTAAATGTTGCCATCCAAACTTCATTCTTGTTCCAAACTCACACCACCCACTGAGTGAAGAAGGTCCCCCTCAGGTTCCCCTTGAATACCTCCCCTTTAACTTACAACCTCTAGTTCTCACCAACTTCAGTGGAAGAAGCCTGCTTGCATTTAGCCTGTCTGCAACTATAAATGTGTACACCTCTATCCGGAGCCATCAAATGCTTCTCCTACGTTAACCCTTTCATTTCTGGGATCATTCGCTTAAACCGCCTCTGGACCCTCTCCAATGCCAGCATGTCCTTTCTTAGATCTGGGATCCAAAGCTACTCACAATACTTCAAGTGTGGTCTGACCATTCCACTGGTCTTCCGAACATTCATTCCTGTGTACTGGCTGTATATAAATCGAGTGTAGATAACGTGGGAGAAACTGTACCAGGATACTGACTGCCTGTTGCTGCTTGGAAAATTTTCTTCTAGGGCGCAGAGGAGATTTGCCGAGATACGAACAGAAGAGAAGGGTATTGAATCCTTTGAGATTATTCATTTTAAATCTGGCTGATCTCATTTCCCATTCCTTCTTCCTACAGTGTTTTAGAATTGAGCATGAAGTGCAGTTTTTTTCAGAGCTACAGCATGGTAACAGTGAGCCTGCGCCACACAGTTACATCCATGTGACCAGTTAAGCTGCTAACCTACTGCACAGCAGTGTAGCACTTGGGGCAATCACGTGACAGCGCTAAATCGCTGATTGGGGTTCGATTCCACTGCTGTCTGTAAGGAGTGTATACGTTCTCCCCATGACCGTGTGAGTTTCCTCTGGGTGCTCCGGTTTCCTCACTCATCCCAAAAATACACACAGACAGACAGGGTTAAAGGGTTGTGTGCATGCTGTGTTGGTGCTGAGAGTGCGACGGTGCACGCTAAATGAAACTAATCTCTATCTTTAACCCGTACGTCTTTGGAATGTGGGAGGAAACCGGAGCATGCCGAGGAAATCCACACGGTCACAGGGAGAATGCAGAAGCTTCCTGTAGGCAGCAGTGGGAAACGAACCAGTGTCGCTGGTGCTGAATCGTGTTATGCTACCGTGCTGCCCACTGCATGCAGTGCCTACAAAACTTGGGATTGTTTGCCTTACAGAAAGCAGGAGTAACATTTAGTTGTGGTAGCAAATCGCAGGGGTCATTACCAGAGTAAGGAAGGAAGGACTGTTTTCACTGGCAGCAGGCTTGGAAACTGGTGGGCACAACTTTCAGATAATTGGCAAAGTCATCGTTACTGAAAAAAGGGATGTGCAGCTCCAATATAAAACATTAATCAATGTTGGGCTTCGAATGCTCAAACAGCTTATTTTAATTTCATATCTTTAAGTCCCTTAAGCTATGTTTGTGTCCAACTGGACTATCACAGAATGAGGAAAGTGGGTCTGTAATAGGCTTGTGGCAGGAACCTAAGCTTAAATTAGCCGCATTTTTGTTTTGGTGTATCTCCTGTACTTCTGATCCAGTTTCCAACCCCATGGACTCTGATACTGGGTAAAGACTGCATAATAACCTGTCGAAATGACTATTGCTCAGTGGCACTTCCATCCACAGTGATGAAGTGTTTCGAGAGGTTGGTGTTGAAGCAAATCAACCCCTGTCTGAATGGTGACTTGAATCCGCTCCAATTCGCCTACTGAAGCAACAGGTCCACAGCAGATGCTATTTCATTGGCTCTTCACACAACCCTGGAACATCTGGACAGCAAAGCTGCATACATCAGGATGCTCTTTATCAATTACAGCTCAGTGTTTAACACCATCATCCCCTCAAAACTGATCAGAAAACTCCAAGACCTGCCTTCAGTACTCCCTTGTGCAACTGGAGCCTGGATTTCCTCAGTTGTAGACTTCGTCAGTCTGGATTGGCAAAAGCATCTCCTCCAAATTCTCCATCAGCTCCAGAGCACCAGAGGGGTTTGTACTTACCCCACACCTGTGACTGTGTTGCTGACTCCAGCTCCAACACCATATACAAGTTTGCTGATGACACCATTGTTGTGGGCTGTATCAAAGGGGGTGATGAATCAGCATACAGGAGAGAGACTGAATATTTGGCTGACTGGTGTAATAACAACCCCTCACTCAGGTGTCAATAAGACCAAGGAACTGATTGGAGACTGCAGGAGAGGGAAACCTGAGTTCCATGAGCCAGTACTCGTCAGAGGTGGAGAGGGTTAGCAACTTTAAATTCCTGGGTGTCACTATCTCAGAAGGCCTGTCCTGGACCCATCATATAATTGTGAAGAAAGCACAACAGTGCTTCTAGTTCCTCAGGACTCTGCAGAGATTCAGCGTGTCATCAAAAACCTTTGCGGAGTTCTATACGTGTGTAATGAAAAGTGTGCTGAATGGTGAAAACTGCTCTTCCTAGAGAGTAGTGAATCTGTGAAATTCACTGTCCGGGAAAGCAGTAGAGGCTACCTTGTTCAATATATTTAAGGCGCTGTTAGGTAGATTCTTGCACAGCTGGGGAATGAAGGGCAATAGGGAAAAGGCAGGTAGGTGGAGCTGAGTCCACAGATGGCTGACTCCTGCTTCTGTTTCTTATTTTCTTATGAATGTCCAGAAATGCAGGGAGAATTGCTTAGCTTTCTGTCAAGTCTATGAAGAATGGGGCCTAGGGTTTCAACAGTTAGTCCCTGCCTTATTCATCTGGCGGTTTTCAATTCCTTTTATCATTGGCTCTGAAAAATTCCAATATTTATTGAATTCTTTTTCGGAAGTGTCTAATTAATCTTCCACCATTCTTTCAAGCAGTGCACTCCAGGTGAGAACAATGTTCTGCACTACCTCAGCTCCCTTTCTCTCCCTTTAGCTTCATTAGCTGTCTGCCTTAAATCCGTACTCAGTGGCCATCAGTGTCCTAGTACTGTATACCATTTCTCCCAATCCGCTTCATTATTACTCCTCATAATGCTTGAATACCTCCATCAAGCCTTCCTTCAGCATCTGTGCTCTGTGGACAGCAATTTCACTTCCAGCAGCAGACTATTTATTTATTTCATTTGCTGGCTACAAAATGTTACTAACACAGAATAGCTTTGCATCAAAAATAATTTATTCTGCAAACCCATCTGAGACATCCATGTGTAAAAAGGTGATATATTATTAGAATTCCTCATTCTCTTTCTCTCTGGAAATTAATCAGAATTTCTCTTTAGCCTATTTAAACTGTCCTTTGCACTTGCTTCCCCTGTTACCTAATTTCACAAGTTAATTGCCTTCCGATGGAAAAAAAACTCATTCTTATTGCTAATTTTTAACTTGTGTCCTTTGGTATTTGAATTTCTCAACCACAGCAGACAATTTATTTGCCTTAGTTTTGTAAAGCCCTGAAAACTTTGATTAAAGGGTTGTGAAGTCTCTCTTTGCCCCAAAGGAGAGTAGCCCAACATATTAATGTTGGAATTTTGAAAATCATAATTGCTTGCTCCAACACTTCATCTGATACTTAATTCTTTTTTATAAAGATAAATTAGCATTATTTGTCACATATACATCAGAGCTTACAGTGAACTGCATCATTTGCTTCAAACCAAATCGGCGAGGATTGTGATGGGCTGCCCGCAAGTGTCACCGTGCTTCTGACGTCAGCATAGCATGCCCACAACTCAGTAACCGTAACCATATGTAAAGAGATTGCGCTACCGTACAATCCCTTCTTACAGTCATGACAGTACAAGAGGCCATTCAGCCTAGTATGTCCATGCCAGCCCCATCACTCCCATTTCTCCCTCACTGTGTTTACCTGTTGCTCCTGCAGCTTATCCTCTCCCAAACATGCACCTTTTATTCTTTATATTTGACATTAACCTACTGTAGGGGTGTAATGAGGAAATGTAGCAAAAGGTAAAACACACCAAAGACTTTGCCAAACAGATAAACTAATTGTGATTAATGAGGTTTAAACAACTCATAGATTCATCCTGTAGTTTCAAACAAGACTCATCAACTATTTAGTTTCAAAACTGTTTTAAATACTCAACTCTTTTTTTATTTTTTTCCATAACTACCAAAATCTGTTGCCTGTACGCAAATGCTACCCACTGTTAAATCAAGATCACGTTTATTAGCACTGACATACGTCATTAGATTTGTTGTTTTGCGGCAGCAGTATGGTGCAATACTTAAAATATGAGCTACAATAAGAAATATGTATTAAAAATAAAGTTGTGCCAAAAGAGGCAAATAGTGAGGTACTGTTCATGGCTCATGGACCAATCAGAAGTCTGATTGCAGAGGGGAAGAATCCTGTTCCTAAAACGTTGAGTGTACATTTTCCTGTACCTCCTCCCTGATGGTAGTATTCAGAAGAGGACATGGAGAGGGTCTGGAAAATGTATTCGAAGGTTGGCAGACTGTTGCCAGTGAGTCAGTAACCTCTGCAATATTTTTAATCCTGTGCATTGGAGTGCTTGTACCAGGCAGTGGTCCAACCAGTTAGAATGCTGTCTACAGTACAGCTGTAGAAATTGGCTAGACTCCTTGGTGACATACCTAAGTCCTAGTCATAGTGAAGTCCAGCCACTGGCATTTCCTTCTTTTGATTGCAACTGTATGTTGGCCGCTGGATAGATCCTCTGAGATTTTCATGCTCAGGAAGTTGAAGATGCTCACCCTTTCTTCGCCGATTTGATTTGAGGCAAATGATGCAGTTCACTGTAAGTTTTGATGTAGATGTGACAAATAATGCTTGATGAGAACTGCAGTGAGTTCTCCAGATACTGCTCTTCTCCACGGAGTGTTGAACACCTATTCTTCCACAGGTAAATGCAGCAGTAACTGTATGGTGTGTGTAGTGTAGAAGGTATGGGCATACAGTCAGGATGGAACAGGGCCTTTGCTTAACTTGTCCATGCCTACCTAAGCTAGTTCTATTTTCCTGTGTTTGGCCCAGATCCCTTTACGTGTGTAAAACAGTCCATTCCAGCAGTCTACAGAGCAAATATTTGCCAAATGTGCTCAGCAGATGATGAATTATAAAGCTTTGGTCAGATCACACTTGGAGTATTACAAGCAGTTTTGGGCCCTTTATCCAAGAAAGGATGTGCTGGCATTGGAGAGGTCCAAAGGAGGTTCATGAAAGTGTTCCCAGGAATGACAGGGTTAATGTATGAGGAGTGTTTGATGGCTCGGGGCCTATACCCACTGGTATTTAGAAGAATAAGCAGGGATCTCATTGAAACCTATCGAATATTGAAAGTCCCAGATAGAGTGGATGTGGAGAGGATGTTTCCTGAACTGGGGGAGTGTTGCACCAGATGGCACAGCCTTAGAATACAAACTTGCCCTTTTAGAACAGTGATGAGGAACAATTTCTTTAGCCAGAGAGTGGTGAATCTGTGGAATTCTTTGCCACAGACAGTTGTGGAGGCCAAATTATTGGGTATCTTTAAAGTGGAAGTTGATAGGTTCTTGATTACTCAGGACATCAAAGGTTACGGAGAGAAAGCAGAAGAATGGGGTTGAGAGGGAAATCCTGAAGGGTTTGGGAACTGGCCTCTCAAGAGTGCAGGTACAGCCATGGCAGCCATTGCCGGAGTAGCCCTGGAGCCGGATCAAAATGGCGAGGCCCAAAGGCCCAAGAGCAGAAACTGAACCAATGTTTGGCCATTGCTGGAGTGGACTTGGGGCCAGAATGAGGAAGTGGGGCCTGGCCCAAGAACGCGAAAAAAAAACAATGTTTGGTCAAGTTTAGCACAGCTCAGCGATTAAAAAGGTCAAGGCCGAGGGCGAAAGATGAACCATTACGCTAGGAGGTTTACTCACCTCGGTGCTGAAGAGTCTCTGTAACTGTGGCCTGCAACCATTGCCACTCGCCTCAGTGCTGGACTGGCTCCATGGCTGTAGACTCACTTTCAGGGACCCTGCAGTTCATGTTCTGGGTGTTACCTGTTTACTTCTTTTATTGTTTGCACACCTTGTTCTTCCTTTGCGCATTGGGTGTTTGATGGTCTTTGTTGTGTGGGATCAATTGTGTCTCTTCGCTTTGTGGCTGCCTGCAGGAAGACAAATCTCAAGGTTGTATATACAGTAGAATGCATTGATAATAAATGTACTTCGAAGTTTGATAATAGTTCGGCCATGATGCAATGATGGAGCAGACTTGATGGGCCAACTAGCTATAAGCACACAGAGCATTAAATATTTAATTGTTTCCTGCGATGAATGGATAAATTGTATCTTAAAGATGTGTAAAGAACTGCCAGTTGGAACGTTTATCAGTGCTTCCTATCGGCGTAAAAGATGATGAGAGTTATCGACAGAGTGGATAGCCAGAGACTTTTTCCCATCACAGAGTAGCTAATACAAGGGGGCATAACTTTATGGTTATTGGAACAAAATGTAGGAGGGAGATAGTTTTTTTTACACAGAGAGTGGTGGGTGTGTGGTAGGGTTGTTGGTAGAAGGAGATACTTTAGGGATATTTAAGAGACTCTTAGATAGGCTTGTGGATGACAAAAAAACTGGAAGGCTATGTGGGAGGGAAGGCTTAGATTAATCTTATTGTAGGTTAAACATTGTGGGCCAAAGGGCCTGTACAGTGTATTGTTCTGTGGTGTATCAGTGTGCCTATCCAAAACCACTGCATCTACAAACAGCTGCGCACCACACAGTGGCAAGACCACACAAGCATGGCATAAAACATATACACATGTTACAGGGACCATTAAGCTTTGCTGTGGCAGTACAATCATGTGTATGTTAGTGACTTCTGGTGTTTGTAACTGCGACCTTATAACTGTATCGACCAGTTACCTTACATGTGTGCCCAACAGTGACGACACAGACAGGTACAGAATACCTGTACAGAGGGGAGAGCATGTGGAGTGGGCATGAGTTCAGCAGTGACATTAGAAGAGGTCCATATATCTAATTATACAGTAATAGTTATTCCCAGTATCTAATTATGCAGTAATAGTTATAGATGAGTATGGTATTACAGATTGGAAAATAATCAGTATAGGAAATGAACAGATTCCTTATATTAACACCTATATTAAGGGATTACTCTCCTTGCCAAAACAGGTGTTTCCATTAAGGTGTTCCGGCCACCATTAACAATAATCACCAGTTCCCACTCATCTTCTACAAAGTCCTTCTTTGATTTTAGCTGAATATTAATGGATTCGTTCACTGTTTTTTTTCTAATTTAATATAATTGTATAACTCTGATGATTTCATTAATTTTAGTTTCTCATAATGATATCAAAACACCCTGCATAGCTCTTAGTGATGCTTTACTTCTAGATTATAAAGGAGGATTTTTCAAAGTATAGCAAAGAAAACTGTACTGTGTGTGTGTGTGTGTGTGTGTGTGTGTGTGTGTGTGTGTGTATCTTCTATGTTTAAATGAGTACTCATGTCCGTGTGGGGTGGGGATGAAATAGGAGCCATACATTATATTCATGAGAAATCATACACTTCATGTGGACTCTCTAGGGACCTGTCACCGTAACTCATGGCTCTTGGTTTTACATTGTCACTATTTTCTATGGCCAGTCAAAATTCCCATTAAGTCTTTCTCCTTCTACTATCATGATCACTTGAGGGAAACCAAAGATTTTGGCCCATCTGGAAATGTGGAAGTGACCCAATACGTGGGAGGGAGATTCGGCCTAAGAGGTTGACTCGTCTTCTCCAGATCTTGCCCATGTGCTTCATGATGATGATCCTGTAAATGGATGTTTTCTTTTGGAGTCCATTGTTATAGCCTTTCTGTTATCTATATACAGATTGGAGATCCAAGTATATTGAATTCAAAATTGGCTTGCCCTCAGAAGGCAGAGGGTGGTGATGGATGGGGTACATACTCCCTGGAGTCTGTGAACAGTGGTGTTCAGCAAAGATGTGTTCTGGGATCCCTTGCTCTTTGTGACTTTTATAAATGACTTGGATGAGAAAGTGAAAGGGTGGGTCATTAAGTTTGCAGATGGCACGATGTTTGTTGAGGATTACGATGGGACAATTAGTAGGATGCAGAGCTGGGCTGAGAAGAGGCAGATGGAGCTCAATCCAGAAGTGTGAAAGCTATGTGGAAGGAAGGGTTAGATTAATCTTAGAATATATTAAAATGTTGACACAAGCCGAGGGGCTTATACGTCATCATAACGTTTTATGTTCTGTATTGTAACTTCACTTCAGAGTTCCTTTAAGTGTCCTGCCCAGTAATTAATTATACCTTTGTGATCACATAGAAAAGCCAGTTACTGCTTGAGAGAGCTGGCTTCGTGCCAATTACTCTCTGCATTCCATCAATACGTGTGACCAGTATTCAATAGGATTTTTATTTCCGAGAGCTTTCACAGAATGGAAACTGCTCCAGAAATCTTGCCTGTAGACACTGGGAACAATGTGATTTAATTGGCAATATACCTCTGGCCTTTACTGGCACTGTTATAGGGACATTGCTACACGTGAGGTCTCTGCTGAAAGCTTTGGGCATGAGTCAGCCTATAGGGTCCTGGCATAAGATGCCCTATGTAGCTTTACCACACGTGTCCTCTCTCACTGACAACAACTAGGAAAGGTGCATCTGAGCAAGATCCTTTCCACTCTTCCACAGATACTTCTGAGTAGGGTGTGGGCTGGGTTCGGATCCACAGTCAGGGCAAGTTTAGTTGGGTTTTAGTTTTGTACCGGAGCTGATGCCTGTTCAGGCATCTTCTCTGCATCCACAAGAGTCAGTGGATGCTGGAACCTGGAACAACACACTAACCACAGGAGGAACTCAGCTAGTCATGCAACGTATGGAGGGAGGGAAATGGACAGTCAACATATCAGGTCAAAACCTTTCATCTAAGTTGTTTGAAGTCTTGATTCCCAGTCCAGATGAAAGCTCATGGACTGAAACGTTGACAATCCATGTTTCTCCACAGATGCTGCCTGACCGGATGAGTTCCCTCAGTGTTTGGTGTGTTACTCTCTTCTGTGGATTGCTTATATTGGTAGTGTAGTTACAGAGGACACTTGCTCCTGATGCTTGTGAAGTAACTCTAAGGAAATTCTCCATAACTTCCGCCACCTCCAACGGGATCCCAGCACTAAGCACATCTTTCCCTCCCCCCCTTTCTGCTTTCCGCAGGGATCGCTCCCTATGCAACTCCCTTATCCATTTGTTCCCCCCCCCCCCCGCTTTCTTTCTCCCTAGGCCTCCCGTCCCATGATCCTCACCCTTCTCCAGCCTTGTATCCCTTTTGCCAAACAGCTTTCCAGCTCTTAGCTCCATCCTTCCCCCTCCTGTCTTCTCCTATCATTTCGGATCTCCCCCTCCCCCCTCCCACTTTCAAATCTCTTACTATCTCTTCTTTCAGTTAGTCCTGACGAAGGGTCTCAGCCCGAAATGTCGACTGTACCTCTTCCTAGAGATGCTGCCTGGCCTGCTGCGTTCACCAGCAATTTTTGTGTGTGTTGCTGAGGAAATTCATCCTAGCTTTCAGAGTTCCATTGGCACTGGCAGCCTGCAGTGCAGACTCACACTCTTGCATTTTCCATGCCACCTCCCAAAAGTCTTCACCAGTAAAGAGATTCTGTAGCACCGTCGCTGGAAAGGAAGTTGTGGTATCAGGAATATTATCTGACAAATGGTGTAGAGTTGGTCATAACATTCCGAACACAGATTAGAAATCAGCCTGGCTTCTGAGAATGAGTTATTTGTTATGTTGACATTGTACACTAGAATTTATCTTGAATTTCTCTTCCCACTGTTTCAGTTCCATATAAAGGATGAGAGTGTACCAGAGCAGACAGAAAAGAAGTGTATTTTTCTGGTAAAGGGTAGAATCTACGGCACAGAAACAGGCCTTTCAGCCCATCTAGTCTGTGCTGAGAAAGTAATCTGCCTGGTCCTATCAATCTGACCTGGGCCATAACCCTCCAAACCCCCTCACATCCAAGTACCTGTCCAAAATTTCTTCATTCACCACTTCCGCCAGCAGCTCGTTCCATGCTCTCACCACCCTCTTAGTGAAGTTTCCCCATTGAGTTTCTCTTAAATATTTCACCTTTCACCCTTAACCCATGACCTTTAGTTCTAGTCTCACCCTACCTCAGTGGGAAAAGTCTGCTTGTGTTACCCTGACTATACCCCTCATAATTTGATATACCTCTGTCAAATCTCCTCTCAGTCTGCTACGTTCCGGGTAATCTATACCTTTCATAATTTTCTGTACCGCTATCCAATCTCCCCTTATTTACCCTGGTACCCTTTGTGATCTGGGGCATGAGTTTCAGGATGAAATTTTTCCCTCATGAAGTTCTGTGGAAATATGGAACTTGCCCCTCCCCCACTCAGACCCTAAAGGCTACAAGCTGGATTGGAGCTTTCCATTTCTCAGACCAGTAACACCTGATTATTTTTTTTCTTTTCCACAAGAGGTTTAGATTGGTTAAGGATTAGCTTTATTTGTCACATGTACATCGAAACGTACAGTGAAATGCACCAATCCAATTACGTCAACAGCCAACGTGGTCCAAGAATGTGCTGGGGGCAGTTCATAAGTATCGCCATGTTTCTGGCTCCGACATAGCATGCCCAAAGTGTGCTAACCCTAACCTGTATGTCTTGGAATGTGGGAGAAAATTGGAGCACCGAGAGGGAGAATGTAAACTCTCTACTGATCACTGGTGTTGTAAAGCTATGCTACCATGTCACGATTATATATCCAGAGATTACAGTATCACATCATTACAGTCTACAATATTCCATCATTCACACTGTGAACAGCCAATAGTTCCAAACTATAACACGGTCATCTCTATCCAGAGCACACTCGAGCCCCCGTGGCACCCACTGGCCCTGGAAAGCTCCCGATAAACCCGGGGACACCGCATGCTCCTCCTCTGGGAACATGTAGCCCCAGAGACCCAGAGAGGGCAGGCAGTCAGCTCAGGCAGAACCCTCAACTGCCAGCTGCCTGGATCAATGAATAGCCCAGTTGGCCAGGCCTAGGAGAAGGCACTGATGATGCAAAAGAGATGAAAGAATGTAAAATGGGTTCAAAATTAAGTTGATCACCTGTTGTATGGAGGAGAACAGTATCAGCCTTAAGAGCACAAGTGGGGAGACACCTGACTGATGAACTGTCTGGGGTTACCTGACCTAGGGAGTGTGTGCAGGCTGGGTGAAGGGAAGAAACAAAAATGGCTGCTAATTGCTGTCACAGGCACTGATGCCTCCAGCAACACCACGGTGGTCTTTATTACTGATAAATCTCTCTCTGCTGTGGAATTTTAAAAAAAGGCCGGAAACCTACATCTTGCATTAGCTGTCGATCAATGGGCCAAATCGGAAGCTTGGCTGCTTCTGATGTACCGTGCGTTGCCTAGCAACACCTGTCCTGACATTCGTGGTTTCCAGGGTGGCTGGAACAATAACAGCAGAGATAAAAGTGTGAAATACCAAGGCATCCATTCTTCAGCCCATCGCTTTGAATGTGGCCTTGCTGGTTGCAGACTGATTTGGAAACATCCCTTGCTCAAGACAGTTTTAAATGAGGTATTTTTCTTCCTTTTTGCTGATTTATGGATCATTGAGAATGGGTCATCTTGACTGAGATCCCATCTGTACCAATATTATAAATAAAAAAAGTTTTACACTCTTTGACTTTTTCATCTCCCCAGCATTTATTTACTTTAGTCATTTAGAGATACAGCGTGGAACAGACCCTTCTGGCCCTTCGAGCTGCGCGTTCAGCAACTTACCTCACCGAATCAGGGCGCAATTTACAATGACCAATGAACCTACCATCCAGTCTGTCTGTGGGAGGAAACTGAAGCACCCAGAGGAAACCCACACGCGCACAGGAAGCAACATACAGACTTGCTTACAGAGGACAGTGGAACTGAACTCCAAACTTCAGAATGCCCCAAGCTGAAATAGTGTCATGCTAACTGCTATGTTACCGTAGCGCCCATTTATGGCTGTGCTTTCAACTGCCTGGCTCTTCCCATCTGGAATTCCCGTCCCATCTGAAAGGTCTCCACCTCATCTCCTTTTGATGGCACGGTGGCATAGCTGTTAGCATAATGTTATTACAGGACCTGCGACCCCGATTTAATTCCCGCTGCTGTCTGTAAGGAGGTTGTACATTCTTCCCGTGACCACGTGGATTTCCTCTGGGTGCCCTAGTTACCTCCTTCATTCCAAAGGACGGAGAATGGGTTAGTCGTTAATTAGCCACATGGGTGTAATTAGGCAATGTGGGCTCATTGGTCTGGAAGGACCTGTTACCATGCCATATCTCTAAACAAAATAAAGACACTGCCTAATTTCTACTGATTTCCCTAACTGAGACAAAGCTTATGGAAGTTAAATGAACTCCCCTAAGTTACTGGTTAGACTTGAGAGTTGTCACAATACAGGCACTACATTTGAAGCAGGATAGTCTGTTCTCTTCCATATGCCCTTCATCTGAAAACACCATTCCAACCCTTTCTTCCTGTCGTCACTTGATTGTTCTACCACCTAGGGGCAATTCACAGGTGCTCAGTTAGGTACTAAGAAACAAATTTTTGGGAGATACACAAAATACTCAAGGAACTCAGCAGGTTAGCAACATCTATGGAGGGGGAATGAGAAGTCGATGATTCTGGCCGAGACCCTTCATCAGGATTGGAAAGGAAGGGAGAACAAGGTGGATGGAGGGGAAGAATTTCGAGCTGGCAGGTGATAGGTGAGACCAGGTGAGGAGGAAGGTGGGTGGGTGGCCGGTGGGGGGGGGGTGGGGAATGAAGTTAGAGCTAGGAGATGACAGGATGAAAAGGTAAAGGGCTGAAAAAGGAGATTGATAGGAGGAGAATCATGGGAGAAAGGGAAGGAGGAGGGGCACTAAAGGGCAGGTGACGAGAAGAGAAGGGTTACGAGGGGAATGGGGAATGGAGAAAGTAGGGAGAGAGGTGGAGTCTACACAGACAGAATATGAGGTGAACATATCTCTTCCTAGAGACGCTACCTGGCCTGCTGCGTTCACCAGCAACTTTGATGTGTGTTGCCAGAATATGAGGTGTTTTTATTTACTTTGTTTTATTTAGAGATACAGTGTGGATTAGGCCCTTCCAGCCCATTGAGCCACACCGCCCAGCAACCCATCTATTTAACACTAGCATAATAACAGGACAATTGACAATGACCAATTAACCTACTAACCGGTACGCCTCTGGACTGTGGGAGGGAACTGGAGTACCCAAGGGAAACCGACACGCTCATGGGGAGAACATACAAACTCCTCACAGATGGTGCTGGAATTGAACTTTGAACCCTGAGCTGTAATAACATCACACTAACTGCTACGCTAACACAGCGCCCAGCAGCCTGGGTTGAATCCTGACCTCAGGTGTTGTCTGTGTGCAGTTTGCATTTATTCCTTATGACCACTTAGGTCTACACTGAGTGCTCTTAGGACCATCTACTTTATCCAGCGTTCCTGGAGCTCCTCATCTACTTCATCAAGCAACTTCACTCTGTCCTGCACTAAAGATGGGATTTCCCAGTGGCCGTCCATTTTAATTTTGATTCCCATTCGTTTCTGACATGTTGGTCCATGGTCTCCACTACAGCCACGATTAGGTCACTCTCAGGTTAGAGGAGCAACACTTCATATTCCATCTGTGTAGCCTCCAACCTGATGGCATGAACACTGATTTCTCTAAATCCCCCCCTTCTCTCGTTTTCCGTTCGTTATTCTGGTTACCCTTTCTCCTCATCTGTCCAACATCTCCATCTGGTTTCCCTACTCCTTCCATTTCTTCCATGGCCCACTGTTAACTCTCTTATTAGATTTCTTCTTCCTCTGCCCTTTACCTTTTTCTCAGTTTCTTACTTAATTCCCCCTCCCCCCCCTACCCACCACCTCAACTGGTCTCACATATTCCTTGCCAGCTTGTACTCCCTCCTCTCATCCCACCTTCTTATTCTGGTTCCTGGCCCCTTCATACCAGACCTGTTGAGTTACTCCAATATTTTATGTCTGTTGCTTAAGATTTCCAGTATCTGCAGAATCTCTTGTGTCTATTGCTTTCCATTGTACTGTTGGAGCTACGTACCTGAGTACCATCGTAGACTGCGGGAGATTCTACATAGCCTCCAAGGCCAGAGGGCACTAGTATTTATTGTTTGCTCTTCCTGTTACAGGAGCTTCACACTGATTTGTAGTAATAACAGTAAAAACTGAGGACATCTGCCTGGTGCAGATTCTAGAGAAAGATTGGTGTTTGGGGGAGGGAGGGAAGATGTATGGAGACAATTTGAGGAGAAATGTCAGTATCATTCAGTGATAACATGATGCTCAGAAAATGTGTTTGAAAAATATTGTTTACAAATGTGGTGCAGAATTCAAGTTTATTTATCACGTGTACATGGAATCATACAGTAAAATGCACCGTTTGTGTTAGCAACCAACACACCTGAGGTTGTACTGGGGGCAGCCTACAAATGTCGCCGCACATTCTGGCACCAACATAGCACACCCAGAATGCCTGGCCAAACAACACAGAACATAACAAGCAACAACAGCAAAACAAGCCCCATTCCTCCCTCCCTCCGTCCCATGCATATACACAGTCCTTTAACCTCAGGTCAGGGCTCAGGGCTCTGGGCTCCAGCCTCCAGCAGACTTGGACTTGGGCCTGCAGGCACTAGTCTTCGACCTCCCCAGCAGACTCACGGAGCTTTGCAAATTCAACTTCGGCCAATGGGCCTCAACTTTTGGACTTCCGATTCGACCCTGGCCTCCATACTCAGCAGCGATCCCAGGACATGCTAATCACCAAACACCAGGCCTTGAACACCAGACAGCGATACTGGTACCCAAACTCTAGGCCTCAGACTGTGCCCTCACTGATTCACAAATCCCAGGAGGGAGGGGTGTGATGCCTTTGGAATCCACTCCTCTTGGCCACATAGAACTCCGACTCTGAAAGTCACCGACAAATTCCCAAGTTTCCCTGGGCCAATATAGTCTCTTGATTGCTTAGCTTACTCTCGGCACAATGGTCCAATGCACATGGGATGCCCAGGCATGAGGGATTATGCGCAGTATTCTCCCCTGGCTGCCTTCCCTACCTCTGCCCTGTAGTTGCCATGGGCAGAGTCCTTTCAGCACTGATTCCCTTCCCACCAGATTCCTGCAGACACTTGCCCCTGGGGAGCTTTTTGGCACGTGAATCAGTCTGGACACTATCTAAAGGACTTTGTAATCGACTTTTCCATCAAAGTTGCTGTTTTATTGCTACTCACCAATTGGCTATTAGCTGTGTGCTACGCTCTAAGCCTGTACTGTGCATCAAAAGAGAGGGAGCTTCAATCTCTAGACAGAATTCACCATAATTTGCTTCCAGTCTATTCAGAGGAAATAATGTTGTTTCAATAATAGAGAAGTTGAAATCAATGTTTGTTTATTAAGAGTTCAAATTAAATTGAACTCATTTTTTGAAATGAATATATTTGCCAATTTTACAAAGGGCATTAAGGTGACAAAATTTAATTTGTTATTCTTTTAATCCCTTTATAAAACACTGTACTCTGACAGTAATTATAATGGAATAGTATCATACTGCTTTGTTTAAATTGATTTTTAAAGGCTAACCCTTCTGGGCTTTGTTATACAACTGTTTATTAAGTCAGTGAAAATCTGAATGCCATTAAAAAGCTTCGCAATATAGTTGATACGTAGTAGAGCATTAATTCAACCAAAGCTGAGCGCTGTGTCTAAGTCAGGGTGAAGCCTGTACAGGTATTGGCCTTACCAACCCTCAGCCTAGTCATTTTCAGAGCAGTGCGCAGTGTGATTCTTCATGAACTAACTCCCTGAGGAGTACTGCAGTATTTTGTACCATGAATAACAATAGAGCAAAATGCAACATGTCCTAGTCTTTGTGTTAGTTGCAGGTCTGTATAGCACTGCCAACTTTCCTGGTCTCCATAGTAAATTGACGCATTTACATGGAAATATGCTACTTCTGTACTTTTTGTGGGTGGAGAGTATCCTGACTGGCTGCATCACAGTCTGGTATGGAAACACCAAATCTCTCTACTGGAAAAGCTGGCAAAAAGTAGTCGATATGGCCCAGTCCCTTATGGGAAAAGCCCTCCCCACCATTGAGCACATTGATGAGGAGCACTGCCACGAGAAAGCAGCATCCCCACCATCCAGGCCATTCTCTCTTTTTGCTGCTGTCATTAGGAAGGAGGCTGAGGAGCCTTAAGCCCCACCCTACCAGGTTCAGGAACAGTTTTTACCCTACAACCATCGGGCTTCTGAATCAGAGTCAATAGCTTCACTCACCTCAATACTGAACAATTCCAGAAACTGTGGGCTCACTTTCAAGGTCTCCACAGCTCAAGACCTCAATGTTATTAATTACTTATTTATTATTAGCATTATTTTTTGTAGTTGCAGTTTGTCTCCTCTTACATATTGGTTATTTTTCCGCCTTTGTGTGTTGTTTCTCAATGATTCTGTTGTGTTTCTTTGTACTTACTGCGAATGCCCCCAAGACAATGAATTGTAAGGTAATACTTGGAAACATGTATGTACTTTGATAATAAATTTATTTTTAACTTTGAATCTATTCAGGCAGAGTTTGCATTCCCTGCAACGCTGCCACCAGCCTTTGCCTTCTCACTCTGTCATTAAACCTGCTGTCCCATTCATTATGTTTCACTCAGATAATCTCCTTAACCAGTTCATAACCTACACCTACTCAGCAGTCTCGCTTGAATTTCCTGTTAGATTACCACGACTCTAGTTTTTGGTTTTTCCAGCACCTTCTGAACTTCAACACTATCAACCCCCGCCCCCCCCCCCCCACAGCATTTATCAGACTGCAGCACAACTACCTGTTGCTCCTGAAGAAGTTTCTCGGCGCAAAATGTCGACTGTTTATTCCTCACCATAGATGCTGCCTGACCTGCTGAGTTTCTCCAGCATTTGGTGTGAGTCTTGTTCTGCATTTGCAGAATCTCTTGTGTACCTGTTACTCCAACCTGCTTCAGACTTCACCCATCTTTAAATCCTCAGTTTGGTATGATTGTTGTAAAAGTTTGTCTTTGCGGCCTCTGCATCTTGATTATATATTGAGGAAACTAGAGCAGTTCATATGGCGGCAAAAACAGGCTAACTGAGCCTGGAACCAAAGCTTACTTCCTTCCCAAGTTTGCCAGTCTAGGAGTGAATCCCAGTTTATTATCAAAGCACATATAGAGTGTTACTCCCATGAGATTCATCTTTGTACGAGTTCACAGAAGAACAAAGAAATACAACAGGAAAAACTACAAAGACTGACAACAGGCAATGTGCAAAAGACAAATGTGTAAATAAAAAACATGAAGAAATAGAAATGGTAATAAATTCAGTTGTTCGTCCATCGTGTAGCGCGTAACTTGGATTTAAGTGAGGGAGAGTTGCGCAGCGTCAGCCTCACTCTCTCTTCCCAATTCCCATCTGGATCCAGTGGCCAGACAGAGTCTAGACGGCTGGAGATGGGACTAGGCGCAGTGGATGACCAGGACGTCTTCTGTGTCTTGTCCTGCTCTACACGTTCCATGACGCTTGCAGAGACCACCTTCTTGACCGTTGGACCTTCCATTGGTCTCGTCCGCTCAATCCGCCGGAGTCTGTCTTCACATGCTGGGATAGACAACTCCCTATCTCACCGAGGGTTTGAGACCCGTCGGCCACCCTCACCTGGTTTAGCCGGCTTGTCGAAGCCGTTGCCCGGGGTGTGGCCGCTGTCGCATGCAAACAGCTATGAGGAGCCACAGGTGAGAGCTGAGTGCCAGGTGGGGACCAAAGGTGGACTAACCGCCCTGAAAAGGACGCGACATGTTCCCCCACCAGAGGTGCTACCCCTCCCTGACACCCCATATACCCCAGGTAATAAATAAATAATACCTAGAACATGAGTTGTAGAGTCCTTGAAAGTGAGTCCATAGGGTGTATAATCAGTTCAGTGATGAGTGAAGTTATCCACACTGGTTTAGGGGCCTGATATTTGGGTAATAATTGTTCCTGGACGCATTGGTGTGGGACCTGAGGCTCGTGTACCTCCTTTCTGAAGGCAGCAGTGTGCAGAAAGCATGTCCTGGTTGGTGGTGGTCCTTGATTCTTTTATAAACAGTAACACACAGAAAATGCTGGAGGAACCCAGCAGGTCAGGCAGCATCTATGGAAGGAAATAGAGTCAATTTTTTGGGCTGAGACTCTTTGAAACATTGACTGTTTATTCCCCTCCTGACCTGCTGAGTTCCTCCAGCACTTCGTGTGTGTTGCTCAAGATTTCCAGCATCTGCAGAATCTCTTGTGTCTCATTTATTACCAGGGCTTACAACTTTTAAAAATATCCTTTAAAGGTCTACTGTCCTACACAAACTCTTAACTAGCAAGTGTACTTGCAAAAAGCTTGGTCGATGAGGAGTGTAGAAGAGCATGCTATGAGCATCATTATATATACCTAAAAGTGTACTCTGCCTGCTGGGTTCCTCCGGCATGTTGTGTGAGTTGTCCCAGCCTGGTGAAGCAGCACCTCAGGCTACACATGTTCTGAACTGCAGAAGTAAAATGTATTCAGTAGGGCTGGGTGGTCCTACACCCTGTGGTCAGATCAAACCTCTTCTCTCCTTCACATTCTGTTGTAAATGGTCTTGGATTATTAAGCAGAGCCAAAAATGTCCCTGTTCTCAATGATGGCATGCGATTATGAGAGACAAGGCTTTAGGGCTGTGTTCAGCCAGCAGTGATCTCTCTTGGCTTCCTCCTGAGATGTCCGCCTTCAGAAGCCAGTCTGCAGCCAATTTGATTCACTCCTTATAACATCAAGAAATGCTAAGCACTGGCTACTACAACAGCAGTGGGATCTGCAGCATCCCGGCTATAGTACTGAAGACCTGCACTCCTGAGCTAGCCACACCTTGGGCCAAGCTGTTCCAACACAGTTACCCTACGGGTTTGTACAGTACAGTGTTGTGTTGAACATCGTGGGCATGCTATGTTGTGTGGCGACACTCGCGGGCTACCTGCAGCACATCCTTGGGTGTGTTGGTCACTTGGTTGTTAATGCAAATGACACATTTCACAGTATGTTCCGATATACATGTGATAAGTAAATCTGAAACTAAATTTGGCATGTACCCCACAATGTGGAAAATTCTTACTAGTTACGAGGGCAAATCCTGCCTGATGAATGACTGCCCAACCAGTCTACTTTCAATCCTCAATCAAAATCAAAAGTAGTGTAGCGGTTAGTGTATTGCTATTATAGTGCCACCGACCAAGGTTCAACTCCACCACTGTCTGTAAGGAGTTTGTACGCTCTCCCCGTGACTGCTTGGGTTTCCTTGGGGTGATCCGGTTTCCTTCCACGTTCTATAGACGTATGGGTTAGCAAGTTAATTGGTCACATGGGCATAATTAATGTGAAAGCAGCTTAATGTGAAAAAGACTAAGGAGCTGGTGGTAGACCTGAGGAGAGCTAAGGCACCGGTGACCCCTGTTTCCATCCAGGGGGTCAGTGTGGACATGGTGGAGGATTACAAATACCTGGGGATATGAATTGACAATAAACTGGACTGGTCAAAGAACACTGAGGCTGTCTACAAGAAGGGTCAGAGCTGTTTCTATTTCCTGAGGAGACTGAGGTCCTTTAACATCTGCTGGATGATGCTGAGGATGTTCTACGAGTTTGTGGTGGCCAGTGCTATCATGTTTGCTATTGTGTGCTGGAGCAGCAGGCTGAGGGTAGCAGACACCAACAGAATCAACAAACTCATTCGTAAGCCCAGTGATGTTGTGGGGATGGAACTGGACTCTCTCACGGTGGTGTCTGAAAAGAGGATGCTGTCTAAGTTGCATGCCATCTTGGACAATGTCTCCCATCCTCTACATAATGTACTGGGTGGGCACAGGAGTACATTCAGCCAGAGACTCATTCCACCGAGATGCAACACAGAGCGTCATAGGAAGTCATTCCTGCCTGTGGCCATCAAACTTTACAACTCCTCCCTTGGAGGGTCAGACATCCTGAGCCAATAGGCTGGTCCTGAACTTATTTCCTGGCATAATTTACATATTACTATTTAACTATTTATGGTCCTATTACTATTTATTATTTATGGTGCAATTGTAACGAAAACCAATTTCCCCCGTGATCAATAAAGTATGACTACTACTACTACTATAATTGAGTGGTGTAGGCTTGTGAGGCTGGAAGGTCCTGTTACTGTGCTATATCTCTGAGAAATATATATTGGCTGTTCTATCAAGTATTCATCGGTATTCTGCTCACCAATGCCCATTTTCAGATTTGGTGGGACTGGTCCACTCCTGACCTCATTACAACCATGGTTGGAAGGGGACAAAGGAGTTGTGAGTAATTGCCCTTGACAGCAAAGCAGCATTCGATGGAGTGTGGTATAAAGGAGCCCTGAAATCAATAGGCATTGAGGGGTGTTTTCTCCACTGACTGGACTTATATCAGAGCAAGAGAATATGGTTTTGTTTTCTGAAGATCTATCCACTTTGTCCCCAAGCCAGTCCTTGGCCCAACCATTTTCATTGGTTTAATCAATGAATTTCCCTGAGTTATAAGGTCAGAAAGTGTTCATTATTGATTCACAATGTTCTGTTCCCATTTTTACGTACAATAAGTTTTGATCAGCCTTCCAGTCAGCATCAGGAGCAGAACACTTCAAAGAGGTTACTCGCAGGTCGGTGAAGCTTGTACAAAAGGAGAGCGTAGCAGGCGTTCGGACATTCCAGAGGTCCAATCGGCATTGGGAACACAGCATGGCGAATTAATTAAAAGTCCAGAAGGGGCAAGCGGGGTGGCCATTGTTCGGTGTAGGCCAGTGGTGAGATTAGGAGTGTCAGGCTTTAACTCAAGAGCCTTCGACAAGAAGAAGCTGAGGCCAAAGACGCGGTTTAGAAGATTTGGTCTTGGGTGCCCATTGTACTGTGCAGGTAGGATGGAAGATACAGCGGTGGAATGCTCCTCCTGTAGGATGTGGGGATTCATGGAACCTGATGGTCTCCCTGATGACTACACCTGTGGGAAGTGCTGCCAACACCAGCTCATGAAAGGCCACGTTAAGGAGCTGGAGATGGATGAACTTAGGATCATTTGGGAGGTAGAGCAGGTGGTTACACCCAGAGTGCAGAATTCAAGGAGCAGATGAGTAAACACCAAGGGGGGTAAAGGGAGAAAGAAGTCAGTGCAAGGTCCCCCTGTGGCCATTCCACTCAGCAACAGATATACCCCTTTGGATACTGCTGAGGGGGATGACCTATCTGGGCAAGATAGCAGCAGCCAGACCAATAGCTCTGTGGTTGGCACTGAGCCTCGGAAGGGTAGGGTGAAGTCAGGCGGACCAGTAGTCATAGGTGACTCGATAGGGGGACAGATAGGAGATTCTGCAGCAGCAAAAGAGACGCCAGGATGGTGTGTTGCCTCCGGGGTGATAGAGTCCAGGATGTCTCTGAGCAGTTGCAGAATATTCTTGAAGGGGAGAGTGAGTAGCCAGAGGTTGTGGAACATGTTAGTATGAATGACATAGGCAGGAGAGGGGTAGAGGTCCTGCGCAGTAAACTTACGGAGTTGGGGAGGAGGCTGAAGAGTAAGACCTCCAGGGTGGTGATCTCCGGATTACTCCCAGTGGCCACAAGCTAATGAAGGTCAGAACAGGAAGATAGCGCAGATGAGTGACTGGCTAAGGAAGTGGTGCAGCTTGTAGGGAGATTATGAAGAAGGATAGGCAGGTGATAGAGCAAAGAAGCACTCATACAGATGGTTTGAGATGTGTCTATTTTAATGCAAGGAATATCATGAGAAAGGTGGATGAACTTAGATCGTGGTCAAGACATGGAACTATGATGTTGTGGCCATTACAGAGACTTGGATGTCTCTGGGGCAGGAATGACTTCTGAGTGTGCCAGGTTTTAGATGTTTCAAAAAGGACAGGGAGGAAGACAAAACAACTGGGGGCGTGGCACTGCTAATCAGGGATAGATCACGGCTGCAGAAAAGGAGGAAGTCATGGAGCGATTGTCTACTGAGTCATTCTGGGTGGAAGTCAGAATAAGAAGGGGCAATAACTCTACTGGGTGTTTTTTGTAGACCCCTCCCCAATAGTAGCAGAGATATCGGGGAGCAGATTTTGGAACGGTGCAATAATAATAGGGGTGTTGTGATGGGCAATTTTAACTTTCCTAGTATTGACTGGCATCTCCTTAGAACAAAGGGTTTAGATAGGGTGGAGTTTGTTAGGTGTGTTCAGGAAGGTTTCCTGATGCAATATGTAGATAAGCCAACTAGAGCAGAGGCTGTACTTGATCTGGTATTGGGAAATGAACCTGGTCAACTGTCAGATCTTTTGGTGGCAGAGCATTTTGGAGGAGGTGATCACAACTCTATCTCCTGTACCGTGCCATCAGAGAGGGATAGGAACAGACAAAATGGGAAAGCTTTTATTTGGGGGAGGGGGAAATATGAAGCTATTTGTCAGGAACTTGGAAACATATATTGGGAGCAGATGTTCTCACAGAAATAAATCAAAGATAGCATGCAACAGAGATGCTAGAAAGGACAGGCAGGAGATAAGGCATAATCACAGCCAATGGGATGATTTACAGGGCAATAGAGGTATGGTGCAGTTAAAACAGAAAGCAACAAATATTGATCTGAAAGTGTTATATTTTAATACATGCAGCATAAGAAATAAAATGGGCAATCTTGAACTTCAGCTTCAGATTGGCAAGTATGACATTGTGGCCATCTCTGAAACTTGGCTAAAGGATGGCTGCCATTGGGAGCTGAATGTCCAAGGATATACGGTGTATTGGAAAGATAGGTTAGTATGCAGAGGGGGTGGTGTGGCCCTGTGTGTAAGAAATAATATTAAATCATTAGAAAGGGATGACATAGGATCGGAAGGTGTAGAGTCTCTATGGGTTGAGTTAAAAAATGCAAGGGTATAATGATCCTAATGGCAGTTCTATACAGGCATCCAAACAGCAGCCGGGATGTGGATTACAGATTACAGCAGGAGTAAGAAAAGGCATGTTAGAAGGGCAATGTCATGATAATCGTTGGGGATTTTAATATGAAAGTGGATTGGGAAAACAGGCCAGTACTGGACCTCAAGAGAGAGAATTTGTAGACTGTCTAAGAGATGGCTTTTTAGAACTGCTTGTTGTTGAGCCCACTAGAGGATCAGCTGTGTAGATTAGGTGTAGTGCAATGATCCGGAGGTGATAAGAGAGCTTAAGGTTAAGGAACCCTTAGGGAACAGTGATCACAATATGATTGAATTCACTTTGAAATTTGAGAAGGAGAAACTAAGTTCCAATGTGTCAGTGTTTCAGTGGAACAAAGGAAATTACAATGGCATGAGAGGGGAACTGGCAAAAGTTGACTGGAAAGGGGCACTAGCAGGGAGGGCAGCAGAGCAGCAGTGGCTGGAGTTTCTGCGAAAAATGAAGGAAGTGCAAGACAGATATATTCCAAATAAGAAGAAATTTTTGAATGGAAAAAGGAGACAACCGTGGCTGATAAAGAGGCCTTTGACAAGGTGCCATACATGAGGCTACTTAGCAAGATAAGAGCCCATGGAATTACAGGGAAGTTACTAGCATGGGTGGAGCATTGGCTGATTGGCTGATAAGTGAAGTCAGAGCCAAAATAAAAGCAAAAGAGAGGGCATACAAGGAAGTGAAAGCTAGTGGGAAGATAGAGGATTGGGAAGCTTTTAAAAACTTGCAAAAGTAAACTAAGAAGGTCATTAAGAAGGAAAAGATGAATTATGAAAGGAAGCTGGTGACTAATATGAAAGAAGATACCAAAAGCTTTTTAAAGTACTGTATATAAAGGGTAAAAGGGAGTTGAGAGTAGATATAGGACCAATAGAAAATGACACGAGATATTGTAATGAGACATACAGAGATGGCAGAGGAACAGAATGCATATTTTGCATCAGTCTTCACAGTGGAAGGCACCTGCACTATACCAGACATTCAAGAGTGTCAGGGAAGTGAAGTTTGTGCAGTGAAAATTACAACTGAGAAGATGCTCGGGAAGCTTAATGGTCTGAGGGTGGGTAAATCTCCTGGACCTGATGGAATGCACCCTCAGGTTCTGAAGGAAGTATCTGGAGAGACTGCGGAGGCGTTAGCAATCTTCTTTCAAGAAGCAATAGATTCTGGCATTGTACCGGATGACTGGAAAATTGCAAATGTTACTTCGCTATTTAAGAAGGGTGGGAGGAAGCAGAAAGGAAATTATAGACCTGTTAGCCTGACATCTGTGGTTGGGAAGTTGTTGGAATCAATTGTTAGGGATGAGATTATGAAGTACCTGGAGGCACATGATAAGATAGGCCAAAGCCAGCATGGTTTTCTGAAAGGAAAATCCTGCCTGACGAACTTACTACAATTTTTTGAGGAAATTACAAGCAGGGTAGATAAAGGAGATGCAGTAGATGTGGTGTACTTGGATTTTCAGAGGCCTTCGACAAGGTGCCGTACATGAGGCTGCTTAGCAAGATAAGAGCCCATGGAATTACAGGGAAGTTACTAGCGTGGGTGGAGCATTGGCTGATTGGCAGAAAACAGAGAGTGGGAATAAAGGGATCCTATTCTGGCTGGCTGCTAGTTACCAGTGGAGTTCTACTGCTTTTTACGGTGTATGTCAGTGATTTGGACTATGGGATTAATGGATTTGTGGCTAAATTTGCTGATGATACAGAGATAGGTGGAGGAGTGGGTAGTGTTGAGGGAACAGAGTCTGCAGAGAGACTGAGGTAGTTTAGAGGAATGGGCAAAGAAGTGGCAAATGAAATACAATGTTGGAAAATGCATGGTCATGCACTTTGGTGGAAGAAATAAATGGGCAGGCTATTATTTAGATGGGTAGAGAATTCAAAATGCAGAGATGCAAAGGGACTTGGAAGTCCTTGTGCAGGATACCCTAAAGGTTAACCTTTAGGTTGAGTCAGTGGTGTCGAGGGCAAATGCAATGTTGGCACTCATTTCTCAAGGTATAGAATATAAAAGCAGGGATGCGATGTTGGGGCTCTATAAGGCACTCGTGAGACCACACTTGGACTATTGTCTGCATTTTTGGGCTCCTTATTTGGAAAAGATATACTGACATTGGAGAGGGTTCAGAGAAGATTCACGAGAATAATTCCAGGAATGAAAGGGTTACTGTATGAGGAATGTTTGGCAGCTGTTGGGCTGTATTCCCTGGAGTTCAAGAGAGTGAGGGGAGATCTCGTAGAAACATTGCAAGTGTTAAAAGGCCTGAACAGATCAGATATGGCAAAGTTATTTCCCATGGTAGGGGAGTCTAGGGCAAGAGGGCACGACTTGAGGATTGAAAGACGTCCATTTAGAGCAGAGATGTGGAGAAATTATTTTAGTCAGAAGGTGGTAAATCTGTGGAATTTGTTGCCACGAGCAGCTGTGGAGGCCATGTCATTGGGTGCATTTAAGGCAGGGATAGATAGGTTCTTGATTAGCCAGGGTATCAAAGGGTATGGGGAGAAGGCAGGGGAGTTGTGATGACTGGAAGAATTGGATCAGCCTTGATTGAATGGCGGAGCAGAGTCAATGGGCCAAATGGAAATGCACAGCAGAAATGTGGCAAATGTTCAGAGAACATTTGCAAGGCGTTCATGCATTGGTCTGTTTCACTGAAGCAGGGAGAGGATGGCAGGGTAAAAGAACCATGGTATACAATGGATGTAGAAAATCTAGTTAAGAAGAAAAAAAAGCTTATGAAAGGTCTGAGAAACTAGGTACTATTAGAGCTCTAGAAAATTACAAGGGTGCCCAGAAGAAGCTCAAGAATGAAAGTAGGAGAGTTAGAAGGGGCCATGAGAAGGCCTTGGTGAGCAGAATTGAGGAAAACCCTAAGGCATTCTACATATATGTGAAGAGCAAGAGGATGTGCCATGTGAGAATAGGACCAATCAGGAGCGAGAGTGGAAATGTCATGGAGCCAGAGGAGGTAGCGGAGGCTCTGAATGAATACTTTGCTTCAGTATTCACTAGTGAAAAGGACCTTGTCAATTGTGGGGATGACTTACAGCAGACTGAAACACTTGAATGTATAGACATCAAGAAAGAAGATGTGCTGGAGCTTTTGAAAGGTATTAAGGTAGATAAGTCCCCAGGACTGGATGAGATATACCCCAGGCTACTGTGAGGGAGATTGCTGAGTCTCTGGCGATGATCTTTGCATCAATAAGGATGGGAGAAGTACCAGATAATTGGAAGGTTGCAAACATTGTTCCCTTATTCAAGAAAGGGAGTAGAGATAACCCAGGAAATTACAGACCAGTGAGTCTGACTTCAGTGGTGATTAAGTTGTTGAAGATCCTGAGAGGCAGGATTTATGACCATTTGGAGGGACATAATCTGATTAGGGATAGTCAGCATGGCTTTAAGGGCAGGTCATGCCTTACAACCCTGATTGAATCCTTTGAGGATGTAACAAAACACATTGATGAAGGTAGAGCAATGGATGTAGTGTATATGGATTTCATTAAGGCATTTGATAAGGTTCCCCATGCAAGGCTCATTCAGAATGTAATGAGGCATGGGATCCAAGGGGACTTTGCTTTGTGGATCCAGAATTGGCTTACTACATAAGGTAAAGGGTGGTTGTAGATGGTTCGTATTCTGCATGGAGGTGGGTGACCAGTGGTGTTCACAGGAATCTGTTCTGGGACCTCTCCTCTGTTTGATTTTTATAAGTGACTTGGATAAGGAAGTAGAAGGGTAGGTTAGTAAGTTTGCTGATGACTCAAAAGTTGGGGGTGTTGTGGATAGTCCGTAGGGTTGCCAGAGGTTATAGCGTGACATCGATAGGATGCAGAACTGGGTTGAGAAGTGGCAGATGGAGTTCAAGCCAAATAAATGTGAAGTGGTTCATTTTGGTAGGTCAAATTTGAAGACAATATAATATTAATGGCAAGACTCTTGGCAGTGTGGAGGATTAGTGAGATCTTGGGGTCCATGTCCCTAGGACACACAAAGCTGCCGTGCAAGTTGACAACATTGTTAAGAAGATGTGTGTTGTGTTGGTCTTCATCAACTGTGGGATTGAGTTCAAGAGCCGTGAGGTAATGTTACAGCTATATAAGACCTTAGTTGGACCCCACTTGGAGTATTATGTTCAGTTCTGGTCACCTCATTACAGGAAGGATATGGATACTATAGAGAGAGTGCAGAGGAGATTTACAAGGATGTTGCCTGGATTGGAGAGTATGCCTTATGAGAATAGGTTGAGTGAACTTGGCCTTTTCTCCTCGGAGCGATGGAAGATGAGAGGTGACCCGCTGGAGGTGTATAAAATTATGAGAGGCTTTTTTCCCAGAGCTGAAATGGCTAACACGAGGGGCATAGTATTAAGGTGCTTGGAAGTAGGTACAAGGGGGATGTCAGAGGTAAGTTTTTCACAAAGTGGAATGCACTGCCAGCGACGGTGTCAGAGGCAGATACAATAGGGTCTTTTAGGAGACTCTTAAATAGGTATATGGAGCTTAGAAAAATAGAGGGCTATGGAGTAGGGAAATCCTAGGCAGTTTCTAGAGTAGGTTATATGGTCGGTACAACATTGTGGGGCAAAGGGCCTGTAATGTGCTGTAGATTTCTGTGTTTTTGTGTTTTGTTTCACTGAGGGTCTATGAGACACAGGTAATGTACTCTGTCATATCTCCATCAAGAGAAAATGTAATCTCATTCTTTTGATATTTAAAGTCACTAGTTTTGCAGCATCAATATCACTATTGAACAGAAGCTCAACTGGATCATCCACATAAATATTGGGCTAATAAGCCCAGGTCAAAGGTTGGGGATTCTGTGGTGTGTGATTCAACTCCAGGCACCCTCAAAGTATGTTTGCCATTTATAAGGCACAAGTTAGGATTTGTCGGAATGCTTTCCTCTCATCTAGGTGAGTGCATCTTTAACATCTCAAGAAGCTCAACACCATTCAGAGAAAGAAACAAAAGTCAAAGGCAAATTTATTCTCATGCACAAGTACAATAAAAAACTTAGTTGCAACAGCATCACAGACACATAATATCAGATAAGCAACATTTAAAAGAAAAGCATAAATTATACACAATACAAGAAAGAACACAGTTAAAACCAAAAGAAATAATGAAGTCCGTTGTCGTGCAGCGTTGTCAATGTTTTGCTATACTGAGCTAGTGACTCAGGTTGTGTGTGTTGATTAAAGAAATGAATGGTTGAAGTGAAGTAACTGTTCTTGAACCCAGCAGTGTGGGACTTCAGGCTTCTGTACCCCCTGTCCAACGGTAGCTGTGAGACGATGGTGTGGCCTGGATGGTGGGGATCTTTGATCATAAATTTTGCTATCTTGAGGCAGTGCCTCTCCTAGATACTACCAACGGTGGGGAGGGATGTATTGGGCAGAGTCCACTACTCTTTGTTGCTTTACATTCCTGAGTATTCTGTTTGACCAGCACAGCACCCTCTACTCTGAACATTCATTCCTTCCACCACTCCAGTACACAGTAACTGCAGTTATGTACCATCTCCAAAATCCGCTGCAGTTATTCTCAAAGACTCTTTCAGCAGGAACTCCCAGCTGCAAATCTCTCGCATTCTCAAACTGTCCTGACTTGGAACTATGTCACTGTTCCTTCATTTTGGTACCGGAGTTCCCTCCACAGCATTACTGTGGGAGTATCGTCACTCACAGAAGCAATGTTAACAGAAGTTCAATCATCAACAGCTCCTCAAGTATACACAGGCACAGATAATAAATGCTGGTCTTGCTAGTGAAGTCTGCATCCCATGCTTAAGTAAAAAAAAATCCCATCAAAATGTACCACCTCCCTTATCTATATTGAAATTCATTTGCCAATTACAGTCCCAGGCTGACAGCTTATTTATGTCTTTAATTAAGTTGTTTAATGAATTCCTCAACGAGATTCTCAAGTTTGCCTGTGCTAGAATTGACCAGACTGAACTGGTAGTTGCTCAGTTCAGGCTAAATTTGCCTTCAGGCTCAGGGGATTACTGGGGATGTAATGAGCCTTAGTTCACATCCTCAAACATAGCCTTGAGAGGGTCACTTCCTGTTTCTCAAGGACACGAGCGCAGAGGCTGGATCGGTGCTGACTATAGAACTGTTGCTGAATTCAGCCTCATGTCCTTTTCCAAAGCTGGAAAAGGGTCTGAATGGTGTCCATGTGTTCAGACCTGCTCCTCTCCACCAGCCGGGGTCTGAATGGTGTCCGTGTGTTCAGACCTGCTCCTCTCCACCAGCCAGGGTCTGAATGGTGTCCATGTGTTCAGATCTGCTCCACTCTACCAGCCGGGATCTGAATGGTGTCCCTATGTTGAGACCTGTTCCACTCCACCAGCCGGGGTCTGAATGGTGCCCATGTGTTCAGATCTGCTCCACTCTACCAGCCAGAGTCTGAATGGTGTCCATATGTTGAGACCTGCTCTACTCCACCAGCCGGGGTCTGAATGGTGTCCCTATGTTGAGACCTGCTCTACTCCACCAGCCAGGGTCTGAATGGTGTCCATACGTTGAGACCTGTTCCAATTCACCTTTTGCATTCTGATTCACTTCTGCTTTGCCTTTTAGCAGCTTCAGTTTTTCCCTTTCTGGGCAAATGAGTACTAGACTGTCAGGCCTGCATGGGCATGCACTTCCCAGTCTCCGCCCAGCTAACAGAAATCACCTGCCACTTGATCTTGGCAGACTGAATGAACCAATGATTAATCCAGTGGAGTTTGCTTGCCTAAAGGAAGGTGTCCATCGACAGGAACACGTGATCAGAAGCAGCAGGAAATCATTGACCATCTGCTCACCACTCTCAATCAACTCTCCATCCCATCACAGCAACCTCGTGCCGGTGAAGCTCCTCCCTCAGAGCCTGAGTTCCTCAATGGATCCCCAACGCGATGCTGCAACTTCCTGCCCTGGTGTGCCTTACATTTCAGGCCCCAGCCATCTCTGTGTGTTACAGACTGACCCAAGGTTACCTTCATCATTTCTCTCTTGACTAGGTAATCTCTGACCTGGGCAGCCGCTAACTGGGGAAATAAAACTCCCATTTGCAATCCGTATGAAGATTTTATCGCTGACACGTGCCAGGTTTTTGACCATCCAAGATTTGGAAAGGAGGCAGCAGGTCAGATGCTTTGCCTGCGTCAAGGCTCATACTCTGTACTGGATTACACCGCGGAATTCAGGACCGTCATGGCGGAGTGTGGCTTGAATACGGAAGTGCTGCTGTCCCATTATCATCACAAGTTGAAAGACTAGCTGCCTTCCCTGGAAGACGCTATTGCTTTCAGTAAAAGGGAAGTCATCATCCTGCCACCTCACAGACCACATGAATGCGCACTCGACCTCCTCCTGGTTAGCTCCCCTCCCGGAGGTCATCTCTTCTCCCTCTCTCCTCCTGAGGCCTAAGCCATGAATGACTACATCACCGAAGCTTTACAGCACAGCTTCATTTGACCATCTCAGTTCCCAGCCGGCTCAATATTCTTTGTTTAAAAGAAAGATGGGGGCCTTTGTCCCTGCATCAACTACCACGGTCTCAACAGAATCACCATTCAGAATGCTGCCCTCTCCCCTTGATGGATAGTGCATTTGAAACAATCCGCGGGGCCCACATCTTCACCAAAGAGCACGTGGAACCTAATCAGCATTTGTCGGGGAATGAGTGGAAGACAACGTTTGTCCACTGGCCACTTGGTGATGCCTTTCAGACTTCCCAACTATCCTGCTGTTTTCCAAGCCATCATCAGTGAGATCCTCCGAGACAACTTACACAGGTATGTGTTTGTCTATTTTGATGACATCCTCGTCTTCTTCAAGGACTGCCAAGAGCATGTCTGTCACATCCATTCAGTCCTTCAGTGTCTCCTCAAGAACCAGCTGTACTGCAAGTCAGTTCCACACCCTTCCTGGGTTATGTCCTTCCACCCCAGGACGTAACCATGTACACAGAGAAAGTGTGTTCTGTCGATGACTGGCCATGACCACACTCACTCAAACAGCTACCATGATCCTTGAGCTGCTTCAACTTCTACCGCTGTTTCATCAGGAACTGCAGCTAAATCGCTGCTCTTCTCACCTCCCTCTAAGTTACCTACTTTGCGGGTAACCTGGTCTGTTACGACAGACCATGCTTCCGAGGAACTTAAGAGACGCTTCACAACCTCTCCCATTCTCTGCTATCTGAACCACCCCGGACCTTTTGTAGTAGAAATGGACGCATCTGACATGGGCGCCAAGGCCATCCTTCCCAGCAAGGATCAGATGCAAGTTCACGCACAAGTTCAACTCTACACAGTGCCGTTATGGAGTAGGAGATATTGACAACTGCATGTACTCGCCATCAAATGAGCCTTGGAGAAGTGGAAACATTGGCTGTTGGGAAACACCGAGCACTGACCACCTGAACCTCATATCTATTCAACAGACCTGCCAACTCAACCCACACTGGGCCCTCTTCTTCAAGCAATTCAATCTCACCATTGCCTAGCGACCTGGTTTTAAAAACACTAAGGCGGATGCCCTGTCACAAAGTTTGACCCAACTGAAACAAAGATCAACCCTCAGCCCATCATTCCATCCTCACAGATCCTCACCCTGATCATCTGGGACCTTGAGAACCAGTTCCACCAGGTCCTACAACATGAAACTGCTCCAGCAAACACACCTGACAACTGCGTGTACATGCTGCGACCGTGCACTCTGAGGCACTCCAGTGGGCCCACACCTCACCACTCTCTGGCCATCAAGGTGCACAACTGCCTCTGGATTATCTGTGCCACCAGTTCTCCTGGTCCACCATGATCACAGATGTACATCAGTTTGTTACCGCTTGCCCTCAATGTGCCCAGTCCAATTCCTGCAACCAGCAGCCACCTGGGCTCCTGTGGCCCCTGGTGGTCCAACATCACCATGGATTTCGTCACCGGTTTGCCACCCTCCAATGGAGCCATGGCGATCATGATTCCAGGCAGCCCAAACTTCCGTCAGCTGCTGAAACAGTGGACCTGGTCCCCCAATACGTGGTTTGCCTCCATGGCTTCCCCCTTGATATTGTGTCAGACCGAGACCCACAATTCATTTCCCGCTTCTGGCAAGCCCTCCTGCTCCCTCCTCAGTGAGTTTATCCTCTGGCTGTCATCTGTAAACCAATGGTAATTCAGAGAGGGCCAGGCAGCAAGAGGAGAAGCTTCTGTGATGTTTCACCACCTCCGACCTTTCCTAGTGGAAGAAGTATCTGCACTGGGCTGATCTGTCTCAGAATCTACACACCTCCTGTGCCACGGGTACATCACTGTTTGAGGTACTTCATTGGTACCAAACCCTGTTGCTTCCTGCGGAGGAGCCAGCAGCCAGGATCCTGATTAGCCGATGCTGGAGTGCTTGGAAGAGGCACTGAGAGCCATCCTGGCTGCCAACTACTCCAGCCTGGGGCCTGTGTCTGGCTGTCTGCCCGAAATCTGCCCCTGTGCACCGACTCCCACGAGGTCTCTGCCTGGTTCACTGGGCTTTTAACATCGACCATCTCATCAGCCCAGTCACTTACCATCTCCAGCTATCACCATCCCTCAGAATCACACCTACCTTCCACGTGTCCTGCCTCAAGCCAGTTGTTCATGGAGCACTCAACCCACTCAAAGTCCCAAGGATGGTGGAAGGTGGTCCAGTATACATGGATCACTTCATAATGGACAAGGCGTACGGAACCTGGTCGACTGGGAAGGAAACTGCCTGGAGGATAGGTCTTGGGTGCCATTCAGTTTCATTTTGGATCCATCGCTGATCGAGGAGTTCTAGCAGATTGCTCTGAGTCATTGAATTCTGGCCATAGGAAGGTGCGGGAGGTTCCTGTCAGGCTCGCACAGGCAGGCTGCTCCCAGTCTCTGTCCAGCTAACTGGAGTCACCGGCCACCCCGTTCCAACTCATCTCCTGCAGTCTACTTAAACCCAGCTCTCAACCACAATCCTTATTTACTCTTCAAACCAGCCAGGCTCAACCAGTTGCCTAGTTGCTTCTAGCCTTCAGTTACTTTGTTGCCTGTGAGTTTACTATCTGTTCTGACTTGTTTTGTGGCCTCTTGTGGCTTCTTATTTTGCAGTTTATTATTAAAGTCATTGTTCACTGCTGAATTGTCTCCGCTGCTCTGTGCTTGGGTCAAACCTCCTCTACATTTCCTGACACAGATTAACCGAAAGCTTCAGCTGCCAGAGCCTAATTTCCTATGAGACATTGTGTTGTCTACAAGGGCCCCTTTAACAGCCCTCTGAGGAGCTTCACTTACATGTGTCTTGTCTCTTTTGTCTCCACTTGCTTATTCTCCAACTAGTTCTTGCTTTTCCAATTGCAGCCGTTTGTAGAAGACATCCTTTTCTTCAATGTCATTATTGTTAGTTGGAGTATAGCACAGAGTCACAGTCGTGTTCGCTTGCTTCCCTTTCAGACGGTCTGTCATCAGCCTGCTGTTGATTGGTTTCTACTCCAATAAGCGCTTCAACAAAATGACATCATGATGCTGACCACCTTCCCTTCCCAGGTATAAAACTGTTTCGGCAGTTGCTGCCTCTAGTCTGCCAGACCCTGTCCACCTGCTTTCACTGACACCTGGTATATGTGCAGGTGGGTTGCCACGACGCATTTCTGCAGTTGTTTGTGTTAGCTTGCCAGTATTGTACTTTGATCGTACATTCCAAAAAACAATATTGCTCTTGGTTTTGGCGGTGTTGTGGGCTTCCTTCCTCATGCCAGTTGCTTCCTCTCAGTTTTCACTACTGTCAATCATGCAAGTCCTGGATGGAGACTGAGGAATGTCGTTGCACACACATATAGATGCTGTTTCTGTAACAATTTTGCTTTGACCAGTCAGGGTTGTTATCCCTGTACTGAACCCCCAAAACTACTGTTAGTCTAGCTTCTATCCTTTGACCTGTTTGGCATGGGTGAACCTACCAAGAGTCAAAGCATAAGACTCCTAACTGCAGCCAACATAGCTCTCCGGGTCATTGAGGTAAACAAGCTTCCAAACCATTACAAGGTTGTGGTCCTATTGGGGTTCTTGCTTTCAGCTACTTTCAGCTGAACATTATATCTGGTAAACAAATGCATGCACTGAGATTTCTCTAAAATTGCCTTCTGGATCATCCTCTTTGCCTCTCTTGAGTTCAAATTCAAGATTATTGTCATCTGACTATACATATATAGAACCAAAAGGAACAATTGTTTCTTTTGGGCGGTAATTGTTTAGGCCAGCTACCATTGTGCTTTTGGGTGCTGGAACGATGGTGGCTGCCTAGCAGCCAGCAGGGACAATGGACTTTCGCAAAGGGGTGTCAAAGATGCCCATTAGTTGGGCCACACAATCTCTCAGCACCTGACCAGGCATGCCCCGCAGCTTTACCCTGTCTAGGATCTTCCTCCCCTTGGCCGTGACCAGACTGTTCCTCAGAAGGAGAGGGGGCTTTCCATGATGCCACGTCATTCAATGTGTCAGAATGTGCATAGCAGACGTTCACCCTATCAGGAAGGGAGGCATCGCTGTCACTGATGCGCAGGGCGGACCTGTGATCCGTTATGTTTTGTATACCCCTTCTTCGCCTTTCTTGCCTCACGTTATCCGCACATCGAATCTCCAGTACTTAATATAGCAGGCATGACTCTTTGAACTAGGTGTCTCTGACGTATCACTGTGTTCAAAGCTCAGACTCTAGCTCAGCAACTCTGAGCTGTAGTCAGTTACTGCAGATGTGTTTGTAGGTTTCCATTAACTCTCACAACACTGCCTTGACAAATATGGCTAGATACATATATTTGTTAAATTAGTGTGTGGACAAGGGCAGGAGGCTGTGATGATGCAAGGACAAAGACTGGAATCCAGAGGCAGTGTTAGGGAAGCCTAGTCCTTGCATTCTTGCATTTGTTTAAGGTTCATGTGAAGTTAGCTGAAAGCAAAAACCAGTTGGGGAGTAAGCAGATTGCTGAAACCTGAATCTGGAACAACAAACTCAGAGGTCAAGCAACATCTGTGGGAGCAAAGGAATTATTGGCAGTACAGGCAGCAGCACTGTGGCAGGGATAGCAATTCCTGCCTTCCTAAGAATGCTGCTTAACCGGCTGAGTTCCTCCAGCAATTGCTTGTTGCTGGAGAATAAGCAGGCACACCACTCAATACAGGAATCCAGTTCAAACTGTGAGGGCAAACTGAATGTTGGAATGAAATAGAACTGCATCGTCAGGTTGATGGATTCTGTTCTTTGTATACACAAATCCAAAGCCCAAAGGTTGTGTTGCCTTCCAGGAGTGGGAGGAGAAAGATTGAAGTGTTGGCCCCAGTGGGAACTAAAGATATAGATGGGACAAAGAAGGATGTTATACTGAAGGACGATGAATAGCTGAGGTCTTTTAAACAGCACAATATGAACCCTGTGCAAGTTGACACATTATTAACAAAATCCATGATTTAAATTAATGCTTCAAAGATTATTGTGGGTTTCAAGTCATGGCACTGGTATTGGGCAAAGGGAGAGTTTTTAATGATCTAGAAAATATTGTAGACAGTACAGCACAGTCCAGGCCCTTTGGCCTCCAATGTTGCGCCAACCTTTTAACCTGCTCCAAGAAAAATCTAAATCTGCCTTCCTATGTAACCCTCTATTTTGCTTTCATCCATGTGTCATTTAAGAGTCCCAAAATGTCCCAAAGGCATCTGCCTCTATCACCATACAACTTGCATGGCATTTTTGAGTGATTTATGAATGTGAGATTTTCCTTTGAGATGTTTTTCTGTTAATCAGGGAATTGAGTAACTAGGGTTGCCATTAAGAATTTAAACTAACTAGAAGAAGTGGAGGGCGGGCTTTTTTCAGGAGGTTCTGGTGAGGAGAAATTTTGAACATTAAAGGACGGAACAGTGGCACAGCGGGTAGTGCTGCTGCCTCGCTGATCCAGTGACCCTGGTCTGATCTAGATATCAGGGCCTGCCTGCAATGAATTTGTACATTCCTTCCTGTAACCATGTGGATTTAGTTCAGTTTCCTCCCACATCACAAAAATGTGTGGGTTGGTAGATTAATTGCCCCTTGTGTGGAGGCGAGTGGATGGGAATGTGGAGAGAATGAAGTGGGTTATGGTCAGAATATCATGGACGAAGCAAATATCTAACAAGAATGTCATGAACAGAGCAAACACAAAAAGAGAAATAACGTATGAGATCATGAAAAGGCAATGTAACTTCATTGGACATGTGACTAGGAAAGAGGAGTTAGAATGCACGGGAATGGGAAAGATTAAAGAGAAGAAAGCAAGAGGAAGACAAAGACAAATGATGTTGGAGACAGCAGCCAGAGAACTGGAAATGAATACCAATGAATTGATCCACTTGACCCAAAACAGGAGTGTGTGGGCCATGGCAGTCAAAGCTCAAACTGGGCTTGACACCTGATGATGATGATGGTCGGAATGTGTAAAAATGGACGGTTCTTGATCAACATCGAAGGGCCTCCTCTGTCCTACGTTTCTCTGTGACTCTTGCAAGGTGATCAGTGAAATGGGAAAGGAGTATTGTGAGCAGGTTTGGCCCCATATGTAGAGGTAGGACACAGAACAGTCTGACTAATGAGCCGCGCTGCCCAGCAACCAGCCTACTTAACCCTTTTTAATCTAAGAAAGGATATGCTGGCATCGGAGAGGGTCCAGAGGAGGTTTACAAGAATGAACCTGGCAATTAAATGGTTAATTAATCAATGAGGAGTATTTAATGGCTCTGGGCCTGTACTCGCTGTAATTTAGAAGAATGGGGATGGTTCTCATTGAAAGCTATCGAATATTAATAGACCAGAATACAGTGGACATGGAGAGACTGTTTCCATTAGTGGGAGAATCTCTGACCAGAGGGCAAACTTCAGAATAGAAGGGCACCTGTTTAGAACAGAGATAAGGATGTACTTATTTAGCTGATGAATGGTGAACCTGTGGAATGCATTGCCACAGATGGCTGTGGAGTTCAAGTCATTGGTATATGTAAAGAGGGGTTTCTTAGGTTTTTCATTAATAATGCTGTCAATGGTTATGGATGGATTGAGAAGGAAATAAATCAGCCCTGATTGAATGGAGGAGCAATCTTATAGCTCAAGTGGCATAATTGTGCTCCTGTGCCTGCTGCTCGAGTCTAGCAGGAATGGACGGAGTGTGCAAACATGAGAATTTACCTCCTGTTAGAGTCGGAGTAGAGATAAAATGATTGAAAGACAAAACGAACAACTCTTTATCTGAATGCAGGCAGCATTCTCTACATCACAGATAAACTCATGCCACATGTGAAAGATAAGTGGATGCTCTTCAATAACCGTTGTGGAGACACGTTTGCAAAGTTGGTTAGGAATTAGGATATTTAACTTTTGGGAAGTATGGCAAAATGGTAAAGGAGGGAGGGGTTTACCTAGAAACACCAACAGAATACCGTGGTGGGATGTCTGTGAGTTGTCTCCAGACAGTAGTGGTAATATAGAGCATTATATATAATACATTGGAAAATTAGAGGTTCATGAAATAAAAGGAGCACAGCAATCATGGGAAACTTTAATGCACATTTAGATTAGGCAAGCTAATTCAGTAATAACAGTGTGGAGAAGAAATTCATGGTATGTACACAAGTTGATTTTCTAGATTAATATATTGAGGAGCTAGCAAGGGGACAGGCAATACAAGATTTGGTACTGTGATAGTAATAGAGTTAATTAATAATTTTGCAGTGAAGGACCCTTTAGGGAAGAGTGATCATAATCGCATAGAATTTTATATTAAGGCTGAAAGGTGATTTAGTTCAGTTTGAAATCAGGGTTTTTAATCCAAGGAAAACAAAGTACAGGAGGTGAACCAGTGGATGTGGTGTATCAGGATGTTTAGTAGGCCTCAATAAGATACTACACAAGTGGTTACCAAGAAAGTTTGAATACATAGGATTAGTGATAATACACCTGAATCAGAATCAGGTTTATTATCACTCACATGTAGGGTCACAGAACACTACAGCACAAAAATAGGCCCTTCAAGCTAGTCCATGCCAAACTGCTATTCTCCCCATCCCATCAACCTGCACCCAGACCGTAACTCTCCTTACCCCTCCCATCTATGTACATATCCAAGCTTCTCTTAAATGTTGCAATCAAACCCCTATCCACCACTTCCACCGGTGGCTGGTCCATACACCCATCACCCTCTGAGTGAAGACTCAGATTGCCATTAAATATTTCACCTTTCACACTTAATCTATGACCTCCTGTTCTGGTCGCACCCAACCTCAGTGGAATACATCTGCTTGCATTTAACCTATCTGTACCCCTCAAGGGAATTTTGTATATCTCTATCAAATTTCCTCTTATTCTCCTGCACTTCAGGAATGTTGCGAAATTTGTGGCTTTGTGGTAGCAATACAGTGCAAGACATAAAAATAACATAAGTTAAACAAATAAATAGAGTGCAGAAGAGGAATAGCAGGGTTCATGGGTGTGTGGACTGTTCAGAAATCTGAAGAAACCAGTGTAGACTGAAGATTGATTACCAGAACGGAAACTGAAATTCAGAATAAACAGGTCATTCTTAGGTTTGGGATGCTGGGTGCCATTGGTGATGGAGCCCCATCTGTTTACAATCTAAATCAGTATTTGGAAAGAAATGATCAACAGTAAGATATCGAAGTCTGCTGTTGATATAAAGGGAGGTTGTGAGGAGGATGGACAGAGGCTTGTGGTAGAATTATGCATACAAGAGATTCTGCAGATGCTGGAAATCCAGAGCAATATACACAAAATGCTGGAGGAACTCAGCAGGTCAGGCAGCATCATGAAGGGTGTGGGCCTGAATCATCAACTCTTTGTTCATTTCAGTAGATGCTGCCTGACCTGCTGAGCTCCTCCAGTATTTTGTGTGTGTTGCTCTGGTAGATACAGATACATTAAGGAAATAAGTAAGGACAGAGCAGATCAATTCTAATGAAGAAAAGCACGTGTTCTTTTGCAATAAACCTATAAAGGTATTGCTCTGTCCTATTACTGTACAGAAGGTAGTGAGATGCCCTCTCTACTGTAGGCATCCCATCATCTTTTTAGGCCATTTCAGAAGGTATTTCCTCCTTTTGAAGGAGATTTCCTACCCTGAAACGTGTTATTGAACCAACTGGGTGTTTATAACAATCTGTCATTAGTAACGAGTTTAGTCTTTGCTTGTTCCAAATTAATTACCTGAATTTAAATCCCACAAGTGTCAGTGGTGGGATTCAAACTCAGATCCTTGGATTGCTAGCTTGAAGTCTACTGGATTACCAGCCCAGTAATTTAACCGCTGCACCATTCTGCCCCTCAGCCTTCTGTGTGCCTTCAATTCTGACCTCTTTCACATTGCTGATTTTCACTGCTGTGGTTTGGCTGCCATGTCCTCTGGAATTCTCTCTTCAAACCCATGGCTACAGTGATCTGCCCTCATATCTCCCCCTGTGGGTCCCTTAGGCCCCCATTGTCATGCTGACTCTACAATCAATCTAACTGTTAGATTCTAACCTTTCCTTCCTAAATATGCCCCTCCATTTTTCTTGTATCTGTGCCTATCTGCGGGTAACTTAAATTTCCCCATGAGATCAGCTTCTGCCACTACCCCTGGCAGTGTGTTCCAGGCATCCACAACGCTCTCTGAAAAAATCTACCTCTGACTTCTCCCTAAGCTTTCCTCCACTCACCTTATGCTCTGGTATTGGCCATTGTCACTCTGAGAAAAAGGTGGCATCTGCCTATTCTATATATGCCTTCCACAGTCTTGTACTCCTTTATCAAGTTTCCTATCATCCTCCTTCGCTTCATACAGGAAAAAGCCTAGTTCACTCAGTCTTTCCTCTTAGGGCATGTCCTCTAAACCAGGTATCGTATCCTCTGCATTTTCTACGTATGGTTCAATGTAGAATATTGTTTGATAACACTCCAAAACGGTGGCTGGTGATGTTATCCTGCACTGGGCACATTGTATGAAAGCACACTATTAGTAATGTGATAGTCTCCATTGTTTCCGACAGAAGATCCCAGTGATTCTCAGAAAAACTTCACATGTCACAAACCAAAGCTTCACATGAGGGATCTTGGGGTCCACATCCATAAAACTGTCAAAGTTGCTACGCAAGATGACAATGTTGTTAAGAAAACATATGGTGTGTTGGTCTTCATTAACCACAGGATAGCTAGAGTTCACGAGCATTGAGGAAATGTTACAACTCTATAAAACCCTGGTTAGACCACATTTGGAATATTGTGTTCAGTTTTGGATGCATCATTATGGAAGGATGTGGAAACTTTAGAGAAGATACAGAGGAGATTTACCAGGTTGCTGTCTGGATTAGAGAACATGTCTATAAGTTGTCTATAACATGTCTATGAGTATAAGTTGATCGAGCTAGGGTTTTTCTCTTTGGAGTGAAGGAAGATGAAGGATGACTTGATAGAGGAGTAGAAGATGTTGAAATTTGAAGGGGATTGGAGGAAAGTATGGGGAGATATCAGAGGTAAGTTTTTCACACAGAGTGTGGTAGGTGCATGAAATGCATTGCTTGGGTGGTATAGAGGCAAATATATTAGGGGTCTTTAAAAACCCTTAAATAGGCACATAGATAAAAGAAAAATGGAGGGACATGTGGGAGGGAAGGGTTAGATTGATTTTAGAGTATGTTAGAAGAGCAGCACAACATCTTGGGCCAAAGGGCCTCTACTGGCCCATAATGTTCTATGCCCCGTATCAGAGGACACAGCGTTGCCCTACTGATACTCGCTCTATTTTAAACTAGATTTAGATACCAAGCATGCACATTTTTAATTTACTGGGATTAACAGAAGCACATCTGTGAAAAACATAATGTCATAATTTGGATCTGTGTTAAAACGAAGCACAGGCAACCACATGCCTTTGGCATTTGCTTTGGAATTCTTTTAATTGCCGATTGAAGCTGTTATTTTGTACGCAAACGATGTCTAACACGATTTCTTGCTATTTGTCTTCTATTGATTCACTGACATCCCTGTTGAATAGGTCGCTATGTTTGTGTTTCCAAGTGCATGGTCAAAAAGGAACACTTTAATTTGAAGCTAATTTTGAATGTGTTTATACTGCCAGGTGGTAATAGGTTGCTGTTTGTTTGATGCTATGTGTGTTCAATCAGTTTAGAATTGGCAGGAGTCTTGACCAGATTTTCACTAACGGTGGTTTAGTTAAATGTCCCTGATGGAGAATAGACAGCCTCATTTTGTTGAAGGCCTTTCGATGAGAATGTTTCTGGATGAGAATTTATTTTAACCTGATTATAATACCTGCTGAATTTTAAAACCAAAAGCACACATTTAGTTGATAACTTCCATGTGCTAATTGATCTCCCCTGCTCTCTGACTCTTTGACCATGTGCTCACCCAGACTTTCACCTATTGCCTGCCAGCTTGTACTCCTTCCTCTCCCCTCACTTTGTTATTCTGGCTTCTTCCTCCTTCTTTTCCAATCCTGATGAATGGTCTCGGTCAGAAACATCGACTATTTATTCCCCTCCAGAGATGCTGCCTGACTTGCTGAGTTTCACCAGCATTTTGTGTGTGTTGCTCTGGAGGTCAGGTAGTGGCCATGGAGGGGAATAAACAATCACTGTTTCAGGCTGAGACCCTTCATCGTGGCCTAAAATATCAACTGTTTTTTCTCCTCAATAGATGCTGCCTGACTTGCTGAGTTCCTCCAGCATTTTGTGTGTATTGCTCACGTTTTCCAGCATTTTCAGAATGCATTGGGTTTATATTCTTGCATGAGCCAAGCACTGAAAGAGGTGAAGTTCCAGGCCCCTGTACATTCACTAGTCTTTAAAAGTCACACTCTCACTTCAGCAGCTGTCTCACTATAGTGTACCTTGCAAAAAAATTCCTCTCCCTCATGTGCCCTCCCTCTTCCCTCTGTTATGTTACTGCCCTCAGTTTTTTAAAATAAGATTAAGATTAGCTTTATTTGTCACATGTACACTGAAATAGAGTGAAACGTGTCACTTGCATCAACGACCAACACAGTCCGAGGATGTGCTGGGGGCAGCCTGCAGGTGTTGCCATACTTCCAGTGTAAACGTAGCATGCCCACAGCTCCCTAGCCCTAACCGTACATCTTTTGAATGTGGGAAGGAACTGGAGCACACAGTCGTGGGAAGAACATGCAAACGTCTTACAGGCAGTGGTGGGTGTTCAGTTCTGATCATTGATCGTTGGCGCCGTATACTGCTTGCGATTTCAGGAGTACGGCCACACCTTGTGCTCAGGGTTAGACCATAAGACAGAGGAGCAGAATTAGGCCATTCAGTCCATTGGGTCTGCTTTGCCATTTTGTATGGCTGATCTATTTTCCCATGACTTTTCATGCCCTGACTAACCGAGAATCGATCAACCTCAGCTGTAAGTACAGCCAATAACCTGGCCTTCATAGCCATCTATAACAATGAATTCCTCAGATTCACCGTCCTCCAGCTAAAGAAATTCCTCCTTATCTCCATTCTAAATGATTGTCCCTTTATTCTGAGGCAATGACCTCTGGGGTAGAGTCTCTACATCCTTTCAACATTCGATATGTTTCAAAGAGTTCCCCACTCATTCTTCTGAATTCCAGGGAGTAGAAACATAGAAAACCTATAGCACAATACAGGCCCTTCGGCCCACAATACTGTGCCAAACATGTACTTATTTAGAAATTACCTAAGGTTACCCATAGCCCTCTATTTTTCTAAGCTCCATGTACCAATCCAGAAGTCTTTTAAAAGACCCTATCGTATCCGGCTCCACCACCGTAGCTGGCAGCCCATTCCACACACTCACCACTCTCTGAGTTAAAAACGTACCCCTGACATCTCCTCTGTACCTACCCCCCAGCAACTTAAACCTGTGTCCTCTTGTGGCAACCATTTCTGCCCTGGGAAAAAGCCTCTGTCTATCCATACGATCATTGCCTCTCATCATCTTATACACCTCTATCAGGTCACCTCTCATTTTCCGTCGCTCCAAGGAGAAAAGGCCGAGTTCACTCAACCTATTCTCATAAGGCATGCTCCCCAATCCAGGCAATGTCCTTGAAAATCTCCTCTGCACCCTTTCCATGGCTTCCACATCCTTCCTGTAGTGAGGTAACCAGAACTGAGCACAGTACTCCAACTGGGGCCTGACAAGGGTCCTATGTAGCTGCAACATTACCTCTCAGCTCTTAAACTCAATCCCATGGTTGATGAAGGCCAATGCACCATATTCTTTCTGAATCACTGAGTCAACCTGCGCAGCAGCTTTGGGTGTCCTATGGACTCGAACCCCAAGATCCCTCTGATCCTCCACACTGCCATGAGCCTTACCATTAATACTATATTCTGCCATCATATTTGACCTGCCAAAGTAAACCACCTCACACTTACCTGGGTTGAACTCCATCTGCCATTTCTCAGCCCAGTTTTGCATCCTATCGATGTCCCACTGTAACCTCTGACAGCCCTCCACACTATCCACAACACCCCCAACCTTTGTCATCAGCAAATTTACCAACCCATCCTTCCACTTCCTCATCCAGGTCATTTATAAAAATCACAAAGAGAAGGGGGTCCCAGAAAAGGCATCTGAGGCACACCACTGATCACCGACCTCCATGCAGAATATGACCTGTCTACAACCACTCTTTGCCTTCTGTGGGCAAACCAATTCTGGATCCACATGGCAAGGTCCCCTTGGATCCCATGCCTCCTTACTTTCTCAATAAGTCTTGCATGGGGTACCTTATCAAATGCCTTGCTGAAATCCATATGCACTACATCTACTGCTCTACCTTTGTCAATGTCTTTAGTCACATCCTCAAAAAATTCAATCAGGCTTGTAAGGCACGCCCTGCCTTTGACAAAGCCATGCTGACTATTCCTAATCATATTATGCCTCTCCAAATGTTCATAAATCCTGCCTCTCAGGATCTTCTCCATCAACTTACCAACTATTAAAGTAAGACTCACTGGTCTATAATTTCTTGGGCTATCTCCACTCCCTTTCTTGAATAAGGGAACAACATTTGCAGCCTTCCAATCCTCTGGAACCTCTCCCATCCCCATTGATGATGCAAAGATCATTGCCAGAGGCTCAGCAATCTCCTCCCTCGCCTCCCACAGTAGCCTGGGGTACACCTCATCCGGTCCCAGAGACTTACCTCACTTGTTGCTTTCCAAAAGTTCCAGCGCATCCTCTTTCTTAATGTCTATATGCGCAAGTTTTTCAATCTGCTGTGTCATTCCTATAATCGCCAAGATCCTTTTCCGTAGTAAATACTGAAGCAAAGTATTCATTAAATATCTCTGCTATCTCCTCCAGTTCCATACACACTTTTCCACTGTCACACTTGATAAGTCCTACTCTCTCACATTTATCCTCTTGCTCTTCACATACTTGTAGAATTCCTGGGGTTTTCCTTAATCCTGCTCATCAAAGCCTTCTTATGGCCCCTTCTGGCTCTCCTAATTTCATTCTTAAACTCCTTCCTGCTAGCATATTCTTCTGTATCTCTACCATTACCTGGTTTTTTGAATCTTTCATAGCTTTTCTTCTTGACTAGATTTTCAACAGCCTTTGTACACCACGGTCCCTGTACCCTACCATCCTTTCCCTTACTCATTGGAATGTACCTATGTAGAATGCCACGCAAATATCCCCTGAACATTTTCTACATTTCTGCTGTACATTTCCCTGAGAACACATGTTCCCAATTTACGCTTCCAAGTTTCTGCTTGATAGCTTCATATTTCCCCTTGTTCCAATTAAACACTTTCCTAACTTGTCTGTTCCTATGCTATGGTAAAGGAGATAGAGTTGTGATCACTGTCTCCAAAATGCTCTCCCACTGAGAGACTGACACCTGACCAGGTTCATTTCCCAATACCAGATCAAGTACAGCCTTTCCTCTTGTAGGCTTACCTACATATTGAGTACAGGCCCAGAGTCATCAAGTGTCCTTCATATGATAAAACTTTCATTTTCGTAATTATTCTCATAAACCTCCTCTGAGCCCTCTCCAATGTTAGCACATTCTTTCTCAGATAAGGGCCCAAGACTGCTCACAATGCATCGTGAGCCCTCTCCAGTGCCTTATAAAGCCTCAGCATTACATCCTTGCTTTTACATTCTAGTTCCTCTTGAAAGCAATGCTAACATTGCATTTGCCTTCCTCACCACTGACCCCACCTACAAGATAACTTTCAGTGAATCCTCCACAAGATATCCCAAGTATCTTTGCACCTCATGTTTTTGAATTTTCTCTGCATCTAGAAAATAATCTGTACTTTTCTTACTTCTACCAAAGTACATGACTGTACGCTTCCTGAAACTGTATTCCGTCTGCCACTTCTTTGCCCATTCTCCTAATCTGTTTGAGTTCTTTTGCAGCCTACCTGCTTCCTCAAAATATCTGCTCCAAAACCCATCTTGGTATCGTCAGTAGACTTGGCCACAAAGCCATCAACTCTCTCATCCAGGTCATTGACATATGACGTAAAGAAAATTGGTCCCAGCAGCAACCACTACAGAGCACAACCAGTCACCAACAGCAACGAGAAAAGGTTCCCTTTATGTCCACTCTTTGCCTCATGCCAATCAGTCAATCCTCTATCTGCAGAATTCCTGTTGTTTACGTTTAAATCCTCTATCCACGCTAGTGTTTTTCCTGTAATAACATGGGCTCTTAATTTGTTTAGCAGCCTCATGTGCATCACCTTGTCAAAGGCCTTCTGAAAACTCAAGTACACAACATCCCCTGATTCTCCTTTGTCTATCCTGCTTGTTATTTGCTCAAATAATTAGAGCAGATTTGTCAGGCAAGATTGTCCCTTGAGAAACCATGCTGACTTTGGCCTATTTTATCATGTGCCTCCAAGTACCCTGAGAGCTCATCCTCAACAATTGACTCCAAGATCTTCCCAACCACTGAGTCAGCTTGGTTAACTGAGCTAGCATTTTCTTAATTCTGCCTCCCTTCCTTAAAGAAAGGAGTGATATTTGCAATTTTCCAGTAGTCCAGAACAATGTCAGAGTCTGTTGATCCTTGAAAGATCATTACTGATGCCTCCACAATCTCTCCAGCTACTGGTTTCAGAATCCAGGAAGGTAGTGACTTATCTACATTCAGACCTTTCAGCTTCCCAACCACCTTCTCCCAGGTATAGCAACTGCACTGCTACCCCCTGACACTCTTGAACTTTCGGCATACTGCGAATGTCTTCCACAATGAAGGCTGATGCAAAATACTTACCTAGTTCGTCCACCATTTCTTTGTCCCCTGTTACTACCTCCGCAATGTCATCTTCCAGCAGTCTGATATCTACTCTCACCTCTCTTTTACTCTTTATACAGTATATTTGAAAAAACTTCTGGCATCCTCTTTTACGTATATTATTGGTTAGCTTACCTTCATATTTCATCTTTTCCCTTAAAAAAAACTTTTTAGTTACCTTCTGTTGGTTTGTAAAAGCTTCGCAATCTTCTAACTTCCCAAAAATTTTTCTCTATTATATGCCCACACTTTTGCTTTTTTGTTGCCTTTGAGTTCCTTTTTCAGCCACAGTTGCATCATCCTGCCTTTAGAACACTTCGTCGTCTTTGGCATGTACCTATTCTGCACTGTCTGAATTGGTCCCAGAAACTCCAGCCATTGCTGTTCTGCTATCATCCCTGGTAGTGTTCCTTTCCAATCAACTTTGGCCAGCTCCTCTCTCATGCCTCTGTAATTCCTCTTGAGCAAGTGAGTGAGTGGGGCTTCCATTAGTCAGGGTCGATTATGGATATTGAGTCCTAGTTGTCTAGATACGCAGGCCTGGTTAGTATGATATGGAGAGAACGCTGTTGCCCATATGGCAAGCTCCCCCTCTCTACGCATCTGATAAGTGCAAAGGAACGGCAGAGACTGATACAATTTAGTACCAGCAGCATCACAGGAGTTGCCTGTCAGCATTGAACTCAACGTAGGACTGCCTCAGAGACTCCAACTCCAGATTTTTTCCTCGAGATTTACTTCCGAAGCCTTCTCCATGAGTAGGTATAACCACAAGGCAGTGGAGGTTTGAGATCAGAGTTTTTCTTCTCCTAGAACCAAGATGATCTGCTAACCACGGCTGATGAGCCCCATCCGCCTGAAGTGACTGGTTTTAAGGTGCCAGTAACCCGCATTTGCCCCCTCTCCTGTCAGTAGAATCGGTTCTGTCGGGCTTAGTAGCTAAGCCAGACGTGAAGGCCAGGAGCTGGACTTGGTTGTCAGAGGCTGTTTGAGGCACACGCCATTGGGACCACTTAGTAAGTAGTAGGTGCTTGTCTCCATTACCATCCCTGGCTGTAACAACCCCTTATTCCACTGTAATAATACATCTCACTATAGTTTCTCCCTTGCAAATTACAGGGTGAATTCTATCATATTATGATCACTCTCTCCTACGTGTTCCTTTACCTTAAGCTCCCTAATCAATTCCAGTTTATTACACAATACCTAATCCAGAGTAGCTGGTCCCTTAGTGAATTTCTCTCTCTTGGGATCGGAGATCAGCACCGACCTGATTTTTCCAATCTATCTGCATATTGAAATCGCCTGACTATCATAACATTGCCCTTTTGACATGTATTTTCTATCTCTTATTGCAATTTGCAGTCCGTATCCTGTCTACTGTTTAAAGGCCTGTATATAACTCGCATCAGGGTCTTTTTATCCTTGCAGTTCCTTAATTCTACCTACAATGATTCTACATCTTTCGATTAGGTTAACTCTGGTTAGGCCACACTTGGAGTACTGTGTCCATTTCTGGTCACCTCACTATAGGAAGGATGTGGAAGCATTGGAAAGGGTACAGAGGAGATTTACCAGAATGCTGCCTGGTTTAGAGAGTATGTATTATGATCAGGGATTAATGAGATAGGGCTTTACTCTTTGGAGAGGAGGAGGATGAGAGGAGACATGATAGAGGTATACAAGATATTAAGAGGAATAGATAGAGTGGACAGCCAGCCCCTCTTCCCCAGGGCACCATTGTTCAATACAAGAGGACATGGCTTTAAGGTAAGGGGGTGGGAAGTTCAAGGGGGATATTAGAGGAAGGTTTTTTACTCAGAGAGCGGTTGGTGCATGGAATGCAGATACACTAGTGAAATTTAAGAGACTACTAGACAGGTCTATGGAGGAATTTAAGGTGGGGGGGTTATATGGGAGGCAGGGTTTAAGGGTCGGCACAACATTGTGGACCGAAGGGCCTGTACTGTGCTGTATGTTCTATGATTCTATGTCACCTCTTTCTAAGGATTAGATTTTTTTTGTGAACAGAGCTATCCCACCCCTTCTGCCTACCTGCCTGTCCTTTTGGTACAATGTGTGTCCTTGGATGTTAAGCTCTCAACTCTAATCTTCCTTCAGCAATGACTCAGTGATGCCTACAACATCATATCTACCAATTTCTAACTGCACCACAAGTTCATCTACCTTATTCAGTATACTGAGTGCATTCAAATATAAAACCTTCAGGCCGTATTTAACACCCTTTCTGACTTTGTCCCCATGCTGCACTGCAACTACACACTATATCTGCTCATATTACCAACTGCCCCATCCTCAGCCCTATCACTCTGGTTCCCATCCCCTTGCCAAATTAGTTTAAGCCATCCCCAACAGTCTCAGCAAAGGGTTCTGGGGGCCTGAATCAGACAACCCTGTAAAATCGTGGCACCCTACACAAGCCAGCACCCTATTCCTTTGCTGTCAGTCCTGTGCAAAACCATGTTCGAAACAGTTCAGTGATTGAATAGGCTAGGGCTTTTCTCTTTGTAGCAACAGGGGAGCCAGAGGTGTCTTGATAGAGGTGTATAAGATGATAAGTGGCATAGATAGAGTGGACAGCCAAAGACTTTTTCGTATGGTTAATAAATTAATGGTATTAGAGGGCTTAATTTTAAGGTGATTGTAGGAAAGTATTGGGGGAATATCAGAGCTATGTTCTTTGTACAGAGTGGTTGATACATGGAACGCACTGCAAGGGGTGGTGATAGACACAGATACATTGGGAAGATTCACAGCCATGCTTCAGTAAGCAGCATCATTTTAACACGTAAAAAATCTATTGATAACTCAGAATTGATGAACCTTGCATGGAAGACTTGGAACACAGGTACAGGTCCTCTTTACGAAGACAGAAGAGGGGGCAATGCACTGGTCTACAGGTATGATTGAAATGCAGAGGCCTTAGACTTCCATTCCCGACTATCCTGCTGGCGAACGTACAGTCTCTGGAAAATAAAATTAAAGACCTCAGAGCAAGATTGCTGTACCAGATGGACATCTGGGAAAGCTGGGGCTTTGCTTCATGGAAACAAGCCATTTAAGACACAGCACTGCAACTCAATGGCTCAATTCTCCGCGAAGACAGAATGGCTCAAGTTTTTAAAGACAGAGGAAGTAGAGTATGCTCTATGATTAACTCATGATGGTGCAAAAACATGACAGTTCTGTCTCAGTCCAGCTCAACCCACCTGGAACATCTAGCAGTCAAATATTGTCCATATTACCTCCTTGGGAGTTTTCTGCCATCATCCTGGTAGTGGTGTACATTCCACCTCAAGCTAACATCAGGCAGGCACTGAGGGAGCTGAGCAACATAATCAGCAGGTAGGAAGCTGCACACCCTGATGCCTTCCCTATCACTGTGAGAGATTTCAACCAGGACAACTTGACAAAGTCTCTGAACAACTACCACCGATATTTCACTTGTCAAACCAAAGGAGCCAACACACTTGACCACGGTTATACTACAATCAAGAATGCTAACCATGCCGTCCCACACTACACTTTGGAAAGTCGAATCACCCGGTTGTGCTTCTACTCCCAGCATATAGGCAGAGACTGAAAACCACAGTATCAGTGGTAAGGACCAAGAAGGTGTGGTCAAGGGAGGTGGAGGTGTCTACTTTGAGTTGGTGGACTGTACAATATTCAGAGATTGATCTTTGAGACTGAATGAATATGCCACAGTTGTCACTGACTTCATCAAGACTCATGCGGATAAATGTGTGCCGAACCAAAAGCTGTGGATCAACAAGGAAATTTGCAGTTTGCTAAGGGCTATATCTGTGGCATTCAAGACCAGTAATCCAGAACTATACAAGAAGTCCAGGTACAACCTATGGATGGCTATTTTAAGGGCAAGAAAACAATTGCAGTCGAGGCTAGAGATGGAATCATATGCATCTCAGCTCTGGCAGGGTTTGCAGGCCATTGCCTCCTACATACCAAACTGAACCATCTGGTGGGAGTGTTCAGGGACATCTTCAATCTCTCACTGCTGCAGTTGGAGGTTTCCAGCTGCTTCAAATGGGTGACAACCATACCTGTGCCCAAGAAGAGCAGGGTGAGCTGCCTCAATGACTCTCTACTATGATTAAGTGCTTTGAGAGGTTGGTCATCAATTTCTGCCTAAGCAAGGACCTGGACCCACTGCAGTTTGAGTATTGCCACAGTAGGTCTACAGTGGATGTAATCTCACCGGCTCTCCGCTCGGCCTTGGATCACCTGGACAATATTAATACATACATCAGGCTGCTGTTTATTGACTTCAGCTCAGTATTCAATACAATCATCCCCTCAGTTCTAATCAACAAGCTCCAAAACCTGGGTCTCTGTACCTCCCTCTGCAACTGGATTCTTGACTCCCTCACTGTGAGACCACAATCTGTGCAGATCGGAAATAACACCTCCTCCTCGCTGACAATCAACACTGGTGCACTTCAAGATGCATGCAAAGCCTACTGCTCTACTCTCTCTACACCCACAATTGTGTGTGGGTAGGCACAGTTGAAATGCCATCTATAAATTTGACACAACTGTTGTTGGCAGAACCTGAGATGGTGACGAGGAGGCATCCAGGAGCGAGATAAATCAGCTGGTTGAGTGGTGCCACAGCAACATCCTTGCAACTCCACGTCAGTAAGGTCATTATAGAGGGACCAGCAGTGGAGAGGGTGAGCAGTTTCAGGTTCCTGAGTCAATATCTCTGAGGATCTACTCTGGCTCAACATATTGATGTAATTACAAAGAAGGCATAATAGTGGCTATATTTCTTTCAGATCATAAGACCATAAGACATACAGTACTGTTCCAAAAGTCTTAGGTGCATATATACAGTGAGTATCCCAAAGACCTTTGCACAGTTCCTTAGTAATTATATGTATTGAACAGTACTCCTACTGTAAAAAAAACAGATTTCATGACAGCCGTGAGTGATGAAAAATCTAATTCTGATATGGGTCTATTGTGGACTGAAAGTGGGAAGAGGGCAGGGAGAGGGGAATCATAGTTGGGAAGAGAGAAAGGGAGTAGGAAGCACCAGAGAGACATTCTATAATGATCAATAAACCAATGTTTGGAATCAAGTGACCTTGCCTGGTGTCTCAGGGCTGGGTGTGACTGCACCCCCACCACTTCTCTGCCACCTGCCCCACACCGCTCCCACAGCAGTCCACCCTGACCAATCCTAACATGCTTTGCTCCTGCCAGTTTTACAGACTTGCTCTCTGCTCTACATTGACAAATACAGTGCTGTGCAAAGGTCTTAGGCACCCTAGCTATATAAATGTGCCTAAGACATTTTCACAGTACTGTTGGAACAGAATTAGACCATTCAGCCCAGTAACTCTGCTCTGCCATTTCATCATGGCTGATCCATTTTCCCTCTGAACCCCATTCTTCTGCCTTCTCCCTGTAACCTTTCCCTGCATAATCGAGAATCTATCAAGTTCCACTTTAAATATACCTAATGACTTAGCTTCCACAGCTGCCTGTGGTAACAAATCCCCCAGATTCACCACCCTCTGGCTAAATAAATATCTCCTCATCACCGTTTTAAATGGACATCCCTCTTTTCTGGTTCTATATTCCCCCCACCTCCATCTAGGCCTTTCAATATTCCATACATTTCAGTGAGATTTCCCTCTTTATTCTTGTCAATTCCATGAGTACAGGCTCAGAGCCAATTGAAACTCCTCATACAAAAACACTTTCATTCCTGTAATCATTTTCGTGAACCTCCTCTGAGCCCTCTCCAATGTCAGCACATCTTTTCTTAGATAAAGGGCTCAAAACTGCTCATAATACTCCAAGTGAGGCCTCACTAGTGCTTTATAAAGCTTCAACATTACAAGTCTGAGGAGAAATGGTATTTCACCAATGTCATTTGAAATTTCTACAGATGTACTTTGGAGAACATTCTAACTGGTTGTAGCACTGTATATTTTGGAGGGTCACTGCACAGGACAGGAAAAACCTGCAGAAAGTTGTAAACTCAGCATCCCTATCATGGGAACTAGCCTTCCCAGAAACCTCAAGACAATGCCGCAAAAGGGCATCATCAGTCATTAAGGACCCACATCACCTAGCACATGCCCTATTCTCATTGCTACCATCTAGGACAGGGGTTCCCACTATGGGGTCCATGGACCCCTACTTAATGGTATCGATCCATGGCATAAAGAAGTTGGGAACCCCTGATCTAGTAAGGAGGTAGAGGAACCTGAAGATGCACACTCAACATTTCAAGAACAGCTTCTTCCCCTCCACCATCAGATTTCTGAATGGACAATGAACCCATGAACTTTACCTCAATATTTTTCCTCTCTTTTTGCACTACTTAGTTATTTTTGTTGAATAGCCTTCTTATTGTAATTTATATCTTATTGTTATGTATTGCACTGTACTGCTGCTGCAAAACAACAAATTTCAGGACATATGTCAGTGATATTAATCCTGATTCTGAGATTCAAAACACCCTTAGATAGGCAAATGGATTAAGGAAAAAGTGGAGGGCTATGCGGGATGGAAGAGTTAGATCGATCTTTGAGTGCTTTAATAGGTTGGCACAATATGGCGGGCTGAAGGGCCTGTAGTGTGGTGTACTGTTCTATGTCTGTTCTTCAGCCAGCGCAGTTACTACCCAAGACCGTCAGAGAAGATCTAAAGAAGTAGCTTTTTAAGTAATCGGTTTGCTCTCTTTATAGTTCCTTGGTTTCACCAAGATGACAGCCCATAAAATATTATTGATAGGACAGACAATTCTGCAGATTTTTCATTCTGCTGCTCATCTATTTTTCTATTACAGTATTTAAACTGTGCTGGGCTCAAAGTGACAGTAATAAAGTATAAAAATATTCTGACCTGACAGCAAATCAGTCAAGCGCACAAATGTCTAACTTGTAAAATATATGATCGGTTCAAGAAGATTCAAACAAAAAGAAGATAAGGAAGTTGGCACAGTTCAATGTAAATAAATATGTTCCGGGGCTGAAGGCAGCCGTGGTGTGAGTATGAACATCTCTTTGGTACTTTCCAGTATCATTTCAGTCAGCGTTTCGGTCCTGAGTGTTACGTTTTGTAACTCCAAAACATAAAACTAATTTAAAAGAAAAATGTGGAGAGCCCAGAATACGAGTCTAACCTTGTTTTTTACTTTAAGTGAGGTGTGCACATATCACATGGTGGCATGATGAGGTATCCCATTCATGTAATTTACATATAACTTGTAATATATTATGTAAATGAACAAGAATATTTAATATTTAAATATTACTCAAATATTACTGAAATGTTAAATACGCAACACTCCCTGCTTAGCGGTAAACTGCAACTTAGTAGAGAATGTATCTCAACAGTATACCGTATAATACAACTGCCAGATAGACATCCACAGCATAATAAAATTTCAGTTGTCACATTCAGGTCTAAAGCTTCAATCACTGTGGTGGCTTTCTTACTCTTACGAGGTAAGGTCTTTCCTGACTTAGGGGATCGCTCTGCTTGAGCAGTGAGACTTGGGTCTGTGAGACAATCTCAGGTTCTGGGGCCTGCTCTGTGGTGGATGTGGGAGTTGGCTCTGGGACTGCAGGAAGTGGTCCTGACATCTCTGGACAACTTTCTTCTCCAGCAGTTGACGTTGCTCTCCTCAACTTATCGATGTGCATCATAAAGTGTGAGTGCAGTGTCTGACGTTACCATTTCCTTTACCCAACAAGCCACACTGCTCAGCAACCCACCTATTTAGCACAAGCCTAATCACAGGGCAGTTTACAATAACCAATTAATCTACTAACCGGTACATCTTCGGATTGTGGGAGGAAACCAGAGCACACGGAGGAAACTCACGGGGAGAATGTACGTATGCCTTCCGGATGGCGCGGGAAGTGAACTCCGAAATCCGGAATGCCCCTATCCTCCCACGTACGTACACTCAGCTAATTTCTCCCTTTCCTGCCCCTGCCTGTCCTCTGTGGATTCTCCCTACGCTGTAACTTGCTTCCTCAGAGAGGGTTTGAGCATGGTCACCAGTCAGAAATATTAATGTAGACACATCTACTGCAGGCCATAATTCCCCTGTGCCTGATCATTAAGGACCCTCACCAGCTGGGATATGCCCTCTTCTCATTACTACCACCAGAGATGAACAATTTAGGAACATTTTCTTCCCCTCTGCTATCCGATTTCTGAATGGTACAACAACCTATAAATTCTACCTCACTATTCAAGTTTTGTAACTGTATATATATATATATATATTCATGATATTTATTTTAGCTTAGAGTAATTTTTTACATTTTGCAATGTACTGCACCACAAAACAATAAATTTCATAACACATATCAGTGATAATAAACCTGATTTTGATTGTAAATTTGATTACTTACCTTAACTCAGCCATTACATCTAGGTGTGAGTTCAACATCCTTGTAAACCTGGGAAAAGAATTTGCCTTCATGAACATAGATGAGGGAGTTCCCTATTCCAGTCCCTGCACACCAGCTTATATAACACCCAGGCAGAAAACATTTCTGAAGTACTCTGACTCTCAAGATGAAGCCTTACTTACTGCTAATGTTCTGAAGGTCATATAACACCACAGCACACCTAGTGTGCGCCAGACTATTATTCTGCCTATCCCATCTGCACATGGACCCGTAGCTCTTGATGCCACTCCTCCCCCACCAGTCCATGTAACTATCCAATTTTCTCTTAAATGTTGAAATTGAACCCACATCCACCACTTTCTGCTGGCATCTTCTTCCACACTCACCACCCTCTGAGTGAAGTTCCTTCTCACGTTCCCCTTAAACATTTCATCTTTCACCCTTAACCCATGACCTCTAGTTCTAGCACAAACACAAGAAAATCTGCAGATGCCAAAGCAACACACACAAAATGCTGAAGGGCTTTGGCCCAAAACGTCAACTGTACTCTTTTCCATAGATGCTGCCTGGCCTGTTGAATTCCTCCAGCACTTTATGTGTGTTACCGCTAGTTCTAGTTTCACCCAACCATAGTAGAAAAAGCCTGATTGTATTTACCCTGTCTATACCCCTCATAATTTTAAACACTTTTATCAAATCTCCCCTCATTCTGCTACTCCATGGATAAAGTCCTAACCTATTCAAACTTTCCCCTGTTCCTTCTTCACCTTTCCTGCCTATCACCTCCCTGCCTCCCCTCCCCCACCCCCTTATCTTTCCCCTTACTGGTTTTTCACCTGGAACCTACCAGCCTTCTCCTTCCCACCCTCCCCCCACCTTCTTTATAGGGCCTCTGCCCCTTCCCTCTTCAGTCCTGACGAAGAGTTCCGGCCCGAAACGTCGACCGACCTTTTCCACGGATGCTGCCCGACCTGCTGAGTTCCTCCAGCGTGTTGTGATTGTTGCTTTGACCTCAGCATCTGCAGATTATTTTGTGTTTACGATTCCCTATAACTCAGGTCCTCAGGTTTTCTGGGAAGTTCTGCAGTTCTAAACCACAAACATTTAACTCAGATTAGGCTCTGTTTAAACGTGTTCCTGCTCCAGTGTGACCTTTCTTTTACCATTTAATATTAGATTTCCTGGCAGCTAAAGTCCAGAGAAGGGTTTGGTGTGGTGTCATTCACTCAGATAGTTTAAGGCGGTGTTCTCTTTTCCGAGCTATTCAAAGTTCAAGGCAAATTTACTATGAAAATATGTATATGTTACCGTATAAAAGCTTGAGATTCATTTTCTTAACAACCATTTACAGGAAAAATAAAGAAATACAATAGAGCTTATGAAAAACTATGCATCAGCAGAGATTGACAAACAAGATAAATTGTGTAAATAAGAAATAATACTGAGAACGTGAGTTGTCTAGAATCCTTGAAAGTGAGCCTTTAGGGTGTTGAGTCGGTTCAGAGTTGAGGTGAGTGAAGTTATCCATGCCAGTTCAAGAGCCTGATGGTAGAAGGCTAATAACTGTTCTGAACCTGTTGGTGTGGCAGCAGCAAGAAGAGAGTATGGTCTGAATGGTGGGTGTCTTTGATGATAGGCGCAGCTTTCCTGGGGTAGCTCTCCGTGTAAAAGTGCTCAGTGGCAGGGAGGGCTTTGCCTGTGATGGACTAGGCCGTGTCCACCACTTTCTGTAGACTTGTCCATTCCTGGGCATTGATGTTTCCATGCCAGGCCGTGATGCAACCAGTCAGGGTACTCGTTACTGTGTGTATGTTTTTAGTCTGATTTCATCAGAACACTTTGGTAAAATGAGGTTAAATGTTCCTGTTCATTGTGCTGACTTAGTAGTGATCCATTATCAAATCTCATCCTCTCATCCCTTCCTGCACACCACAATTATCATTCCAGGAAGAGAATTACGGAAGGTTTTAAAATGAGGACCAATCCACTTCACATTCCCTTTTGTACACGGGCCATGTTTTGTCTTCCTCATCCCTCCCTGGCAAATTCCTTACACAGAGTTGCTCAGAGTTATGTCCAGATTGTTTGGAGCCATGGAGTCACAGAGCCATAGAGCACTACAGCACAGAAACAGATCCTTTGGCCCGTCTAGTGCGTGCCGAACTATTGTTCTCCCTCGTCCCACCGATCTGCACCTAGGTCATAGCCCTCTGTGCCCTTCCCCTCTGTGTATTTATCCAAACTTCTCTTAAACATTCCAATCAAAACCACATTCACCGCTTCGCTGGCAGCTCATTCCACTCTCGCGCCGCCCTCAGAGTGAAGAAGCTGCCCCTTCACCCTTAACCTTTGACCTCTAGTTCTAGTTATTTAAATTTAAAGTGAAAATGCGGCCAATGTGGGTCAGTGAGGGCAGCACAGTGTGGTGCTGTAGATCTTGCAGCTGTCTCACCACTCCAGCAGCACAAGTTCGATCTTGACCTGGGGGGCTCTCTGTCTGGTGAAAGTACAGTTCTCCCTGTGGCCACTTGGATATCCTCCGGATACTCTGGTTTCCTCCCACATGACAACCATGTAAGAGTTGCAGGCTAATTGACGCCTGTGAGTCAATACTAGTGTGCAGGCGAGTGGTAGAACCTGCAGGAGGAGAGTGAGAGGATGGGGAGAATAAACAGATTAGTACAAATATGTCTTTGACAATCGGTGAGAAGGCAGTGGGCCCATTTCTGTGCTGTACTTAACAATCCAACAAACTAAAATTGTTAATGAAAATTAAAAGATGATGGAATTCTGAAATTATAAAATGCAGAAAATGCTTGAAACACTCAATAGGTCAGACAGCATCTGTGAAAAGAGAAATAGTGTTCCAGATCTGACTCCATCAGAAGCATCCTGCAATTGAACTGTGAACTGTTTCTCTCCCCACAGATGTTGCCTGTTTCCAGCACTTTGTATATAGAACACAGAACACTACAACACAATACAGGCTCTTTGGCCCACCATGTTGTGCCGACCTTTTCACCTCCTCTAAATTTAATCTAATCCTTCCCTCCCATATAGTCCTCCATTTTTCAATCGTCCGTGTGCTTATCTAACAGTCTCTTAAATGGCCCTAATGTCTCTGCCTCTCTCACCACTCTGGTTCTCTACATGTTTTTCTCTAACTAGAATATTGTCACCATTTGTTTTTAATGCCTGCCCTGCAGCTATGCTAAACAAAGCTTGTAGTTTAATGTTGAAATTAAATTCATTATAAGTACGTATATGTCACCATATACTACTCTGAGATTCATTTTCTGCAGGCATTCAGAGTAAACTAAGAATCCCAATAGAATCAATGAAAATTACACACAAAGGTTGACAAACAACCAACGTGCAGAAGAAAACAAACTGTGCAAGTTCATAGACAGATAATACTGAGTGTATAATAAATGATAATGTGTACCATAATAAATAATCTCAGTGGGATGAAATAAATTTGGATCTAGTCATTCATTCCTAATGAACTATGATGCAGAACTCCCTTGACATGAGTCAGACATCACTGGGACTTGGGATTTTGTCCAACCACTGTAAATGTAACAAAATAGAAGGCCGGGCAGCATCTGTGGAGAGAGGAGATGTGTGTCTGTGTAAAGCACTGTAGAGTTACACTGCAAATCTGCTAATCCAGTGTCTTGAGTTAATAATCCAGGGATACAAGCTCATGTTCTACCGAGGGACTGCAGATTGTCACAAATTAAATCCTGTTCATTATCCCTATTGCTCTCCTTCAGCTAGTGAATCAGTTTATCTCCTCAGAAGGACACTAAAATTAGAGTCATAGAGCACTTTAATACAGAAACAAGCTCTTCAGCCCATCTAGTCTGTGCCAGACTCTTATTCTGCCTCATGCCATTCACACACACCTGGACCATAGCCCTCCAAAACCCTTCCATCCATGTAGATATCTAAATTACTCTTAAATCTTGAAATCAAACCTGTGATACCATTTCTACTGGTAGTTCGTTCCATACTCTCACTGTCTTCTGAGTGAAGAAGATTCCCCTCATGGTTCCCTTAAATAATTCACCTTTCAGCCTTAAACCATGACCTCTAGTTCGTGTCTCACCCAACCTCCATGAAAAAAGCCTGTTTGCTCTTACCCTATGTACACCCTCACATTTGTGTATACCTCTATCAAATCTCCCCTTATTCGCCTACATTCAAAAGAATGAAGTCCTAACCTAATCATCCTTTCCCTATAACTCAGGTCCTCAAGTTCCAACAAGATCCTTGTCAATTTTCTCTCACTCTTTCAATCTTATTGACACAAAAGGGCACAGCATGTACTCTGGATGGGGACTTCACCGTCCATTACCAAAAGAGGCTCGGTAACACCACCACTGACCGAGCTGGCTGAGGATGTCTGTGGCTGGCAGCAAGCAGACTGATGAGAGGGATGAACATCCCTGAACTCATGAAGTCCCCTGAAGAGCCAATGATCATTGCTGTCCATTGGTCCTGCCTGCAAATTGGCCACCACACGTAGGCTGAGAATTCTTCCTGGTCTGCGTTCTGTGAATACATGTGCTTCCTTTCTATGTTAAAAACCTTCATTCATTTTTGTTCTTTGGGCAGGAAGAAGAACTGAGGAAAAGTGGAGAGGCCAAGTACGCACATTTAGGGGATGACCTCCACGTGCTGATTGAAGTCTTTGTCCCAGCTGGAGAGGCATATTCACGCATGAGCCACGCCCTGGAGGAGGTGAAGAAGTTCTTGGTTCCAGTAAGTTCCCTGGTCTTTAACACGCTCGCTTCTGTCGCTGCCTCACTGTAGTGTCTCCTCCTGCAGTGACAACACGCAAATTAGAGATCTCTGAAGTAGTTGTTCTTTTCTGTTAGTGATCGCGGGCTAATGCGCCAACTGGCACCTACGGGGTGCTCCCGTGGAGTCACTGTTGCTACCTTGAACTTAATGAGCCACAGGAATTTGGCAAGGTGATGAACAGTGATGTGGGAGGCTGGGTGGCAGAAGGGTTGCTGCACACAGGAGACTGAAGAGGTGGAGCAATGTTGCGGTGCTGTAGAGTTTAACTTAATCATACAGAGGGAGACCACTCAGCCCATTGAGTCCCTTCCAGCTCCCAGAGCAATGCCACTCCCCACGAATTTTCCCTGTGACCTACTCCCATTAACTTCAAAAGCTTGAAGATTAGCTTTATTTGTCACAGGTACATGGAAATATCAGTGACCAGTGCAGTCGGAATATGTGCTGGTGCGGTCCTCAAGTGGTGCCATGCTTCTGGCAGCAACACAGCATGCCCGCAGGTCACTAACCCTAATCCATATGCCTTTGCAATATGGGAGGAAACCAGAGCACCTGGTCACAGGGAGAATATACAGACTCCTTACAAGGGAGTGGTGAGAATTGAACCCTGACTGCTGGGTTACACTAACAGTGCCGCCCCAACATCAACACCACTCCAATAGTTCTTCCACTAGGATCAACTTAGAGTGGCTATTAATCTACTGACCACACACCTTAGGAATATTGGAGGAAACCCGCACAGTGACAGAATGAATGTGTTAGCTTGAAGCACGTGGGGTCAGTATCAAACTAGCGTCACTGAAGCTGTAAAGCAGCTGAACTACCTGCTGCACCACTGTGCCATACCTCATTGTTAGTGATTTTGTTGGTTGCTTAGAGAAGGTTAGGGGAGATCTACCAGGAGTGCTGCCTGGATTAGAGAGCATGTCTTATGAGGACAGGTTGAGCGAGCCAGGCCTTTTCTCTTTGGAGCGAAGGAGGAAGAGGGATAACTTGATAGAGGTGTAGAAGATGAATTGAATTGAATTGACTTTATTTCTTACATCCTTCATATACATGAGGAATAAAAAGGTTTACATTATGTCTCTGTCTAAATGTGCAATGTACAATTTGTAGTAATTTATAATAGATAGTATGTACAACAGGATAGTCAATATAACAGAAATACAGTTGTGTCAGCATGAATTAAACAGTCTGATGACCTGATGGAAGAAGCTGTCCTGGAGTCTGTTGGTCCTGGCTTTTATGCTGCGGTACTGTTTGCCGGATGGTAGCACCTGGAGCAGTTTGTGGTTGGGGTGACTCCGGTCCCCAATGATCCTCCGGGCCCTTTTTACACACCTGTCTTTGAAAATGTCCTGAATAGTGGGAAGTTCACATCTACAGATGCACTGGGCTGTCTGCACCACTCTCTGCAGAGTCCTGCGATTGAGGGAAGTACAGTTCCTATACCAGGCAGTGATGCAGCCAGTCATTGTGCCCCTATAGAAAGTTCTTAGGATTTGGGGGCCCATACCAAACTTCTTCAACAGTCTGAGGTGAAACAGGCGCCGTTGTGCCTTTCTCACCACACAGCTGGTATGTACAGACCACGCAAGATCATCAGTGACGTTTATGCCGAGGAACTTAACGCTGTTCACCCTCTCAAACCCAGATCCATTGATGTCAATAGGGGTTAGCCTGTCTCCACTCCTCCTGTAGTTCACAACCAGCTCCTTTGTTTTTGCCACATTAAGAGAGAAGTTGTTTTCTTGACACCACTGTGTCAGGATGATGACTTCTTCTCTGTAGGCTGCCTCGTTATTATTTGAGATTAGGCCAATCAGTGTAGTGCCGTCAGCAAATTTAATTAGCAGATTGGTGCTGTGGGTGGCAACACAGTCATGGATATACAGGAAGTAAAGGAGGGGGCTTAGTACACAGCCCTGAGGGGCACCAGTGTTGAGTGTCAGAAGGACAGAGGTGAGGGAGCCCACTCTTAGCATCTGCCGGCAATCCGACAGGAAGTCCAGGATCCAGCTACACAAGACAGGGTGAAGGCTGAGGTCTCTGTGCTTCTTGTTGAGCCTGGAGGGAGTTATGGTGTTGAATGCGGAACTGTAGAGCAAGAACAGCATTCTCACATAAGCATCCTTCATTTCTTCAGATGTGTAAGGACGGTGTGTAGACTGTGTGACAATTATTAAGGATGAGGTTTCGGGGTACTTGCGGGCGCATAATAAAGTAGGCCAAAGTCAGCATTATTTCCTTAAGGGAAAACCTTGCCTGAAAAATCTGTTGGAATTCTTTGAGGAAATAATTTGCAAAATAGAGAAAGGAGAGTCAGTGGATGTTAGAAACATAGAAAACCTATATTGATTGTACATGAAAAGGATGTTTCCATTAGTGGGAGAGTCTGGGATCACAGGACACAGTGTCAGACTAGAAGGACATCCCGTTAGAACAGAGGTGAGGAGGAATGTCTTTAGCCAGGGAGTGATAGAAACATAGAAAACCTACAGCACAATACAGGCCCTTTGGTCCACAAAGCTGTGCCGAACATGTCCTTACCTGAAAAATTACCTAGGGTTACCCGTAGCCCTCTATTTTTCTAAGCTCCGTGTACCTATCCAGGAGTCTCTTAAAAGACCCTATTGTATTCGCCTCCAACACCGTCGCCAGCAGCCCATTCCATGCACTCCCACTCTGTGCGTAAAAAAAAACTTACCCCTGACATCTCCTTTGTACCAACTTCCAAGCACTTTAAAACTGTGCCCTCTCGTGCTAGCCATTTCAGCCCTGGGAAAAAGCCTCTTACTATCCACACAATTATTTTATGCACCTCTATCAGGTCACCTCTCATCCTCCGTCGCTCCAAGGAGCAAAGGCCAAGTTCACTCAACCTATTCTCATAAGGTATGCTCCCCAATCCAGGCAACATCCTATACCCTTTCTATGGTTTCCACGTCCTTCCTATAGTGAGGCAACCAGAATTGAGCATAGTACTCCAAGTGGGGTCTGACCAGGGTCCTATATAGCTGCAACATTACCTCTCGGCTCCTAAACTCAATCCCACAATTGATGAATGCCAATACACTGTATTCCTTCTTAACCACAGAGTCAACCCGCGCAGCAGCTTTGAGTGTTGAGTGTTGTTTACTTGGATTTTCAGAAATTCTTTGACAAGGTGCCACACATGAGGCTGCTTAACAAGAAAAGAGTCCATGGTATTACAGAAGAGATACTAGCATGGATGGAAGATTGTCTGACTGGCAGAAGGCAAAGAGTGGGAATAAAGAGGCCCTGTTCTGGTTGGCTGCCAGTGACTAGTGGTGTTTTGTTGCAGTTGGTATTGGGACCACTTCTTTCCACGTCATATGCCAACAATTTGGATGATAGAATTAATGGCTTTGAGGCCAAGTTTGCAGATAATACCAAGATAGGTGGAGTGGCAGGTAGTGTTGAGGAAGCAGGGAGTCTACAGATGGACTTAGATTGGGAGAATTGGCAAAAAAGTGTCAGTTAGAACAGTGGTCCCCAACCTTTTTTGCAACGCAGGCCGGTTTATTATTGACAATATTCTTGCGGACCGGCGGACCCGGGAGTGGGGGTAAGGTTGCCAACAGACAAGAGTAGCAGTCAAATACATTGTGTTTACCCTGAGAAAGACTACAATGACCATGAAGCCTTGTGCGGCCACCAGTGCGCATGCGTCACCTGCGCATGCGTGTACATGCCGATGTTTTTCTACAAGTCGTTTTTGGCGATTCTGTTCGGGGCGGGGGGGTGTTAATCACGACCGGAATATAGGTGATAAGTGGCTAATACACTCAATTTCGTGTCCAAAGGGGTTTATCTAATGAATTTAATATTAAACACACAGCGCATATTTTCCTCGCATGAATACAGTGATAGGTCAATTATCAGGGGAGGACAGGGGAGCTTGAAGTAAGTGTTGAACGAACTTCCAGTAGAAGTGGTAGAGGCAGGTTCAATATTATCATTTAAAGAAAAATTGGATAGGTATATGGACGGGAAAGGAATGGAGGGTTTTGGGCTGAGTGCAGGTCGGTGGGACTAGGTGAGAGTAGCGTTCGGCACGGACCGGAAGGGCAGAGATGGCCTGTTTCCATGTTGTATTTGTTATATGGTTATATAAGTCAATAGCATCATAACATTTTAAGTAACGTTTGGGTATTAAACACAGCATATATTTTCCTTGTATGAACATATAAAATCATTGCAACACACCAATATTGCTGAATCAGTGGGAGCCCTGGGCTTGTTTCCCTGCAACAAGACGGTGCCATCAAGGGGTGACGAGAGACAGTGATACTCGAAGGGGGTTCCTTATGTCCAGTCTATTCCGCAATTTAGTTTTTGTTGCATTCATTGCAGAGATATGTTGGAAATGGAAGCAACGTTTTCAGTGCTTTCGTGGCTATCTCAGGATATTCAGCCTTGACTTTGATCCGGAATGCCGGCAGAGATGTTATGTCAAAGATATTTTTCAGCCCGTCGTCATTTGCAAGCTCGAGGAGTTGATCTCCTTCCCGCGCTGACATGGATGACGCGCGGGTAATGACCTCGCGTACGTTCAAGTTCAACAGTGGGTGTGACAGGGAATGAGGAAAGGTGCAGCTGATTACTATCACCAAATCATATTGTTTCCTCGTGGCCCGGTAGCACATGCTTTGCAGCCCGGTGATTGGGGGCCGCTGAGTTAGAATATAGTGTAGGGAAGTGCGCTTCCTGCACTTTGGTGGAAGAAATAAAGGAATAGACTTATTTTCTAAACAGGGAGAAAATTCAAAAAACAATTGCAAAGCTACTTTGGAGTCCTTGCGCAGGTTTCCCTAAAGGCTAACTTACAGGTTAGGTTAGTGGTCAGGAAGGCAAATGCAATGTTAGCATTCATTTCGAGAGAAATAGAAACAAGGGTGTGATGCTGAGGCTTTAGAAGACATTGGTCAGACCACACTTGGAATATAACAAGCAGTTCTGGGCCCGTTATCAAAGGAAAGATGTGCTGGCATTGGAGCTGCTGAAATGAATACAAAACCAACATTTTTTAACGTGAAGTTAACTGTGAAACAAAGTCATGAAGCACTGCTCACATTTTTGTTTCAAAAGCTGAATTTTCATGTCAAATTTGGGCAGCGTGTTAATTAGTTCACATTTACAGTTCAGACCTCTATTATTATAAGCAGGATAGGTGGCATAGTGGTTAGTCTAATGCGTTACAGTGCCAGTGATTGGGGTTTAATTCGCCCTGTTGTTTGTAACAAGTTTGTACGTTCTCCCTGTGACTGTGGGTTTCCTCCGGGTGCTCGAGTTTCCTCCCACATTGCAAGGTCATACGGGCTATTAGGGGCTAGTAAGTTGTGCCCATGCTGTTTTGGCGCTGGAAGCGTGTTGACACTTGCGAGCTATCCAGCACATGTTTGGACTGTGGCGATCATTGACGCAAACAGCGCATTTCACTGTGTGTTTAACGTACACGTGACAGATAGAGCTAATCTTTAGGATGATGCCAGAATTATTAGTGCAGAAAAGCAACCTCCTTTCTCAGCTTCCACTCCAGTCCATCTGATGTCATTTACCTCAGCCATCCTTTCCCCTCCACTGTAGATAGCCATGTCTCTTTGATCTCCTCAGAATCCTGCTTTCAAACACGTCTCACTGCAGAAAGACAGTTCTCACATTCAGTGGGCCACCCTCAGCAATTTCCAACTTGTCCAACCTGACGTCAGCATCAAACACACCTTGCCTTTTGCTCCCCGCTCCCCTCTCCCCTGGTAGCATTTCAGAGAGAAACCGTTCCATCTCCACTCATATGTACTCCCTGTCTCATGACATCTTCCTGTGTAACTACAGGGGATTTTTACACCTGCCATTCTGCCTGCTGCTTTCCCAGTGACCAGGGACATAAATATTCCGTACAGGTGAAGAGACCTGTGTAACTAAAGACTCAGTTTAAAGACTCTACAAGTCATGCATTATTTAGTTATTTATTTTTATTTATTATTTGCACAATTTGTTTGCAATTTGCACTTTAGATGTTTGTCAGTCTTTATGTACAGTTTTTCAAAAAATCTATTGTATTTCCTTATTTTTCTGTAAATGTCTGAAAGAAAATGTATCTCAAGGTAGTATATACATACTTTGATAAAGAGTTTACCTTGAACTTTCAGGCAATTTACTTGCACTGCTTCCAAATGACTATTAAATCCAGGTGCTATCGATGTGCTCCCTACTACATTGGAGAAGCCAATTGAAGATTGCTTGCCCTGATTGTGGAACATTCAGTCTACAGGGGTGGTCCTGAGGTTCATTACTCTGGGCCTGTCAGTTTAGTTCCCCACCTACCTCTTTTTGACCTCCCATAATGTTCCAGTGAAGCTCAATGTAAACTTAAGTAAGACCCTCTCATTTTCTTGGTACACTACAACCTTCAAGGCTTACCACAGAATTTAACCATCTCATGTACGGAGCATTTACTGTCAAATGATTAGGAGTATTTAGTACTTCAGAATCAAAATCAGATTTATGATCACTGACATATGCCATGAAATTTCTCGTTCTGAGGCAATACATTAAATAACAAAAAGGGAATATATATTTTAAAATGTAAGTAAGTAGTGCAAAAATAGTGAAGTAGTGTTCACAACAGGAATTCTGCAGATGCTGGAAATTCAAGCAACACACATAAAAGTTGCTGGTTGACGCAGCAGGCCAGGCAGCATCTCTAGGAAGAGGTGCAGTCGACGTTTCAGGCCGAGACCCTTCGTCAGGACCCTTGTAGTGTTCACCGTCTGTTCAGAAATCTGATAGCGGAGTGGAAGAAGCTGTTTCTAAATCGCTGGGTATGTCTTCAAGTTCCTGTACCTTCCTCTCGGATGGAAGCCACCTTTCTGAGGCATTGCCTTTCAAGATGTCTTCGATGGCAGGGAGGCTAGTGTTCGGCGCCTTCCTGGGATTTTAGAAATAATTATCCTTTCGTTATTGACATCCCTCCAGCCATCCATTCGCCACCCTCTCTCAGCCAACACCACCATTGTGCATTGTGCTTGTGCTAGTCACTCTTCCTTTACTTCCACCGTGTCACATTCCTTCTCCCAGATAAATCCCCCCCACACCCTCAAAGTTGCTGCACAAATTGATAGAGTTTTTAAGAAGATGTACGCTGTATTATCCTTCATTAGCCAGGAGAATTCAGTTCAACAGCCATGAGGTAACTCTGGTTAGACCACACTTGGAGTATTGTGTTCATTTCTAATTGCCTCATTATAGGAAGGATGTGGAAACTTTAGAGAGTGTGCAGAGGAGATTTACCAGGATGCTGTCTGGATTAGAAAACATATCAGGATAGGTTAAGCTATGGCATTTATCTTTGTAATGAAGGAGAATGAGAGGAGACTAGATAGAAGTGCGGAAAATGATAATGCACTTCTCAGTGAGGCATAGATAGAATGGACTGCACCAACTTCTCCGAGAGCAAAATGGCTAATACAAAACAAGATAATTTTAAGATGATTGGAGGAAAGTATTGGGTGGGGGGGGGGGAATGTCAGAGGTAGGTATTTTTACACAGAGAGTGGTGGGTGCGTGGAGCACATTGTCAGGGGTGATCGTAGAGGTAGTTACATCAGGGACATTTAAAGGACTCTTAGGTAGGCACATGGATGATAGCTAAATGGGGGGCTATGTAGGAGGGAAGGTTTAGTTTGATCTTGGTGTAGGTTAAAGGGTTAACACAACATTGTGGGCCGAAGGGCCTGTACTGTGCTCTACTTCTGTGTTCTTTATCTCTAATGAAGTGTCTTTGACCTGAAGCATTATCTCTATGCCTCACCCCACTGATGCTGCCTGACCTGCTGAAGAATTCCGAGATTCTCTGTGTCGAGAGGAATCCGTATCAAACAAGTGGGCAGCGCAGCTAGCAGGACCATGGCCTGTCAGTCCCAGAGAGACAGGTTCAGCTCTGACCTGAGCGGAGTTTGCACCTTTTTATTGTGACCGCTTGGGTTTCCTTCAGATTCTCTGGTTCCTCGCATGTTGGTTAATGAGTTAATTTGCTGCTGTAGTGTGTAGGTGAGTGAAAGAATGTGGCAGTGAGATGCGAGGAGAATTAACAAATAGGATCAGTGTAACTGGGTGGTTGACGGTCGGCACAGCCTGATGTGGGCACAAGAGCCTGTTTGCATGCACCATCTCTTTATGTCTCTGGACTTACAGTTTGGTGTGTCAGTTAGATTAATCAGAAGGTGACAGTTCCTCTTCTAGGAGAAACCAAAAGCACAGACCATTAATATGGGATCGTCTCTAATAAGTCAAATCACTTCGAGTGAAACTCCTTCTCCTCGGAGAGCATTGGAATTGTTTTATTAATGTCGAATGTACCAAAATACAATTAAAAGCTTACCTTGCACACTGTTTATATAGATCAGATCATTACACAGGAGATGCTGCAGATGTTGAAAATCTTTGTTTGTGTTGCTCAAATCACTGCACAGTGCGTTGAGGCAGAACAAGATGAAACAATAACAATGCAGAATAAAGTGTAACAGCTATAGGGGAAGTGAAGTTCAGCAAAACAATAAGGTGCATGTGAGACCTGCCGCCCTGTGGAATGGGTGAGGTGACTGGTAGCAAGAGGAAGCTGGATAAGAAGAGGGAGGGGAAATGAAAAAGGACCTAGTGCTGTCCTGGCGTATATGACGAATAAACTCTTCTTGGGCTTCCAGCCGGTTACAGGTATCAATTATAATTGATGTTTTGATGACAAACTCTGCCACCTTCATCAGGAATCAACCCTGATGGAAGGGAGAGGAAATGTTGCTATGACTGATGTATAGTAAGGTCAGAATGGAGACATTGGGCTGAATGGTCTCTTTTTATGCTGTATGCAGAGTGGCTACTGAGTGCACGTTTGTGGTCTCTTGCTGCTATAGATGATTCACTCCAAGGTTTGACAGTTGTTCATTCAGCCATGCTTTTCTGCACACCACTGTTGTAACAAGTGGTTATGTGAGTTACTGTCACCTTCCTGTCAGCTTGAACCAGTCTGACCATTCTCCTCTGTATTAACAATGCGTTTTTGCCCACAGAATTGCTGCTGACTGGTTGTTTTTGTTTTTCACACCATTCCTCTGTAAATTCTAGAGACTGTTGTGCATGAAAATCCCAGATCAGCAGTTGCTGAGATACCCAAACCACCCTATCTGGCACCAACAATCAGTCTATGGACAAAATCACTTAGATCACATCTCTTCCCCATTCTGATGTTTGGTCTGAACAACAACTGAACCTCTTGACCATGTCTGCATGCTTTTATGCATTGAGTTGCTGCTTCACGACTGGCTGATTAGATTTCTGCATTATTGAACGAGTGTACAAGTGTACCTAATAAACTGGACACTGAGTGTATACCTTTGTGTACTTGCAGGTAAAACAGTGAAATAACTTGCACTGAGAAATTACTAATTTGCACTCGTGGCTGATCTAATTCTTGACAACACCCCCAGTGTTGTCCCTCCCCTTAATTTATTTCTCAGACAAAATAGATGTGGTAAGGTAAACAGAACGAAATCTCTGTGCTGCAAGTATTCTTAAATCAGTGTGGGCTTGGTGGTAATAGCACTTCTCACAAGCCCCTCCACACACACCCCCACCTCCTCACTGGCAGAATATTACAGATCTATCTCCCTCTCCTCCTGAGTATGCTGACATACTGGTATGTCAGAGCACCAATAATCTGCAGCCCTGCAGTAATGCTCCAGAGCATATTAATTAAATCCCATCGTAGTGGCTGAGAAATTCAATTCTGTTAATTGCATAAATGAGGAATTAGAAGATGTATTAGTTATTAGTCTTGGTGCCCATCAGATTTTCAGAACATTTTAAGTATCTTAAAATTTGTTCTTTTCTAATTCAACAGCAAGAGGTTTCCTCAAACGCATTACGTATTGAATATCATAACAAATTGCCTGATTATATAAAGAATAAAGTACAGTAAGAGAGAAAATAGTTAATAAAGTAGTAAAAGAGAGAAAATAATACTAATCAACCAGTCACTAAGCTACACCACACAGTATCCTGACAGAGAGAAATGCAAGTGTCCGACATCTTTTCCAGTCTCTCGCTCCCTCCTTCTTCCTCTCTCTCTCCCTCTCTCTTTTCTCTTTCTCCCCCTCTCCCCCCTCTCCCCCTCTCCCCCTCTCCCCCTCTCCCCCTCTCCCCCTCTCCCCCTCTCCCCCTCTCCCCCTCTCCCCTCTCCCCCTCTCCCCCTCTCGCCCCTCTCGCCCCTCTCCCCCCTCCCCCTCCCCCCTCCCCCCTCCCCCCTCCCCCCTCCCCCCCTCCCCCCTCCCCCCTCTCCCCCACCCCCTCACTCCTTCACTCCCTCTCCCCATCTCCCTCTCTCCTTCCCCTTCTCCCTCCCTTGCCCCCCCCGTCTCTCCCTCCCTCCCACTGTTACCACGTGGCAAACCAGCCTCAGAGAAGGTAGCCCTCTTAATGCCCTTTAAGACCCTTTCAAAAAAATAACAATTTTGACCCCAGTACCTCTCCATCCTGTTATGGTACCAGCCTGTACCTTCTTATCTCTTGCAACATTTGGCCCAGTACGAGAGGGCTTAATTTGAGGGTAATTGGAGGAGAGTGCAAGGGGGATGTCAGAGGTAGTTTTGTTTTAAATACATGGACTGGTGGATGTGTGGAACATGCTGCCAGTGTGGTGGTAGAGGCAAGTTGCATAAGGTGCATTGAAGAGGTTGAAGCATTATTGTTAACACTAATATTACAATACTAAATCACAATTGAATAATTCCTGAATATTGCAAGCAATGGGTTTATTAAGAGCTTGGAATCAGGGCACTGGAGTAGGATTGAAAAGCACCATCCTCTGGCTTTGAAGAAAGACTGTGGGCGTAACAATGGAGCTGTGCGCTATAAACTGAACCAAACTCACATCAGGGCCATGCACTACACTGGTAAATTGATATGTTATTGTTTTATTTATCAAAGTACAATGAAAAACCTGTCTCGCACACTGATAATGACAGATCAATTCATTACAATGGTGGACTCAGGTAGTGGCGTGTCAAACAGTAACAGAATGCAGAATAAAATGTTACAGTCACAGAGAGAGTGCAATACAGGTAGACAATGATGTCTGAGGGAAAGATTGTGAAGTTAAGAATCTAAAGAATAATTCAGTTATCTTACAACAGTGACCTTGAACCTGGTGGTATGGGATTTAATTCCTTTGTATTTTCTGCCCAGTGAGAGAGGGGAGAAAAGAGAGTGCCCAAGGTGAGTGGGGTTTTTAATGATGCTGGCTGTTTTACCGAGCAGTGAGGTGTATGCAGAGCCCATTGAGGGGAGCAACACACACAAAGTGCTGGAGGAACTCAGCAGGCCAGGCAGCATCTATGGAAAAGAATAAACAATTGACATATCGGGCTGAGACCTTCACTAGCCCTGATGAAGGGTCTTGGTCCAAAACCTTGACTGTTTACTGCTTTCCTCTGGCATTCTGTGTGTGTTGCTTGGATTTCCAGCATCCACAGATTTCCTCATCCAGAGTGGGAAGGGAAGTTTCCATGATATGCTGAGCTGTGTCCATAATTCTCTGCAGTCCTTTGTAGTCACGGGCAGAGCAGTTGCTGTAACATCGAGATGGGATGGGGCCCAGTGGCAGTCTGGGCTGACAACAGGGCCATGGACTCGAACCACAGTAATTCAGCAGGACGGGGCACTTCCTCACCTTCAGGTTCCATTTTAAGCACCATCTCTTTCATACTTGGTCAGCCAGTGCTGAGAAGGCCATGGCAACAGGAGCGTGTCTCGGTGGCCATGCTGCTGGGCCTTGGTTAACTATCTATCTGTGTGTCATGGAGGTGGGCAGCCGAGGGCTCCACCCGAGCTGACTGTCTGGCAATTAAGCCAGCGTATTCCCGGGAAAAGAACACACAGTGTCTGCAGGCATCTTGGAGGTGTTCCAGGAGCGGTGGGCACTGGGGGTAGGAGGGAGATATATTGTATCCTGATTGAGGATGGGAATATTTCATTTAGTTGCTGTTTAGCTATTGTAGTTTATAGTGATTTTTTTTGCAGTAACTGTAATAAACTTGTTTTTGTACCAAAAATAATTCAGCAGGATGAACTGTAAATTGTAAACTAAGGCGAGATATAATCACAAAGGAGTGAAACATCAGAATACATTATCTCTTGTTAAATCCTTCATTGTTTTAATTCATTCAGTCAGTTGCTGTCTCAGCCACTGTTACCTTCAGCCTTCAGTGTTGCCTGCTACAATACTCGTGCCCTCTTTACTTTGTCATTTTTTTTTGTTTGCTTCCTTCGACTGCTTGTGAGACCTTGGCATCAAACAGTAAGGAAGAGAATGTTTTTTTTCAGATAGTCCCCACTAGATAAAGATTTTATTCCACTGAACAGCATTACATAAATGCACAAAATATTATACTGCAAATGACTGCCTGATGCAACTGAATGCTTTTGTGATTACAAAAGTTTGGAGAGTCATTCCAGACTTAAAAGGAAGAAAATAAGACACTAAGTGGAACAAAAGAAGATTAACTGTGAAAATGGTTTCAGGCTGAATACCAGCTGTGGGCTCAGCGAATGTCGATGGGCTGGTTCACAGGAAGTCCGACTGTGGGTATGGTAGGAGTGGGTTCATCACGGAATCCAGTGATCCATTGATGAAGGACTCTAGGTCTTCATCTCCAGTGCATCGTCTGCCCTGCAGGAAGCTCTCGGTGAAAGACACCATGGATAGAGATGATGTGTGTACTGTACATCTGCCCCAGTGATTGTCTACCTTCACCTCATTGCCAGTTGTCTTTGGTGATGTAGCCAATGTCTGTTGGATAACTGCTTCCAGCACAAACTGGTAAACTCCAGAATCAAATTAAAACATCGAAGAGGACAGCATAGAAAACCATCAGAAGAAGCTCTTTCTTCAGTTGCATTAGTCAGTGGAAACAGTGTATTTAACTGTATGTTTTGATGTACATGTGATAAATAAATAGAATCTGAATCAGTTCCACCAAGGCTGCATTCAGTAAAACAAAAAGATCTGGTGTTCATCTCATTTCTCAGGTTCCCCAAAACAGCACAGGACATAATGGAGAAGTGGACGTCAAAGAGTTTGTGGTGGAAGTGGCCCACCACCCCACTGAGTTGGCCATAGACTTCCCCTGGGCTTGTCTCAAGTGTTAGCAATGAAGGAGACACTGACTGTTGGGGCGTGTATTGGAAAATGTTCCCATGGCTGTGTCATCCAAACCAAAGTGTAGTATAATTCAACCAATATGGTGGTTTTTATACAATCTCTGCTGCACATTTCTGGTATACCCCCAAACCACACCTCTCCCCGCCCCCCCATAGACTCTGACTATACTTCTCCCTGCGTCAGTAAAGCAGCCAGCATAGTCAAAGACCTCAACAACCCCGGACATTCACTCTTCCTAACCAGAAGACCACAATCTGTGCAGATTGGTGATCGCTGACGATCAACACTGGCGCACCTCAGGGGTGTGTGCTTAGTCCTATATACTGCTCTCTGTATACACATGACTGTGTGGCTAGGCATAGCTCAGATACCATCTATATATCTGCTGGCAATACAACCATTGTTGGTAGAATCTCAGGTGGTGACGAGAGGGTATACAGGAGTGAGATATGCCAACCAGTGGAGTGGTGTCGCAGCAACAACCTGGCACTCAATGTCAGTAAGTCGAAGGAGCTGATTGTGGACTTCAGGAAGGGTAAGGCGAAGGAACACATACCAATCCTCATAGAGGGATTAGAAGTGGAGAGAGTGAGCAGTGTCAAGTTCCTGGGTGTCAAGATCTCTGAGGATCTAACCTGGTCCCAACACATCGATGTAGGTATAAAGAAGGCAAGACAGTGGCTGAACTTCATTAGGAGTTTGAAGAGATTTGGTATGTCAACAAATACACTCAAAAACTTCTATAGATGTACCGTGGAGAGCATTCTGACAGGCTGCATCACTGTCTGGTATGGAGGGGCTACTGCACATGACCAGGAGAAGCTGCAGTGGGTTGTAAATCTAGTCAGCTCCATCTTGGGCACCAACCTACAAAGTACCCAGGACATCTTCAGGGAGCGGTGTCTCAGAAAGGCAGAATCCTTTACTAAGGACCTCCAGCACCCAGGGCATGCCCTTTTCTCACTGTTACCATCAGGTGAAAGGTACAGAAGCCTGAAGGCACACACTCAGCAATTCAGGAACAGCTTTTTCCCCTCTGCCATCCCATTCCTAAATGGACATTGAATCTTTGGACAATACCTCACTTTGTTAATATACAGTATTTCTGTTTTTTGTACGTTTTTTAATCTATTCAATATACGTATAGTGTAATTGATTTATGTATTTATTATTTTTTTATTTTATTTATTTTTTTCTCTTCTATATTATGTATTGCATTGAACTGCTGCTGCTAAGTTAAAAAATTTCACATCACATGCTGGTGATAATAATTCTGATTCTGTCTTCTCTCCTCTCCCATTCAGCAAAATATACAAATGCCCGAAAGCACGTACCAGCAGGCTCAAGAACATTTTCTATCCCACTGTTATCAGACTGCTGTACAGGCTTCATAAGGGCTCCTGACCTCAGTATCTATCTCATTTTGATCTTGCACTTTTATCGTTTAATTTACCTGCACTTTTTCTGGTAACTTTTATACTTTATTCTGCATTGTTATTGTTCCAACTTATTCTAGCAGAATGCACTGTGTAAACAATATGCAAGGCAAGCTTCTCACTGTGTCTTAGGACAATAATAAACCAATACCTATATTCGTCTGCTCATAAGCACAAGACGCTGGACATCCAGAGCAACACACAGCAGGTCAGGCAGCATCTATGGAGGGGAATAAATGGTCAATTTTCGGGCTGAGACCCTTCATCAGGTCTGGAAAGGAAGGGGGCAGAAGCCAGAAACATCTACTTGTCCGTGTTCACCAAGTTGTCAAAGTTTTAACAAATCCATATCTTATTGACTTCTGCTACTTCAGATCACATTTATTCTCCCCCCCTCCCCGGGGTTAGGTTGACTGGTTTGGAATTACTAGGTTTATTTTACCACCCTCTGCACTGCCCTCAACTTTGGGCATTTCAGCAGAATTGGTAGTGGATGTGGGGGAGGGGTTTAAACCTGATAATCCCAAGGATAACTACCGGTTTGCAAAGTTTTTATTACCTTCATTCCAATTTGTCTCCCGAGCCACACTCGCCGGGGTGATTTGTTAACATTGACTGATAGCGACCTAGTTAGCACACCTTTTCAGTCTATTTTTATCTTGTCTTTTATATCCACTTCCACCATCCCTGTCCTGCCCATTAACTTCCTTTTCTCTAGGAAGACAGATAGAAGACATTGGCTCAACACCTTTGCCCTCTGTGAGAGAATTTGCAGCCATGGTACTAATTAGCCCACTGGTTCTGTTCTTTTGTATCTGCCCAGACAGGATTTTGGAGTTCTCTTTTATATCAGTCCATTGCTCTTTACTTTTGCCCGTCTTACGTTCTTTGCTAATGAAACTATTCTGAGGGAATTGGGGTGTGGGGGGCGGGGGGGACGTGGTATCTTGATGGGAATGGTAGAAGAATAAAATAGAATTAATGTAACTGTGGGTTCTCTTGTTCAGCGCAGGCTGTGGGCTATTGTTTCCATGGTCGATGACTTTCTGGAAGATTATTTTAAGGCTGTTCTGCCTGTTTCTGCAGACTCTCAGCTAAAGGTGTTGTTTCCACGGTCAATGATTCAGGCTTGCTGATTGTTCATTATCATTCCTTATTACACGACTGTAAAGGAGAATGAAATGATTGCTCTCTGAATCACAATAAGCATGAAGAATGCAACTCCATGAAACACTTCTGTATAAAATGTTATTCTCAGGCTATTCTGCCTGCTTCTGACTACAGTGGCATGCAAAAGTTCGGGCACCCTGGTCAAAATTTCTTGTTCCTGTGAATAGTTAAGTGAGTAGAAGATGAACTGATCTCCAAAGGTCATAAAGTTAAAGATGACACATTCTTTTCAACATTTTAAGCAAGATTAGTGTATTATTTTTGTTTTGTACAATTTTAGAATGGAAAAAAAGGAAAGGAGCATCATGCAAAAGTTTGGGCACCCCAAGAGATTTGAGCTCTCAGATAACCTTTATCAAAGTCTCAAACCTTAACTAGCTTGTTAGGGCGATGGCTTGTTCACTAAATCATCATTAGGAAAGGCCAGGTTATGCAAATTTCAAAGCTTTATAAATACCCTGACTCCTCAAACCTTGTTCCAACAATCAGCAGCCATGGGCTCCTCTAAGCAGCTGCCTAGCACTCTGAAAATTAAAATAAATGATGCCCACAAAGCAGGAGAAGGCTATAAGAAGATAGCAAAGCGTTTTCAGGTAGCCGTTTCCTCAGTTCATAATGTAATTAAGAAATGGCAGTTAACAGGAATGGTGAAGGTCAAGTTGAGGTCTGGAAGACCAAGAAAACTTTCCAAGAGAACTGCTCATAGGATTGCTAGAAAGGCAAATCAGAACCCCTGTTTGACTGCAAAAGACCTTCAGAAAGATTTAGCAGACTCTGGAGTGGTGGTGCACTGTTCTATTGTGCAGCAACACCTGCACAAATATGACCTTCATGGAAGAGTCATCAGAAGAAAACCTTTCCTGCGTCCTCGCCACAAAATTCAGTGTCAGAAGTTTGCAAAGGAACATCTAAACAAGCCTGATGCATTTTGGAAACAAGTCCTGTGGACTGATTAAGTTAAAATAGAACTTTTTGGCCGCAGTGAGCAAAGGTATGTTTGGAGAAAAAAGGGTGCAGAATTTCATGAAAAGAACCCCTCTCCAACTGTTAAGCACGGGGGTGGATCGATCATGCTTTGGGCTTGTGTTGCAGCCAGTGGCACGGGGAACATTTCACTGGTAGAGGGAAGAGTGAATTCAATTAAATACCAGCAAATTCAGCAAGCAAACATCACACAGTCTGTAAAAAAAAAGCTGAAGATAAAAAGAAGATGGCTTCTACAACAGGATAATGATCCTAAACACACCTCAAAATCCACAATGGACTACCACAAGAGGTGCAAGCTGAAGATTTTTCCATGGCCCTCACAGTCCCCCGACCTAAACATCATCGAGAATCTGTGGATAGACCTCAAAAGAGCAGTGCATGCAAGACGGCCCAAGAATCACACACAACTAGAAGCCTTTTGCAAGGAAGAATGGGTGAAATTCCCTCAAACAAGAATTGAAAGTGTCTTACCTGGCTACAGAAAGCGTTTACAAGCTGTGATACTTGCCAAAGGGGGTGTTACTAAATACTGACCACGCAGGGTGCCCAAACTTTTGTTTCGGGCTCTTTTTCTTTATTGTTATTTTGAAACTATAAAAGATGGAAATAAAAAAGTAATCTTAAATAAAAAATATTAAAGAAATGTGTCATCTTTAACTTTATGCCTTTTGGAAATCAGTTCATCTTTTACTCACTTAGCTATTCACAGTAACAGAAATTTTGCCCATGGGTGCCCAAACTTTTGCATGCCACTGTAAACTCAGTAAGTGAGTTGGCAAAGGGTGTTGTTCCATGATCGATGTCTCCATTAAGGAGAATTTTAAGGCTATTCTGCCTGTTTCTGATTGAATTCAGCAACTGACATTTGTCATAAATGTTTTTTCTATTTTATTCAAACCTCTATTACTCTATTGTCTGAAGCTCTAAATTATTTTGCCAATAAAAATATGCTTGGTTAGCAGTGAAATTTATTATGTGTTAAAATGCAATCCTGGACCTATTTGGTCAAATCTGAACTATCCTATTTTGGTACCACTGATAGGAAGAAGCTGGCAAACTACCTGATGACTAGTGGAAACAATGCACTATTTTTACCCTTTGATAACTTTCCATTGAGGGGAACTTCTTCAACCAGAGGGTGGTGAAAGCTGCCAGCGGAAATGGTGGATGCAGGTTCAAATACAACATCTTGGATAAGTGCATGAAGCAGGGGTTTATGGAGGACTATGATCCGTCCAGGTGCAGATCGATGGCACTAAGCAGAATAATAGTTCGCCATATACTAGATGGGCTGAAGGGCCTGCTGTGCTGTAGTACTCTATGACTCTACTGATTAAGGCTTCACACACAAAATGCTGAAGGAATTCAGCAGGTTAGGCAGGAAAATAGTTTATGTTTCAGAATGAGACCCTTCATCAGGACAAGTTAAGGCATACACTCCACAAATAACAATGTAAGCAACAAAAAAAAGTGCCAACTGCTCTATATCCCACACAATTTTCAAAGAGGAGGAGTTCCAAAAGTTGGCAGATTTTTGTAAGGTTAAAAAAAGTGCTTACTCTGTACAAGTACAACGGCATAGCCAGAAAACTGCCTGTTTTGTGACAGCACATTTGTACATTAGATTGGGCGAGCATAGCTGTTCAAATGGCCAACACCAAACTTCCAAATCAAACGCAAGCTCTTGAACAGTCTTTACTTTGGAAGCAAGTTATTCTTATTCCTGAGGAAATACTGAGGAAGAAGATTGAATTTGTCCTAAATCCTTGTCTTCAGCATATATTTCTATCACTAAAAACTGGAGTTGAGCTGAAATCCACTATCCTGATGGTTACAGATTCACAGCCAATCGGCTCTCACTGTCCAACATAACAGGCACAAGCTCATGATCATCAGGGAGACAGAAGGAAAAGATTAAAGGATGTGCTGAAGGCTCCCTTTGAAGATTCACAACATCATGCTTTTTCCCAGGGTTGAAGTGGTTAATACAAGAGGGCACAGCTTTAAGGTGCTTGGAAGTAGATACAGAGGAGCTGTCAGGGGTAAGTTTTTTTACGCAGGGAGTGTATGGAATGGGCTGCTGGCGACGGTGGAGGTGGATATGATGGGATCTTTTAAGAGACTCCTGGTTAGGTACATGGAGCTTAGAAATATAGAGGGCTATGGGTAACTCTTAAGTGATTTCTGAAGTACATGTTCAGCACAGCATTGTGGGTGAAGGGCCTGTATTGTGCTGTAGGTTTTCTATGTTTATCGTTATCATCCCCTGGGAATCGCTGACCACCCCACCACATCAAGGACATCTTCAAAAAGTGATGCCTCAAGAAGGTGGCACCCGTCATTAAGGACCATCCAGGACATGCCCCGTTTTCATTACTACCATCTGGAAGACGGTGCAGGAGCCTGAACACACACACTCGACACTTTAGGAACAGCTTCTTCCACTCTGCCATCAGATTTCCGAACAGTCCACAAACCCACGAACATTACCTCACTATTCCTCTTTTGAACTATTGACTAATTTTTGTAGCATGGTATTTCTTATGTACTGTAATGCTGCTGCAAAACAACAAATTTCGCAATGTACATCCATGATAGTGAACCTTATTCTGATTCTGACTATTCTGGTTGATATTTAGAATCTCACAGTCATGAACGGGGTGGCACGGTTGTGCAATGGCCTAATAGCACCATCGATTACCAGTTGGGGTTCGATTCCTGCCGCTGTCTGGCAAGTCTTTATGTTCTCCCTGTGATCATGTGGGTTTCCTCTGGTGCTCCAGTTTCTTCCCAGATTTCAAAGACATACAGGTTAGGATGCGTCAGCATGCTATGTTGGCACAGGAAGCATGACAATACCTGTAGCACAATCCTTGCTGGTTTCATTTGATGCAAATGATACATTTCACTGTATATTTTAATCAAGATGGGACAAATGAAGCTAATCTTTAATTTAATCTTGTATCAGAAGTCCACTGTAAGTGGTGTAAAGAGTCCAATACCTCAAACTAGCAACCTACCTGTCCCACCAGCCACCTCAGACCCCACCTGTGGAACAGTCTGGTCCCCACACTGGGGTCATCAGCCACCCGAGAAGTCATAGGCTAGAGTTTGAAAAAGTCCTGCTGCAGGGTTTCGACCGAAAATTTTGACAATTCTTCCTTTGACACAGATGCTAACTGACCTGCTGAATTGCTCCAACAGTTTGTTTTTTGGGAAAAGGTTATCCTGGATTCTGAGGGTCTGCCAAATAGGGAGAGACTGAACTTGTCCCAAATCCTTGACTTCAACATTTACACTCAGTGACCCCTGTACACTTGACTGTTAATGCAAGCATCTAATTGGCCAATCACATGGCAGCAACTCATTGCATAAAAGCACATAGACACAGTCAAGAGGTTCATTTGTTGTTCAGACCAAACATCTCGATGGGGAAGAAATGTCATTTAAATGACTTTCACCGTGGAAGGATTGTTGGTGCCAGGAAAGATGGCTTGAGTATCTCAGAAACTGCTGATCTCCTGGGACTTTCATGTCTCTAGAGTTTACAGAGAATGGTGTGAAAAACAAAAAAGACAGCAAGTGAGTAGCAGTTCTGTGGGCAAAAAAACGACTTGTTAATGAGAGAAATCAAAGGAAAATGGCCAAACTAGTTCAACCTGAAATAATGAAACATTAGAACAGTGATGTGTAGAAAAGCATCATTGAAAGCACAGCACCTCGAACCTTGACGTGGATGGGCTACAGCACAAGAAGACCACAAACATACACTCAGTGGCCACTTTACTGGGTACAGGTGATACCTAATAAAGTGGCCACTGAATGCAGATTCACATCCAATTAGCTCGCACTGTCTGTTTTCAATAATTAGCCTGTCTGCTTGCAGTTGGTAAGTGGTCCACAGCAGAACAGTTGGGATTGCCCTCGTTAGCCCCTTAATAATGCAATTAATAATCAATAGGCAGCAGAGCAACAGTGAGTGGTGATTGTTCCAATTAATTTATGGAGAGATTCCCTGGATTAGTCAATTGAAGGCAACCCATGCGAAGTGTTGTCAATATCACCAGGTTAAAGACATCTAGCGTACAAAAAGCAAACAGCTTCCTCCTGATTGTAGAGCTTCTGAACGTATTAAGTTCCGGGCACCTCATTATAGGAAGGTTGTTGAGGTTTGGAAAGGAGATTTACTGGTTTAAAGAACATGCCTTACGTAGGAATGTTCAGCGAGCCAGGGCTTTTCTCTTTATAATGAAGGCGGACGGGAGGCATAGATAGAGTGGACAACCAACAGCTTTTTCCCTGGGTAGCAGTGGCTAATACGAGAGGACATAATTTTAAGGTGATTGGAAGAAACTATAGAGAGGGTGTCAGAGAATGGGAAGTGCATGAAACACACTGCTAAGGATAGAGCACAGGGCAGGTGTGTTAGAAATATTTAAGAGACTCTTAGACTGGCATATGGATTGAGGAGAAGTGGAGAGTTATGTGAAAGGCCAGGGTTAGATTGATCTTGGAGTTGGTAAAATGTCAGCACAGCATCGTGGCCAAAGAGCTTGTTTGGTGCTGTACTGTTCTACATTCATCCCAGATCCCAGTGTGGAAAGGAGTCATGGACCACCTACAGTTGGCACCTGAAAACCCTGAAACAATAGCAGCAAAAATCTTTCATAAAGATTTTGAGGATCAGCTGATAGGACAGACGCGCTAACACCAGTGTGGTGCAGGAGGCCAACACAGACAGAATCTTCACCACGATAAAGCAACACCAACTCCAATGGATAGGTCATGACATCCGGATGCCAAGTTGTTGTGCCTCCAAGTGAATATTTTACTCCCAGTTGAAGCACAGTCAGCAAGCCCCTGGTGAGCAAAGGAAACATTTCAAAGATAGCATCAAAATCATAAACATGAGAAAGTCTGCTGTTGCTGGAAATCCAAAGCAGCACACACAAAATGCTGGAGGAACTCAGCAGGACAGGCAGCATCTATGAAAATGAATGAACAGTTGACGTTAGGGGCCGAGACACTTGTTCAGGACTGGAAGTACGAGGAAAGACACCAGAATAAAAAAGGTGTGGGGAGGGGAAGGAGGCTGGCTAGAAGATGATAGGTGAAGCAAGGTGGGAAGGAAAGGTAAAGGGCTTGAGAAGAAGGAATCTGATAGGAGAGGACCATAGGACGAAGGGAAAGAGGAGGGACCCAGATGTAGGTGAGAGGCTAGAGTGGGGAATAGAAGAAAAGGGGAGGGGGAAGGAATTTTTTTTTTACGGAAAGAAATCAATATACATGCCACACACATAAAAGTTGCTGGTGAACGCAGCAGGCCAGGCAGCATCTCTAGGAAGAGGTGCAGTCGATGTTTCAGGCCGAGACCCTTCGTCAGGACTAACTGAAGGAAGAGTGAGTAAGGGATTTGAAAGTTGGAGGGGGAGGGGGAGATCCAAAATGATAGGAGAAGACAGGAGGGGGAGGGATGGAGCCAAGAGCTGGACAGGTGATAGGCAAAAGGGATACGAGAGGATCATGGGACAGGAGGTCCGGGAAGAAAGATGGGGTGGGGGGGGACCCAGAGGGTGGGCAAGGGGTATATTCAGAGGGACAGAGGGAGAAAAAGGAGAGTGAGAGAAAGAACGTGTGTATAAAAATAAGTAACAGATGGGGTACGAGGGGGAGGTGGGGCATTAGCGGAAGTTAGAGAAGTCGGTGTTCATGCCATCAGGTTGGAGGCTACCCAGACAGAATATAAGGTGTTGTTCCTCCAACCTGAGTGTGGCTTCATCTTTACAGTAGAGGAGGCCATGGATAGACATGTCAGAATGGGAATGGGATGTGGAATTAATATGTGTGGCCACTGGGAGATCCTGCTTTCTCTGGCAGACAGAGCGTAGATGTTCAGCAAAGCGGTCTCCCAGTCTGCGTCCGGTCTCGCCAATATATAAAAGGCCATATCGGGAGCACCGGACGCAGTATATCACCCCAGCCGACTCACAGGTGAAGTGTTGCCTCACCTGGAAGGACTGTTTGGGGCCCTGAATAGTGGTAAGGGAGGAGGTGTAAGGGGCATGTGTAGCACTTGTTCTGCTTACACGGATAAGTGCCAGGAGGGAGATCAGTGGGGAGGGATGGGGGGGACGAATGGACAAGGGAGTTGCGTAGGGAGTGATCCCTGCGGAAAGCAGAGGCGGGGAGGGAAAGATGTGCTTAGTGGTGGGATCCCGTTGGAGGTGGCGGAAGTTACGGAGAATAATATGTTGGACCCGGAGGCTGGTGGGGTGGTAGGTGAGGACCAGGGGAACCCTATTCCTAGTGGGGTGGCGGGAGGATGGAGTGAGAGCAGATGTACGTGAAATGGGGGAGATGCGTTTAAGAGCAGAGTTGATAGTGGAGGAAGGGAAGCCCCTTTCTTTAAAAAAGGAAGACATCTCCCTCATCCTAGAATGAAAAGCCTCATCCTGAGAGCAGATGCGGCGGAGACGGAGGAATTGCGAAAAGGGGATGGCGTTTTTGCAAGAGACCGGGTGAGAAGAGGAATAGTCCAGATAGCTGTGAGAGTCAGTAGGCTTATATTAGACATCAGTGGATAAACTGTCTCCAGAGACAGAGACAGAAAGATCTAGAAAGGGGAGGGAGGTGTCGGAAATGGACAGGTAAATTTGAGGGCAGGGTGAAAGTTGGAGGCAAAGTTAATAAAGTCAACGAGTTCTGCATGCGTGTTTTATCCCCCCTTGTTCAATCCCTTCCGACCTATGTTCGTGACACTTCTCACGCTCTTAAACTTTTCGATGATTTTAAGTTCCCTGGCCCCCACCGCTTTATTTTCACCATGGATGTCCAGTCCCTATATACTTCCATCCCCCATCAGGAAGGTCTCAAAGCTCTATGCTTCTTTTTGGATTCCAGACCTAATCAGTTCCCCTCTACCACTACTCTGCTCCGTCTAGCGGAATTAGTCCTTACTCTTAATAATTTCTCCTTTGGCTCCTTCCATTTCCTCCAAACTAAAGGTGTAGCTATGGGCACCCATATGGGTCCTAGCTATGCCTGCCTTTTTGTTGGCTTTGTGGAACAGTCTATGTTCCGTGCCTATTCTGGTATCTGTCCCCCACTTTTCCTTCGCTACATTGACACACGTACATCTGCTCTCACTCCATCCTCCCGCCACCCCACTAGGAAGAGGGTTCCCCTGGTCCTCACCTACCACCCCACCAGCCTCCGGGTCCAACATATTATTCTCCGTAACTTCCGCCACCTCCAACGGGATCCCACCACTAAGCACATCTTTCCCTCCCCCACTCTCTCTGCATTCCGCAGGGATCGCTCCCTACACAACTCCCTTGTCCATTCGTCCCCCCCATCCCTCCCCACTGATCTCCCTCCTGGCACTTATCCGTGTAAGCGGAACAAGTGCTACACATGCCCTTACACTTCCTCCCTTACCACCATTCAGGGCCCCAATCAGTCCTTCCAGGTGAGGCAACACTTCACCTGTGAGTCGACTGGGGTGATATACTGCGTCCGGTGCTCCCGATGTGGCCTTTTATATATTGGTGAGACCCGACGCAGACTGGGAGACCGCTTTGCTGAACATCTACGCTCTGTCTGCCAGAGAAAGCAGGACCTCCCAGTGGCCACACATTTTAATTCCACATCCCATTCCCATTCTGACATGTCTATCCACGGCCTCCTCTACTGTAAAGATGAAGCCACACTCAGGTTGGAGGAACAACACCTTATATTCCGTCTGGGTAGCCTCCAGCCTGATGGCATGAACATCGACTTCTCTAACTTCCGCTAATGCCCCACCTCCCCCTCGTGCCCTATCTGTTACTTATTTTTATACACACGTTCTTTCTCTCACTCTCCTTTTTCTCCCTCTGTCCCTCTGAATATACCCCTTGCCCATCCTCTGGGTCCCCCCCCCCCCACCCTCCTTGTCTTTCTTCCTGGACCTCCTGTCCCATGATCCTCTCGTATCCCTTTTGCCAATCACCTGTCCAGCTCTTGGCTCCAACCCTCCCCCTCCTGTCTTCTCCTATCATTTTGGATCTCCCCCTCCCCCTCCAACTTTCAAATCCCTTACTCACTCTTCCTTCAGTTAGTCCTGACGAAGGGTCTCGGCCTGAAACGTCGACTGCACCTCTTCCTACAGATGCTGCCTGGCCTGCTGCGTTCACCAGCAACTTTTATGTGTGTTCCTTGAATTTCCAGCATCTGCAGAATTCCTGTTGTTTGCGTTTAAATATACATGCCATCAGGTTGGAAGCTATCCAGACAAAATATATGAAGTGTTGCTTTTCCACCCTGAGAATAGCCTCATCTTGGCACAAGACGAGGCCGTGGATTGACAAATTGGAATGGAAGTAGAAATCGGAATTAAAATGTTTGGCCATCAGGAAGTTCCACTTTTAGCAGATGCAGTGGAGGTGCTGAAAAAAGGGGGTCCTCAAATTTACAACAGGTCACATCAATGCCCACCCAGGGATGCCATTAACCAGCTGGTGGCATAGTGGCATCAGTGCCAGACTTTGGGGCGAGAAGTTCCGAGTTCGAATCCGGCCGGTTCCCTTGCACGCTCTCCATCCATGCCTGGATTGAGTGTCGAGCTAACAACTCGACCTCGTAAAAAAAAAACCTGGAGAGGGATGGGCTCCACCAGGTTTCAGATGCCCAAGATATTCCATACGATGAGCAAACCAAAAGCTTGTCATGACGGAGCCCCGACAACTCCACCAGGAGTTAAGGGCACATACACACACATCAATGTGAAGGAGGCCGCATTAGGTGCACCAGAGACAGTATACAATCCCAGCAGATTCGCAGGTGAAGTGTTACCTCACTTGGAACAAATGCTTGGAGCCCTGAATGGAGGTGAGGGATAGGTGAATGGGCAGGTTAGCATTTAGGCTGCTTGCAAGGATAAGTGCCGAGATGGAAATTAATGAAGAGGGACAAATGGACAAGGGAATCATGGAGGGAGAAATACCTCCAGAAAGCAGAGAGTGGGGAGGTAAAGATATGTTTAGTAGTAGGACCCCTTTGGAGATGGCAGAAGTTGTGGAGGGTGATGTGTTGGATGCAGAGGCTCATGGGGTGGTGGGTAATGACAAGACGAACTCTATCGCTGTTCAGATGACAGGAGGCTGAGGTGAGCAGGGATGTTCGGGAAGTGGAGGGGAAGCGGGTGAGAGCAGCATCAAAAGTGGAGTAGCAGCATTTTTACAGGAAATAGGGTGAGAAGAGCTATAGTTAAGATGACCATGGGAATCAGTAGGTTTATAAATGATGTCAGCAAACAGTCTGTCTCTAGAAATGGAGACAGAGAGATCTGGAAAGGGGAGGGAGGTATCAGAAATGGACCAAATGAATTTAAGGACAGGTTGAAGCTGATAGAATTGATGAGCTCAGCATGGGTGCATGAAGCAGCACCAATGTAGTCATCAGCCACCATAGCAGAGGAAGATCTGGGGAGCAGTACCAAGGAAGGCTTGGAACATGGCCAGTTCCACATAGTCAACCAAGAGGCAGGTGTAGCTGAGGCCCATATAGGTGCCCATGGCTACCCCTTGAGTCTGGAGAAAGTGGGAGCAGCTCAAAGAAAAATTATTGAAGGTGAGAGCCAGTTCTAAAAGAAATTCTAAATAGATACACCTGGAGGTAATCTGTTCAAGAGGGAGCTGTGCTACATGAGAAAGAGCTCTGCTGTGCCCCAGAGAACAAAGCAGCGGTGCAAAAGGAGAGACTGAACAACCAAAGTACCCGACCACTAACCACGGCCACCACTTCCTCTTGCCCACACTGAACCAGAATATGTGGATCCCAGATCAGCTGTACGGCCGCCTGAGGACCCTCCTACAGACAACCCATTGGGAGTACAACATTCTCGACTCGAGTGGTCGCGCTACTATGTTCTATAAGAATGAGGTAGAAGAAAGGTGGGAAGAAGTGGATTTCAGTTCAGAGTCCTCTCTTGCTACATCTGAGAGAGGACATTTTTGTAGTTCTTGCATTGGCTCAATCCAGGACTGAACAGAAGTGAACAGATGCCTAGTGTGGACATGGTGTTGGTGAAGCAGTTTGCTCCCTGCCCCATCCCTGAACAAATAGGTTATAGTCGCATTTAGAGGCAGTGCAAAGGAGAGTCACCAATCTCACTCATTGGATGGGAGTGTTGTCCTGTCAAGAGAGTTTAGGTCTGGATTCTTTGGAGATTTGAAGAATGAGGAGTGACCTGACCGAGGCAGCTAACATGCTGAGGTAGTACATATCGAGATGGTTTCACTAGTGAGAAAGACTTGACTGAGGGTGGAACTTGCATTTCCAACTGCAGTGCCACTACCCGACCTTCCCCCTCGCCCCCCCCCCACCTCACAGACACACCCTCATCCTGCACTGGTCACTTTCTGTCTTTCAATACTGTACTGCTGTTTCACATATTTATATGACTGCTTGCTTTATTATGATTGTGCCAGTAACATTACTGTATACCTCCACCTCGCAGTTCCTGTCAACTTGTCAGCCTTCAGGCCATGCCCCTCTGGGACTTGTGCTGATGCTATTTTGTGCCTGTGTGTGCTGGATTGTAACTATATGTGCTGTGTGTGACTGTATGCACTGTGTTGTGCACGCTGGCCCCGGCCCCAGAGAAACGATGTTTTGTTTAGGCGTATACATGTGTATGGTTGAATGCCAGTAAACTTGAACTTGGCTTGGCAACCTGTCATTCTTGAAGATTGATCTGCAAGGCTAGCTGACACATATAATCAAGCAACCTTTATTTGTCCTCATGAATTAATCAATTTTAGAAATGGTGTGTCAGCACAACATTGCAGGCCGAAGGGCATGTGCTGTGCTGTAATGTTCTACGTGCAGATCGATGGGTAAATTGCGCTGAACAGGTTGGTGAGTGGTAGAATCTGAGAGAAGTTGAAGGGATGAGGTGGCACAGAAGTGCAACCATTAGAGTAATGCTATTACCATACCAGCAATCTGGGTTCAGTTCCCAACGCAGTCCATAAGAAGTTTGTATGTTCTCCCCATGACAGTGTGGATTTCCTCTGAATGCTATGGTTTCCTCTCACATTCAAAAGACATAAGGGTTAGTGGATTAATTGGTCGCATGGGTGTAATTGGGTGGCACGTGCTTCTTGGGCCGGAAGTGCCTGTTACCGTGCTGTATAATAATATTAAGTACCTTATTGATCCTGGGTGGAAAATTCTTTTGTTACAGCAGCAACATTTAAAAACGCACTTAGCAGTGTGCAGACTTAATTAATAATAAAGTACAGAATAATATACACAATAATAATGTCTGAAATAATAAAAGAGAGACTATTGCACTGTGAAGTGTGTTCTCCTGTCGCACAGAGATGAACTGTTGTATCTGTTTATTCCATTTGATAGGAAAGATTTCCTGTAATGATCCTTGTGATGGCGGCACTGGATGAGCCTGTTTGAGAGGGTGTTCCACTGCTTATTCAGTAGGCTATGGAGAGGACATGCCCGATTGTCCATGATGGATAATGGGTTGTTTTAGTGACCTCCTCTCCACCACTAACTCAAAAGTTTATTTAGTATTTTTACATCACCAGCACAGATGGGGAAAAAAAGCGGCAAAGAAGACTGATAAAAGATCTCCAACATCCTGCTGCACACGTTGAAGGATCTCAGCTTCCTTAAAAACTGTAGTCTGCTCCTCCCCTTCTTGTAAACAGCTTTGGTGTTGGTTATCTCTAAGTAAATAAAATTTTAAAATCATCTGAAAAGAATAAAATTAGATCAATGTAAATTAATGTCTATTGGTCAGCAAAGTCTTAGACCAGAAGATGCAGGAGTAGAATTAGGTCATTCCATAATGGTTGATTTATTATCCCTCTCAACACCATTCTACTGCCTTCTCCCCATTATCTAGGACACCCTTAGTAATCAAGAACCTATCAACTTCCACTTTAAATAGCAGACCTGGCCTCAGCAGCCACCTGGCAATGAATTCCACAGCTTCATCCCATCTGCCTAAAGGAAATTCCTCCCCATCTCTTTTCTAAAGGGACATCCTTCTATTCAGAGGCTGTGCTCTGTGGTCCTAGAATCCCCCACTATAAGAAACATCCTCTCCACATCTGCTCTATCTCGACCTTTCAGCATTTAATACGTTTCAAACGGATCTCCCTCATTATTTTAAACTGCAGTGAGTACAGGGCCCAAGCTATCAAATGCTCCTCATACATTAACCCTTTCATTCCAGGTATCATTAATTGACCATAGGTCATATTTCCATGGTCGGTGCCTTGAAAACATTTATTTTTATATAATGGCACAGTGATTTTATTTCGTCTGGGATTAGTCATCCTGTCTAGGTTGTGTTCCTTTGATTCCTGGAAATTACAGAGCAATTTGAATGGTTGGTGACCCTAGATGTTTCTCTAAGGGAAGATTAAATCAGATTACCCTATGGCCTAATAATATACTGCTATTGATTTCCCTTTATATTGTCGTGATAATAACATTTAGCTTTTGCCTGATTAGTAAGGAGGAATAAATCAATTTGGACTGGTGAACTGTTGAAGTGAGGTTGAACTTAAGTGTATAAACCTAATTAAAAGACACTTTAGTGCAGAGTTCTTTAGTCGGTTGATAAAAAGTATTGCGGAAGGATTGGTGATTTTTGGAAAGTGGAAGATTAGTAGGGTAATGTGTGGAGTTATAATTGGAAATCTCACTTAGCAGGACAGCAACGTGAGTAAAACCAGAGATAAGACAGCAAGGTTCAGAGAATCTGTCAGAAATAAAGAACTCGTTAATATTGTAAAGCTACAATGTAATAAGTGGGCCAAAGTTTGGAAGTGTTGAGCTTTATTACGAATGTGTGGCTCACCATGTTGAAGGGGAAGGAGTAAGATAACTTAGCATTGAGGGTGCCACAGTAGCGTAGCAGTTAGCGCGATGCTATTACAGCTCAGGGCGTCAGGGTTCAGAGTTCAATTCCGGTGTCCTCTGTAAGAAATTTGTACGTCTTTCCCATGAGCGTGTGGCTTTCCTCTGGGTGCTCCGGTTTTCTCTCACAGGCCAAAGACGTACCAGTTAGTAGGTTAATTGGTCATTGTAAATTGACCTGTGATTAGGTAAAGGCTGATAGGTGGGTTGCTGGGCAGTGTGCCTCGTTGGGCCGGAGGGGCCTTTTCCACACTCTATACCTGTTTTTAAAAAAGGGTGTGGCCTGAAGATTGACAGGTTGATAGGAAGTGCGAGGTGAGTGATTATGTAAGACTTTATAATGTTACTGGCACTATTCTAACAAAACAAGCTGTGGTATAAATATGTGAAATAGTAGCAATAAAAGATAAACATGAGACATTCTACAGATGCTGGAAATCCTAAGCCACGCGCACAAAATGCTGGAGGAACTCAGCAAGTCAGGCAGCATCTGTGGAAATGAATAAACAGTTGATGTTTTGGGACAAGACCCTTCATCAGTACTGGAAAGGAAGGGGGAAGATGCCAGAATAAAAAGGTGGGGGGGGAGGGGATGGAGAATAGCAAGAAGGTAATAGGTGAAGCCAGGTGGGTGGGAAAGACAAAGGTCTGGAGAGGAAGGAATCTGATAGGAGAGCAGATTCTGCTGGAACACAGGAGAAAGGGGAGGAAACAGGAGGAGGTGATAGGCAGGTGAGAAGAGGTAAGAGGTCAGAGTGGAGAACAGAAAAAGGAGGCGAGGCAAGGAAATTTATTTTATCGGAAGGAGAAATTGATATTCATGCCATCAGGTTTGAGGCTACTAAGATGGAATATAAGGTATTGCTCCTCTATGCTGAGGGTGGCCTCATTGTGGCACAAGAGGAGGCTGTAGACTGACATGTCAGGCTGGGAATGGGAATTAAAATGTTTGGCCAGAGGCATGGAGTGGAAGTTCTCAATGAAGTTGTCCCCCAGTTTATGATGGGTCTTACCAATGTAGAGGAGGCCGCATCAGGAGCAACGGACACAATAGATGACTCCAGCAGATTGGCAGGTGAAGTGTTGCCTCACCTGGAAGGACTGTTTGGGGCCCTGAATAGAGATGATGGAGGAGCTAAATGAGCAGGTGTAGCACTTAGGCCAGTGGCAGGGATACATGCCAAGAGGGAGATTAGTGGGAAGGGACGAATGAACAAAGGAATCACAGAGGGAGCGATACCTGCAGAAGGCGGAGGATGAGAAGGTAAAAGATATGTTTGGTGGTAGGATCCCTTTGGCGATGGCAGAAGTTGCGGAGATTGACGTGTTGAATGTGGAGACTCGTGGGCTGGGAGGTAAGGACAAGAGGAACTCTACCGCTGTTAAGGCGGTGGGTAGATGGGGTCAGTGCAGATGCCCAGAAAATGGAGGAGATGCAAGTGAGGGCATCGTCAATGGTGGAGTAAGGGAAACCCCGTTTTTGAAGAAGGAGGATATCTCTGATGTTCTGGAAAGGAAAGCCTCGTCCTGGGAGCTGGGTGGAGCAGAAGGAACTGAGAAAAAGGAATAGCATTTTTACAGGAGACAGGATGGAAAGAGATATAGTCAAGACAGCTGTGGGAATCGGTAAGTTTGTAAAAGATTTTGGTTGACAGTTTGTCTCCGAAGGTGGAGACAGAGGGATGAAGAAAGGGCAGAGAGGTGTCAGAAATGGACCAAATGAATTTAAGGGCAGAGTGGAAGTTAGAGGCAACGTTGATGAAATTGATGAGCTCAGCATGGGTGCATGATGCAGCACCAGTGCAGTCATCAATGTAGCGCAGGAAGAGTTGGGAATCTTGGAATGTTCTACATAGTCAACAAAGAGGTAGGCATAGCTGGGGCCCATGTGGGTGCCTGTAGCTACTCCTCGAGTCTGGAGAAATTGGAAGGAGTTGAAGGAAAAATTGTTGAGGGTGAGGACCAGTTTTGCCAGACGGAGGAGTGTGGTGGTAGAGGAAACCTGGCTGGTTTTTATTGTGAAAGATGTAGAGAGGTTTAACACCTTCTTGATGTGATATAGAAGTGTATAGGGATTGGACATCCATGATGAAAATGAAGCAGTCAGGACCAGGGAATTGAAAGTTAGTGAGAAAATCGAGAGCATGAGAACAATAAAAAGATGAAACGTGACCAGTGCGGGTTGCTAGTGTGTCTGTGAGTTGGGGAGTGAGGGTGAGGCAGGGCATTCAGACAGTGTGTACAGTACTTGTGTGCTGGGTGGCAGCAGAATGTTAAGAAGTCTAACAGCCTGGGGGAAGAAGCTGTTCCCCAGCCTGATAGTTCTGGTTCTTATGCTGCAGTAACTTCTGTCTGACAGCAGGAGGTCAAATGGATTATGGGAAGGACAGGAGGGGGTCTTTGACAATGCTGGAGGCACTTCTGGTTTCCACCATTTGTAACCTTGCCTTCAGCTGACAAAGCCCTAGCTCGGGCTTCCTTCCAAGCTCACTGCTTCTCTTTTCTTCTTTAACATATATTAAGGCTTGTGACCAAGCATCCTGACTGGCTGCATCACTGCCTGGTATGGGAACTGTACTTCCCTCAACCGCAGGACTCTGCAGAGAGTGGTGCGGACAGCCCAGTGCATCTGTAGATGTGAACTTTTCACTGTTCAGGACATTTACAGAGACAGGTGCATAAAAAGGGCCCGAAGGATCATTGGGGACCCAAGTCACCCCAACCACAAACTGTTCCAGCTGCTACCATCTGGGAAACAGTACCACAGCATAAAAGCCAGAACCAACAGCCTCCAGGACAGCTTCTTCCACCAGGCCATCAGACTGATTAATTCATGCTGATACAATTGTATTTCTATGCTACATTGACTGTCCTGTTGTACATACTATTTATTACAAATCACTATAAATTGCACATTGCACATTTAGATGGACATAATGTAAAGATTTTTACTCCTCATGTAAGATGTAAGAAATAAAGTTAATTCAATTTAGTTACCTAACCTTACATAGCAACGTGTTGAAATTTTGTTCGTAACACATTTTGCTACATAAAAGATGTTATTTAAATGCAAAAATTTGCCCATATAGTAAGAGAGCATTGGTTCAGATACTTGAACTAAAAGGGCCTGTCGCCTCTATTGTGTCCATGAACCAAGCCTCGAATGTTGGCGTCACTCTTTCTACATAAAGAAACCTGTGTGTGCCCGGCCTCACTGCACAGGTTGTATCCAGAAAGGTTTTATTAACTGGCAAACCTTTGGAGACATCTGAAAGAGATCTGTGAAGAGATTTTTTTTAAGTGAAAGTCTTTATTTCCATGATATACTGCACTGACATCTGTTGTTCACTGTTTAGCAACCCAGTTGACTAGAAGAGTAAATTATAAGTGAGATCACACTCACTTAACACTCTCGTCTGAACAATTCTTCAGCATAGTACATCGCGCCTGGCTGGAAGATATCGGAATGTTGCCTGGATCTTTCAGAGATTTTCTCTCTTGCCTCCTTTCCTGCAGTTAGGCAGCTCCAGAGATTTTTTAGCCAGAGGGTGGTGAATGTATGGAATTTGTTGCCACGGGCGGCAGTGGAGGCCAAGTCACTGGGTGTATTTAAGGCAGAGATTGATAGGTATCTGAGTAGCCAGGGCATCAAAGATTATGGTGAGAAGGTGGGGGAGTGGGACTAAATGAGAGAATGGATCAGCTCATGATAAAATGGCAGAGCAGACTCGATGGGCTGAATGGCCGACTTCTGCTTCTTTGTCTTATGGTCTTATGGAGATATGAAATGCCTTTCCTAGGCAAGGATGGCGAACCTTGGGTACGCATGCCCAAGGTAGCTCACAAAAAAATTTATTGGCTCCAATTTGCGATGCCTGTTCCTCAATCTTTAAACTCCATGTAGAATAAAAGGATACATGATGATTATATTGATTGCTGAACGAGGCAGCAAATGATTTTTAACAATCTGGCAAAATCTTACTGAGATTGAAGTGTTTATGTCTCAGCCCAAAATGTCAACTCTTTATTCCCTTCCATAGATGCTGCCTGGCCTGCTGAGTTCCCTCAGTGTTAGGTGTGAGATTATTTTCCTTTCCTTGTTATTTTATTAATATCTACCAAAGCTTATAATTTCACTCTTACTTTTCTTATATATGAGGAATGATACCAATCTATGAATTTATTTTTCAATTGACATTTTAAAAGATTAATAATTTTTGAACAGATTTTCTAAAATGCTTCATTTGTTTCATTCCGTCTGGGTTATACTTTTATTAATAGTAAAACAATTAATGCACATAAATAACTAGCAGAACTCATCTCTTTTTCTTAAAAAAAAGTTCATTATTATTGTTACTAATTCATTAATTGACGATAGATTCAGCTCAAAATTGCACTGAGAGTTCTTTAGAATATTATTACCAATTTGGGTGCACGCTCCCAGAAAAGTTCACCGCCCCTGCCCTAGAAGATTCTGTTGAAGAGACACTGTCCTGGGCCATTTACTGTTGTTTCTCTCCACCAGGATACTGCCTGACCTCCTGAGTGTTCTCTGTTTCAGTTTCCAGCGGCCAGGGCACTTGGCTTTCCAGCTCCGCTGTTCCTGTGCTTAGCATGGAGGCTCAGTCTTTCCTATTTGCTGTAGTTCCATTGTAGGAGATGTCACATCAAGGAATGACACAAAATAGTGGACGGATATAGTCGGTCAGGTCAGGCAGCATACTGGAAGGAAATAGACAGTCAATGCTTTGCATCCAAACCTTTCATCTGAAGAGAAAAAGAGGGGAGATAGCCAGTGTAAAAGGTAAGTGGAAGGGTTGGAGCAAGAGCAGGTGGGTGATAGATGAGGGGTGATATCACAGTAAACTGAGTCAGTGTCCTGGTGTCACAGAGAGATGGTCAGTTATTCTTCTTTTGGATGTGAGTAGGATTCTGGAGATTGGGGTCAAGCACTCAGTCCCAGAGGCACCGGCACAGTATTCTTCTCACTGAAACCTCAGCCAATGATGTCAGCTGAAATGCTGTTAAAAAAAGTCAGAATGTCACAGGCAGGTATAAATTCCAATAAACTCAAATAATTCAGGTCATTTTGTATCACCTGATAATGGTTCCTTCTCTTCCATTCATGAGAGCCTCTGTTTCCACACTCCCTTCCCACTCACCGGGATCCCAGTTCCCACATTCCCTTTCCACTCACTGGGACCCCAGTTCCCACTCACTGGGACCGCGGTTCCCACTGTCCCTCCCCACTCACCACAACCTCAGTTCCCACACTCCCTTCCCACTCACTGGGATCCCAGTTCCCACTGTCCCTCCCCACTCACCACAACCTCAGTTCCCACACTCCCTTCCCACTCACTGGGATCCCAGTTCCCACTGTCCCTCCCCACTCACCACAACCTCAGTTCCCACTCTCCCTTCCCACTCACTGGAATCCCAGTTCCCACACGCCCTCCCCACTCACCATGACCCCAGTTCCCACACTCCCTTCCCACACACCAGGACCCCAGTTCCCACACTCCCTTCCCACACACCAGGACCCCAATTTCCACACTCCCTTCCCACTCACCAGGATCCCAGTTCTCACTCTCCCTTCCCACTCACCGGGATCCCAGTTCCCACTCTCCCTTCCCACTCACTGGGATCCCAGTTCCCACACTCCCTTCCCACTCACATGATCCCAGTTCCCACACTCCCTTCCCACTCACCACCACCTCAGTTCCCACACTCCCTTCCCACTCACCGGGATCCCAGTTCCCACTCTCCCTTCCCACTCACCGGGATCCCAGTTCCCACACTCCCTTCCCACTCACCGGGATCCCAGTTCCCACATTCCCTTTCCACTCACTGGGACCCCAGTTCCCACTCACTGGGACCGCGGTTCCCACTGTCCCTCCCCACTCACCACAACCTCAGTTCCCACACTCCCTTCCCACTCACTGGGATCCCAGTTCCCACTGTCCCTCCCCACTCACCACAACCTCAGTTCCCACTCTCCCTTCCCACTCACTGGAATCCCAGTTCCCACACGCCCTCCCCACTCACCATGACCCCAGTTCCCACACTCCCTTCCCACACACCAGGACCCCAGTTCCCACACTCCCTTCCCACTCACCGGGATCCCAGTTCTCACTCTCCCTTCCCACTCACCAGGATCCCAATTCTCACTCTCCCTTCCCACTCACCGGGATCCCAGTTCCCACTCTCCCTTCCCACTCACTGGGACCCCAGTTCCCACACTCCCTTCCCACTCACATGATCCCAGTTCCCACACTCCCTTCCCACTCACCACCACCTCAGTTCCCACACTCCCTTCCCACTCACCGGGATCCCAGTTCCCACACTCCCTTCCCACTCACCGGGATCCCAGTTCCCACACTCCCTTCCCACTCACCGGGATCCCAGTTCCCACACTCCCTTCCCACTCACTGGAATCCCAGTTCCCAGACGCCCTCCCCACTCACCATGACCCCAGTTCCCACACTCCCTTCCCACTCACCACCACCTCAGTTCCCACACTCCCTTCCCACTCACTGGGATCCCAGTTCCCACTCTCCCTTCCCACTCACTGGGATCCCAGTTCCCACACGCCCTCCCCACTCACCATGACCCCAGTTCCCACACTCCCTTCCCACTCACCATGACCCCAGTTCCCACACTCCCTTCCCACTCACCATGACCCCAGTTCCCACACTCCCTTCCCACTCACCATGACCCCAGTTCCCACACTCCCTTCCCACTCACCATGACCCCAGTTCCCACACTCCCTTCCCACTCACCATGACCCCAGTTCCCACACTGCCTTCCCACGCACCGGGACCCCAGTTCCCATTCTCCCTTCCCACGTACCGGGACTCCAGTTCCCACACTACCTTCCCACTCACCGGATCTCAGTTCCCACATTCCATTCCCGCTTACCAGAACCTCAGTTCCTGCACTCCCTTTCAGATCACAGGAACATCATTTTCCACTCTATCTTCACCCTCAACAGGATCCCATTCCCTTCAAACTCCCAGGAGATCAGAATTCTGAGGTACTCAAACCATCCCTTCCACTACTTACAATTATTCCATGGTTAAAGTCACTTAGATCACATTTCTTCCCCATTCTGATCTTTGGTCTTAACGACATCTGAACCTCTTGACCACATCTAAATGCTTTCATGTATTGATTTGCTGCCACCATGATTGGTGAATTAATTATCTGCATTAACGAGCAGGTGTACCTAATAAAGTGGCCACTGGGAGTAGATAGCACACGTCGAATGCTGGAATTGTACAGGCTATGAAATGCTCGCTTCTCCAGCATTGCTGTTGCCTGTGGCAGTGACCTGTGTTTGCAAAAGCACTTCATATCACCTCAAGAAATAATTAAAGCGTCCTTCAGAGCCAATCATCCTCATGGGGTTGAGGTGGAAATGATTTATTGGATTACGGATGGTTTAATTTACAGTCGTGAGTTGAGACAACATCAAGGGCCACGAGGGAGAAACATTATACTTGGCTACTATCTATAATTATTTTTCTAATATTCACTGTAGCCTCAGTGAAATGAAAACAGTGCTAATTAAAAGTTGGGTAGAATGTGCATTGAGTAAGGACTCACAGAGGTTGTTATAACTCTATCCATGTGCTTCCTTGTTACAGACTTGCTTCACAGACAGTGCATTGTAGAGGTCCAAACTTTGTCCGTGTTCTAGGGCAGTGAGTGCCAAGGTGGTGGATTGCATGGATGATAAAAATCTGGCTGACAGAGCTGATTGTGCTCACAGCTCAGCCCTGCTCAGAAGAGTCAGAGACAGAATGCCTGCCATGCAACCACTTAGCTACAGTTGTTGTAGACTACCGCACAACATCTCCTGCCAAACCTGTCGCTGTACATGTATGTCCACACATTCAATGGGCGCGGTTTGTTTGTATTGGTATTGGTTTAGTATTGTCACATGAAACAAGATGCTGGGAAAAGCATACTGTTCATACAGGTCAAGTCATTAGACCGTTCATTCAGGTAGAACAAATGAAAGCAATAATGATACAGAGAAAGTGAAGGCAGGTGGTCAATAAGATGCAAAATCATAAGCAGGTGGATTGTGAGGCCGAGAGTCCATCTTGTCTTACAAGAGGTCCATTCAAGAGTTTGATTAACGATGGGATAGAAGCTGTCCTTGACCCTGGTGGTATGTGCTTTCAGGCTTTTGTATCTTTCGCATGATAGGAGAAGAGAATATTCGGGGGGATGGATATTGGCTGGCGAGCTGCTTGACTGGGGCAGTGTGAAGTATAGACAGAGTCCATGGAGGAGAGCACACACAAAATGCTAGAGGAGGGATCAAAGGGTCTTGACCCCAAATGTCGACTCTTTACTCTTTTCCATAGATGCTGCCTACCCTCCTGAGTTCCTCTAGCATTTTGTGTGTGTTGCTCTGGATTTCCAGCATCTGCCGGTTTCAGGGGGTCTTGTGATTGGGGTGGGGTAACTGGTCAGTCTCGTGAGTGGGAGGAGAGACTCTGATTGGGAGGATAATTGATCAGTCTGTAAAAGGGTCTGCTCAGTCTTCCTGTGATCAGGAGGGGGTTTCTGAGACCCTGCGGTTGGGAGCAGCAGCTCAAGCAGTCTTTTTGAGATTGCAAAAAGGACTAGGCAGTGGGCAGTCTGGCTGCGATCAAGCCAGACGTGCTTCTTGCTGGGAAGAGTTTCATTGGCCCTTCATTCAGAAGAGGGGAGGTGGAGGGGTTAAAATCAGATATATTCTTGTGAGCTCATGCTAGGTGTTACTTAATTCAAAGATGATCTCAAATTTATCTCCATCTGAGTCAGATTAATTTTCAGTCCTTTGGTGCTGGAAAAGAAATGCCATTTGATCCAATTTCTCAGCACGTAGGCTCACAAACATTATATCACCAGCCATTAAATCTACCATCTGGTGCTGGGAGGGAACTGGGAGATTTGCATGTTTATCTTCAGACTGGAAAACTCTACCTTCTGCAGTCAGCTTTGTTTTAATACCAGCAATACAACGGCTTCTGATTTTCTGTAAAGTCCCGGTCCTCCCCCAGATTATGAATACCTGATGAATGGACAGGCTATACATACGAATGAGTGTTTGAGAAACTGGCTAGATGGTTTGGATACAAGAGATGGTGCTGGAAATCTGGAGCAACACAACACAAAGTGCTAGAGAAACTCAAAGTTCAGAACTCAGTCCGTCAGGCAATATCTATAGAGTGGAATGAATAGTTGATGTTTCGGGTCGAGACCCATTATTGGGACTGGCTGATGAAGTCCTGTCAGACCCCAGTCCTGATGAAGGGTTTCAAACTGAAACATCGGCTGTTCATTCTCTTCCATAGGTCCTGCCCAACCTGCTCAGTTCTTCCAACGTTTTGTTTGCATGCTGTAGGATGGATAGGGACAGGTTTTAGACCATAAGACATAGGAACAGAATTAGACCATTCAGCCCATCGATTCTGCTGTGCCATTCCATGATAGCTGATCCAGGATTCCAGTCAACCCCATACACCTGCCGGCTGTTGTGGGGCTGCAGGCATCTTCTGCTCAGTGGGAATGGGGCATTTCTGTGTGCCTCTTCACTACACCAACACCTTCCCAGCACCATCCCCCCTTCCAAGACCACAACAACCAGGGGCTGGGTGGAACTGAGCAGTGCTGGGGGTGCCGAACAGACTCACTCAAAGCAATGATGTTCACTCCAAGGAACCTGAAGCTCTCAACCCTTTCAACCCCAACACCGTTGATGTAGGCATTCAACAAGATCATGACTGATTTAGCCCTTCAGGCTAACTGCTCCATGCCAACCACAGCATACCTCCTGCTAGGCCCAGTTGTCCATGTTCAGGCCATAACCCTGCAAGCCCCTCTCCTCCGTGTACCTTTCCAGATGTGCCTCATAAATGCTGCATTTGTACCCGCCTTGAGAACTACTTCTGTCGGCTCATTCCAGGTAGTCACTGCCCTCTGTGTAAAGATGGTACTTCTTAGATCTCTTTTAAATCTCTGCCCATTTACATCTGTGCCTTGTCCCTTGTTCAATCCCTTCCGACCTATGTTCGTGACACTTCTCACGCTCTTAAACTTTTCGATGATTTTAAGTTCCCTGGCCCCCACCGCTTTATTTTCACCATGGATGTCCAGTCCCTATATACTTCCATCCCCCATCAGGAAGGTTTCAAAGCTCTACACTTCTTTTTGGATTCCAGACCTAATCAGTTCCCCTCTACCACCACTCTGCTCCGTCTAGCGGAATTAGTCCTTACTCTTAATAATTTCTCCTTTGGCTCCTCCCACTTCCTCCAAACTAAAGGTGTAGCTGTGGGCACCCGTATGGGTCCTAGCTATGCCTGCCTTTTTGTTGGGTTTGTGGAACTATCTATGTTCTGTGCCTATTCTGGTATCTGTCCCCCACTTTTCCTTCGCTACATCGATGACTGCATTGGCGCTGCTTCCTGCACGCATGCAGAACTCGTTGACTTTATTAACTTTGCCTCCAACTTTCACCCTGCCCTCAAGTTTACCTGGTCCATTTCCGACACCTCCCTCCCCTTTCTAGATCTTTCTGTCTCTGTCTCTGGAGACAGCTTATCCACTGATGTCTACTATAAGCCTACTGACTCTCACAGCTATCTGGACTATTCCTCTTCTCACCTTGTCTCTTGCAAAAACGCCATCCCCTTCTCGCAATTCCTCCGTCTCCGCCGCATCTGCTCTCAGGATGAGGCTTTTCATTCTAGGACGAGGGAGATGTCTTCATTTTTTAAAGAAAGGGGCTTCCCTTCCTCCACTATCAACTCTGCTCTTAAACGCATCTCCCCCATTTCATGTACATCTGCTCTCACTATCCTCACACATCCTCCCGCCACCCCACTAGGAATAGGGTTCCCCTGGTCCTCACCTACCACCCCACCAGCCTCCGGGTCCAACATATTATTCTCCGTAGCTTCCGCCACCTCCAACGGGATCCCACCACTAAGCACATCTTTCCCTCCCTCCCCTCTCTGCATTCCGCAGGGATCACTCCCTACACAACTCCCTTGTCCATTCGTCCCCCCCATCCCTCCCCACTGATCTCCCTCCTGGCACTTATCCGTGTAAGCGGAACAAATGCTACACATGCCCTTACACTTCCTCCCTTACCACCATTCAGGGCCCCAAACAGTCCTTCCAGGTGAGGCAACACTTCACCTGTGAGTCGACTGGGGTGATATACTGCGTCCGGTGCTCCCGATGTGGCCTTTTATATATTGGCAAGACCCGACGCAGACTGGGAGACCGCTTTGCTGAACATCTACGCTCTGTCCGCCAGAGAAAGCAGTATCTCCCAGTGGCCACACATTTTAATTCCACATCCCATTCCCATTCTGACATGTCTATCCACAGCCTCCTCTACTGTAAAGATGAAGCCACACTCAGGTTGGAGGAACAACACCTTATATTCCGTCTGGGTAGCCTCCAACCTGATGGCATGAACATCAACTTCTCTAACTTCCGCTAATGCCCCACCTCCCCCTCGTACCCCATCTGTTACTTATATTTATGCACACATTCTTTCTCTCACTCTCCTTTTTCTCCCTCTGTCCCTCTGAATATACCTCTTGCCCGTCCTCTGGGTCCCCCCCCACCTTGTCTTTCTTCCCAGACCTCCTGTCCTATGATCCTCTCATATCCCCTTTTGCCTATCACCTGTCCAGCTCTTGGCTCTATCCCTCCTGCTCCTGTCTTCTCCTATCATTTTGGATCTCCCCCTCCCCCTCCAACTTTCAAATCCCTTACTCACTCTTCCTTCAGTTAGTCCTGACGAAGGGTCTCGGCCTGAAACGTCGACTGCACCTCTTCCTACAGATGCTGCCTGGCCTGCTGCGTTCACCAGCAACTTTGATGTGTGTTACATCTGTGCATTGTCCCTTTCAAATGGCAGCAGAGGATAAAGAAAACCGTTGGTCTGCTTTATATCACTGCTGTTTCCTAGGAGCTTGCTGGGTGAAAGATATTTCCACAATAATCCTTCATCTTCCAAACATAGCAACTTTGGACTCTCCATAAGATGAAGTCTTGATGCACTACTTATTTATTTTTTTAATATATTTCTTATTATATTTTATGTTTTGCACTGTACGGGTGCTACAAACAACAAATTTTGCAACATATGTCAGTGATAATAAACGTGATTCTGATTCTGAGTATAATGAAGCAATTTCACGATGGGCCAATTGGTTAGTCATAGTAGTGGGTGAAGGAATTTGCGTTTGCACAGGAGAACAGAACTGGAGAAGGCTTTGTGTTACTGGACCAGAACAGATTACAGAAATAGAAATAGACAAAGCCACAGAACATTTGAGCACTGGGAGTTTAAAATGAGGTTATTGGAAGCCATGACAGTAAAACCTTTGCCATCCAGCATTGTGTTTGAGTTGTGTCGCCTTCTGTTGTCTAATGGTGCAAGTCAAACTGCAAATAGTTGGGATGAGTGCTTTGGAGGCTGGAAACCGAAGACCTGCGATCTTGATTTTGATGCCTTATTGGAGACAGAAGGGTCTGTTACCCCCTCCGTGCTGCATTCTCGCGTCGGCCTGGGTTATTTGGGTAAATCTGGAGTTAGGTGGGTGCTGTTTTCACCCTGAACAAAGCTAGAGTTGACATCCCTCAATGCTCACCAGTAGGTGGGCAGGAACAGGGGCCTTGCGTTGGCCAGCTGGGAGCCAGCCAACAGAACCAGCTGCACAGCATAACACAATCGTGGCTGAATTAGCTGCCAACATGGGCAGGCCGGCGAGCAGCCAAGTGTTACTGGCAGCGAGGTCTGCCCTGTGAGGGGAAAGGCAGGGAACTTAACACGATTGCTGCCACTTGGCTCCAGGTGGCAGCCACCCCCTCGGGTTGGCTGTGTGGTTGTGGTGGTCTCCCAAGTCATTGACCAATGTACAACTTCCAGTTTCTCGCAGGGTGAATGCTACCCACAGATGGCATCAGGGTGGGGGCAGCATTGTAGAGTAGCAGTTAGCATAACGCTTTACAGCACCAGCAATGAAGATTCAATTCCCGCCACTAACTGTAGAGAGTTTGTACCTCATGGGTTTCCTCTGCATACTCCAGTTTCTGCCGATATTGCAGGAAATTTAAGATTACTAAGTGGTGGGCATGCTATGTTGGCATCAGAGAATGGTGACTTTTTTGGGCCAACCCCAGCACATCCTCAGCTGCATTAGTCATTGAAACCAGCAGCACTATTTGCTGTATGTTTCATTGTAGAAGTGACAATAAAACTAATCTTTTTATTAAAAAATGGAGGCCACCTCTGCATCCATACCACTTCACCAAAAAAAATCCTCTGCCATCTCCTCTAAACTTTCCTCCCATCGAAGATTTTCTCTTGTATTGGTCGCTGCCTTCCCGGGAATAGGGTGCTGGCTGTCCTCTCCATCTATGTCTGTCCATAATCATGTATGCCTCTATCAAGTTGTCTCTCATCCTTCATTATTCCAAAGAGAAAAAAGCCTAACTTCTCCTCATAAAACATGCTGTAATCCAGGCAGCATCCTGATAAATCTCTCCTGCAACTTCTCTAAAGCTTCCACATCCTATTTATAATGAGGCGTCCAGAACTGAGCACCATACTCTACCTCACTGCTCTTGAACGCAATCCCCTGACTAATGAAGTCCAGAACACCCTATGCCTTCTTAGCCACACTAGCCACTTGCATGGCAGCTTTGAGGGATCAATAGACTTGAACCCCAGGATCTCTCGGTTCTTCTACACTGCTAAGAATTCTGCCACTAATCTTGTATTGTGCCTTCAAGTTCAATCTTCTGAATTGTGCCACTTCATACTTTTCGGGATTGAACTCCATCTGCCACTTCTCTGCCTCACACTGCATCTTATCAATGTCCCATTGTAATCTATGATAATCTTCTACACTCTCCACAATACCATCAATCTTCATGTCATCTACAAATTTACTAACCCACCCCTCTACTTCCTCATCCAACTCATTTACAAAAATCACAAAGGACAGGGTGTCCCAAGAATAGGTCACTGTGAAACACCACTGCTCACCAACCTCTAGACCAGATGTGCTCTGTCTACTACCATCCACTGTCTTCTGTGGGCAAGCCAATTTTGAATCAATGTAGCCAAGTTTCCGTGGATCCCAGGCCTCATGACTTTCTGTATGAGCCCACTATATTTAGCACCAATGAAAATTTAAATCATTTTGCTAGTAAGGTAAATTACATTACAACACCCAAACTGGCCCTTCAGCGCAAAAAGTCCATGCTGGCCAACAAGCACCCATTTAATCCCATTCTCGCTACATTTGCATCAATTCCCACCTCCAGCCCCCTCCTCACCCTAGCAGATTCTAGCATTTACCAACAGATCAGAGGCAATTGACATCAGCCAATTAACCCACCAACTAACGTGACTATGGGATGTGAGGCTAGTTCACACAGTCAGAGAAAGAGCATGCGAGTTCCATGCAGAGGGCACTGGGGCTCAGAGTTTAACCAGGGTTGCTGGAGCTGTGTGGAAGCAGCTCTATAATCTGTACCACTGTGCCAATCCCATTGATGACAGTGTAGCAATTGGTCGGTTAGACATCGGGTTTGTTGAAAGGGCAATCTGTCTTCTTCAGTCATTCTGTGCCACTGAACCAAACCACTTGTTCACTGCTTGTGTTAGATGCCAGGTGAATCTTTGCAATTATTCAGACATTTCTCTGAACGGAACTACCTTTCTCTTTGAATCAAAATCGATCACATGAAGACACTCAAGCCCGGTGTCGCAACAGCTGGTCGAGCAGCAAATGGCTGACTGAAGTCTAAAAAAAATTCACATAAATCATGTTATCCTTGCAGCTGACAATTCAATTAAACTCAAGAGCCTAATGCTCTGAGGACTTATAAAACTGTGGACCAGCTTTAAGATATACTTTCAGTCAGTCCAATCATAGCATTTGGTGGAAACAATGGTTTGTGACGTACATTGGACTGACTTTTAGTCAGACTGCAAGCTTGACTCCTTGCGATTACAGTCAATGTGACCAATTCCAACACAGAGTACAAGGGCAGTTTATGATCTCATGAGGCACAGTAGCATCGCGAAGGGCACTTTTTTATTTCTTCAATTTTTCCATTAAATACATCGTAGTCAGCAAGGTTTTAACCAAGGATTTATAGATACCAGTTAGCAAAGAAAGGTTTGTTTGTGAGAGGGAGGAGAGCTAACCCTGGGATTTGTTTCTCACTCTCATTGCCCCATCTTTCCCTCTCCTTTCCCCTCTTTCTTATCCTTTTTCTCTTTCTTTTTCCTCTCACTCCGTTCACCCTTTCAGTTCCCTACAACTTCTCTCCTTCAAAACATTTATCTCTCTTTCTTTCTTTTTCATTCCATCTATCTTTCTCTTTTTCCTCAATCAGCCCCCCCCCCCCATCATATCACTTCCCTCTTGTGTCTCTTCCTCTCTCAGCAAAACTCTAGCTGCTGGAGGAACTCGGCAGGTCAGGCAGCCTCTGTGAAGGGAAATGGCCAATCGACATTTTGGGTCGAGATCTTTCTATCTGCCTCCATATCCTCTTCCCGCTCCAAAAGCTCATCTAAATAAAATGCACTCTTAGTCTGCTATCGAGAACATCTTCAAAAGGTGATGCCACAAAAAGGCAGCATCCATCATTAAGGATTACTACCTTCTGATAACCATCCCCCATGGAATGGCAGAGAGACTCGATAGTCCAAATGGCCTAATTCTACTCCAATGTCTTATGGTCTTATCAGGATCATAACATGTTAGGAACAGATTCATCCCCTCCACCATCAGATATCCAAACAGACAATGAGCCCATGAACATTGCCTCACTAATATTTGCTCTCTTTACACTGTTTGTTTATTTTTTAGTATATTTCTTATTGTATGGTATATTTTATGTTTTGCACTGTATGGCTGCAAATTACATATGTCAGTGATAATAAATGTGATTCTGATTCTGAGTATAATGAAACAATTTCACGATGGGCCAATTGGTTACTCATGCAAGTGGATGAAGGAACTTGCAATTGCACAGGAGAACAGAACTGGAAAAGGCTTTGGGTTACTGTACCAGAGCAGTTTACTGAAATAGAGCAAGCCACAGATCATTTAAACGTTGAAATTTTTAAGTTAGGTTATTGGAGTCTAAGGTAACAAAGCCTTTCCCATCAGACTATTCAAGGTGTTGGATGAGTTGCATGAGTTCCTCTAGCATTGTGCTTGAGTTGTTTTGCATTCTGTTGTCTAACGGTGCAAGTGAAACTGTGAATAGTTGGGATGAGACTGCTGGAGGCCGAATGTTGGAGAAATCTATGTGCGTGGGTGGGAGGGTGGGAATGAGGACTGGAGCTTGCTTTGTTGTCATTGTTCTGTCACTTGTTCTGTTCTGCATTCTGCCAAGCATTGTGCCCATGCTGTGTTGGTACTGGAACGTGTGCTGACACCTGCAAGCTGCCCCCGGCACATCCTTGAAGGTGTTGGTTGTTAACGCAAAAGATGCTTTTCTCTGTATTTTTTTTTAGATTATGAAGATGTGCAGTCCTCTTTTATTGTCACTTAGTAATGCATGCATTAAGAAATGATACAATATTTCCTCCGGTGTGATACCACAAAACACAGGACAGACCAGGACTGAAAAAAACTACCAAAACCACATAATTATAACATATAGTTACAACAATACCATAACTTGATGAAGAAGTCCATGAGCACAGTAAAATTTCAAAGTCCCTCAAATGTCCCACATCTCACGCAGACGGGAGAAGGAAGAAAAACTCTCCCTGCCATACCCGACCACGGTTCGACTCTGAGTCATCCGAAAACTTCGAGCTCTGATCAGCTCTCCGACACCGAGTACTGAGCGCCATCTCTATCCGAACGATTCAACCTCCATCTCGGTCGCCAACAGCAGGCAAAGCCGGGGATTTTGAGGCCCTCCCTCCGAAAGATTCCTGCCCGCACAGTAACGACAGCAGCAAACGAGCATTTCAGAAATTTTTCCAGATGTTCCTCTGTGCTTTCACATCCATCTCCATCAATCAGAATTGTCCACGGCCCCTATTTAATGGATATGATACCATTTTTCACCGGAGGGCTGCGCACGCGTGGCGCGCTGCTTCTCTCTCCTCCGGCCTTTATTTTAATATGGATGTGAGAAATAAATCTGAATCGTGATTTTGTACACCCCAATGTTACATAGAAGAACATGATGGATGTCCAATGGTCAGTGCAGAACAGTGGAGAACGGTGGGAGATTTAATAGAGGTGCACAAAATTATAAGGGGTATAGATAGGGTAAATGCCAGCAGGTTTTTCCCATTGAGTTTGGGTGAGACAAGAAATAGAGGTCAGGCTTTAAGGACAAAAGGTGAAAGGTTTAAGGGGATCCTGAGGGGGCACTTCTTCGTTCAGAGGGTGGTAAGAGTGTGCTTTGAGCTGCCGGTGAAAGTGGTGGATGTGGGTTTGATATCAGCATATAAGAGAAACTTGGATAGATACATGGATGGGAGGAGTATGGAGAGTTATGGTCAGAGTGCAGGTTGATGAGATGAGGCAGATTAATAATTAGGCATGAACTAGATGGGTCAAAGGGCCTGTTTCTGTACTGTAGTTTTCTGTGACTCTGATTTTGACCAAGTAAAAGTTGAAAAGAGTTTGGATTTTGATTCTGGGGAAGATAGATTTCCTGGTAGGCATGGAAAGAGTTAATCTAGAAGAGGGTGCAGTGAACTGAGAGAGTTGACGGATTGCATCGCAGCATAATAATAGCACCTTTGAAACAATATTCTTTAGCCTTAAGGGCAGAGGATTGTTATAGTCAATGCTAACTGTAAGATTCAAAAACATGCCTACCTCCCGAACATTATGCCTGAAGATGAATTCAGAGTAAAAATACAAGCCTTTGCCAAAATAACTTCATTGATAGCTGAAATTAGAAAGATACTGTGAGCTCATAGGCAAAAACAAATGCCCCCACACTCCCGCAAAAATGAATCCACACCCAATACCAATATCCAGCCTGCTCCCTGTAGTCTATCGCCATGCTTTGGTGTTACTGACAATGGCTACTTCTACCAAAATAAATAGATAATATCCCTACGTGTTTGAATTTTAGGAGCATTAGAGAATTTCCTAAACCAATCTCTCAGCTTCTTATTTATTTTTTTGGAACGCAGACATTGTCAGTACAACTTCCCAGCTGTGTTGGCCGAGGCTGGAGGGTGACCATCTCCTCCTCCACTCACCATTAAAAGGGGAGGTCAGAGTAGTAGTCCTAATTTGGAACAATAACTGACTTGGAATATTGGAGGCAGCCGTGTTATGGAGTCCTGCTATCTCCATGAATGGCCTACAGTGTTTGTAGGAGACACAAGCACAATGGAATTTTAGGAATGTAGAGACAATGGAACCATAGCGTAGGTAATAGTCAAGATGGTAGTGCAGTTGGGCAATCACTCAAGCTGTGTATGATGTTCTCCTGGGGGGTCTTCGGGATGTAGGTTGGATTCCTTAATGGAGAACGCCTGTGTGTAACTTTATTTAATGTGGAGAGGCTGGTGTGTGGGCAGACACCTCATGATCCTTGACAGATTGGGGTCAGGGTTCAGTGGCATGTAAGGCAAGACGACTGGGAATCCTTCACTGCTGCAGTCATCCTCCACCTTCACTGCTGTTGTGATGTGATATCATCTTCCACCAGCTCCACCATTGAGATCCTGGTTGGATCACGCTTTGTCTGGAACGTCACTCTTGACCTTTCCACCATGGGTGACCCTTGTAGATGCTAAGCGCCAGGTGGCTAAGCTCCTGGTGGCATCTGTCTCAGGATCTCAGGATCTGACAAAACTCTCCACCACGACAAGGTGACGATCCTCCAATAGGTAATAATCGTGGGGTTTGCAATGTTACTAAGAGCTGTTAAAGACACTGGCAAGGATATACTGCAGTTGAGGGCACATGCTGCTGCCCTGTGCTTAGTGACTGCTTTGCTCAGTGACTCCTCACTGAAAGCCTCAGGAGAGCCCCGGTCATCAGTGGTGCCCTCACCCGCATCTCCTCATTTCCCTCACTTCGGCCCTCACCCCATCCTCCCGTCACCATAACAGGGACAGAGTTCCCCTTGTCCTCACCTACCACCCCACCAGCCTCCGGATCCAGCACATTATCCTCTGCAACTTCCGCCGCCTTCAACAGGACCCCACCACTAAGCACATCTTTCCCTCTCCACCCTTTTCTGCTTTCCACAGGGATCGGTCCCTCCACGACTCCTTGATCCACATGTCCCTCCCCACGGATCTCCCACCCGGCACTTATCCCTGTAAGCGTAAGTGCTACACCTGTCCCTACACCTCCTCTCTCACCACTATTCAGGGCCAGGTGAGGCAACACTTCACTTGTGAGTCTGTTGGGGTCATCTATTGCATCCGGTGCTCCCGGTGCGGCCTCCTGTACATCGGTGAAACCCGACGCAGATTGGGGGACCGCTTCATCGAGCACCTCCGCTCCTTCCGCCACAACAGACAAGATCTCCCGGTTGCCACCCACTTCAGCTCTGCTTCCCATTCCCATTCGGATGTGTCCATACATGGCCTCCTCTACTGCCATGATGAGGCTAAACTCAGGTTGGAGGAGCAACACTTCATATACCATCTAGGTAGTCTTCAGCCCCTTGGTATGAACATTGAATTCTCCAACTTCTGGTAATTCCCTCCCCCTCCCTTCCTCTATCCCTATTTCACTCTGCCCCCTCCCCCAGCTGCCTACTACCTCCCTCATGGTTCTGCCTCCTTCTACTACCCATTGTGTTTTCCCCTATTCCTCCTTCACCTTTCCTGCCTATCACCTCCCTGCCTCCCCTCCCCCACCCCTTTATCTTTCCCCTTACTGGTTTTTCACTGGAACCTACCAGCCTTCTCCTTCCCACCCTCCCCCCACTTTCTTTATAGGGCCTCTGCCCCTTCCCTCTACAGTCCTGACGAGGGATCTCGGCCTGAAACGTTGACTGTTCGTTTCCATGGATGCTGCCCGACCTGCTGAGTTCCTCCAGCATGTTGTGCGTGTTGCTTTGACCCCAGCATCTGCAGAGTATTTTGTGTTGAAGAAATTACTGCTCAGGTTACTCAGTTTGAGGACCTTTTTCAGGGCTTGACAGGGTGGCGGTGATTTTCAGAAGATAGAGGTGGGGATAAGGTCTCAATCATTGAGTTGGACTCCATGATTTGAGAAGGGCCGAGTCCTGGGCCACTGGAAAAACCAGGGTATCTGTGTAGTTCGGAGAGCTGATGGCTGGTGCCTTTGCTTCTCCAGTTGGGCTGGTTGATTGTGGAGAGATGATAAGAACTGGAACTTACTTAATTGTGGTTTTAGCCTTGGGTTCTGTTACTAACAAAATATACTTGAAACATCACAATATCATGTCAGGCAGCATAACCCAGAATTGCATTTTCTGTTTTTATTTCAGATGTGAAATATGTTCATCTTAATTTTAGTTTTATTAATGTTACTAAAGCATTAACCTGATGAGGTGCATTCCCAGGAGAGCACGGACTAGTTCCTGGCAACACTCCAAAAGGTATAATGCGTGTAAAATGATGGGGTCATACAGCACAAAAGCAGGCCTCTCAGCTCACCGAGTGCAGGCCCACCAGCAAGTACTAAGCCTACCAATGCCATTTTATTCTCTCCATGATGCCCACTTCCTCCTCCACCCCAGATTCTACAGCTTATCCACCCACCAGACAACAGCCAAACAAGCTCCTCTCCTCCCTCCCACCCACACAAACATAGGCAGTCCTCCAACCACTGGACAGAAGTCCTCATTAAGATGCAGAGCCACTGAGCTCTTTGATCCTCTGCATCTACAGCGTAGACTACATTGTAAGGTGCTCTGGAGCTGACTATGCTCAATAAGAAACTGTCCTCTAATGATGCCAGTGCAGGCAACTTGGTACCTCCTTAATTCCTTGATATGGAATTGTGTACTTATTAAAAAAAAGAAAATTTGTAGTCCCTTGCATTAAACTTCTTCCAACTCATTAATCTCTAGTATAATGGTATAAATGTCTTCAATTAGTCACACCACAGCTCACTTTTGACTGGCTCAGGCTTAGAAACTTAAACTTCCCCGTTACTCTGAATTGATGGATTAAGGAAATGAAGTGGAAAAAGCCTGAACAGGCACCTTATTCCAGGGATGAGCTGCACTGTACATGCGTGACCCCAGTAAATCCTGGCAAGTGAGCCTTTTGCCAGTCTTCAGCAATATTCTGTCATTATATTGTGCCTGCACCGGAAAATAACTCCTTTGCTCAAAGTGAAATTAGTTCACCTGCATCTGTAATTTTGAAACATGTATTGCAAAGTAGTTAAATGATCGAAAAACTGGGCAGTATTGAAACAAATCAGATCCCACACATTTTATTTCACACAGTATTTGAGGGAACATACCATTACATTCAAAATATTGCATGAGAACAAATATTGATACGAAAATAATTTAATATTAGCATGCTCTCTTCTCGCAGCTGTCATCAGGAGGGAGATGCACCTCATTGGATTAATGCTTTAGTAACCTTAATGAAACTAAAATAAAACATTTAGGTCCCACACCATCAGTCAGGAACAGTTATTATCCTACAACCATTAAGCTCTTGAACCAGCATGGATAATTTCATTCAACACTAAACTACATCCACAACCTATGGACTTACTTTCAAGTGCCCAACAACTCATGTTCTCAATATTTATAGTTTTTAGTTTTTTTCTATTTGTACGGATTTGCACAATTTGTCGTCTTTTGTACGTTGGTTGTTTGTCCGTCTTTTTTCATTGATTCTATTGTGTGAACCCCCTTTCTTCTTGGGCATCTCAGGAAATGGCTTGTTAGCCCTCGCTGGCAGTCTCCCAACTCAACGCCGGAAGACCCACCATTCTCCTGCCATGTACATCTAGGACGTATACACTCCAGTTCTGCCAAATCCGTGAGATTGGGATGTCTCTTCCACCCAAGCCCCGGTTTGTGTGAATGCTGTGTGATTTGCTGCCCTGTTACAACTCGTTGCCAGGAAATAACAGACACCACACTGCATATAATCAAAGGAGGTATTTTTTGAAATATTAACTAAAGGGTTAGTAATGAAAAGAAATTAAAAAAACAAAAAGGGCCCATTATAATATTAAACAGTCAAATGTGCACTAGTTGAAGCTCAACTCTTCCAAAAGTCATATTCACGGATCCTCAGTAGACTCCCACACCTTGCTCCATCGAATCATAGTCCCCACTGGATCGAACTCTACGACCAGTTCTCTCCAGTATCTTCTCTTCATCTCCCGCCGCACAAAGACAAAAGCTCACACTGGTGTCCGGCACAAAAAAAAAACAGCTGCTCCAGCCTTTTCTCCTGATTGGATGGCTCACATTCCGAAGCGCCCGTTATCTCTAACCATAAGGCATTTGACAAGGTGCCATACAGTAGGCTTATTCAGAAAGTCAGAAGGCATGAGATCCAGGGAAGTTTGGCCAGGTGGATTCAGAATTGGCTTGCCTGCAGAAGGCAGAGGGTGGTGGTGGAGGGAGTACATTCAGATTGGAGGATTGTGACTAGTGGTGTCCCACAAGGATCTGTTCTGGGACCTCTACTTTTCGTGATTTTTATTAATGACCTGGATGTGGGGGTAGAAGGATGGGTTGGCAAGTTTGCAGACGACACAAGGGTTGGTGGTGTTGTAGATAGTGTAGAGGATTGTCAAAGATTGCAGAGAGACATTGATAGGATGCAGAAGTGGGCTGAGAAGTGGCAGATGGAGTTCAACCCGGAGAAGTGTGAGGTGGTACACTTTGGAAGGACAGAGTACAAAGTAAATGGCAGGATACTTGGTAGTGTGGAGGAGCAGAGAGATCTGGGAGTACATATCCACAGATCCCTGAAAGTTGCCTCACAGGTAGATAGGGTAGTTAAAAAAGCTTATGGTGTGTTAGTTTTCATAAGTCAATGGATAGAGTTTAAGAGTCATGAGGAAATGATGCAGCTCTATAAAACTCTGGTTAGGCCATACTTGGAGTACTGTGTCCAGTTCTGGTCGCCTCACTATAGTAAGGATTTGGAAGCATTGGAAAGAATACAGAGGAGATTTACCAGGATGCTGCCTGGTTTAGAGAGTATGCATTATGATATAGAGATTAAGGGAGCACGGGCTTTACTCTTTGGAAAGAAAGAGGATGAGAGGAGACATGATAGAGGTATACAAGATATTAAGAGGAATAGATAGAGTGGACAGCCAGTGCCTCTTCCCAGGGCACCACTGCTCAATACAAGAGGACATGGCTTTAAGGTAAGGGGTGGGAAGTTCAAGGGGGATATTAGAGGAAGGTTTTTTACTCAGAGAGTGATTGGTGCGTGGAATGCACAGCCTGAGTCAGTGGTGGAGGCAGATACACTCGTGAAGTTTAAGAGATTACTAGACAGGTATATGGAGGAATTTAAGGTGAGGGCTTATATGGGAGGCAGGGTTTAAGGGTTGGCACAACATTGTGGTCCGAAGGGCCTGTACTGTGCTGTACTATTCTATGTTCTGTGTTCTATAACCCAAACACTGCTTCTACAGAAAGACCATTACATGAAATACTCTACAACGGTAACAGTGAAATCTTTGCCAGGGCGTTACATGTGTTTCTCTGTATTTACTGTGAATACCCACAAGAAATTTAATCTCAGGGTAGTATAGGTTACATATATGTACTCTGATAATAAATTTACTTTGAACTTTGAAAATATAAAGAATATCTGCTTGAGATGTAATATTTTTGGGCAGCAATGACCAAAACCAGTGACATCTCATTGCTAGATAGGTTTAATTGTCATTTCAAAACATGTCATTCTTGCTGTACAGTAATTGGGTCCAATAGCACATACCCTTGGAGAGATGTGTGTAATCTTTCTGTACTAATCTGTGCTCAGCTATTATTGTTAAAGCTAACACCTCACACTTCCTCACTCTATTTGTTTACTTGATCTGGCAGTCAGCTTGGACTCCGCAGATTTTGTCTGGAACAAGATGTGATCCTCCTGGTTACAGATTTCTTTCCTCTACCAACTCTTCTGTTTTCTGTTCTGTGAACATCTTTAAAGCAATAAACTTTTAATCAGGCTAAATTATTAACTGCCTCTGAAGACTAGAAAGATAACCAGAGAGCGAGCACTGATTTACTATTTGCCAAAATGAGTGGGGTAAAGAATTCTTTCCCTGAAGTACAGTGTAATCTGAAAAGTGAAAGGGCTGTAACTGCTGATTCCAAAGGGAATAACAGAAACTATAGTTTGAGCATGCAAGGAAAAAAAACAGGCAAGAGCACCTAACAGTTCCAGTTTCAAAAGATTCTGACTTCTGTCCCTTCCTTTCAAGTCCTGATGAAGGGTCTCGATTCAAAATATCGACTGTTTATTCCCCTCTGTCGGTGCTCCTGATGGCATGAACATCAATTTCTCTAACTTCTGGTATTTTTCACCCAACCTCCTCTCCTCTTCTTCATTCCCCACTCTGACTCCCCTCTTACCTCCTCTCCTCACCTGTCTATCATCACTCTTCCTTCTTCCTTTTTGTCCTTGGTTCACTCTCCTCTCCTATCAAATTCCTCCTTCAGCCCTTCCACCTATCACCTCCCAGCTTCTCACCTCTTCCCCCTCTCTCACCTGGCTTCACCTATCACCTTCTAGCTTGTACTCCTTCCTCTTTCTCCCACTTTCTCATTCTGGCTTCTTCCCCCTTCCTTTCCATTCCCGAAACGTCAACTGTCTATTCCTCTCCATAGATGCTGTGTGACCTGCTGAGCTCCTTCAGCATTTTGTGTGTTGCTCCAGATTTCCAGCACCTGCAGAATCGCTTGTGTCTATGTTTTTTTCAAAGATTCTCCTTTGGTGTCATTCCATAAGATTAAAACATTGCTAAATTGGGTCTCATACATTGTACACTTTCTTCCAAACCATAGATCATTCACTAATTTTATACTTATCAAACCTAGTATTGTAAATTATGTCCTTATTTGTATGATTAATAATATTTTGAAGCCCCCTTTAAGCATTTTTTTTAATCATTTGCATCCCAGATCCATTCATTATCAGAGCTATAGCTTTGTAATATTGTAGCTTTTTAAACCAATAGCTTTAGCAGTCTATTTTTGCCTGCATTTTGGGTTAAGACTGCATAATGATATAATATAAATAGAAATTATATGAGATGTGTTGGGCTGCATCATCTATTCACAAGAGGTTCTGGGAGCAAACAGCCTGCAAATGGGGTTCTGCTGAAATAGGGCAGCCCAGAAGTACTGATTGTAGAGCTGTACACACAAAATGCTGGAGCAACTCTGCAGGTCAGGCAGCATCTGAGGAAGGGAATAAGCATTCGATCTTTCAAGCTGAAACTATTCATCAGGTCTGGAAAGCAAGGGCAAAGAAGCCAGAAGGAGAAGGTGGGTGGACAGGGCAACCAGTGCAAGCTTGTAGGTGACAGATGGAGCCAGGGGGAAGGTGGGTGGGTGGAGGAGGGGGAATGAAGCGGGAAGCTGGGAGGTGAGAGGTGGAGCCAGGGGGAAGGTGGGTGGGTGGAGGAGGGGGAATGAAGTGAGAAGCTGGGAGGTGATAGGTGGAGGAGGTAAAAGGCTAAAGAAGAAGAAGGAATCTAATCGGAGAGGAGAATGGAACATATGAGAAAGGGAAGGAAGAGAGGCAGCAGAGGGAGGTGATGGGCAGGTAGGGAGAAAAGAAGAGGTAGCCAGATTGTGGAATGGGAAAACAGAGAGGAGGGAGGGGGGACAAATTACTGGAAGTTAGAGAAATCGATGTTCATACCATCAGGTTGGAGGCTGTCAAAACAGAATATGAGGTATTGTGCTTCCAACCTGAGAGAGGTCTCATTGTGGCAGTAGGGAAGGCTGTGGATCGACATATTGGAATGGGAAGTTAAATCAAAATGGGTGCTGCTTCATGCATCACCCATTCCCGACCTCCATTGTTCACTATGCTCTGGTTTTTTTCCAACATCCTAAAGATGTGTGGGTTGGTAGCTTAGATGGCCACTGAAAATAGGCCCAAACGTATCAGGGAAGGGAAGAGAAGAGGGGTTATTGGTTGTTGATAGAAAAAAGATCTCAGAGAAAATAACTCTGGGAATGGGATTGCTCTGTGAGCCAGAATAGACTCAGTGGGCTGAATGGCCTCCTAAAGTGAAGAGAAAAGTGGAAATAAAGTGAAGTGGATTGTACTGTACCATAGAAAAGAAAGGAGGATTCAGGAGCTTATAGAACTATACTCTCAGTGGCCACATTATGAGCACCTCCTGTACCCAATAAAGTGTATGTTCATGATCTTCTGTTGCTGTAGCCCATCCACTTCAAGGATTGATGTGTTGTGGTGTGTAAGATGATGAGAGGCATTGATCGTGTGGATAGTCGGAGGCTTTTTCCCAGGGCTGAAATGGTTGCCACAAGAGGACACAGGTTTAAGGTGCGAGGACACAGGTTTAAGGTGCTGGGGAGTAGGTACAGAGGAGATGTCATGGGTAAGTTTTTTACTCAGGGAGTGCTGAGTGTGTGGAATGGGCTACTGGCAATGATGGTGGAGGCGGATACGATTGGGTCTTCTAAGAGACTTTTTGATAGGTACATGGAGCTTAGTAAATTAGAGGGCTATAGGTAAGCCTAGTAATTTCTAAGGCACAACTCTGTGGGCCGAAGGGCCTGTATTGTGCGGTAGGTTTTCTATATTTCTGTGTTGTGTGTTCAGAGATGCGCTTTTACCTAGCACTATTGTAACGCATGGTTATTTGAGTAACTGTCAGCTTGAACCAGTCTGACCATCCTCTCCTCTGATCTCTCCACTGAACAAGGTGTTTTCACTACAGAGCTGCTGCTCACTGGATTTTTTTTTTGTTTTTTGCACCATTCTGTATAAGCTCTAGAGACTGTTCTGCGTGAAAATCCCAAGAGATCAGCAATTCCTGAGATACTCAAACCACCCAGTCTGGCACCAAATATCATTCCATGGTCAAATTCATGTAGATGACATTTCTTCTCCATTCTGATGTTTGGTTTGTACAACAACTGACCCTCTCGACCATGTCTGCATGTCTTTTATGCATTGAGTTGCTGCCACATGATTGATTAGATATTTGCATTAATGAGCAGGTGTACAGGTGTACCTAATAAAGTGGCAACTGAATGTATTTTGGAAGCAAATATCACTGTAATGTGACCCCAAGAATCTTCTATGATACCTGACAGGAATCCTGAAAGTATGTAGCTGTAGTGGGCGGACAAAGGGTACATATATATGTTCACGTCTGGGACTGGGGACCATGGACTTGAATCATCAACTCTGTTTTTCTTTTCAGACATGCTGCCAATTTTCCTTCTTTTTCATTTTACTTAACAGATTTCCAGCATTGAAGCTTTTTTCTCTCTCTCTAGGAAATTCAAGAGAATCTTCTCTCCCAGTAAATGCTTAGAATGTAGAACCACAAGAAGTAGTTCAAGCAAATGAGCACCAAGGCAGTAGTTCCCAAGCTGAGGTCCACAAACCCCTTCTTTAATGGTCTTGGTCCATGGCATAAAAAGGTTGGAAACCCCTGATTTGAAGGGAGGATTAGAGGGACAGGAATGAAAGGTTTTGTTGTCAGAACAAGATGAAACAGATGAGAGAGAGATTTTTGAGAGCAGAATCACAAGCATAACCTAGATAGGTTAAATGGTCATTTTTAGTTCAAATGACCACAGAAGAGATAGGAGCAGAATTAGGCCATTCAGCCCATTGAACCTGCTTCGCCATTCAATCATGGCTGAGTTACTATCCTTCTGAATCCTGTTCTTCTGCCATTTCCCCATACCCTTTGTCCCACACCCCACTGATCAAGAACCTATCAACCTCCACTTTTAGATGGTTTATTATTGTCACAGTTACCAAGGCGCAGTGAAAAGATTGTGTCGCATACTGTTCATACAGATCAAATCATTACACAATGCATTGAGGTAGAGCAAGGTGAAAACAGAATGCAGATAATGTGTAACAGCTACTGAGAAAGTGCAGTGCAGGTAGGCAATAAGGTGCAAGATCATGAGGTAGACTGTGAGGTCAATGGTCCATCTTATTATAGAAGGGAACCATTCAGTAGTCTCATAACAGTGGAATAGAAGCCATCCTTTAGTCTGGTGGTATAATCTTTCAGGCTCTTGTATCTTCTGCCCAGTGGGCGAGGGAAGAAGAGAAGTTATTCAGGGTGGGTGGGATCTTTGATTCTGCAAGCTGCTTTATTTCGGCAGGAAAAACTATAGACAGAGTCCATGAAGGGGAGGCTAGTTTCCATTATGTCCACAACTCTCTGTAGTCATGGGCAGAGCTATTACCATTCCAAACTGTGATGCATCCAGATAGGATGTTTTCTATGGCGCACCGATAAACATTGATAAGGGTTGACGGAACATGCCAAATTTCATTAACCTCCTGAAAACGTTGAAGCATTGATGAGCTTTCGTGGCTGTGGCATCTGCATGTTTAGACCAGCACAAGCTATTGGTGATGTTCCCTCCTAGGAATTCATTCTGCAGCAGCAGTACAATGCAAGATATAAAGATTATTATACGTTACAGTAAGCATGTATAAAAAATAAATCGTGCAAAAAGAGTGCAAAACAGTGAGGTAATGTTGATGGTTTAATGGACCGTTGAGAAATCTGATAGCGGAGAGGAAAGAAGTTGTCCTTAAAGCATTGAATGTGTGCCTTCAGGCTCCTGTACTTCTTCCTTGATAGTAGTAATGAGAAGAGAGCATGTCCTGGATAGTGAGGGTGCTTAATGATGGATGCCACCTTCTTGAACCATCGCTTCTGAAGATGCCATTGATGGTGAAGAAGCTAGTGCTCATGATGGAACTGGCTGAGGCCACCACCCTCTGTAACTTTTTCTAATCCTCTGCATTGGCGCCTCCATACCTGAGAGTGATGCAACCAGCCAGAACGCGCTCCGTGGTACATCTGTAGAAATCCGCTGGTTTTCGGTGACATATCAAAATGTCCTCAAACTCTTAGTAAAGTATAGCCACTGGCGTGCCTTCTTCATAATTGCATCAGTATGCTGGGCCCAAGACAGATCTTTCAGTGGCAGGTGAACTCTAGTGGGTTGATGTTGCCTGGGAGGCTGGAGTTAATGTATTCCATGACCAGCCTCTCAAAGCACTTCATGATGGTGAATGTCAGTGCCACTGGGCAGTAGTTGTTCAGATAGCATATCCTGTTTATCTTGGATAGTGGGACTGTAGTCTCCTGTTCATGAACAAGAAACTGTTTTCTAATCATGCCCACACAACATGGTGGAGGATCTCAGCAGGTCTGACAGCATCTATGGAAAGTCCCGATGAGTCCGAAAGATTTGTCACACTTATTCTGGCTTCTACCACTTCCTTTCCAACTCTGATGAAGGATTTTGGTCCTAAGTGTCAAGTGTACGTTCCTCTCCATAGATGTTTTCTGACCTGCTGAATTCCTTCAGCTTTTTATGTCTGTTACTGTGGATTTCCAGCATCTGAAGAATCTCTTGTGTTTCTAATCATGCACTGGTCTTGATATAGTCTTTAAATATTAAGGAAACCTTTGTAATTTAATGTCATTTCTGACGGTTATACTAGCGAAACTGTGAAATGGGAAGTACCCGGTCAGGAACGGCTGCAAACAGCAACCATCCAAATCCTCAGGAAACCTGAACTAAAATAACATTGTTTGCTGAAATTGCCAAAACAAGAATACAAGATGAACAGCCAAGGGTGAAAGTTAAAGTTATTGTTTCTGTTTGCAGGATTATAATGATGAAATCCGCCAGGAGCAGTTGAGGGAACTCTCATACCTAAATGGTTCAGAAGATTCGAGTCGAGGGCGGGGAGCTCGTGGGCGAGGACTCCGAGCACCCCTCACACCCACTGTGAGGTAAGTCTGCCAGTCTCCTCAGGCAGTCTGTCAGTGTCAGGGATGACTGACCTGCACTCTGGTTTTGTGGTTCTGAAGTGGCCAAGGAAGCCAAAGTTGGGAGGCAGACTCCTTCCACAATTGGGGCTGGAGGTGTGTTCATCCACTGCCTGGACAGGCCCTTTGTACTCCTGATGGACATCTCCTAATTCTCAGTACCATCCAAAAAGTTTCTCCTCCCCTTTGAACTGTCGTGGGCCAGGGAATCCTAGCAGTCGGTTGGTGTGTTGCACATTTCTGAGGAGGTTTTAAGCAGAACCTCGAAAAAGCAAAGTGACCAGTTGGTCCCTCAAGCTGCCCGCACAGTTTCTAATTTACCCAGGTACCCCCCATCTCCCTGCCCTAGAAAAGACAATAAAGCATTAAGGAAAAAGCATCTGGAAAACTTGACCTACTCAAACGATTGAATACTCTAGAAGATCGCACTGAATATTACACAATGCCATCCTTCCATATGATGCTGTCTTTGTCCTAGTTGGGTAATAGTCCCTGCTGCCTCATGAAGGGGTGTAATCACTGCCCCAGCAGCAGGCTCCCTGCATACTCGGAGCAGGAGGAGGACCCAGTGTTCAGAAGGGCCCAATATCTAGAACAGTCCAGTGTCTAGATGGTGTAATATCCAGAATGGTCCAGTGTCTAGAGTGACCCAGTGTCCATAATGGTCCAGTGGCTAGAATGCTCCAGTGTCCAGAATGGCCCAGTGAACAGAATGGCACAGTGTCCAGTAAAGCCCAGTGTTTGGAATAGCCTAGTGTCAAAATGTCCCAGTGTCTACAATAACCCAGTGAAACAGAATGGACTGTGTCTAGAATGGCTCAGTTACCAGACTGACCCATTGTCTAGGATGGCCCAGTGCCCAGCATGGCCCAGTGCCCAGCATAGCCCAGTGCCCAGAATGGCCCAGTGCCCAGCATAGCCCAGTGCCCAGAACAGTTCAATATTTCGAATGGCCCAGTATCTAGGATAGCTCAATGAACAGATTGGCCCTGTGAACAGAATGACTGAGTGTCTGGAATAGTCAGTCTAGAATGGTCTAGTGAACAGTATAGTTCAGTGTTTAGTGAGGTCCAGTGTCCACAACAGCCCCATGACAAATCTGTGTGTAGATTTCATCAGGAAAAGAGGAATTCATTTAAAAGTTTGTAGGATAGAGTGATGAAAAAGCGTGTTTTATTACGACGAATAAATTTATTTGGCTTCTGACATTCGATTCTACACGGTATTTGTTTATGTGAGCCTGTATGTGAACATTGGTGTGCTTGTTTTTGTGTGCATACATATATGTACAGTATATATGCAATTGCGCATGTGCATATGTGTATGCAAGCATACGGGGTGCATACTCGCCCAGTTGTGCCTTTGTGTGTGATTGAGAACATCTTTTGTGTGTACATGTGAGTGTGTACTTGTGTGAGCATGCTCATGCCTGTGTTTATGAGCGTGTTCATAAACACTAGTAAACACAGTGTTCACTCTTTCACACTGAAACAAGCAGCAAGTTCTTCCCTCCCATTTGCCCGTGTGTTGAAAAGTTTTACACACACACAGTCACCCTCTATGGTTGAGATATCTGAGCGAGATATATGAACTAGTCGAGTGGTGTCGTAGCAACAATTTTGCACTCAGCATGAGCAAGACCAAACAGCTGATTGTGGATTTCAGGAAGGGTAAGACAAGGGAACACATACCAATGCTCATAGAGGGATCAGAAGTGGAAGAGACTGAGCAATTTCAAATTCCTGGGTGTCAGTATCTCTAAGGACCTAATGTAGTAACAATATATTGATACAGCTGTGAAGAAGGCAAGACTGCGGCTATATTTCATTAGGAGTTTGAGGAGATTTGGTTTGTCACCTAAAACACTCAAAAACTTCTACTGTGGAGAGCATTCTGACTGGCTGCATCACCATCTGGTATGTGAGGGGGGCAGTTACTGCACAAGATCGAAGTATAGTCGCAGAAAGTGTACAATTAGCACCTTCATGGGAACCAGCCTTTGTAGTGTCCAAAACATCTTCAAGGACTGGTGCCTCAGGAAGTCAGCTTCCATCATTAAGGATCCCCACCAACCTATGCCCTCTTCTCATTGTTACTGTCAGGAAGGAGGCACAAAGGCTTGAAGGCACACACACAGCAATTCAGGAACAGCTTCTTCCCCTCTGCTATCCGATTCCTAAATGGACATTGAACCCATGAACACTACCTCACTACTTTTTTATTTCTGTTTTTGCACTACATATTTTAATTTAACTATTTAATATATGTATATATTATTACTATAATTTCATTTTTCTATATTTATCATGTTATTGCATTGTACTACTACTGTAAAGTTAACAAATTTCATAGCATATGCAGGTGATATTAAACCTGATTCTGATTCTGAATTGATATGTGTCAGTATCTGCACTGGAGCTTGTTGCTACTATTGAGTGTTTTTGGCGTTTATTGAACATAAAATTTCAAGTTAATTTTAATACTTGATGTGGGTGTAATAAATTACCAATTATGTTGCCGGAATTGTTAACCTGTTAATAGTGGGACATAGTTGGTTAAAATCATCACCACAATATTTTATTGGAGATTTAGGAAATCTGAAAAAAATAGAAAATCTGGAAATATTCAATAGATCAGGCTGGCTGTGTGGAAGAAGATGAGTTAAGTTTTCAGGTCCGAAACCTTTCCTCAGTACATTTTCTTCTTACTTTCTGAACAGGTACTGCCTGACTCTCTGAGCGTTTCTAGCATTTTCTATTTCCACACCATTTCTGGTCATATGAAGGTGAGCTCAGTAAAAGTGATCACTGAAATTCCCGCTGTTCCCTGCAGAATTTCTGTATAGGGAACCTGGCCACCTCATCTGCTCCGGTCTCCATGTGACTCCACACCCTCAAATACTGACCTGCCTCTGAAATGGTTCAGCTCCTTTCCCCTTCCGTGAGTGGGTTTGTATTTCTCTGTCCTCCCTCCTTCCCTAAACTAATTTGTGTCCAACAGCGTCCAGGAGTCTAAAAGCATATACTGTATATTTTAGCTTCTTCCCCTCCGCTCAGATTTCTGAACAGTCCATGACCCAATGAACACTACCTCACTATTCATCTTTTGTGCTAGTTATGTGGTTAATTTTGCAACTTTCAGCATTTTACTGCTGCCACAAAACAAGAAAAGTCGGTGATTCAGATTCTGAGCTGCGGACCAACACTAACTTTCCCAGAATGTAGGTTTGGCCAGTTAATGTCAGCCTCACCAACGCCCCCCCATATGTAAACTGTTCCCATGTTCTTTCCAGGGGACGTGCCAGTGCACTTCTTCCAGGACGGGGAATTCCAGTTCCCAGAGCTACACCAGCGGTGCGGGGGGCTCCCCTGCCTCCCCATGCAGGCAGGAGCACCATAGCACCCCGTGGAAGGGGAGGACCAGGGGCTGTGGGCTATCGACCTCCTCCTCCACCAGAAGAGGATGCCTACGACGAATACGTGAGTACTCAGTGGTGACATTGGGGTGTTGAAACCAAATAGTGACCTTTGGGAAAACAGGCCCTGCAGATCAGAAGGGCCAGTGTATTGGAGATTGGTACTGGTTTATTATTGTCATATGTACCCAGATACAACAAAAAGCTTTCTTGTTTTACATTGAACAAAAATTATTTTTAAAATTTCATTTCTAGTTCTTTTCTGACTCAACAGCAAAAGGCTATTTGCTAACAAAGGAGGTACTGTATATGTATGAAAGTTACCTTATTAAAGTTACATAGTAAAAGAAACCGTACTTACTCACACCACTCAATATACTACCCGAGGAAAGCGCAGGTGACTGTCTGCTTTTTCATTCTCTTTCTCTCTCTTGATGTCCTTGTCTCTATCTTTAGCTCTTAGCATTAGTCACGAACCAGCCTAAGGGAGAGTCCCAGCCTAAGAAATTATATGCTTCAGGACTCCTTTTTAATTTCTTGTGGCCTTCAGCCTGAACGCACACGACTTAGAAACGGAGACAGCGGGTGTGTATGGAGAAAATATTCTTCACTGGTATCAAATCTTAACGATATGCGTTCGAAGTAGAGACAGAACATAGGTCTGTAAGGGGGAAAAGGACCAATACCGCATTCCAAGATGACACCATTTTGTCTTACAATCCTCCATTTTGCATTACACATTTTAACATGTACCAAGGTGGAATCAAAATTAACTCTTTCCTTACAACCGATTGTTCCAAATAATTACTTTGAGGCAGTAAAAGGAGAAGAGAATGCAGAATATACTGTTGCCAATACGGAGAAAGTGCAGTGCAGGTACAAACGTTTGTAGATATATACAGTAAAGTTCAAGGGTGTTGTGTAACTTCATAACATTAAATTAATTCACAGGAAGAGACCGGAGTGCAAAAATACTGGTGTAACTTTTACTTTTATCGCATCATGTGGTAGTGTGATGACATTAGCAGTTAATGTATTTTATATATAACTCATAATTAATTATTTAAGCAAACACACAGCTCCAATCTGCTAATTAAATTTTCTGATGACACTTCACTGATTGGCCTAATCTCAAATAATAATGAGGCAGCCTACCGAGAAGAAGTCATCACCCTGACACAGTGGTGTCAAGAAAACAACCTCTCCCTCAGTGTCACAAAAGCAAAGGAGCTGGTTGTGGATTACAGGTGGAATGGAGACAGGCTAACCCCTATTGACATCAATGGATCTGGGACTGAGAGGGTGAACGGCTTTAAATTCCTCAGCATAAACATCACCGACGATTTCACGTGGTCTGTACATACCGGCTGTGTGGTGAGAAAGGCACAACGGCGCCTGTTTCACCTCAGACAGTTGAAGAAGTTTTGTATGGGCCCCAAATCCTAAGAACTTTCTATAGGGGCACAATGACTGGCTGCATCACTGCCTGGTATGGGAACTGTACTTCCCTCAATCGCAGGACTCTGCAGAGAGTGGTGCGGACAGCCCAGTGCATCTGTAGATGTGAACTTCCCACTATTCAGGACATTTACAAAGACAGGTGTGTAAAAAGGGCCCAAAGGATCTTTGGAGACCCGAGTCACCCCAACCACAAACTGTTCTAGCTGCTACCTTCCGGGAAACGGTACCGCTGCATAAAAGCCAGGACCAACAGGCTCCGGGACAGCTTCTTCCAGCAGGCCATCAGACTGTTTAATCCATGCTGACACAACTGTGTTTCTATGTTATATTGACTATCCTGTTGTACATAATATTTATTATAAATTACTGTAGTTGCACATTTAGATGGAGACGTAACGTAAGGATTTTTACTCCTCATGTATATGAAGGATGTAAATAATAAAGACAATTCAAATTCAAGAATGCATAATCAACTAATACAAGATTGCTCAAATATTATTGAAATATTCAATACACAGTTAAGGGCACAGCCCGGAGATTAAGAGTTATTTTTTCAGTGTAAGAGAGCTCCATTCGAGAGTCTGGTAACAGCAGGGTAGAAGCTGCCCTTGAGTCTGGGGGTCTATGCTCTTGTGTTCTGATGAAAGAGGGGAGAAGAGAGAATGATACAGATGTGAGGGGTCTTTGGCTACTTGTTTCATTGTCACATGGCTGGGAAATCAACCTGGCTTCCAGTAAAGTAATCATTCCTTAGTACCGCTCTTCAAACGTATATAACTGAAAGGCACACATGCACAGTAGGAACATGTAAATATGAACATCACAAGCAGTGTATACTGTATTGTTACAGGAATCAGCCCTTGTAATAATGATCAGTGAGGTACAGAGAATCTGTATTTACCGACAAGTAACTCTCTGCCACAGGGATAACCATAAGTGAGTTTTGCACAGCTGTTGGTAGTTTATGGAAGGCCTACAAGGGCTGCAAATGGTAAATTGATTAACAACCATGGCTGTAAATTGTACTATTTCATTCAGTGAGTAGTCTTTACTTTGGGGATTATATTCAAACTCTCCAGTGTCTAATAAAGTAATTGTAAACCCCACATATACACAGCCACAGTAACCATTTGTATAAAATCTGTTTCAAGAGGCAGTTTCCTATGTTTAGAAAATCCTGAACTGGCAATGGGGCTTTAAGGGGTGGGGGATGGGTTATCTATTTGGTACTGAGAGGAGTGGTTGTGGTCTTTTCCTTAATCTTGCGTAGGCTCCATTAAGAGTCTTTGAAGACCACAACCTACAGGTCCAAACAAAACTTTTTGGTCAATAGAGCAATCGTCCTTCCTGCATTAATGGACCACCTACAGTAGGCATCTGAAAGCCCGGGAACAATGCCACCCAAATTCCTTACAAAAGACTTTGAGGATCAGCTGAAAGGACAGATGCACTAACACCAGCATAGTGGAGGAGGCCGATAGGAAAAGCACCTGCACCGTGATAAAGCAACACCAACTCCAGTGGGTAAGCCACGTCATCCGGATGTTTATCAGACCCTTTACTCCCAGTTGAAGGAAGGCGGGTTTCATTTGGCGGGCATAGGAAATGCTCCAAAGATAACATCAAAATTAGCCTGAAGAAATTCAACATTACTTCTAAAAACTGGGAAGACATTGCAATCAATACATACTCCTGGAGAAAATCTTGTTCAAGGGGGAGCTGTGCTACATTGGAACAACATCTGCTGTCCCACAGAGAACGAGCGGCATGTGTGAGAGGAGAGACTGAACCAAAAGACCCAACTACTAACCACAGCCACCACTTACTCTTGCCCACACTGCACCAGAATACGTGGATCCTGGATCAGCCTTGACAGCCATATGAGGACCCCCCCCCCATAGACAACCCCTGTGGAGAACATCTTACTCGACTCGAGTGATTGCACTGTTGCTACTACCAAGAGGAGGTGATGTTTTATACATCTCATTCTCAGAAGACTAGGTGTGATTTCACTGAATGCATTCAATGCTGAGATCAATAGATATTTTGCCTGAGGATACAGGGATCAGGCAGAACAGCTATGTTAGATCAAGGGTAGGCAACCTTAAGCACAAGTGATTTTCTAGCATATGTTATTCATTAATTTGAGGCAAAACATAACTAGATGTATTTAAATGGATAATTCCCGTATTTCAAGTTTTCTATGGCATTTATCTAGCCCACCGTCCGCTCATTAATGCATGATCCAGCCCACAGAGACAAAAAGGTTGCCAACCCCTGCGTTAGATTTTACTGATTCTATTGCATGGCTGAACATGGCCAAGACGAAAAAAGATTAACTTATTCCGTTCTTTATTGTGTTCTTCTTCATATTTAAAATGCTGTAATTTATAAGATCTACTTGCAGAAGCTGCTAAAACACCTCTAATTTCTCAGAAATTTATGTAGTTTCAGCATGGCACCAAAAACTTTGACAAACTTCTATAGATGTACAGTGGGGAGTGTCCTGACTGGTTACATCATGGCCTGGTAATGGAAGCATCAATGCCCAGGAATGGAAAAATCTACAGAGAGTGGTGAATACTGCCCAGCCCGTCACAGGGAAAGCCCTTCTCCATCATTGAGCACATTTACAAGGAGCACTGCCAGAAAAAAGCAGCATGCATCATCGAGAACCCCTCCCACCAAGGCCATGCTCTCTTCTCGCTACTATCATTGGGCAGGAAGTACAAAAGCCTTGGGTCCCACACCACCAGGTTCAGGAGCAGTTATTACAATCTGCAAATCACTGATGCTATAAGCAGTTATGCTAGCCACTACACTACCAGAATTAAGATAGACAGAAAATGTTTATCACATTTGTAAGTCACACGACCACCTCAGACAGCTTGTGGTCACCTTATGGCCGCACATCTATTGTGGTTTACCAAACAGAGTTGTAAATTTATGTTAACCACCAGATTGTAGAGCATCCTGTAGCCACCCCTCAAAATCCTAGCTCCATTTTTTTGACCCAGTCTCAGCAGTGGAAATAGCCTCTCACTGTCCGCCTCACCACGTCCCTTTCGTAGCTTGAAGGGTCACTCTCTAACTGCAGTTTGTATGTTTCCCTGACCCTTGAAGTTCTACATGGGGCAGCACAGTGGTGTAGCAGTCACAGGAACACTTTACAGCAACCACTGTCTGTAAGGAGTTTGTACATTCCATATAACAATGACAGCACGGAAACAGGCCATCTCGGCCCTTCTAGTCCATGCCGAACTCTTACTCTCACCTAGTCCCACGGACCTGCACTTAGCCCATAACCCTCCGTTCCTTTCCTGTCCATATATCTATCCAATTTAACTTTAAATGACACCTGCCTCAACCACTTCTGCTGGAAGCTCATTCCACACAGCTACCACTCTCTGAGTAAAGAAGTTCCCCCTCATGTTACCTCTAAATTTTTGCCCTTTAACCCTCAACTCATGTCCTCTTGTTTGAATTTCCCCCACTCTCAATGGAAAAAGCCTATCCACGTCAACTCTTATCAATCCCCCTCATAATTTTAAATACCTCTATCAACCACCTACGCTCCAAAGAATAAAGACCAACTTGTTCAACCTTTCTCTGTAACTTAGGTGATGAAACCCAGGTAACATTCTAGTTAATCTTCTCTGTACTGTCTCAATTTTGTTGACATCTTTCCTATAATTCGGTGACCAGAACCGTACACAATACTCCAAATTTGGCCTTACCAATGCCTTACACAATTTCAACATTACATCCCAACTCCTATACTCAATGCTCTGATTTATAAAGGCCAGCATACCAAAAGCTTTCTTCACCACCCTATCCACATGAGATTCCACCTTCAGGGAACTATGCACTATTATTCCTCTGTTCTACTGCATTCTTCAGTGCCCTACCATTTACCATGTATGTCCTATTTTGATTAGTCCTACCAAAATGTAGCACCTCACACTTATCAGCGTTAAACTCCATCTGCCATCTTTCAGCCCACTCTTCTAACCGACCTAAATCTCTCTGCAAGCTTTGAAAACCTATTTCATTATCCACAACTCCACCTATCTTAGTATCATATGCATACGTACTAATCCAATTTACCACCCCATCATCCAGATCATTAATATGTATGATAAACAACATTGGACCCAGTACAGATCCCTGAGGCACACTACTAGTCACTGGCCTCCAATCTGACAAACAGTAATCCCCCACTACTCTCTGGCATCTCCCATCCAGCCACTGCTGAGTCCATTTTACTACTTCAATATTAATACCTAACGATTGAACCTTCCTAACTCACCTTCCGTATGGAACCTTGCCAAAGGTCTTACTGAAGTCCATATAGACAACATCCATTGCTTTACCCTCGTCATTCTCCCTGTGACTGTGTGGGTTTCCTCCCAAATTCCGAAAACCTTAGTTGGTAAGGTGGGGCATGCTGTGTTGACGCCAAAAACATGGTGACACTTGCAGGCTGCCCCCAGCACATCCTCAGACTTTTTGGTCGTTGATGCAAGCGATACATTTCTCCATATGTTTGATGTTTATGTGACAAATAAAGCCAGTCTTTACATTTCAGACGTCCTGATAAAGGGTCCTGGCCCAAAACATTAACTGTTTTCTCTTTTCGATATAAGCTGCGTGGCCTGCTATGTTTCTCCAGGACTTTGTGTGTGTTGCTTTGATTTTTGCACAGAGAACACTGAACACATTTCCCTAAAATCATTTTAAACACCATTGCTCTCAAACCAAATCCCTTGTCAGTAAATCCCTCTGGCTCGTAACCATATCACATGTAACTCCTCTGGTACATTCACATATAAAATGGCTGATCTACATATTCATGACACCTCATTAATATGCAAACACCCTTGGCTCATTAACTGATAAATTCCTCTGGCACATTAACATGTAAACTGGCTCATTAATGTGAACCCTGGTTCGTTAGTTCCTTTGTCTCGGCAGATGCAACATATGGCTAGAAGCAAATTAACCCAGAATGATCTCCTTCCATATAAAACACACTACTGAAGTGTTGTTTGACTCCAGAAACAGACTGGAAAGAGCTCCTGGGTACAATTGAACAGGTTGCACTGAACTGCCCTTTCCCTCGATGCTGGCCGGCTGCTGAGGAGGCAGTGGCTCAGCTGGTAGAACCACTGCCCAACAGCTCCAGAGACAGGCTTCAGCCCTGACCTTGGCAGCTGCCCGTGTGGATTTTGTACTGGGGGTGGGGCGGGGAATCTTACTGAAACCTTCAACCATCAAATCCCTGAACCAGTGTGAATAATTTCACTCACCTCAACTCAAAGGGGCTCGGCCCGAAACGTCAGCTGTACTCTTTTCCACAGATGTTGCCTGGTCTACTGAGTTCCTCCAGCATCACCTCAACTCTGAACTGATTTCACAACATATGGACTTTAAAAAGCTCTACAATTTAGGTTCTCAGAATTACGTATTTATCTGTTTACCTATTTACCAATTTACTTACTGCATAGTTTATCTTATTTTGCACTGTTGTTGTTGTTTGTCAGTCTTTGAAGTTTTTCATTGACTGTTGTATTTACTGTGAATGCCTGCAAGGAAATGAATCTTAAGGTAGAATATAGTGACATATGTGTAAATTGAAAATAAATTTACTTTTGAACTTTACACCTAACAAATATTAAAAGAGCTATATTGACTGTACATGAAAAGGATGTTTCCAGTAGTGGGAGTGTCTAGGATCACAGGGCACAGCGTCAGACTAGAAGGACATCCCTTTGGAACAGAGCTGAGGAGGAATGTCTTTAGCCAGGGAGTGATAGGAAACATAGAAACATAGAAAACCTACAAGACAATACAGGCCCTTTGGCCCACAAAGCTGTGCCGAACATGTCCTTACCTGAGAAATTACCTAAGATTACCCATAGCCCTCTATCCTTCTGAGCTCCATATACCTGTCCAGGAGTCTCTTAAAAGACCCTATCATATCCACTTCCACCACCGTCACTGACAGTCCATTCCATGCACTCACCACTCTCTGCATAAAAAAACTTACTCCTGATATCTCCTCTGTACCTACTTCCAAGCAGCTTAAAACTGTGCCCTCTCGTGCTAGCCATTTCAGCCCTGAGAAAAAACCTCTGACTATCCACACAATCAATACTTCTTATCGTCTATCAGGTCACCTCTCATCCTCCATCGCTCCAAGGAAAAAAGGCCGAGTTCACTCAACCTATCCTCATAAGGTATGCTCGTCAATCCAGGCAACATCCTTGTAAATCTCCTCTGCACCCTTTCTATGGTTTCCACGTCCTTCCTATAGTGAGGCGACCAGAACTGAGCACAGTACTCCAAGTGGGGTCTGACCAGGGTCCTATACAGCTGCAACATTACCTCTTAGCTCCTAAACTCAATCCCACGATTGATGAAGGCCAATGCACCGTATACTTTCTTAGCCACAGAGTCAACCTGCGCAGCAGCCTTGAGCGTCCTGTGGACTAGGACCCCAAGATCCCTCTGATCCTCCACACTGTCAAGAGTCTTACCATTAATGCTATATTCTGCCATCATATTTGACCTACCAAAATGAACCGCCTCACACTTATCTGGGTTGAACTCCATCTGCCACTTCTCAGCCCAGTTTTGCATCTTATCGATGTCCCACTGTAACCTCTGTCAGCCCTCTACACTATCCACAACACCCCCAACCTTTGTGTCATCAGCATATTTACTAACCCATCCCTCCACTTCCTCATCCATATAAAAACCATGAAGAGTAGGGGTCCCAGTACAGATCCCTGAGGTACACCACTGGTCACTGACCTCCATGCAGAATATGACCCGTCTACAACCACTCTTTGCCTTCTGCGAGCAAGCCAGTTCTGGATCCACAAAGCAATGTCCCCTTGGATCCCATACCTCCTTACTTTCTCAATAAGCCTTGCACGGGGTACGTTATCAAATGCCTTGCTGAAATCCATATACATTACATCTACTGTTCTTCCTTCATCGATGTGTTTAGTCACATCCTCAAAAAATTCAATCAGGCTCGTAAGGCACAACCTGCCCTTGACAAAGCCATGCTGACTATTCCTAATCATATTATACCTCTCCAAATGTTCATAAATCCTGCCTCTCAGGATCTTCTCCATTAACTTAAGACTCACTGATCTATAATTTCCTGGGCTATCTCTACTCCTTTCTTGAATAAGGGAACAACATCCATAACTCTCCAATCCTCCGGAACCACTCCTGTCCTCATTGATGATGCAAAGATCATTGTCAGAGGCTCAGCAATCTCCTCCCTCACCTCCCACACCTCCCACAGTAGCGTAGGGTACATCTCGCCTGGTTCCTGTGACTTAATATCCAATTTGATGCTTTCCAAAAGCTCCAGCACATCCTCTTTCTTAATATCCACATGGTCAAGCTTTTCAGTCTGCTGTAAGTCATCCCCACAATCGCCAAGATCCTTTTCCATAGTGAAGACTGAAGCAATGTACTCATTAAGTACCTCTGCTATCTCCTTCAGTTCCATACACACTTTTCCACTGTCACATTTGATTGGTCCTATTCTCTCACATCTTATCCTCTTGCTCTTCATATACTTGTAGAATGACTTAGGGTTTTCCTTAATCCTGTCCACCAAGGCCTTCTCATAGCCCCTTCTGGCTCTCCTAATTTCTTTCTTGAGCTCCTTCCTGCTAGTCTTATAATCCTCTAGATCTCTATCATTACCTACCTTTTTGAACCTTTCATAAGCTCTTTTCTTCTTGACTAGATTTACAACAGCCTTTGTACACCACGGTTCATGTACCCTACCATCCTTTCCCTGTCTCATTGGAATGTACCTATGCAGAACTCCACGCAAATATCCCCTGAACATTTGCCACATTTCTTCTGTACATTTCCCTGAGAACATCTGTTCCCAATTTATGCTTCAAGCTCCTGCCTGATAGCCTCATATTTCCCCTCACTCCAATTAAATGTTTTCCTGACATCTGTTCCTATCCCTCTCCAATGCTATGGTAAAGGAAATAGAGTTGTGATCACTATCTCCAAAATGCTCTCCCACTGAGAGACCTGACACCTGACCAGGTTCATTTCCCAATACCAGATCAAGTACAGCCTCTCCTCTTGTAGGCTTATCTGCATATTCTGTCAAGAAACCTTCTTGAATACACCTAACAAACTCCATCCCATCTAAATCCCTCACTCTATGGACATGCCAATTGATATTTGGGAAACTGAAATCTCCCATCACAACAACCCTGTTATTATTACATCTTTCCAGAACCTGCCTCCCTATCTGCTTACACCCACAGAGACTCCATAGACAATCCCTCCATGTCCTCGTCCTTTTCTACAGCTGTAACAATATCTCTGATCAACAGTGCCATGCCCCACCTCTTTTGCCTCCCTCCCTGTCCTTTCTGAGACATCTAAAGCCTGGTACTTGAAGTAACCATTCCTGCCCCTGAGCCACCCAAGTCTCTGTAAAGGCCACAACATCATAGCTCCAAGTACTGATCCACACTCTAAGCTCATCTGCTTTGTTCATAAAACTTCTTGCAATAAAATAGACACACCTCATACCATCGGTCTCTATCACCTGCGTATTCTCCCTCTCGCACTGTCTCCAAGCTTTCCCTATTTGTGAGCCAACCGCCTCGTCCCCTGTCTCTTCAGTTTGGTTCCCACCCCCCCAGCAATCCTAGTTTAAACTCTCCCCAATAGCCTTAGGAAACCTCCCCGCTAGGATATTGGTCCCCCTCGGATTCAAGTGCAACCCGTCCTTTTTGTACGGGTCACTCCTGCCCCAAGAGAGGTCCCAATGTTCCAGAAATCTGACTCCCTGCCCCCTGCTCCAGTCCCTCAGCCACACATTTATCCTTCACCTAACTCTATTCCTCTACTCACTGTCACATGGCACAGGCAGTGATCCCGAGATTACTACCTTGGTGGTTCTGCTTCTCAAATTCCTTCCTAACTTCCCTATAGTCTGTTTTCAGGACCTCCTCCTTTTTTCTGCCTATGTCATTGGTACCAATAGATGCCACGACCTCTGGCTGTTCTCCTTCCCACTTCAGGATATCTTGGACGCGATCTGAAACATCCCGGACCCTGGCACCTAGGAGGCAAATGACCATCAGAGTTTCTTTCCTGCGTCCACAGAATCACCTGTCTGACCCTCTAACTATAGAGTCCCCTATCACTACTGCCTTCAGCGTCAGACTGTGTGCCAGAGGCGCAGCCACTGTTGCTTCTCCCAGGTAGGCCGTCCCCCCCAACAGTACTCAAACAGGTGTACTTATTGTCAAGGGGGATAGCCACAGGGGTGCTCTCTAGTATCTGACTCCTGCCCTTCCCCTTCCCTCTCCTGACTGTTACTGGCTTATCTGTCTCCCGAGGCCCCGGTGTGACTACTTGCCTAGAGCTCCTCTCTATCACCTCCTCACTTGCCCTGACCAGACAAAGGTCATCGAGCTGCATCTCCAGTTCCCTGACACGGTCCCTAAGGAGCTGCAGCTTGACGCACCTGGTGCAGATGTGGCCATCTGGGAGGCCGGGAGTCTCCCAGACATCCCACATCTTAAACCCAGTACAGTACACCGGTCTCACAAACATACTTCTTGTCTGTATTCTACTCTGGCAAGCTACCTCGCCTCGACCCGTTAACGCTGAAGCCCTGTTGAGCCAAAGCTCTGTAAGGCTGTCTCCTTTTAAACGCTTCTCGCTGTTCCCACCTGCTGACGTCCATGCACTTGCTCATTCGTGCCCCGATCAAACTGCTGAAGAATCTGCAAAATTCATTGTCACAGACAGCTGCAGGGCCAAGTCACTGAGTATATTTGAAGTGGTTGATAGGTTCTTGATTAGTAAGGGCTTTGAAGATTATGGGGAGAAGGCAGGAGTATGGGGTTTAGAGGGAAAATAAATCAGCCAAGATACCTAAGGCCAAATGAACTACTTCTACTCCTATGTCTTCTAGTCTTAATGGTCATGGTGAATTACATGGAAGGTGCAGGCGTCCCTCATGCACCTGCCAACCTTGTCCTTCCAGACTGTCACATCACTCCCCCTCAAATTGTAGCATGCTGATGGGGGGTTGGGGTAGAGGGAATGGTTGCTGTTGAAACAGGCTGCTCTGTGTACAATGCCTATAAAAAGTATTCACCTTCCCCCCCCCCCCCCCCGGAAGTTTTCATGTTTAATTATTTTACCATATTGAATCACAATGGATTTAATTTGGACAACACGCTGGAGGAATTTAGCAGGTCGGGCGGGCAGCATCCGTGGAAACGAACAGTCAACGTTTCAGGCCAAGACCCTTCGTCAGGGCTGAAGGGGGAGGGGCAGGGGGGTATAAAGAAGGTGGGGGGAGGGTGGGAAGGAGAAGGCTGGTTGGTGCCAGGTGAAAAACCAGTAAAAGGAAAGATAAAGGGGTGGGGGAGGGGAAGCAGGGAGGTGATAGGCAGGAAAGGTGAAGGAGGAACAGGGGGAAGCACAATAGGTAGATGAAGGAGGCGGAACCATGAGGGAGGTGATAGGCAGTTGGAGGAGGGGGCAGAGTGAAACTGGGATGGGGGAAGGGAGGGGGAGGGAATTACCGGGAGTTGGAGAATTCAGTATTAAATTAATTGGATTTAATTTGGCTATTTTTGGGCACTTATCAATAGAAAAGACTCGTGTAAAAGTGAAAATTGGTCTACATTTCTATGAATTGATCTAAATGTTTACTATTATTAAACACAAGATAATTGATTTCATAATTACTCATTCCCTTAAGTCAGTGTTTAGTAGATGCGCCTTTGGCAGCAATTACAGCTTTGAGTCTGTGTGGATAGGTCTCTATCATCTTTGCTCATCTGGACACTGTAATTTTTCCCCATTCTTTACAAAACTGCTCAAACTCTTGTCAGATTACATGGGGATCATGAGCAAACAGTCCTTTTCAAATCCAGCTACAAATTCTCAATTGGATTGAGGTCTGGACTCTGACTTGGCCACTAAAGGACATTAACTTTGTTGTTTTTAAGCCATTCCTGTTTAGCTTTGGCTTTATGCTTGGGTCATTATTTTCTGTGAGATTTTTGCATTCAGCCAATTAGCAAAACTATGGGGACATTTTAGTCACGTAGGAAAAGTTATTCTCTTTTTTCTCAGTAACATCCCAAAGCAATTCTCATTGGCATGTCACCTGGCAGTCAGACTATTTTGTGAGCAAATACAACATGCACTTTATACATTGTAAGGGCTCAAAATGCAAAAATACACAAGGCCAGCCATTCCCCCACACTTTAAAAAAAATTCAAAGTTCAGTTCAAAGTAAATTTATTATCACCTACAACCCTGAGATTAATTTTCTTGCAGGCATTTACAGAAAACAGAAAGGTGCCAGAAAAACCTAGAAATATCACAAAGGAACCGACACACCTTGCTCAGGGACTGTTTGTCTGACACCCATCAAGGGAGAGGCAAAGCAACATCATGCCTGGACCACCAGACTCAAAAGCAGTTACTTCCCCAAGCCGTCAGGCTGGTCAGCACCTGCACCCATTAACCCACCCCACCACCACTACGTACACTTCACCCAGAATCATTTTATGTACATACAATCAGTCTGTGTATATAACAGTTACTTGTACATTGTGTTTTATAGGATTGCTTTTATATTTATATTTATTGTGTTTTTATGCTTATTGTTTGTTTTTTTGTTGCATCAGATCCAGAGTAACACTTTGTTGTCCATTACACTCGTACTGACAATAAAAAATCTTGAAGAAAGGAATACAGTAGAATTTTAGAAATGCTATGCATAAACAGACAAACAACCAAAGTGCAGAAGAAAGTGTACAAATAAAAATAATACTGAGAACATAAGTTGTACAGGGTCCTTGAAAGTGTTTCTGTATGTCGTAGAATCAGTTCAGATAATCTTCAGGTTATTTCTTACTCAACAAACTTGATCCCTCTGTATGCCGGGTGTGCAGTGAGGGGCAGGAGTACGATCGCATTGCTCCCCAACATGTTGTAGCATGGATGGGGTGAGAGGAAAACGGTCAGGGTGGTCACTGATGAAGCTGGCCTGCGTTGCCCTCCGTAGCATGCCGTTTACCGTGTGCTGTTGTTTCCCACACTCATCCAGGGTAGGTGGAGGGTGATTCGTTCATGCTCCTGGCCTGTGGTGGGAAGGCTTTGGTGGACCAGGAGACGAAACATGAGATTCTTGTATCCATGGTGACGACGTCAAGGAAGATCATGTCGAGAGGAAGATAAAATCAAGGATGTACTGCTGAGGGTTTCGTCAGACCTCATTTGAAATATTGTGAATAATTCTGAACCTCTTACTGAAGGAAGGATGTACTGGCACCGGAAACACAAAATACTCGGCAGATGCTGGGGTCAAAGCAACACGCACAACACACTGGAGGAACTCAGCAGGTCAGGTGGCATCTTAGTGCGTTGTGTGTGTACTGGCACCGGGGAAGGTCCAGAAGAGATTCACAAGAATGATACCAGGAATGAAAGGTTTAACGTATGAGGACTATTTGATGTCTCTCGGCCTGTACTCAGTGGATGAGGGAGGAATCTCATTGAAACCTGCCGAATATGGAAGGGCCTAGACTGAATAGACGTGGAGAGAATGTTTTCATTAATAGGAGAGTTGAGAGTCTGAGGGGAAGGGTACTGGAGGTAGAGTCAAAAGTGTTTTTAAGGAGGTAGTGAATAAATACTTGAGAGGAAAAGGACAAGGCTAAGAGGAAAGGATGGAGTAGAAGTAGCTCACATGAAGAGTGGTCTGAAAATAGAAGGCCCTCATCCTGCTATCTATTGTTTCGTTCTATAACTCTTGTTTGAACCAAGCTAATGCTCTTTTTGTCAACACTGGGTCTTGCATTAGGATTTTTAGGGATTGGTGCTGATCATTCAGATTCAGGTTCACATATTTTCTCATAACGTAAGGTGAGAAAATATTCATTTTTGTTAGCAACCAACGCTTCACAAGGATGTGCCGAGGGCAGCCTGCAAGTGTCACCACATCCGGCGCCAGCATAGCACGTCTGCAGCATTCAGAACGACAAACCAAGCAGCATGAACAACATAAAAACAAAGCAAGACAACAACAACAAAACAATCCCCATTTCTACCCCCCACCTCACACACAGGGACAGACCTCCAAACCGAGTACGGGCTTCCTCCGGGACTCCTGTTCTTGACTCCGGACTCTCAGACTTGCAGACATCTGGAGACCAGCTTTGGGCTTTGCCCCACTTTTTCCCCATCACAGGCCTTGACTTCTTAATGTGAAACATAGAGCTGTATAGCACCATACAGGCCCCGTGCTTGGATTCAATTATTCAGGCTTTTTCCAAGGGTGAATTCCAAGATCATGTGACTGTTAATACAGAGAAACAAGAGAGTGACAGATAAAGGGTCTCAACCCAAAATATCGACCGTTCAATTCTCTTCATCAGTTTGCCTGACCTGCTGAATTCCTCCAGCAGCTTATTACCTGCTTAATATGTCTATACTGTATCAGGGCTCTGAACCACAAAGTTCCCTTTATTGCAACACACACAAAATGCTCAAGAAACTCAGCAGATCAGGCAAATTGAAATCAGAGTGACCAGGTCAGAGGCAACTGGCAATCCGGTTCAGCTCGCTGCTCCACAAGGTTTACTCAACTCTGTGCTGGACTGAAGCTGTGGACTTCTGGATCATCTGCAGTGATGCCTGGCTTTCTGGCAGGGTTTGCTCGTCTCTGCCCCGACTGAGGCTGTGGTCTGCAACTCGTGGACTTCTGGATCGGGTGCAGTGATGCCTGGCCTTGTGAAGTTCAGTTCTGAATGCTAAGGAGCCCACACAAAATGCTGCAGGGACTCAGCAGGCCAGGCAGCATCTCTGGAAAAGACTAAACATCTCGGCCCGAAAAGTCAGCTGTTTACTTTTTTCCATAGATGCTGCTGGCCGACTGAGTTCCTCCAGCATTTTGTGTGTGTTGCTCTAGATTTCCAGCATCTGCAGATTTTCTCATGTTTGTAAGTTCTGAATGCTATTTGCTTTATTTTATTGTTTGCACAATTTGATTTTCTCTCTCCCTCTCCCTCTCCCTCTCCCTTGCCCTCTCCCTCTCCTTCTCTCTCTATTTCTCTCTCTTTCTCTCTCTCTTTCTTTCTCTTTCTCTTTTTCTTTCTCTCTTTCACTCTTTCTCTCTGCCCACATCCCCACACTGGGTGTTTGATGGTCTACTTTTGTTTTTAATGGATTCTTTTGGGGCTCTTTGTTTCATAGCTGCCAGTAAGGAGATGAGTCTCAAGGTTGTGTAAAGTATACATACTTTGATAATAAATGTATTTTGAAGTTTGAGCATTGCCACAGATGCTGTTAAATTGGACCTTTGGACCTTTGACCTGCTGAGTTCCACCGGCATTTTGCTAGTGGTATCAGTCTTGGTTTATTATTGTCAGCTACAGTGAAAAGTTTGTCTTGCATACTGTTTGTGCAGATCATGTCATTACACAGTGCATTGAGCTAGAATAAGGTCAAGCAATAACAATGCAGAATAAAATGTAAAAGCTACTGGAAGAGTGCAGTTAAGGGTAAGATCTTAGGAAGTAGATTGTAAGCCAACGAGTCCATCTTTTGAACAAGAAGTCCATTCATGAGTCTAATTAAAGGTGGGATAGGAGCTGTCTTTGAGCTTGGTAGTTTATAGTTTTCAGGTTTTTATACTGTATCTTCTGCCCAGTGGGAGAGGGAAGAAGAGAGAGCATTTGAGGTTCCAGCATCTGCAGAATCTCTTGTGCCTCTTTACTGCTGCTTTTATCATTTGCCCTGAAGTGATTTTACACAACCTCAGGAGGTGGCTGAATAATCATCTCATTAAACTATCAGACGGATCTCTTAGACAGTAAATAGATCTGAGAAAAGTAGCAGTGTTGCATTGAAGATTCTCAGTCGAGAAAGAGTGAGGGATTGCATTAAGATAACACTTGCCACAGCCTCAGGATGTCCCAAAGGCAAAACTCCCTCCCTGCACCAGACATGTACTTCTCCTTAGCACGCTGTATCACTCTCTCACCAGAGCAGTCCCGAATGTAACACTCTATCACTGTAACACTCCCTCATGTAACACTCTCTCACTCAAATTCTCCCTCACTGTAATCCTCCCTCAGTACTGATCTCCCTCACTGTATCACTCCCTCAGTACTGATCTCCCTCACCGTTACACTCCCTCAGTACTGATCTCCCTCACCGTAACTCTCCCTCAGTACTGATCTCCCTCACCGTAACACTCCCTCAGTACTGATCTCCCTCACTATAATCCTCCCTCAGTACTGATCTCCCTCACTGTATCACTCCCTCAGTACTGATCTCCCTCACTGTAATCCTCCCTCAGTACTGATCTCCCTCACTGTAATCCTCCCTCAGTACTGATCTCCCTCACTGAAACACTCCCTCAGTACTGATCTCCCTCACTGTATCACTCCCTCAGTACTGATCTCCCTCACTGTAACACTCCCTCAGTACTGATCTCCCTCACCGTAACACTCCCTCAGTACTGATCTCCCTCACTGTGACAATCACTCAGTACTGCTCTCCCTCACCGTTACACTCCCTCAGTACTGATCTCCCTCACTGTAATTCTCCCTCAGTACTGATCTCCCTCACTGTAACACTCCCTCAGTACTGATCTCCCTCACTGTAACGCTCCCTCAGTACTGATCTCCCTCACTGTAATCCTCCCTCAGTACTGATCTCCCTCACTGTAATCCTCCCTCAGTACTGATCTCCCTCACTGTATCACTCCCTCAGTACTGATCTCCCTCACCGTTACACTCCCTCAGTACTGATCTCCCTCACCGTAACTCTCCCTCAGTACTGATCTCCCTCACCGTAACACTCCCTCAGTACTGATCTCCCTCACTGCAATCCTCCCTCAGTACTGATCTCCCTCACTGTATCACTCCCTCAGTACTGATCTCCCTCACCGTAATCCTCCCTCAGTACTGATCTCCCTCACCGTAATCCTCCCTCAGTACTGATCTCCCTCACTGTAATTCTCCCTCAGTACTGATCTCCCTCACTGTAACACTCTCTCAGTACTGATCTCCCTCACCGTAACACTCCCTCAGTACTGATCTCCCTCACTGTGACAATCACTCAGTACTGCTCTCCCTCACCGTTACACTCCCTCAGTACTGATCTTCCTCACTGTAACACTCCCTCACTGTAACACTCCCTCAGTACTGATCTCCCTCACTGTAACACTCCCTCAGTACTGATCTCCCTCACTGTAACACTCCCTCGGTACTGATCTCCCTCACTATAACACTCCCTCGGTACTGATCTCCCTCACCGTAACGCTCCCTCAGTACTGATCTCCCTCACTGTAACACTCCCTCGGTACTGATCTCCCTCACTGTATCACTCCCTCGGTACTGATCTCCCTCACCGTAACACTCCCTCGGTACTGATCTCCCTCACCGTAACACTCCCTCGGTACTGATCTCCCTCACCGTAACACTCCCTCGGTACTGATCTCCCTCACCGTAACCCTCCCTCGGTACTGATCTCCCTCACTGTAACACTCCCTCAGTACTGATCTCCCTCACTATAACACTCCCTCGGTACTGATCTCCCTCACTATAACACTCCCTCGGTACTGATCTCCCTCACCGTAACGCTCCCTCGGTACTGATCTCCCTCACCGTAACGCTCCCTCGGTACTGATCTCCCTCACCGTAACCCTCCCTCGGTACTGATCTCCCTCACCGTCACACTCCCTCGGTACTGATCTCCCTCACCGTCACACTCCCTCGGTACTGATCTCCCTCACCGTCACACTCCCTCGGTACTGATCTCCCTCACCGTAACACTCCCTCAGTACTGTTCTCCCTCACCGTAACACTCCCTCAGTACTGATCTCCCTCACTGTCACACTCCCTCAGTACTGATCTCCCTCACTGTAACACTCCCTCGGTACTGATCTCCCTCACTGTAACACTCCCAGTACTGATCTCCCTCACTGTAACACTCACTCAGTACTGATCTCCCTCAGTACTGATCTCCCTCACTGTAACACTCCCTCAGTACTGATCTCCCTCACCGTAACACTCCCTCAGTACTGATCTCCCTCACCGTAACACTCCCTCAGTACTGATCTCCCTCACTGTAACACTCCCTCAGTACTGATCTCCCTCACTGTAACACTCCCTCAGTACTGATCTCCCTCACTGTAACACTCCCTCAGTACTGATCTCCCTCACTGTCACACTCCCTCAGTACTGATCTCCCTCACTGTCACACTCCCTCAGTACTGATATCCCTCACTGTAACACTCCCAGTACTGATCTCCCTCACTGTAACACTCCCTCAATACTGATCTCCCTCACTGTAACACTCCCACTTGCTGCAAAGACCAAAAGTTTCAGAGTAAATAAGTCTTGCTTTCCCAATACAGGGGACCAGCAAGGCCAGGCACTGAGTAACATGTATAGTTTATTATACATTATAGTTCTGTTTATTGAATGATAGATGTTGCTGCTTTGCAAATGTCACTCCACTCTTTAAGAAGGGAGGAAGGAAATTATTGGCCAGTTCGCCTAACCTCAAAGGTCGGGAAAGTGTTGGAGTCTATTATTAAGGATGAGGTTTCGGTGTACTTGGAGACTAATGATAAAATAAGTCAGTCAGCATGGTTTCTGTAAAGGGAAATCTTGCCTGACAAATCTGTTAGAGTTCTTTGAGGAAGTAACAAGCTGGGTGGACAAAGGAGAGGCGGTGGATGTCATTTACTTGGATTTTCAGAAGGTGCCAGACAAGAGGCTGCTTAACAAGAAAAAATTCCATGGTGTTGCAGGAAAGATACTGGCATGGATATAGGAATGGCCGACAGCAGGAGGCAGTGAGTGGGAATAAAAGGGGCCTTTTCTGGTTGGCTGCCAGTGACTAGTGGTGTTCCTCTGGGATCAGTATTCAGACCGCTACTTTTCACATTGTTTGTGAAAGATTTAGATAATGGAATTGAAGGCTTTGTGGCAAAGTTTGCAGATGATGCAAAGATAGATGGAGGTGAGGTAGTGCTGAGGAAACAATGCGATTGCAGCAGGATTTAGACAAATTGGAAGATTGGGCCGAAAAGTGGCAGGTGGAATACAGTGTTGTGAAATGTATGATAATGCATTTTGGTAAAAGGATCAATAGTTCAGACTGTTATCCAAATGGGGAAAGCTTCAAACATCAGAAGTGCGGAGGAACTTGGGGAGTCCTCGTGCAGAACTCCCAGAAGGTTAATTTACAAGGTGAGTCTGTGGTAAAGAAGGCAAACACAATGTTGGCGTTTAGTTCAAGAGGAATAGAATAGAAAAGCAAGGAGATAATGCTGAGGCTTTATAAGACACTAGTCAGACCACACTTGGAGTATTGTCAACAGTTTTGGGTCCCTTATCTCCGAAAGGATATGTTGTCATTGGAGAGAGTCCAGAGGAGGTTCGTGAGGTTGATTGGGAGAATGAAAGGTTAACATAGAGGTGCGTTTGGCAGCTTTGGGCCTATACTCACTGGAATTTAGAAGAATATGGGGAGATCTCATTGAAACCAACCAAATATTGAAAGGATTAGATAGGGTGAATGTGGAGAGGAAGTTTCCTATGGTGGGTGTATCCAAAACTGGAAGGCACTGCCTCAAAACTGAGGGGCAACCTTTTAGAACAGAGATAAGGAGGATTTTTTTTTAGCCAGAGAGTAGTGAATCTGTGGAATGCTCTGCCACAGACTGCGGTGGAGGCCAAGTCCATGGGTATATTTAAGGCAGAAGTTGATCGTTCCCTGATCGGTCCAGGCATCAAACTGTGTGGCAAGAATGCAGGTGTATGGGATTGTGTGGGATCCGGGATCAGCCATGATGGAATGGTGGAGCAGACTCAATGGGCTGAATGGCCTAATTCTGCTCCTGCGTCTTATGGTCTTATGGAAGTCTTGTTGATTTCATTCCTGGGATGGAGGAGTCGGATTACCAGGAAAGCCTAAGTGGTTTGGATCTGTTTAAAATAATGAGAGGTGATCTTATTGACCTTCTAGGGATCTTGAGGAAATATGATGGGCTAGATGATGTCAAGCTGTTTCCCATGTGATACAGCTAAATGCTTGCTTATTTTAGATTGTGCTAAGGAGGAATTAATTCTCATAAAGGATGTGAATCTTTGAGACCCTTTACCATAGAGCAGATCGTAGAGTAGCACAGACCAGAAACCAGACCCTTTGGTCCAACTGGTTCATGCCAACCACAGCATCCTCCTGAGTCACTACCCTCTGTTCAAAGCTCGGTGAAGATATTCAGTACAGAGATGCACATCTTGTTCCAGCGTTGCTGGAAGTAGATGGAAAATAATAGCTAAATTGGGATATCTGCACTTTAGGACATTGTTTTTGTGGAGTAGTCCCTTTAAGAAGCTTCAGTTAAATTTAGGCTAACATGATTTTTAAGATAAGGCAATAGTTGATTCACAGAACTGAATAAAAAATTAGAGGAGAACACCAAAGACATGAGCGCTCGTTATTATGGGAAGGGGGTAGGAACCTGGAGCCAAAATCAGCCTTGGTCTTATTGAATGACCAAGCAGAATCAAGGTTCCTGCTTCCTTCAAGCAGCATTGGCGTCATCTGTTCAAGCATGCAGCCCATCTCAGGAGCCTGCTGCAGGTGTGGGAACAAGTCAACAAGGTACTTGCACCTTCTGTCTGTTCAGAGGGAAGGAAGCTATTACTGGAATGGTTAGTGTGTGTCTTCAGGCTCCTGTGCCTCTTCCTTGTTGATATTAATGAGAAGGCCATGTCCTGGTGGAGCAGCACACAAACTGCTGGGAGAGCTCAACAGGTCAGACCCTTGTCGACTGTTCATTCCTCTCCATAGATGCTGCCTGCCCTGCTGAGATCCTCCAGCGTTTTGTGTGTTGCTCTGGATTTCCAGCATCTGTAGAATCTGTTGTGTTTATATCCTAGCTCCTAATGATGCTTTCCACCTTCTCAAACATCAGCTTTTTGAAAATGTCCTATGTGGTGAGGTGGCAAGTTCCTATGATGGAGCTGGCTGAGTTTACAACCTGCTCTGCAGCCTTTTTCCAAACCTCTGCATTGGCCCTTCCATACCAGGCTGTGATGCAACCAGTTAGAGTGCTCTCCAAAGTACATCTGTCAAAACTTCCTCGGTGACCCACCAAACCTTCTCAAACTCCTGATGAAATATAGCTGCTGGCGTGCCTTGTAAATACCGCAATATTTTGATCTACAGAGATGTTGACGACCAGGAACTTGAAGCTGTTCACATGCAGTTTGCCAAAGTGGGATTTGTGAGTTTTGTACAGGGATGTCCTTCCCCATTAGCTGAACAGCTGCAGGCACCAGACAAGATCACCTACAGACCTTCAGCTGTGAGCCTGGGGTCCAGTGGAACAGCGTCCCTTGAAGGGCTGACTTGCAGTACTAGAGGGCAGGAAAGTAAGCCAATTAGGCACCACAGCCCTGCATGGATGCACAAGACACAGTTGCTCCCGTCGATGTTGTAGCTCAGAAGGTCACATTAAAAGGAAAGAAGCTGACTTCATTAAAAACACCAGTGCTGTTAAATAGAAACAGGTGCAAATGAAGAACTAGTTCACTGATTGTGCAAAGAAAATGAAAACATACTGTATGTGCACACTTTGAATCTGGGGCTTGTTGAATTCAGGACAACTCTTTATCTCACACAAAATGATGGAGGAACTTGAAGAAGGGCCTTGGCCCAGATGTTGAATGTTTATTCATTTCCCTAGATGCTGCCTGAATTCCCCCAGCATTTTGTGTGTGTTGCCCTGGGTTTCCAGCATCTACAGAGTCTCTTGTGCTAACTTTTTATCGCACCTCACTCCTCTAAGCAATCTTGTCCAGATGCATGCAACATTAACTCTGTTCCAAGCACTGCCTCTTTGTAATTGGACTTGGTAGAGCGCCAAATAGCTCTCAAAGTTCAAAGTAAATTTATTATCAAAGTACATATATGTCACTATATACAACATGAGATTCATTTTCTTTATGGGCATTCATTGTAAATATAAGAAACACAACAGAGTCAATGAAAGATTGGACCCAACAGGACGGACAAACAACCAATGTGCAAAAAGCAACAAACTGTGCAAATAGAAAAAGGAAGAAAATAAAAGAAATAATAATAGTAATAATAAGAACAACTTACTCAATATAGTAGCACATATAACTTCCAGGAATCAGTAAGTGAAAAACACCAGAAATAAGTTGAATTAAAAGAGGAACCTGAAAGACTGTGCAACGTGAACAGGGTATACATTGTCTTGATAGTAATATCTACAACTGGTGTCTTCCCAAAGGCACTACACAATAGCATTCAACAATTAGACCTACTTAGCAATATATTTGTGTAACTCTACAGAACACCACTACAGTAGTCAGAAAGTTTCCACAATTGAGAAGTGAGTGTGCTTGTTTATGCCCATATCTCAGGTTTTACCAGAGTGAGCTGAGAGAAAATAAAAATATAATAAGGAAGAGGAAGAAGAATTATTATAGTAATAACCGAGTGGCAAATATCATTTATCAAAATCTTGCTTTAAATACAAACTCATAAGACACCCATAGCTTACTGTAAATACAAGTCTAATCCAGTTTTACAGTCAGAGTCCTACAAATTATATTCTGACTGATCCATTATTACAGATAGGACAATCCTTAATAACCGTCTGGATAGAATATTACACGATAAACAAGCAAGAATAACTTATTTAATAGATTTAGCCATTCCAAACATACATAACATACAGAAATCAATAAGTGAAAAACAACAGAAATATGCTGAATTGAAAGACTATGGAATATGAACAAGGTATGCATTGTCCCGATAAAATCTACAACTGGTATCATGCTAAAGTCAGTGCACAATAGCATTAACCAATTAGACCTATATAGCAATATCTATGTAAATCTCCAGAAAGCCACAATACTAAACACCACTAGAATAGTCCGAACATTCCTAGCTGTTGAGAAGTGAATGTGCTTGGCTATACCCATACCTCAGGTTTTATCAGTTTGAGTTAAGAAGCATTTTAAAAAATAATAATAATATTAGTTAAATAAGCAATAAATATTGAGAACATGAGATGAAGAGTTCTTGAAAATGAGTCCATAGGTTGCGGGAACAGATCACTGACGGAGAGAGTGAAGTTGAGTGTAGTCATCCTCTCAGATTCAAGAGCCTGATGTTTGAGGGGTGACAACTGCTCCTGAACTGGCATTGTGCATCTTCTTCCTGATGGCTTCCTGACGCAGTCAGAAGAGAGCATCGCCTGGGTGGTGGGGATCCTCGATGCTGGGTGCTGCTTTCCTGCAACAGCACTCCATGTGCACATGCTCAATGTTGGGGAGAGCTTTAGTTGTGATGGACTGGGCTGTATCCACTACTTCTTGTAGGAGTTTCCATTCAAGAGCATTGGTGTTTCTATACCAAGCCAGGTTGGTTCTATAGAAGTTTGTCAAAGTTTTAGATGACATGCCGAATCTTTGCAAACCTCTAAGGAAGTAGAGCTTCCAGTTGTTACATTCAGTAATGACGTTCTCACCTAGGGTTTAGATCTACTCATGACTTGAGTGATGTTAGTATTGGTCTACTATTGTCACATGCCAAGATACATTGTAAAGCTTGTTTTGCATACTGTTCGTACAGATCAAATCATTACACAATGCATTGAGGTAGAGTGAGGAAAGTCAATAAAAATGCAGAATAGAGTGTAAAAGCTTCTTCGCCCCCTCTGCCTCACCTGGTCTCATCTATCACTTGCCGGCTGATACAGCTACACCCCCTCCACCTTCTTCCGGCTGCTTCCCGCTGATGAAATGTCTTGGCTGAAGCATCCACTAGATGCTAATATATGCTGCCTGACCTGCTGAGTTCCTCCAACATAGAAACATAGAAAATAGGTGCAGGAGTAGGCCATTCAGCCCTTCAAGCCTGCACCGCCATTCAGTATGATCATGGCTGATCATCCAACTCAGAACCCTGTACCAGCCTTCCCTCCATACCCCCTGATCCCTTTAGCCACAAGGGCCTTATCTAACTCCCTCTTAAATATAGCCAATGAACTGGCCTCAACTGTTTCCTGTGGCAGAGAATTCCACAGATTCACCACTCTGTGTGAAGAAGCTTTTCCTAATCTCGGTCCTAAAAGGCTTCCCCTTTATCCTCAAACTGTGACCCCTTGTTCTGGACTTCCCCAACATCGGGAACAATCTTCCTGCAACTAGCCTGTCCAATCCCTTTAGAATTTTTGTATGTGTTGCTCTAGATTTCCAGCCTCTGCAAACTCTCTTACGTCTCAGGGTAGTATATGGTGACATAGACATACCTGGATAATAAATTTGCTTTGATATTGACTTGGAGAGCAGCTCAACAAATGGGGAGGGTGAGGGTGTGGGTGTGGGATGGCTGGAGAGCAAAACGGAGCGGCAGAAGCCAGAGGTGGGCTGAGTGTTCCTGAATTGAGACGGACAGTGAGATTGGGAGTGAGTGTCACTGTCTGATGGAAGGTGAAACTGTTCCTGTCACTGCTGCTGCTACGTTCCTTTTCCCAAGATCGCTGGTGTTCAACCACAGTTGTTTTTGTTGGCAAAGTCATTATCACATTGCTAGTGAAATCCCGTGAGGTAATGTCACAATTTCCTTGAAAAACCTTTCTCATCTATTCTTAAAATTTGGCTTCATTTCTCCTTCGGTCATTAAGTTAGGTAGTGCATTAAAGAGCCATCAGTGTAAATGAATAGCTTCTACTTCCCTGTGCTAAATGCCTGGTACGTAGTCCTGAATCAGTGTACTTCACGGTGTTTCCTTCAATCACTGTGCACTTTCTACTTCTATAGGTCACATCCCACTTCTAGTTTTACTCGTGGTGAAAAGCCTGTTTATTTCTAGTCCAGGAGTGACGAACCTTTTGCGTGCCTGTGTCCAAAAAAATGAAAAGCAAAGAATGATCTGCGTTATTTGTCTGGATAGTCCAGAAGAAAGCAGCAATTGGATTTGGATTAAAAGGAAAGACAACAACTGGGCTACAGGATGAAGACATGAGGGTATGGAACTGAGAGGGGTATATGTGGGATGCCAGGTAGCACCGTTGAACCCTCTGGAGACATCGTGGGCTTATCAACGAAACATCAAAGAAGGACGGTGCCCACCTTGAAGACCTTGATGATGTACCTACCCTCCCTCCTTGTCACCACTCCAAGCCCACTGCCAACATCGAGAGTGCCAACTTACCATAGGGATTGGAACATCAAGTCCTAGTAGCTGTACTACTGGTGAGAAGAAACCTGCGAGGGTTAGCGAGAATGGGGCAGAGGCAGAACCAGAGGTGGCTCCAATGGAGAGCTGGTGCCGACACAAGGGACCAAGTGGTCTCTACCTGTACTGTAATCCTCTGCCTTCAGATCTCTGTATGGACAATGAATCCATGAACCCCACCTCTGGTTTTGCACATCTTATTTAATTTTCTTTATATGTATCAACCCAACAATCCAGGCTGTACTCTCGTCATACTGTTACCATTCAAAGCCGAAGTTCAAAGTAAATTTATTATTAAACTACATCTATGTCACCGTATACAAACCTTAGATTCATTTTCTTGCGGGTGTTCACAGTAAGTACAAAGAAACATAACAGAATAAATGAAAGACCGCACCATCAGGAAAGACTGTATCATGGGGATGGAGATACAGGAGCCTTAGGTTGCACACCACCAGTTTCAGAAGTCAGCTATTACCTTCGACCGTCAGCTTCCTGAACCAGCACGGATAACTTCACTCACGTCAACAATAAACTCTTTGCTGATTACAACCTGTGGACTTACTTTCAAGAACCTTGCAACTCACGTTCTCAATACTACTTATTCATTATTACTACTATTATTTATTATTTTCTGTATTTTCACAGTCTATTTGCACATTGTTCGCTTGTCAGTCTTTGTAAATTTTCATTGATTCTATTGTATCTTTGTACTACTGTGACTGCCCCCATGAAAATAAATCTCAGGGCAGCATTTGGTGGCATATACAGTATGTGCTTTGATAATATATTTACTTTGAACTTTGACCTTATAATTTATAGTATATTTTATCTGTTGCACTGTACTGCTGCCACAAAACAGCAACTATCCTGACATATGCTGGTGATATTAAATCTGATTCAGAATCTGATTAAACTTTCTTTGATTCCGTGACCTGCGCACAAGCACTGAGCCTGCTGGTGAAGGAGAGCTGGCACCGTCAGGATGTGCCAGGGACTGAATTGCTGCCGCAGCCGAACAGAAGTTATTAAGGATGCAAAACCGTAGCCTCATTTTGTCATGTTGCCACCAGAACAAGCCGTCTTTGCGGTCTCAAGAGCAGCAAGCTGGATAAACATTGCTAGAGGTTAAATTCAGCAAGACCGGCCCGTGGCAGAAATTGCAGATGGTGCAGGAGCAAAGCAAACAGGGGATGGTCTAAATGTTGTTTACTCTGTGCGCTAAGCATAGAAAGGACAGAATAACCTATGCGACCACACGCGTACACAAAGAAAATGCAGCAAATTATATTTTGCGCTGTTTAGCATTTTTAAAGCACCTCAGAGACAGCCACAAAAGGAGTAAATTCGATGATGTTTGGCCAAGAGTAATGAGATGTGACATAAAGTGTACCATTAAATCAGTTGTCGGAGCAAACATGCAAATTGCGCTCCGACAGAAGAGAGGACGGGTTGTTGTAATGTATGATGGGTTGTAAACAGGGAATAAGCAATCGGTTCTCCTGCCAGGCATACGATGAACTGTCCACGCTACCTGCTTGTAAGTTCTCCCACCAGTCACGCTGCCTAACCTGGTGGAACCTTATGCGTTATTGCCCTTGGAATGGAGCCACAGGGTTTATCTGGTGTCTTTGCGCCTCACCTGATGGTTGTGAGTCCTGTTTTTGCAATTAAAATGACAACCGTAGCACACAGCTGCGGGAGTAGTTACTGGGTCTGAGTTTGTGTTCCTCTCTGCAAATTATGGTACAAAAAATAGTTCAAGGTGTTATTTTTAAATGACAGAAGCAGCCATGGGAACTGCAGAGTAGCAGTGGTTGTCATTCTGTCCTCCTCACAGCATCAGTCAACATAGGACAGCAATGCCAGAGGTTTCAGGAGCACTGACAGTTTTGAATGTGTGGGGGTGATAGCGTGGCACAGATCATGGAGCCGCTGTTTCGCAGCTCCATGGACTCTGGGTTCAATCCTGACCTCTTGTGCTGTCTCTGTTTGTCTTGTCACGGCCTGCTTGGTCCTCCAGATATCCGGCGGGTGCTCCAGCACGTGTGGGTAATTATGTTAGTTGGCCACTGCATTTACCCATGCTGTGCAAGTGAACATAGAATGGTACAGCACAGCACAGGCCTTTCCTTTCAAAATGTTATGCTGACCTAAAGGGATTAGCTTTATTTGTCACATGTATGTCGAAACATGCAGTGATGCACATCATTTGCGTTAAACCAAATCAGTGAGGACTGCACGCCGCACTTTCAGCACCAGTACAGCATGCCTGCGACTCGCTCACCCGAACCATACATCTTTAGAATGTGGGGGGAAACCCACGTGGTGACGGGGAGAACCCTTTACAGACAGTGGTGGGAGTCGAATCCTGATCTTACAGGTATTGCTGTAAAGCATGGTGCTAACTGCTATGCTACTGTGCCGCCAACGTAGATAAACCTACTGCATGATCAATCTAACCCTCCCATCCTACATAACCCATAACCCTTCATTTTTCTTTCATCCATGTGCCTAGCTAAGAGCCTCTAAAATATCCATAACGAATCTGCCTCTACTACCATCCCTGCAAGTGTGTTCTAGGCATCTACCACTTTATATGTAAAATACTTTCCTCTGACATCTCCCCTAAGCTTTCCTCCACGCAACTTCAATGAACGTCGTCTGGTATTAGCCATTTCCTCCCTGAAATAAAGGTGCTGGCTGTCCATTTTTATCTATGCTGCCCCCAGCCAGTGAGTTTCGTGGTGTTTAGGCCCAACCAACCATAGACTCTGAAGATTGATGTCAGGAAGGATGTGGTGAAGAAGTCTATTCGGGTGAGGTCCATGGGCCAGTCCTCTTCAGAGCATCAGAGTTGGAGAGCTTCAGCAACCTGTCCTGGACCCAGCACCGAAGTACAATTATGCAGAAAACACAGCAGCGCCTCTACTTTCTTAGGAGTTTGCAAAGATTTGACATGACATCTGAAACTTTGGCAAACTTCTGTAGATATGCAGTGGTATGGAACCACCAATGCCCTTGTACAGAAAATCCCACAAAATTAGTGGATATAGCCCAGTTCATCATGGGAAAGCCCTCCCAACCATTGAACACATCTGCACAAAACACTGTCGCAGGAAAACAACATCCATCTTCTGGGATCCCCACCACCCAGAACATGCTCTCTCCTCGCTGCTGCCATCAGGAAGAAGTTACAGGACTCACACCACCATGTTCAGGGCTAGTTATGGCCCCTCACTTGGACTCGGCAAGGACTCTTCCACCCCCACTGATGACCCCTTCTCCCGTCTTCAACCCTCCTGCTCTTCATGGACACCCTGCTCTGGTCTTATGCCTGCTCTGGATCTCTTTATTGCTAACTGCCGATGGAACATCAACCATCTCGACTTCACCGCGCCTTGTTCCCATTCCAGCCTTACTCCTTCCGAACGCTCTGCTCTCCACTCCCTCCACACTAATCCTAACCTTACTATTAAACCCGCCGATAAGGGGGGGGTGCTGTTGTAGTCTGGCGTACTGACCTCTACCTTGCCGAGGCACAGCAACAACTCGCGGATACCTCCTCTTATTTACCCCTCGATCGTGACCCCACTAAGGAGCATCAGGCCATTGTCTCCCACACCATCACCGACTTTATCCGCTCAGGGGATCTCCCATCCACTGCTACCAACCTTATAGTTCCTACACCTCGCACTTCCCGTTTCTACCTCCTACCCAAGATCCACAAACCTGCCTGTCCAGGTAGACCCATTGTCTCAGCTTGCTCCTGCCCCACCGAACTCGTTTCTGTATACCTCGACACGGTTTTATCCCCCCTTGTTCAATCCCTTCCTACCTATGCTCGTGACACTTCTCACGCTCTTAAACTTTTCGATGATTTTAAGTTCCCTGGCCCCCACCGCTTTATTTTCATCATGGATGTCCAGTTCCTATATACTTCCATCCCCCATCAGGAAGGTTTCAAAGCTCTCTGCTACTTTTTGGATTCCAGACCTAATCAGTTCCCCTCTACCACCACTCTGCTCCGTCTAGCGGAATTAGTCCTTACTCTTAATAATTTCTCCTTTGGCTCCTCCCACTTCCTCCAAACTAAAGATGTAGCTATGGGCACCCGTATGGGTCCTAGCTATGCCTGTCTTTTTGTTGGCTTTGTAGAACAATATATGTTCCAAACCTATTCTGGTATCTGTCCTCCACTTTTCCTTCGCTACATCGACGACAGCGTTGGCGCTGCTTCCTGCACGCATGCTGAGCTCGTTGACTTCATTAACTTAGCCTCCAACTTTCACCCTGCCCTCAAGTTTACCTGGTCCATTTCCGACACCTCCCTCCCCTTTCTAGATCTTTCTGTCTCTATCTCTGGAGACAGCTTATCTACTGATGTCTACTATAAGCCTACTGACTCTCACAGCTATCTGGACTATTCCTCTTCTCAGCCTGTCTCTTGCAAAAATGCCATCTCCTTCTCGTAATTCCTCCGTCTCCACCGCATCTGCTGTCAGGATGAGGCTTTTCATTCCAGGACGAGGGAGATGTCCTCCTTTTTTAAAGAAAGGGGCTTCCCTTCCTCCACCATCAACTCTGCTCTCAAACGCATCTCCCCCATTTCACGCACATCTGCTCTCACTCCATCCTCTCGCCACCCCACTAGGAATAGGGTTCCCCTGGTCCTCACCTACCACCCCACCAGCCTCCGGGTCCAACATATTATTCTCCGTAACTTCCACCACCTCCAATGGGATCCCACCACTAAACACATCTTTCCCTACCCCTCCCTGTTTTCCACAGGGATCGCTCCCTACGCGACTCCCTTGTCCATTCGTCGTCCCCCCCATCCCTCCCCACTGATCTCCCTCCTGGCACTTATCCGTGTAAGCAGAACAAGTGCTACACATGCCCTTACTCTTCCTCCCTTACCACCATTCAGGACCCCAGACAGTCCTTCCAGGTGAGGCAACACTTCACCTGTGAGTCAACTGGGGTGATATACTGCGTCTGGTGCTCCCAATATTGGCGAGACCCGACGCAGACTAGGAGATTGTTTTGCTGAACACCTACGCTCTGTCCGCCAGAGAAATCAGGATCTCCCAGTGGCCACACATTTTAATTCCGCGTCCCATTCCCATTCTGATATGTCTATCCATGGCCTCCTCTACTGTAAAGATGAAGCCACACTCAGGTTGGAGGAACAACACCTTATATTCCGTCTGGGTAGCCTCCAACCTGATGGCATGAACATTGACTTCTCTAACTTCAGCTAATGCCCCACCTCCCCCTTGTACCCCATCCGTTATTTATTTATATACACACATTCTTTCTCTCTCTCTCCTTTTTCTCCCTCTGTCCCTCTGACTATACTCCTTGCCCATGCTCTGGGTTCCCCCCCCCCCCTTTTCCTTCTCCCTGGGCCTCCTGTCCCATGATCCTCTCATATCCCTTTTGCCAATCACCTGTCCAGCTCTTGGCTCCATCCCTCCCCCTCCTGTCTTCTCCTATCATTTTGGATCTCCCCCTCCCCCTCCCACTTTCAAATCTCTTACTAGCTCTTCCTTCAGTTAGTCCTGACGAAGAGTCTCGGCCCGAAATGTCGACTGTACCTCTTCCTAGAGATGCTGCCTGGCCTGCTGCGTTCACCAGCAACTTTGGTGTGTGTTGCTTGAATTTCCAGCATCTGCAGAATTCCTCGTGTTTACGATAATAACAGAGTTGTCGTGGTGGGAGATCTTAATTTCCCAAATATCGATTGGAGCAAGAGGGTGAGATGGGGTGGAGTTTGTTATGTGTGTTCAGGAAGGATTCTTGACACAATATGTAAATAAGCCTACAAGAGGAGAGACTGTACTTGATCTGGTATTGGGAAATGAACCTGGTCAGGTGTTAGGTCTCTCAGTGGGAGAGCATTTTGGAGATAGTGATAATAATTCTATCTCCTTTACAATAGCATTGGAGAGAGATAGGAACAGACAAGTTAGAAAAGCGTTTAATTGGAGTAAGGGGAATTATGAGGCTATCAGGCAGGAACTTGGAAGCTAAATTGGGAACAGATGTTCTCAGGGAAAGGTAAGGAAGAAATGTGGCAAATGTTCAGGGGATATTTGTGTGGAGTTCTGCATAGGTATGTTCCAGTGAGATAGGGACGTTATGGTAGGGTACAGGAACCGTGGTGTACAAAGGCTGTAATAAATGTAGTCAAGAAGAAAAGAAAAGCTTATGAAAGGTTCAGAGAGCAAGGTAATGTTAGAGATCTAGAAGATTATAAAGCTAATAGGAAGGAGCTTAAGGGAATTAGGAGAGCCAGAAGGAGCCATGAGAAGGCCTTGGTGGGCAGGATTAAGGAAAACTCCAAGGCATTCTACAAGTATCTGAAGAGCAAGTGGATATGACATGAAAGAATAGGACCTATCAAGTGTGCCAGTGGGGAAGTGTGTATAGAACCGGAGGAAATAGCAGAGGTACTTAATGAGTACTTTACTTAAGTATTCACTACAGAAAAGGGTCTTGGTGATTGTAGTGATGACTTGCAGTGGACTGAAAAGCTTGAGCATGTAGATATTAAGAAAGAGGATGTGCTGGAGTTTTTGGAAAGCATCAAGTTGGATAAGTCGCTGGGACCGGATGAGATATACCCCAGGCTACTGTGGGAGGTGAGGGAGGAGATTGCTGAGCCTCTGGCGATGATCTTTGCATCATCAATGAGGACAAGAGAGGTTCCGGAGTATTGGAGGGTTGCGGATGTTGTTCCCTTATTCAAGAAAGGGAGTAGAGGTAGCCCAGGAAATTATAGATCAGTGAGTCTTTCTTCAGTGGTTGGTAAATTGATGGAGAAGATCCTGAGAGGCAGGATTTATGAACATTTGGAGAGGTATAATATGATTAGGAATAGTCAGCATGGCTTTGTCAAGGGCAGATTGTGCCTTACGAGTCTGATTGAATTTTTTGAGGATGTGACTAAACTCATTGATGAAGGAAAAGCAGTAGATGTAGTATATATGGATTTCAGCAAGGCATTTGATAAGGTACCCCATGCAAGGCTTATTGAGAAAGTAAGAAGGAATGGGATCCAAGGAGACATTGCTTTGTGGATCCAGAACTGGCTTGCGCACAGAAGGCAAAGAGTGGTTGTAGACAGGTATATTCTGCATGGAGATCGGTGACCAGTGGTGTGCCTCAGGGATCTGTTCTGGGACCCCTACTCTTTGTGATTTTTATAAATGACCTGGATGAGGAAGTGGAGGGATGGGGTAGTAAATTTGCTAATGACACAAAGGTTGGGGGTGTTGTGGATAGTGTGAAGGGCTGTCAGAGGTTACAACGGGACATTGATAGGATACAAAACTGGGCTGAGAAGTGGCAGATGGAGTTCAACCCAGATAAGTGTGAGGTGGTGCATTTTGGTAGATCAAATATAGTATTAATAGTAAGACTCTTGGCAGTGTGGAGGATCAGAGGGATCTTGGGGTCCGAGTCCATAGGACACTCAAAGCTGCTACGCAGCTTGATTCTGTGGTTAAGAAAGCATATGGTGTATTAGCCTTCATCAATTGTGGGATTGAGTTTAAGAGCCAAGAGGTAATGTTGCAGCTATATTGGACCCTGGTCAGACCCCACTTGGAGTACTGTGCTCAATTCTGGTCGCCTCACTATAGGGAGGATGTGGAAACCATAGAAAGGGTGCAGAGGAGATTTACAAGGATGTTGCCTGGATTGGGGAGCATGCCTTATGAGAATAGGTTGAGTGAACTCGGCCTTTTCTCCTTGGAGCGAAGGAGGAGGAGAGGTGACCTGATAGAGGTGTACAAGATAATGAGAGGCATTGATCCCATGGATAGTAAAAGGCTTTTTCCTAGGGCTGAAGTAGCTAGCACGAGAGGGCACAGTTTTAAGGTGCTTGGAAGTAGGTACAGAGGAGATGTCAGGGGTAAGTTTTTTCACGCAGGGAGTGGTGAGTATGTGGAATGGGCTGCCGGCGGTGGTGGTGGAGGCGGAAACGATAGGGTCTTTTAAGAGACTCCTGGATGGCTACATGGAGCTCAGAAAAATAGAGGGCTATGAGTAAAGCCTAGGTAGTTCTAAGGTAGGGACATGTTCGGCACAGCTTTGTGGACCAAAGGGCCTGTATTGTGCTGTAGGTTTTCTATGTTCCTATGTTTCTAAATTCACTCAACTTCACTTGCCCTAATATTGAAGAGTTCCCACAACCTAGGGATTCACTTTCAAGGACTCTTCAGCTGATGTTAGTGATATTTATTGCTTATTTGTTTATTATTATTATTTCTTTCTTTTTGTATTTGCATTTTGTTACCTTTTGCACACTGGTTGACTGCCCAAGTTGTTACAGTTTTTTCATTATGGTTATTATTCTATTATGGATCTATTGAGCACGCCCACAAGAAAATCAATCAAAGGGTTGTATATAGTGACATATATGTACTTTGATAATTTTACTTTGAAATTTGATGCTTCTGTCTGCAGCCTCACACTATTGAGCATTGACTTTATCCAGAGTGAAGCACAGAATTGCCTGCCTCGAATCAGGTTGGATATTTACCAGAGTTTCCCTGAGTTTGTAACCAAGCATACATCAGTGGTACTTTCGAACTAGTCAGTCTCCTGTCTGGTATTCCAGTTGGAGCACAGCAGTGGAAAGTAGAGCATGTTAGTGCACTGTCTGGTTGCATCACAGCACCGTATGGAAACACCAATGCCCAGGCATTGCGGGTAGTGGATGAGGTCCAATCCATCACAGGAAAAGCCCTCCCATCACTTAGCACTTTTACATCGAGCACTGCCTGTAGAAAGCAGCATCCACCATCAAAGAGCCCCGCCATCCAGGAAATGCCTTCTTCTCACTATTACCATCAGGGACAAGTTACAGGAGTGTTAGGTCCCACACGATCAAGCTCAAGAACAGTTATACCCCGTAGCCATCAGGCTCCTGAACCAGCTTGGAAAACGTCAGTCACCACAACTCTGAACTGATTCTACGGTCTGCAAAATCACAAACACGAGAAAATCTGCTGATGCTGGAAATCGGCGTCTGTTACTGTGACCTACAGACTCACTTTCAAGGGCTGTTCAATTCATTTTCTTAGTTTTATTTTTTATTCACACAGTTCGTCTTTTGCATAGTGGTTGTTTGTCAGTTTTTGTCTGTTTATGTATAGTTTTTTGTAAATTATATTTCTTTTATTTTCCTTTAAATGCTTGCAAGAAAATGAATCTGAAGGTAGTATATGGTAACATAAAAGTACTTTGATAACAAATTTACATAGAACTATGAAGTTTTTTAATGCTTTTCTGAGCAGACAGATTGTTAGAACACGGGGGGGATTGGACGCTTTGAGTTAAGTCCTACACTTTGCTTTGATCATTTGAGATCCCAGGCAATATGCTGTCAATCACCGCAACACCCAGTCCTGTCTGTAACCCTTGCCCTGGAGATACAGGTCAAGACCCTAATCACCGACACTCTCAGAACTTGATGACCCTGACCAAACTTCCCTCCAGGCCCCAAGGTCTTGAACTTATTAAGGTTCTGATTATACGAGGCCAAGGTCCTGATGTTCATCCAGGTAACCTGTTTATGACCCCAAGAATACCCTTCCATTCTGCCCACTGAACCTCCCATGCAAACAACACAGGTCCACTGCAAGTGATTGCCCCATCTAAAACACCACATCCCTTCCTGGTCTCAGTTAGGCTCCTGACCCTGATGTCTCACTGAGTTACGATCCCTCACTGACCCCCAATCCCGATGTCTGATTGAAATCACAATCCTGATCTCTTGCTGACCCCCCGATCCCTGACTGAAGTGTCTCACCTGACGCTGACTGCAGTCCCTCTGTGTCAAAGCCCTCACCTCCTGGCGTGTCCTTGACATTGGCTGCTCTCCTTAGTCCCACCAGAACCCCACCTTTGGTCTCCCTAAGCTGGTCAAGTGTATGGAAACAGGAAGGATGGACGAAGATACAAACTATCTATGATCTGATTTATTACTGGAGAAAGCTGGAGGTGCTGTCTGTTGCCATGACTACAGCCCCTTGCCTGCCTTTGGATATAAATAATAGATCAAAGGATTTAATGCTTCCATCAAAAAGGAACCTTGAGATTCAAGGCTTATTTTCACAGGCTTCTGTGGCATACCACATCCACAGATTTCCCAGTCTAAATATCGAGACAAGCTAGCCTTTGGAGGTTGGAAAGTCATGGTTGGGACAATGGGGAGGGCTGCTGGTGGGGTTGGGTTGGGCTCATTGTGACTGTGAGTTGAACATGGCCCTGGGTACAAGGGAGGGTTTCTGGCATCAACATCCTGCAGGGTTGGTGTTAATCACAGTGATAGTGCTACACTGCCCAGTACTGTCTGTCGGGCAGTCTGATACTCCCTCTACACTATCTCCCTTATCGCAGACCCACCAGTGACAGGTACTAAAAATGTTCAAACACAGACCAGACTGCCCAGTGTAAAAGGAGGTGAGAATGCACCCAACCACTGCCTAATGTGGGGACACCATTTAAAGTTCCCCATCTAACAGCCCTCTTCTGCAACTTGCTTTAGGACTGTGACTGGCAAGCTGCTTGCCGAGGTGCGGCCAACACCTGGGTGCTTGGCCAAGTGCAGGGGGTGGTAGCTGTGATGATTAGTGTTCTGGACAGTGTACACACTGCCTCACTCACTGGATGTCAGTGCTCGGAAGCAGGCTGGATGTAATCTCTGTCCCTGGGAGCTGAACTGAAGGGCCGTCAAAAGGCTTACCCTTCTTCTCAGGCCATCCCTAGCGATTACAGAAGATCTGCAATCACTCTAGTTCTGAAGACAAGGTGCATACAGCAGCCTCTGGAGCAGGTGGAGAGGGAAGCAACTGATGCCCTCTCTGTCCACTACTACTCACACAGGACCTCTCCCAATATTCTCAATACCATCGCTATTCCACCTCCTTTACTTAGCTTGGAAGTAGGCTGGAGGTTGCAAGTGGTTGGTCACTTTACAGTGCCTGCTGCAAAGTTGGGGTTCAATTCCCACCACTGTCTGTAAGGAGTTTGTACATGCTGCCCAAGACCGCAAGGGTCTCTCTGGGTGCTTCAGTTTCCTCCCACATTGCAAAGTCGTACGAGTCAGGGTTAATAAGTTGAGAGCATACTATGTTGGTGCCGGGAGTGTGGCAATACTTGTGGGCTACCCAGCACAATCCTCGGACTGTGTTGGTCATTGATGCAAAACGACGTATTTCACTGTATGTTTCGCTGCTTCAGTGTACGTGGTACAAATAAAGGTAAACCTTTTCAGGAAGGTTTTCAGCATATTCTTTCGCCCTTTCCTCTACTGCACAATGAAGCTACACTCAGGATGGAGGAATAACACCTCATCCCGAGTGTCTGGGTAGTCTCAAATTGGATGGCATGAACGTTGATTTCTCTTAGCTTCCTGTACTTTCTCCACCTTCCCACTTCTCACTTTTTCCATTCCCCATTGTACTTCCCATATCACCCCTTCTCTTCACATGCCCATCACCACCCTCTAGTTCAGGGGTCCCCAACCTATTTTGCACCGTGGACCCGTTTAATATTGACAATATTCTTGCGGACCGGCTGACCGGGGTGGGTGTTCAAGTAGGGTTAAACTCACTTCAACATGTTTTTTTACAGTTAGGGTTGCCAACTTTCTCACTCCCAAATAAGGGACAAAAGTAGCAGTCAAATACGGGACACTTGCGTTTACCCGGAGAAAGACTACCATGACCATGAAGCCTTGCGCGGGCACCTGTGTGCGCATGTATGACGTGCACATGCACGTAGGTGCCGATTTTTTTTTCCCACAAATCGGTTTTGGCTTAATCTTCCCGACTACGCTGTACATACATTATTTCTATTTTATACAGGCTGTGTATTTATCATATCATTCCTGCTTTTACTATATGTTAGTGTTATTTTAGGTTTTATGTGTTATTTAGTAGGTTATTTTTTGGGTCTGGGAACGCTCAAAAATTTTCCCCATATAAATTAATGGTAATTGCTTCTTCGCTTTGCGCCATTTTGGCATGAAGGGTTTCATAGGAACGCTGTACCTTAGTGGGGGGAATACAGGACAAGGACGGTCCCGTATGGGACAAACCAATTTAGCCCAATATACGGGATGTCCCGGCAAATACGGGACAGTTGGCAACCCTATTTTCAAGTTCAACAGTGCGTGACAGGGAATGAGGAAAGGTGCAGCTGACTCATATCGTTTCCTCACGGCCCGGTAGCATGTGCTTTGTGGCCCGGTGGTTGGGGACCGCTGCTCTAGTTCCACTCCTCCTTCCCTATCACTCTCCTCTCCTATTAAATCCCTTCTTCTTCAGCCCTTTACCTTTCCACCTATCACCTCTCAACTCCTCACTTCTTCACCCATCCACTTTCCATCTCACCTGGTTTCACCTGTCACCTGCCAGCTTGTACTCATTCCCCTCCCCCACCTTCTTATTCTAGCTTCTGTCTCCTTCCTTTTTAGTTCTGATGAAGGGTCTCGGCCTGAAACGTCAACCATTCATTCCTCTCCATAGATGCTGAGTTCCTCCACCATTTTGTGTGTGTTGCTCAAGAATGGTGTGGGGAAAAAGAAGCATTCAGTTATTAAGAAGCACCATGCCCAACCTTTTGATTCCTAACGTTATCTGAGGTCTTAGCAAGATCTGCTTCAACAACCTCTCCACTAACTGTTCTGGCACTCTGGTTCCCATTCCCCTGTAGCTCTAGTTTAAACCTGATCTGCAGCATTAAAAAACCTTCATGCTCCAGTTCAGGTGCAAGATGACCCTTCTGTACAGGCCCCCCTTCCCTGGAAGAGAGCCCAATGATCCAAAAATCTTATGCCCTCCATCCTACACCAACTCATTATCCATGTATGAAACTGTAAGATCTTCCTAGTTCTGCCTCACTGACATGTGGCACAGGTAACATAGAAACATAGAAAGTAGGTGCAGGAGTAGGCCATTCAGCCCTTTGAGCCTGCACCGCCATTCAGTACGATCATGGCTGATCATCCAACTCGAACCCTGTACCAGCCTTCCCCCCATACCCCCGATCCCTTTAGCCACAAGGGCCATATCTAACTCCCTCTTAAATGTAGCCAATGAACTGGCCTTAACTGTTTCCTGTGGCAGAGAATTCCACAGATTCACCACTCTCTGTGTGAAGAAGTTATTCCTCATCTTGGTCCTAAAAGGCTTCCCCTTTATCCTCAAACTGTGACCCCCTCGTTCTGGACTTCCCCAACATTGGGAACAATCTTTCTGCATCTAGCCTGTCCAATCTCTTTAGAATTTTATACGTTTCAATCAGATCCCCCCTCAATCTTCTAAATTCCAGAGAGTATAAGCCTAGTCGATCCAGTCTTTCATCATATGAAAGTCCTGCCATCCCAGGAATCAATCTGGTGAACCTTCACTGTACTCCCTCTATGGCAAGAATATCTTTCCTCAGATTAAGGGACCAAAACTGCGCACAATACCCCAGGTGTGGTCTCACCAAGGCCTTGTACAACTGCAGTAGTACCTTCCTGCTCCTGTACTCGAATCCTCTTGCTATGAATGCCAGCATAACATTCCCGAGCTCACAAACCTAGAGCTTATTATTGCCCTTTCACTTAGCACCTAACTCCCTGAACTCACTATGCAGAACCTCGTCATTCATCCTACCCATGTCATTAGTACCTACATGGACCACAACCTTTGGCTGTTCACCCCCCCACTTAAAAATGCTGAGGACTCGATCCAAGATATCCTGGACCCCGGAACTCAAGAGACAACATACCATCTGGGTATCTCGTTCATGCCCCAGAGAGCCTCCTGTCCATTCTTCTAGCCAGCGAATCCCCTACCAGTACAGCCTGCTTCTTCTCCCCCTTTCCCTGCTGAGTCACAGAGGCAGACTCTGTGCCAGGGACCCAACCACTGTGACTTCCCTCTGGTTAGGTCATTCCCCCCTCCCTCCACCCCGACAGTATCCAAGTGCTGTTGTTGAGCGGGGTGGCCACAGGGGTACTCTTCACTGGCTGCTTAACCCCTTTCCCCTTTCTGACTGTCACCCAGTTTCCTGTGTCCTGCACCTTGGGTGTAACTAACTCCCCATATGTCCTATCTATCACTCCCTCGGCCTCCCGAATGATCTGGAGTTCGTCCAGTTCCAGCTCTAACTCCTTAACACGGTCTGTTAGAAGCTACAGCTGGATGCATTTCTCATAGTTGTAGTGGTCAGGGACATTGGAGGTCTCCCTGCCTTCCCACATCCCACAAGAGGAGCATTTCACTATCCCACCTGTCATCCCTACTGTCCTAACTGAGCAGATATAAAGGAAAAAACGAGCTTTTCTTTCCTTTGCGTTCTCGGAGTGAAGCCTCGATGAGCTACAGCCTTAAGATCACCGTTCTTCACTGTCCACAGACAACGGCTGCTGCACTTGCCCCTACCTTCCTTTACTAATCTGGCATGACATACCAAATCTCTTCAAACCCCTAATGAAGTGTAGCTCCTGACATACCTTCTTCATAACTTCATCAATATGTTTGGCCCAGGATAGATCTTCAGAAATCCTTAACACCCAGGAACATGAAACTGCTCACCCTTTCTAGGGGCTTCAACGAGAAGAGGCGGAGGACAAGCTAGCTCGCAGTTAGTTTTTACAATGTCTCCTGAGATGGTGATATTCCTCTCATGTGAGATGTGGCAGTCTTGGGGGAACTCCCCTCTCCCGCAGAGTCACATCTGCCAAAAGTGCATACGGCTGGGCGATCTGGAAGGCCGTGTAAGGAATCTGGATCAGCAGCTGGATGACCTTCGACTCATAAGGGAGAATGAGGCAGTCATAGATGAGAGCTACAGGGAGGTAGTCACACCTAGTCTGTCGGAAGCAGGTCGTTGAGTGACCGTCAGAGGGGGGAAAGCGAAGGTGAGCAGACAGGTAGTGTAGAGCACCCCTGTAGCCATTCCCCTGAATAATAAGTTTACCGTCCTGGATACTGTTGGCAGGGACGACCGACATGGTCTCCAGCACTGAGTCTGATCCTGTGGTGCAGAAGGGTGGGACGGAGAAGAGGAGAGCTGTCGTCATTGGAGACTCTATACTCAGGGGAGCAGACAGGAGATTTTGTGGACGTGAGAAGGACACCCGCATGGTTTGTTGCCTCCTGGGTGCCAGGGTCCGGGATGTCTCTGACCGGGTGCACAACATCCTGGTACGAGAGGGAAAGCAACCAGAAGTCATGATACATGTTGGGACCAATGACACAGGCAGGAAGAAGGATGAGGTCCTGAAGTGTGAGTTTCGGGAACTAGGCAGAAGGCTGAAGAACAGGACCTCAAGGGTGATGTTCTCAGGACTGCTGCCAGTGCTACGTGACAGAGATGGTAAGAATTGGAGGAGATGGCAGTTGAATGCATGGCTGAGGAGTTGGTGCAGGGAGCAGGGTTTTAGATTTTTAGATCATTGGGATCTGTTCTGGGGAATGTGGGACCTGTACAGATTGGATGGGTTGCACCTGAACTCGAGGGGGAGCAATATCCTTGCAGGTAGGTTTGCTAGCATGGTTCAGGAGGGTTTAAACTAATTTGCGAGGGGAATGGGACCCAGAGCGATAGAGCAGTGAAAGAAGTGCATGGACTAAAGCCAGATCTAACATACAGAGAGGCTTTGAGGAAAGAGAAGCAGAATAAATGGTGTAAAGACAGTAAGGTAGAAGGGCTGAAATGTGTGTACCTCAATGCAAGGAGCATCAGGAACAAAGGTGATGAACTGAGAGCTTGGATTCATACAAGGAATTATGATGCAGTGGCCATTACAGAGACTTGGCTGGCACCAGGGCAGGAATGGATTCTCAATATTCCTGGATTTCAGTGCTTTAAAAGGGATAGAGAGGGCAGAAAAAGGGGAGGAGGGGTGGCATTACTGGTCAGGGATACTATTACAGCTACAGAAAGGGTGGGTAATGTAGCAAGATCCTCTTTTGAGTCAATATGGGTGGAAGTCAGGAACAGGAAGGGAGCAGTTACTCTACTGGGGGATTCTATAGGCCCCCTGGTAGCAGCAGAGATACAGAGGAGCAGATTGGGAGGCAGATTTTGGAAAGGTGCAAAAATAACAGGGTTGTTACCATGGGTGACTTTAACTTCCCTAATATTGATTGGCACCTGATTAGTTCCAAGGGTTTAGATGGGGCAGAGTTTGTTAAGTGTGTCGAGGACGGATTCCTGTCACAGTATGTGGACAGGCCGACCAGGGGGAATGCCATACTAGATCTAGTACTAGGTAATGAACCGGGTCAGTTCACAGATCTCTCAGTGGGTGAGCATCTGGGGGACAGTGACCACCGCTCCCTGGCCTTTAGCGTTATCATGGAAAAGGATAGAATCAGAGAGGACAGGAAAATTTTTAATTGGGGAAAGGCAAATTATGAGGCTGTAAGGCTAGAACTTGCGGGTGTGAATTGGGATGATGTTTTTGCAGGGAAATGTACTATGGACATGTGGTCGCTGTTTAGAGATCTCTTGCGGGATATTAGGGATAAATTTGTCCCGGTGAGGAAGATAAAGAATGGTAGGGTGAAGGAACCATGGGTGACAAGTGAGGTGGAAAATCTAGTCAGGTGGAAGAAGGCAGCATACATGAGGTTTAGGAAGCAAGGATCAGATGGGTCTATTGAAGAATATAGGGAAGCAAGAAAGGAGCTTAAGAAGGGGCTGAGGAGAGCAAGAAGGGGACATGAGAAGGCCTTGGCCCCAAGGCATTCTTCAATTCTGTGAAGAAAAAAAGGATGACAGGAGTGAAGGTAGGACCGATTAGAGATAAAGGTGGGAAGATGTGCCTGGAGGCTGTGGAAGTGAGCGAGGTTCTCAATGAATACTTCTTTTCGGTATTCACCAATGAGAGGGAACTTGATGATGGTGAGGACAATATGAGTGAGGTTGATGTTCTGGAGCATGTTGATATTAAGGGAGAGGAGGTATTGAAGTTGTTAAAATACATTAGGACAGATAAGTCCCCGGGGCCTGACGGAATATTCCCCAGGCTGCTCCACGAGGTGAGAGAAGAGATTGCTGAGCCTCTGGCTAGGATCTTTATGTCCTCGTTGTCCACGGGAATGGTACCAGAGGATTGGAGGGAGGCGAATGTTGTCCCCTTGTTCAAAAAAGGTAGTAGGGATAGTCCGGGTAATTATAGATGAGTGAGCCTTATGTCTGTGGTGGGAAAGCTGTTGGAAAAGATTCTTAGAGATAGGATCTCTGGGCATTTAGAGAATCATGGTCTGATCAGGGACAGTCAGCATGGCTTTGTGAAGGGCAGATCATGTCTAACAAGCCTGATAGAGTTCTTTGAGGAGGTGACCAGGCATATAGATGAGGGTAGTGCAGTGGATGTGATCTATATGGATTTTAGTAAAGCATTTGACAAGGTTCCACACGGTAGGCTTATTCAGAAAGTTAGAAGGCATGGGATCCAGGGAGGTTTGGCCAGATGTATTCAGAATTGGCTTGCCTGCAGAAGGCAGAGGGTGGTGGTGGAGGGAGTACATTCAGATTGGAGGATTGTGACTAGTGGTGTCCCACAAGGATCTGTTCTGGGACCTCTACTTTTCGTGATTTTTATTAACGACCTGGATGTTGGGATAGAAGGGTGGGTTGGCAAGTTTGCAGATGACACAAAAGTTGGTGGTGGTGTAGATAGTGTAGAGGATTGTCAAAGATTGCAGAGAGACATTGATAAGATGCAGGAGTGGGCTGAGAAGTGGCAGATGGAGTTCAACCCGGAGAAGTGTGAGGTGGTACACTTTGGAAGGACAAACTCCAAGGCAGAGTACAAAGTAAATGGCAGGATACTTGGTAGTGTGGAGGAGCAGAGGGATCTCGGGGTACATGTCCACAGATCCCTGAAAGTTGCCACACAGGTGGATAGAGTAGTTAAGAAAGCTTATGGGGTGTTAGCTTTCATAAGTCGAGGGATAGAGTTTAAGAGTCACGATGTAATGATGCAGCTCTATAAAACTCTGCTTAGGCCACACTTACTGTGTCCAGTTCTGGTCACCTCACTATAGGAAGGATGTGGAAGCATTGGAAAGAGTACAGAGGAGATTTACCAGGATGCTGCCTGGTTTAGAAAGTATGCATTATGATAAGAGATTAAGGGAGCTAGGGCTTTACTCTTTGGAGAGAAGGAGGATGAGAGGAGACATGATAGAGGTGTACAAGATAATAAGAGGAATAGATAGAGTGGATAGCCAGCGCCTCTTCCCCAGGGCACCACTGCTCAATACAAGAGGATATGGCTTTAAGGTAAGCGGTGGGAAGTTCAAAGGGGAAATTAGAGGAAGGTTTTTTACTCAGAGTGTGGTTCGTGCGTGGAATGCACTGCCTGAGTCAGTGGTGGAGGCAGATACACTAGTGAAGTTTAAGAGACTACTAGACCGGTATATGGAGGAATTTAAGGTGGGGGCTTATATGGGAGGCAGGGTTTGAGGGTCGGCACAACATTGTGGGCCGAAGGGCCTGTACTGTGCTGTACTATTCTATGTTCTATGTTCTATTGCTGACCCCGTGATGAGGACTGGGATGTATTCCCCTCCTGAAGTCCACAATCAATTCCTTAGCCTTGCGGACATTGAGTGCTAGGTTGTTGATGCAACGCCAATCAACTCACTGATATATCTCACTCCTATTTACCTGTTCATCAGCGTCTGAGATTCTGCCAACAGCACTTGTGTCATCAGCAAATATATACATGGTGTTTGAGCTGTACCTAGCCACATAGTCAGAGGTGTACAGAGAGTAGAGCAACAGGCAAAGCACGCATCCCTGAGGTGCGCCTGTGGTAATTATTAACAAGGTGGAAATGGTATTTCTGATCCACCGACTGTGGTCTCCTGATGAGGAACTGAAGGATCCAGTTTCACAGAGAGGTACAGAGGCCCAGGTTTTGAGGCTTATTGCTTTGCAACACCATCGTCAGGGGATGATGGTGTTGAGCGCTGAGCCGTAAGCAGCCTGACATAGGTATTACTGTTGTCCAGGTGGACCAAGGCAGGGTCGAGCTGAATTTAAATTCCAAGGATTCGGCTTCTTCTGCCTTTAGCATAGAATCCTGGCTGCTGTGGTGATCAAATCCAGTAATAGAATGAAAAGAAATTATTGACCATAAAATGACTAAATCTGGTTTAGGATTTTTACTTTTTTTTTGGGTGATGGTCTGCTGTCCTTACTCCACTTGGCCTGTATGTGACTTCACACTGGCCCTGTTGTTAAACATAGCCACTTATTTCAAGGGCATTTAACGACAGGGAATAAACGCTGACCTCTCCAGCCTCAGGCAGCCTGTAAAGATGAACAAGTAACAGCGAGATTGAAAGCTGACCGAAACAGAAAACCTACTTTTGATTTAATGCTAATGCTTCAGGTGAAAGACCCTTCTGATGAATGGTTCTCACCCTGAGCATCTTTCCACAAATGCTGCCTGACCCTCAAAGACCTAAAGGAGTTAGAAGTGTAGACTGAGGAAAGTCCTCCTCCTCACCAATGCCGCTGAACCTCTGGAATTCTCCACCCAGAGGGTTATGGGTGCTGGATCGTTGGAGGTATTTGAATAGAAAGTGGAAGGTTGCAGCCCTCTGTAGTTGACAACAGATAAGGGTCAGGAGATGGCTGAAAGAGGCTCTGGCCGAGAGAATGAAGTGTTTTAGCCCAATATGGACCTGCAGGGAGTGAGACCTTTCCCTCCCCATGGCCAGCTTGTCTTTGGCTATCTGCTACCGGGCTGGAATCAATAAACTCGTGCCTTCTAGAGTTATAGTTCTTCAGATGAAACTTTAAGCACTTCTTCGGGCAGCTGTGAAGGACCCAGTGGCTGGCTTTAGAAAGATGAGCAGAAGAACTCTCATTCCTCAGCCATAGTCAACTGAGAACATTACCCTGGTTAGTGCTCCGTTGCTCTTTGTGAACTGGATTAGTGCACTGACTGACAGTACACTCTTAATTCACTTCCTTCTTTAGTTCCTTCTTTATTCATAGAATGTGAATATCACTGACAAGGACAAGGACAGCATTTCATACCATTTGTGTCCCTAACAATGATAGCATTTAATACCCATCTGTAATAGTCTTCAAACAACGAGCCTTATTGTTCAATTGCAGATAGCAAATGAGTGGAATTTACAGGTAGAAGTCATTATTGGTCCTGTGCTACTGGGGTCACATGAGATACTGGGATCATGGAAACAATTTCCATTACTAAAACAATGGTAATGAATCAATCCAGCGGGTTTATGGTCATCGTTACTGAAACCTGCTTATCGAGGGGTCAACAGTGCAAGGGGGGAGCAGTTTCAAGTTCCAGGCCTCAGCATCTAAGAGGGTCTATCCTGGGCCCATCATATTGATGTAGTCATGACAAAGGCATGCCAGCAGCCATACTTCATTAGGAGTTTGAGGAGATCTGATACGCCACCAAAAACTAGTAAGTTCTACAGAAGTACCACAGAGGGCATTCTGACTGGTTGCGTCACTGTCTGGTATGGAGGTGCCAATGCACAGGATCGTCAGAGGCTCCAGAGGATTGTAGACTACAACTGGCTCTATCACAGGCACAAGCCTCCCCTCCATCGAGGACGTTTTCTAAAGATTGTGCCTCAAGAAGGCAGCATCCATGGTTAAAGACCCTCACCATCCAGGTCATGCCCTTTTCCCATCGCTACCTTCAGAGTGGAGGTACAGGAGCTTGAAGACGCACATTCCACATTTTAGGAACAGCTTCTTCCCATCTGTTATCAGATTTCTGAATGCACTACGAACATTACTTTGCTATTCCTCTTTCACAATATTTAGTTTTTGTAGCTTGTAATAATTTGCTATCCCTGCACTGTACTGCTGCCACAAAACCACACATTTCACAACTTAAGTCAGTGACAATAAAGCTGATTCTGATTCTGAACTTTATTCCAGATTGTTTAATTGAATTTGTATTCGCCAGCTGACATTGGGGATTTGAACCCATGCCTCACACTCCTCCGTTGAGTAACTGATCACGGTGTTATGGCCCTATGCTTGCCATCATATCCTGTGCCTCTTTGGTGCTGCTTCAGAATCGAGTGGAAATATCTTGACACTTTTCCATGTCCAACAAGGGGAAAACACTGCAGTATATCATGTTTGACACAGACTGCACCTTCATTACACAGATACAAGCTATTCCATTAAGCACCACATTAGCGTTTCCTTTCACTGTGAATGAACTCTACAGAAACAGACCTAATAAGGGACTGTTTCTGAATATAAAGTGTCACCAATAACACACACACAGCTGCTGTCCAAGGCCTGATGGTGTGGTACCTGGCCTTGGTATCACTGCTACTTCCTACACCCCCATTGCCCATTACCTGCTTGAGACTGCCTTCCACAGACCAACGCTACCCTTTATCCAGCAGCTTCACTGTACAGATCACAACACACCCTTGGCATATGTCCTGTCACTAAGGTGATATCATGTGTGGCACTGCGGTCATTGTGGTGAGTGGATTGAATTGAATTGAATTGACTTTATTATTTACATGCTTCATATACATGAGGGGGAAAAATTTACGTTACATCTCTGTCTAAATGTGGAATATGCAACTTACAGTAATTTATAATAAATATTATGTACAACAGGATAGTCAATATAACATAGAATTGTTGTGTCAGCATAAATTTAGCAGTTTGATGGCCTGGTGGAAGAAGCTGTCCTGGAGGCTGTTGGTCCTGGTTTTTATGCTGTGGTACTGTTTCCCAGATGGTGGCAGCAGGAACAGTTTGTGGTTGAGGTGACTTGGGTCTCCAATGATCCTTTGGGCCCTTTTTACACACCCGTCTTTGTAATTATCCTGAATAGTGGGAAGTTCACATCTACAGATGCGCTGGGCTGTCCGTACCACTCTCTGCAGAGTCCTGTGATTGAAGGAAGTACAGTTTCCATACCAGCCAGTCAGGATGCTCTCAGTCATGCACCTATAGAAAGTCCTCAGGATTTGGGGGCCCATACCAAACTTCTTCAACCGTCTGAGGTGAAAGAGGTGGGTGGGAACCAGAGTGATAGGGCTGAGGACGGGCCAGTTGGTATACAAAGCTCAAAGTAAATTAATAAATACAGTACAAAGAAACACAATGAATCAATGACAGGCAGCACAATCAAGATGGACAAACAGCCAATGTGTAAAAGGCAATGGACTGTGCAAATACAAAAAGAAAGTGATAATGAAAATAATAATAATAAAGAAGTTAGCAATAAGTACCGAGAACATGAGGTTGTGTCCTTGAAAGTGAGCACAGAGGTTGTAGGAACACTTCAGTGTTGGGGTGAGTGAAGTTATCGTCTCTGGTTCAAGAACCTGATGGTTAAGAGATAGTAACTGTTCCTGAACCTGGTGGTGTAGGTCCTAAGTCTTCTCTGAACCTCCTACCTGATTGCAGCTCTGGGAAGTGAGCATGGCCTGGATGGTGGGGCCCTTGATGGTGGATGCTGCTTTCCTGTGGCAGTGCTCTGTGTAGGTGAGCTCAATCGTGGGGAGGACTTTAGATGGACTGGGCTGTATTCACTACTTTTCCATTCAAGGGCGTTGGCATTTCTGTACCAGGCTGGGATACTCTCTTCTGTACATCTATATATGTTTGTCAAAGTTCTAGATGTCATGCCAAACCTTCAACAGCCTCTAAGGAAGTAGAGGTGCTGCTGAGCTTTCTTCATTATGCTGGACCCAGGCTGCTTCCTGTAGTGGGGGAGCTTGGACCAAAGGCCACAGCCTCAGAATAGAGCAATGTCCATTTAGTACAGGATGAGAAGGAATTTCTTTATCCAGAAGGTAGTGAATCTGTGGAACTCATTGCCACACTCTGTTGTGGAGGCCGAGTCATTGGGGGTAGTTAAAGCGGAGGTTGATAGCTCATTGATTAGCAGGTCATCAAAGGCTATGGGGAAAAGCAGAAGAATGGGGTTGAGAGGGATGATAAATCAGCTGTGATAGAATGGCTGGGTAGACTTGATGGGCCAGATAGCCTAATTCTGCTCCCATGTCTTATCTTTGCCAGCCCTCTGGTATTTGAGAAAATGCTTTTGTTAATTTTCTTCTGAAACTTTCTTTGTCCATTGGGCTAAATGTTATCTCTGAACCATGTCCCACAAGCCCTGAGTGTGTTGCCTTCACTGAATCTAACCAGGTGAGGCATGTCTTACATCCAACACCTTTTGCTGTCCCGTCATGGTCTGTTAACTCCATTTGGAGTTTGCAGTTGTATCACATCAGAGGTCACTCCTGGAGCAGTTTGTGTCCACGACCTTTCACTTTGTGTCTGTGGTTATGCTGCCAGATTTGATTTATGTCTCCCCAGGACCTATACCCTGAGCTACATGCCTGCATCAACTCTCCCTGATACAGTCGTCCAACTTACTATTCTCTTCTAGTTATCTGTGTCTTCTCAACAGCTAACTACATTTTGTTGTATTCCAAGTGAGCAAGGCTGTAAATTTTAAATACAAGACAATCTGCAGTTGGAAGTTTGGATGAGGCAAAATTCAGGTTGGAGGAGTAACACATATTCTGTCTAGGTGACCTCTAACCTGATGGAAGGAGCTTTCATTTCTCTGTTTTCCACTAATTCTTCCCCTTTCCTCAGTCTCTCATTTTCTGTTTCTCTTTCAGGTTTCCCTCTCACCTCTTCTCCCCACCAGTCCATTACGTCCCTCTGGTTCCCTGATTCCTTTGCTTTCTTCCATAGTCCACTGCCAACTCCTATCAGATTCCTCCTTCTTCAGTCCTTTACCTCTTCCACCTATCACCTTCCAGCTTCTTACTTCATCCTCCCTCTCCCATCCACCTACCTTTCCCCTCACCTGGTCTCACCTCACATGTTTGCTTGTACTCCTTCCCCTCCCCCACCTTCCTATTCTGGCTTCTGCCCCCTTCTTTTCCAGTCCTGATGAAGGGTCACAGGAAGTGCTGATGGTTTATTCCCCTCCATAGATGCTGCCCGGCTGCTGAGTTCCTCCAGCATTTGAGTGATCTTCTCACTCAAGATTTCTAGTTTCTGCAGAATCTCTTGAGCTTAAAATGTACAGCCTTGCTCATTTAGAATACAACAAACTGTGGTCAGGATTAGGGTCTGTAGTCTGAAATGTTATCTGCTTGGTTCCACAGCAACAGGGAGTGAGATTCAATTCACTGACTGGTCCACGCTCGGTCCACTGTGACTTGTCATTGTACAACATACAGGCATACATCATAGCAAGGTTTCATTCATAGCCATTGTGCCAAAGTAGTTTATAGATCTCAGAACTTAATCAAAATTTAACCAGTGGCTATGTGCAGATGAAAGTTAACTGCAGATGCTGAAAATCTAAAAATAGAAATAAATACTCAGCAAAAATATGTACCCAGCCAATCAGACTGCATCTGTGGGAAGAATGATAATTCCTCTTCTCACTCTGCGGCTGTTGTTATATTTTTTGTGTATTTTCTGCGGTAGCAGCACACAGCACTTGCATGGTGTATGTACGATTTCTCAAAACAGAACAGTTCACACATTTTAATAACATCCTCTCGTATCCTGTAAGAGAAACCATCAAAAACAAAAGAAAATCCTGCAGATGCTCTGAATCTGAGGTAAAACAGAAAGTACTGCAGGCACTCAGCAGGGTAGGTAGCCTCCGCAGAGGAAGACACAAGAGTTATCTCCCATTAGAACCCTCGTGCCGATACTGACTTCCACAACACGTTAAGCCAAGCTCACCTGGTAGCACTCTTCCCTTTGAGCTCAAGCCTCATTCCAGTGAGAAAGTGCCATGCCCAGAATTCAGAATTAGAATCACTGACGTATGTTGTGAAATGTGTAGTTTTGTAGCAGCAGTGCAGTGCAATACATAAAAAATTACTTTAATTAGAATAAGAAATACATAAAAAATAATTGGTGCAAAAGGAGAACAAAATAATGAGGTGGTGTTCACGGGTGCAGGGGGCATTCAGAAATCTGATGGAAGAGGGAATGAAGTTGTTCCTAAAATGTGAGTGTGTGTCTTCAGCCTCTTGTACCTCCTTTTATTCACCATATTCATTTACATATACAGTGGATTCCGGTTAATTGGACCATCAGTTAATCGGGGCAGCTGCTTATTTGGAGCAACCCTTAAAGAACAAAAGCTGATCGAAAAGATAGCTGGGATTCCCTTTGTTTAATTGGGACACTATGCCACTTAATTGGGACAGGAGACTGCTGCTGAACAGTTTCTAACTAGCGTCAATCACGCACACTTGTGCAGCCGTTAGATACTACACTGTGCTTAGAGAGAACAGTTTTTAAATAGCGTCAGTTGTGTGTGTTTATGTCCAAAAAGTAGTGATTGTTGACACCGATAGATGGTGAGAAATAAGCAATAAGACAATTCGGAACTACTTCACTGCAGTTTCAAGCATTCAGGCTTGGAAATGCCAGAAACTGCGAGGATTGAAAATGAAATGATTTCACTAATTCAACAAGTTATGAACTATGAAGAATTTGAAGGTATTGAAAATCATCTTGAATATTACCTTTGGTCCCCACCGGACTCTCCACTCTCACCTTTGGCTCCAAATACAGTAGCTGTTTGCTCGCAACAGTGGCCGCACTCCAGTACACTGCTTCACCATGCAAACTACACCAGATGAGGGTAGCCGGCAAGTCCCATACCCCGGTGAGATAGGGACATGTCTGTTCTAGCATGTGAAGTCTGCTCTGGTAGACTGGACGGATGAGATCTTTTGTGAGTTTCAATGGCCAACCAGGTGGTTCTGCAACACTGGGAGAGCGAAGGGCATGACAAAGCACAGAAGACGTCATGGCCATCCATTGCAACGAAGGAAGACCCCAGTTGTGGCCACTATTCATACCATTGGACCCATACTTCTGAGGTTATAAGAGTGGAACTGCAAAACTTTTCCACTTTAAAAATTCTCCTGCACAGGTTTCCTGTCATCATCGTGTACGAGGCAATGGTAACGTTCTAATTTGTTGTGTACTTTATTTAAATTCATAACTTGCTACTCAGTTAAATTGCAGTTTGTTTTTTATATACCTTTTAAACTTTTTCCATGGAACTGGCTAATAAGGACAGCTACTTAATTGAGCCAAAATGTACTGGTCCCTATGTATCCCAATTAACCAGAATCTACGGTAATTAGGAAATTGTTGTGGTGTGTAGGTGCGATGTGCAACAAAAAAGCAACATTCGACATTTTTACAGAATAAAGAGTTATATAAAATTAAAGTTAGAAGCACCGGTTTGGAATCAAATGGACATGAATAAAAAACTGCCAGCATTTATTTGCAATGTAAACAGCGTTATAAAGAGTGCTTTAAGGTGTTTACAGTGCAGTGCTGTGAAGGGGGTGGCAGGCCTAACTGGAATGGCTGATCAGACTAACTGCCTGGGTGAAGAAACTTTAAAGATGGTGTGAAGTTTGTGTTCTAATAGCCCTATGGTGCTTTTCAGAAGGGCGCTTTTGGAACAGGCAGTTTGCTGGGTGAGTACTGTGTGCAATGATTTTTCCTGCCCACTTCTTTGTCTTGGACACATCCAAGTCCTGCAGTGATGGTGGTCTGCAGCCAGTGGCCTTTCCTGTTGACCTGACAGTTCACTGTAGTTTTTGTGTATTGTGAGAGGACGCTGCATCAAAGCAGACAGTAATATCTAGTGTGAGGATGCTATCTGTGATGGCGGTGTAGAATTGCACCAGTAGCTCTGGGGAAGGTGGAAAAATAACCAAATTTGGTGGGCATGAGTGAGAGAAAAATAAAGGAGAAGGGGATGAGAAGAATGGGGATGTTACCTGGAAGATGGCAGGACTATAATGATTCAAACTGTCTCCCTCTGTGCTGTTACAAATATATCATTACATATAAGTGCTCATGGATTGAATGCAAATTAAGTGTTAGATGCTGTTATTCTTAATTATAGGCATTTGGCTGAACTGTGTGTGTCTCAGATCTTTTAGTCCCCATTTCAGATTTCTGCCAGAAGCATGGTATCGTGCCTCGCGTGAACAATTGTCTTTATTCAATTCTCTCCCTGAAATAAAAACAACTCCAGTGAGCAGTCAGATGCTGCATTTTTCTAGCAGTAGCATATTATTTACGGAAAGCCCGATGTTCTTCTGCAGAGGGAAGTGTGCTGCTTGAACCCTGTCTTTTATTCTGATTTGTAAAGGTCATGTTAACACGGCTTCTCGAACAAATAGAACAGCTTCATGCCGAGGAGGAAAGCAATCTCTCCTTCCTGCGGCAGAATAAATTTCCAGACACTAAACCTGATGGGTTTACCACATGTGCCTAGTTGCAAAATTCATTTTTTTCTCTCTCCCTGAGACCTGCGTGCCTGCCACAATCTTTGCCCTTGTAGCGGCTAATTGTGTCCTGTTGGTTGTATCTCCCAGGTGCCTGTCAATGATTAATGATTCTGGAGTCAGAGCTGTGTCCCTGTGTAATCTGTGGCGTGCTGCGCACCTCTGTGGAGCTGCGTCTTGCAAATTGGTGACCGTGTGACTGATGGAGGAAGATCATTAAACAGAAGTGGTGTGGGCAGAGAATGTGACAGAGGAGCTATTCACTGAAAGGTTGCAAAGCTTCCTGGAAACTGCAGGCTCCAGAAACAGCAGAGGCAAAGAAGCCCGTTGCCACTACTGCTCAAATCTGTGTTTTCATTCTGCTCACTGGAGCCCAAATTTGTGTTTTCGTTCCATCCACCAGAGTCCAAGTCCATATTTTTGTTTCCACCCGTCTCACCTTTCAAATCCTCATTGCCCACCTCCCATATCTTCTTCCCCTGGGAGGCATCCAGAATGGCTTTGTCCAGGTATGTGGTCACTGCTTCCCATTGCTGGAGTGTCAAGAGCCAGGATTCACAATCTCAGGTAAAGAGGCTGTCCAGTCCGGACCAGAAGGGAGAAGGTGGCTCTTCACCCAAACGGTGATGAACCATGGGAATTCCCTACCAAACAGGACTCTGGAAGCTCAATCACTCAGTTTGTTGAACAAAGGTCAATAAATTGTAGGGATTGGGGCAAAGAAGGGCATTGGGTGAGCAGTTTCAAGTTCTTGGGCATCAACATCTCCAAGGTTCTGTTGATATTGATGTAATCATGAAGAAGGCACGCTGGCTGCTGTGCTTATTACAAGCTTGAGGTGGTTTGATATGTCACCAAATACCCTGGCAAATTTCTACTGATGTAGGGTGCAGAGCATTCAGACAGGTTGCTACACCAGCTAGGATGTAACCTCCAATGTATAGGATCGAAAAAGGGGTTGTAGATTTATCCAGCTCCAACACCGGCATAACTCTCCCCGTGGACGGCATCTTCTGACGGCAGTGCCTCACGAAGGCGAATCTATTGTGAAGGACAGTCACTATATGGGACATACCTTCTTCTCATTATTACCATTAGGGAAGAGGTACAGGAGCCTAAAGACCCACTCTCAACGTTTTAGGAACAGCTACTTCCCCTCCTCTATCATATTCTTGAATTGTCCATAAACACTAACTTAATATTGCTCTTTTGCATGCTTTTTTTATTGTAACCAATAGTGTTTTTTTAATAATTTGCACTGTACTATTGCCACAAACCAACAAATACACTCAGTGGCCACTTTATAGGTACACCTGTGCACCAGCTGATTAATGCAAATATATAATCATCCAATCACATGGCATCAACTTAGTTCATAAAGGCATGCAGATATGGTCAGAGCTTCAGTTGTTGTTCAGATGAAACATCAGAATGGGGAAGAAATGTGATCTAAGTGAACTCGACCATGGAATGATGGTTTGTGTCGGTGCTTTGAGTACCTCAGAAACTGCTGATCCCCATAACACCATCAGACACAGGAGCAGAATTAGGCTGTTTGGCCCATCGAGTCTGCTCCACCATTCCATCATGGCTGATTTAGTATCCCTCTCAACCCCAATCTCCTGCCTTCTCCCTGTAACTATTTTTGCCTTGACTAATCAAGAACCTATCAACTTCCGCCTTAAATACACCCAGGACTTGGCCTCCAGAGCCATCTGTGGCAATGAATTCCACAGATTCATTACCCTCTCCCTGTTAAGAAATATTTCCTCATCTCTGTTTCAAATAGCTGTTGCTCAATTTTGAGGCTGTGCCCTTTAGTCCTAGACTCTCCTGCTGAAGGAAACATCCTCTCCATATCCACTCTAACTGGGACTTCCAATATTCGATAGGTGTCAATGAGATTCTCCCCCCCACCCTCATTTTTCCAAACTCCAGTGAGTTCAGGCCCAGAGCCAACAAACACTCCTCCTACGTTAACCCTTTCATTCCTGGATTCATTCCCATGAACCTCCTCTGGATCCTCTCCAATGTTAGCACATCTTTTCTTAGATAAGGGGCCCAAAACTGCTCACAATATTCCATGTGCGGTCTGACAAATGCCTTATAAAGCCTCAGCACTACATCCTATTTTGTATTCTAGTCTTCTTGAAATGAATGCTAAAATTTTATTTGACTTCCTCAACATCGACTCAACCTACAAGTTAACCTTTAGGGAATCCTGCACAAGAATTCCCTTTGTACATCTGATTTTTTAATTTTCTCCCCATTTAGAAAATAGTCCACACCTTTATTCCTTCTGCCAAAGTGCATGACCATATACTTCCCTACTCTATATTCCATCTCCAACTTGCCCCAACCTGTCTAAGTCCATCTGCAGACATCCTGCTTCCTCAGTGCTACCTGCCCCTTTACCTATCTGCATATCATCCACGTTCTCGCCACAAACCATCAAATCCTTCATCCAAATCATCGATGTATAACACGAGAGGAAGTGATCCCAACACCGACCCTTTCTGCACACCAACTGGTCACTGGCAGACACCCAGAATAGGCCTTCTGCCAGTCAGCCAATCTTCTATCCATGCTAGTATCTTTCCTGTAACTCTGTGGGTCTTGTCTTGTTAAGCAACTCAGGTATGGTACCTTCTGAAAATCCAAATAAACAGCATGTACTGACACTCCTTTCTCTATCCTGCCTGCTACTTCCTCAAAGAATTCTAACAGATTTGTCAGGCAAGATTTCCCCTAATAAACCATACGGACTCCAGCCTATTTATCATGTGCCTCAAAGTACCCAGAAACCTCATCCTTAATAATAGACTCCAACATCTTTCCAACCACTAAAGTCAGGCTAACTGGCCTATCATTTCCTTTCTCCTGTCTCCCTCCCTTCTTAAAGAGCAGAGTGACAATTTACACTGCAGAGTGCTCGGAACCATTCCAGGATCTAGTGATTCTTGAAAGATCATTACTAGTGCCTCCAGAATCTCTTCAATTACCTCTTTCAGAACTATGGGGTGTAGTCCATCTGGTCTAGGTGACTTATCTACCTGGGGTTCTCATGCACAAGTCTTTAGTGTTTACAGAGAATGATGCAAAATGTTTTTTTTCAAATCCAGTGAGTAGCAGTTCTGTGGGTGAAAACGTCTCATTAATGAGAGAGGTCAGAGCAGAATGACCAGACTGGTTCAAGGTGACAGGAAGGCAATGGTAAATCAAGTAACCACGCATTGCAACAGTGGTATACAGAGGAGCTCATCTGAGCCTTGACACCTAATAAAGTGATGCAGAATGTATGCTCATGAGAAGTGGTTTTATATGCTCTGCCATGTTATAGGTGCTATTTAAATGTGTTGCTGTTCTGATGCAAGGTCTTGGCCCGAAACATCCACTGTCTATTCCCCTCCATAGATGCTGCAAATAAGACTAAAGCAAAGTTAGATGACCATCAACTTAGGTGGAGTATTCTGCAAGGAGTTTTACAGAGGAAATTATGGATCCTAAAATCCATAATTGCCTCCTTTAAAACTCCTTCCATAAACAGGGAAAGAAATCAGTTTACAGCAACACCATTTTCTTAAAAATCAATAAAAGCATGAGTCTCTTGTAGAATAAAAAGGAAATAAAGTGAGCCCTGTCAACAGCACAAAGCAGGGAAGAAGTGCAGAGATCTTGCAGCATGGCTTCTGACACTGGTAAACAAGAAACTGCATTCAAATCCCTCAGAAATTACTCTAGCTTTACAGTTAAGCAATGTAATAGAAGTTCAGGCTTGCTAACATGCATGGTTTGAACACAGGATTTGCAGAGAACATCAAATTAGTAGTGAGATCAATGCCGAGAGCCTAGCGATGATTCACAGGGAATGGTTATTGGAACTGCCTGCGATCAGTCACTCATGCCCTCCTGTGCAAAGAAAGATTGTACTGCGAGACAACTGCAGATACAGGAAATAGAAAGAAAGCAGCAAGTGCTGGAAATGCTTAGTGGGTCAGGCAGCATCTGTTGAGAGCGAAACAAAATGGATATTTCAAATCTGTCGTCCTTCATCAGACGTGTAAAAGTGAAAAGAAATGAGGGTTTTAAGCTGTAGAGAAGCTGAGGGGTGGAGAGGACAAAAGAATTGACTGTGCTTGGTGGAGAGCAAGGTTGTCTAGATAGCAGTTATTTTGGAACAAAGAGGAGTACTACACAGGGAGAGACCCTTTGGCCCGTCACCTCTATGCCCACCAGAGTGCCAAACTAATCTGTTTGCATCTGCCTCTGCATGTATACCTTTCCTTCCATTCCCTGCCCACAAGACGCCTCTAAATCATTGCTACTATATATCTTCCCTGGTGGGGTGTTCCAGGCACCTACCACTCTCAGTATGAAAAAATGTCCCACATAAATGTTCTTTAAACTTGCCCACTCTTACCTTAAACCTCTGCCTTTAGTATTTGCCTTTACACATTTCTGGGAGTCTGTGCCTCTTGGAGGAGATCAAACCCTGCTGACTTCTGAGTGAGTGAGAATTGTGGTTCGCCAAGCATTTTTTCTCTTCCTGATGCAAAACCCACTTCAAATGGTGCCCATACTAGAATGCCCAGAAATGTATCTGTAGTGAGTTTTCCAACCTTAGTGGTCTGAATAAGGACAGTTCTTATTTATACACCCTCATTCCGTAGTGACCATGTTTATTTTTAAATTGCCAGGACTTAACCAACACCCTTTGCTTTCAGTGTATTCATCAAAGCTTTGGTGAAGTTTGAAGCTACATGGTCTTGGTAAGGTCTGAATTGGGCATCTTGAAGTTGGTTATTGGTGGTTATGACTGGGAGTAGATTGACTGATCAGTGAGTAACCAGATTCGATTGCTTTTGTGAACAGGACATCCCTGAGCAATTTTTGATGTTGTCAGTGTTCAGCCTGGCTTGTTCTGAAGCTCAGGTCTTCATTGTATTTTGTAACTGACTAAAGCTGAGCCACATGGAAGCTGTACTTGAGAAATAGAAAGTCTTTATTCACACAGCAAACCTCCAGGCAAGAATTTCATTCTCCTGACATGATGTTTTATACTTCTTCAACACAAAGATAACAATAAGTGATTTCATTTGCTATTTTTGATTGTTTTAATCTCCTACTTGAATTTGACATGTCATATACAGTCAGGTAAATTTAAAGAATTCCATATTTCCAATGATAGCACATCCCAACTCGCAGAACCCTTTTGAATATTCAATACTGGTGTCTGTTCCAAAAGCCAGAGTACATACAGTACTTCAAAGTATACCCCTTTTATTACAGTGTGGAAAGATATCTCCATGAATATACATCTAACCGAAGGTTAAATCACAAAACAGACCTGTCCTAACTACTCATTGAGTGGCAGGGATGCCCCGTCAACACTGTGCTAAAAGCAGGAACATTCACCTACACAGGATTCTGTAGATGTTGGAAATCCAGAGCAACAAACACAAACTGGTAGGTGAACTGAGCAGGTCAGGCAGCATCCACGGAGAGGAATAAACCGTCAGCCTTTCAGGTTGAGACCCTTCATCGGGTGTATTTATCTATCGTCTTGCCCTAAGTAGTTTCAATGGGACAGAATCAGAAGGTCCCACACCAATAGTTGGTTTCAGTAGCCACAAAGTATCACCTAGTAGTTAAATTGTGTAGAACTTTTATTTCCTGAAGACTGGTTTTCATTTTAGTCTATCCGTAGTTATGCTATCCATAATGTCGTAACTCCAAATGATCCCTCACAGTCGGTCTCCTAGCCTTTGCTGCATCTCATGCTCTGGGCCACTCTTTGGTATTACATGGACTGATTCAAACCGGCTTCTGTGCTGGTGGAGATCTCAGTAGGAAGACAAAGGATTACATAGGGATTTTGTAGAGTAAATAATAATAATAATAACTTGTTTACAGAGCACTTTTCATACGAATGGTGCAGTTCAAAGTGCTTTACAATGGGATAAAGTGTGAGCGTAAAAATAAAAGGCAAAACTATATTAGTTAGAAGTAAAGTTAAATAAATAGGTTTTGAGCCAATGTTAAAAGTGCCATTTGAGTCCACATTCCTTATAGTTTTAGGTTTTGAATTCCACTGTTTAGGAGTGTAGTTAGAAAAAAAGTTCACCTGCCAGTTATCCTTTGAGGGAGATAGTTTAAATTTAAGAGATCAGCAGAAGAAGACCAGAGAGCTCGAGCAGGATTATAAAATCAAAGCAATTCACGATGTACTTCATTCCCAGACCACTGAGAGCTTTAAAAACAAGTAAGGTGAAGCGTTTCTCATGACAGCGGAGTGCTAACTATACTGATTTAAATTAATTGGTAAAAGAAGCAGAATTAAAGTCAGAATTTTGGGAGCTGCAATGAGAGGGTGGTGAAAACAGAGAGTCGCAACTTTTGAAAGGGATTGGATGCTGGAGAACATTGCTGGGCCATGGACGAAGAGCAGAGGTAGTCAAATTAATTGGAGCAATCTATTGCAGAGCTACCTCGGGAATACACGGCCAATATTCCTATGCTGTATGATCCTCTGACCAAATTAATCCCTGACACTCCCAGTGGACTCTTCAAAAGCCTTCAGATTGAAAATTGGAGCGACAGCTGCAAAATACTGGAGGGATTCAGCGGGTCAGGCAGCTTCTACAGAGAGGAATAAACAGTCGAGGTTTCAGACTGAGACCCTGCAGAAGGACCAAACTGTAAATTAATTTCTTGTTAAGGTGTGTTCACCACCCAGAACCTTCCTGTTTCCCCACACCTTTAAGAATATTTTCACCTGTTCCGGTTTCATGTAACTCTGCTTCCACACCTCAATCTGTGACTGATTGAGTCACTTTTTCCGGAGTGTTTCTATGATAATGCATGTAACCTAACTCCAACCATTAGACTGAAACCGTTTAATTTAATCTCTTATCGTAATCTGAACCTTATTGTATACTTCTGTGTGTACTCCAGGCAAAGATGTTGTGGCCTCTTGTGGTCACCTGCAGACAAACTGTCTGGATAATCCATCCTAGTCTGATCAGTCAAACTGCCTAAAAGTGTTCCTGCTAGGCCACTACTTTATCTGTTCAAGTATTTTGGTCAAATAGCAGATGTATCACCATTCATGCATTGACAGCACCTTTGTCACATGGCGGTAGGGATTCAGAGTGGTGGCTCATGTCCTACATAGGGAGTGGTAGTCAAAGCTGCCTTTTTTGGCAGCACCCTGCACCTAATAAAGTTGCCACGGCGTGTATGTTCATGGTTTAATCACAAACAAGAGTAAATCTGCAGATGCTGGAAATCCAAGCAACACACACAGAATACTGGAGGAACTCAGCAGGCCAGGCAGCATCTATGGAAAAGAGTAAACAGTCAACTGTTTTCAGGCCAAGTCAACAGGGAGTTCCCCAAACAGTACTTTCAGGTGAGCTGAAACTTGACCCGTGAGTCTGTTGGGTCATCTACTGTATCCGATGCTCCCGATGCGCCTCCTGTATATTGGTGAGACCAACATAGATTGGGACCATTTCGCCGAGTATCTTTGCTCTGTCTGCCAGAAAACATTTGATCTCCCAGGGCCACCCTTTTTAATTCCACTTCCCATTTCTCATTCTGACATGTTAGTCCATGGCCTCTTCTACTGTCACGATGAGGCCACACTCAAGCTGGAGGAGCAACACCTTTATTCCATCTTAACTTATGAAAGGGATAGATAAGATAGAGGCAGGAAAGTTGTTTCCACTAATAGGTAAGACAAGAACTAGGAGACATAGCCTCAAGATTTGGGGGGAGTAGATTTAGGACAGAGATGAGGAAGAACTGCATTTCCCAGAGAGCGGTGAATCTGTGGAATTCTCTGCCCAATGAAACAGTGCAGGCTACCTCAGTAAATATAATTAAGACAAGGTTGGATAGATTTTTGCATAGTGGGTGAATTAAGGGTTGTGGAAAAAAGGTAGGTGAAGATGAGTTCATGGTCAGATCAGCCATGATCTTACTGAGTGGTGGAGCAGGCTCAATGGGCCAGGTGGCCTCCTCCTGCTCCTATTTCTTATGTTCTTATGCCTGGGTAGCTAACCTGATGGCGTGAAAATCAATTTCTCGAACTTCCAGTAATGGTTCCCCACCCCCAACCTCTCCGTCACCATTCCCCATTCTCTTTTCCCTCTCTCACTTTATCTCCTTACCTGCCCATCACCTCCCTCTGGTGCTCCTCCCCTTTTCCTTTCTTCCATGGCCTTCTGTGCTCTCCTATCAGATTCCCCCTTCTTCAGCCCTTTATCTCTTTCTCCAGTCGACCTCCCAGCTCTTTACATCACCCCTCCCCCCATCCAGTTTCACCTATCACCTACTACCTTGTATTTCTTCATTCCCTCCCCCCACCTTCTTACTTTGCCTTCTCTTTTTTTCCTTCAGTTCTGGTGAAGGGTTTCGGCCTGCAGTGTCAGCTATACCCTTTTCCATAGATGCTGCCTGGCCCGCTGAGTTCCTCCAGCATTTTGTGTGTGTTGTTTATGTTCATGGTTTTCTGTTTTTGTAGCCCATCCACTTCAAGGTTCGACGTGCTGTGCTTTCAGAGATGCTTTTCTGCACACCACTGCATGGTTATTTGAGTTTCTGTTGCCTTCCTATTTACTTAAACTAGTCTGCCCATTCTCCTCTGACCTCTCATTAACAAGGCATTTTTGCCCACAGAACTACCCCTCGCTGGATTTTTGCTTTTTTGCACCATTCTCTGTAAACACTAGAGACTGGTATGCATGAATATCCCACGGGATCAGCAGTTACTGAGATACTCAAGCCAGTCTGTCTGGCGCCAAATATCATTTCATGGTCAAAGTCACGTAGATCACATTTCTTCCCCGTTCTAACGTTTGGTGTGAACAACAACTGAATCTCTTGACCATGCCTGCGTGCTTTTATGAATTGAGTTGGTTCCATGTGATTGGCTGATTAGATACTTACATTAAGAAACTGGTGTACAGGAGTACCTAATAAAGTGGCCACTGAGCGTATGGCCAATTACAGGAAGCAAACGGACTGAGGATCTAGGGCCACCAGGAGCTAACCTGCCATTATTATAATTGATTCCTCATCACCAGCAAGAGAAAGGAACTGTTAAACCGATTATTACTGATCAAGGAGATTAAAATTCAGCACTAATCTGTCACATTCCCAGCTACATCCTGAGCACACTTACTTCCCTAATGACTGTAAGCATCCAGTTAACCTGGTTTTATGTTCTATACAATGTGTTGCCTGTTCCATTCTCCTATTAATTTTGGGTCACAAACTTGAAATCATTCAAGTACAATGCCATAGATAATGTTGTTCCATTACAGTCACAGCATGAAGATTATATTGCAAATCACAATGAAAATATAATAACTTGGTTGCTCTCAAATTTTCTCTGCTAGTTTACCAGCAAAATGGTAGCTTGTTTCTCACTCCTACTATTTTTCTTAAAATCTTCTCAGACAGAACCTAACGCTTTGGATAGAACCTCACTTTTCCCCCAAACCTTAGCTGCCTTTTCCCATTTAAGATGATAAGACATAGGAGCAGAATTGGGCAATTTGGTCCATCGAGTATGGTCCACAATTTATTATTATCCCTCTCAACCCCATTCTCCTGTCTTCTGCGTTGTAACCTTGACGCCTTTACCTGTCAACCTCCACTTTAAGTGTACCTAGTGACTTGCCCTCCACAACTATCTGTGGCAGTGAATTCCACAGATTCACCACCCTGTGGCTGAAGAAACCCCTCCTCTTCTCTGGTCTAGAGACATTCTTTTATTCTGAGGCTGTGCCCTCTGGTTTTAGACTCTCCCACTATTGGAAGCGGCCTCTCCAAATCCCGTCTATCTAGGCACATGAAGAAGATGTTTCCACTATAGGATACATCACCTCCTCGTGAATTCCATCTAGGCCTTTCAATATTAGGTAGATTTCAATGTGATCCTCATCTCCTCTCATTTACTGGTTCATGAAAACTTGTCGCATATTACATGCAACAGAGAAGGAGGCCAATTGGCCCATGAAGCCACTGCTAGCTCTTGGAACAGTCCCATCATTCCCATTCCCCCACTTATTTCCACGTGGCCTGTCCTGTCACACCTACCAGTCAGCTTCCCCCTGATTCTCATACCAGCCCCCCACTCTAGTGGGAAGATACATTGGGCAATTAACCCACCAGTCATCATATATATGGGAGGAAATGAGGAGAAACATAAGCAGTCACAGAGAGAGTGTGCTGACTCCTGGGCTTAAGTTTGAATGAGAATCACTGAAGCTGTGAGGCATCAACACTATCTACTGCTCCAGAGTGCCACACTTAATCACTTTATCTCTGATTATAGCAGTCGCAGTTTGCATTTTATAGCTCAAAGGCCAAGATGCGTGGATTCTGTTCACTTCAGCTACATTAGTGCCTGATTTATATCTCATTAATTTGGTTAATAAGGGGCCACTTAATTGGTTTTCCAAATGAGTACCAGAAATGAAGATAAAAATGAAGATCTTAATATCTTGATGCATCGGTTATAAGCTACACATAATCACAGAAAAGTAGAAAGATGAGGTGAAGCAACAGGAATTTGGGAGAAAACAATAAGATTTTGAGAAATTGCACAGAATATATGCACTCAGAATTAGCCAAAAGAATAAACTATGCTAGCATTCGTGTTCTGCATTCTGCATGTGGAGTAGACTGTAGGGAAACATGAAGGCATCCACTTTGGAAGGAAGGCAAAGAAAGAGCCTTACTCACAAGGGAAAAAGGATGTGCAGGGGCCCTGTGCACGAAACACAAAAAGCCAGCACACAATTTCAGCAGGTAATAAGGAAGGCTAATGGAACGTTGGCCCTTATTTCAAGAGGGTTTGAGTCTTAACAGTTGGGAAGTCTTCCTGCAACAAAGCACCATGGAGACTACACCCAGAGCACCATGAATAATTTCATCCTCTTATTTCATGAAAAAAGATTATCTCATTGGAGGTGGCTCAGTGAAGGTTCACTTGAACGAGCCTTGGTGTGGAGGGATTGTCCTGTGAGAAAAGGTTAAACAGGTCGAGATTTCTCTCACTGGACTTAAGGAGATTGGGAGGTGATTTCAGAGCAGCTTTCCTTTCTCCTATTATCTACTCTCCTCTCCTATCAGATTCCTTCTTCTCCAGCCCTTGACCTTTCCCACCCACCTGGCTTCACCTATCATCTTCTAGCTAGCCTCCTTCCCTTCCCCTAATCTTTTAATTCAGACATCTCCCAGCTTCCCTCTCAGTCCTGATGAAGGGTCTCTGCCCAAAATGTCGACTGTTTACTCTTTTCCATAGATGCTGCCTGACCTTCTGAGTTCCTCCAGCATTTTGTGTAAGTATATCATTGTGGTGGGGTCAAAGTCCTGGAGTACTTTTCCCTACGGGATTGCTTTGCTGCACAGATAACACAAGCCAACTTCACCTTCTCTAGGACAAATAGAGATGGGCAGTACATGCTAGTCTCGCCAGCACACCCACCTCCAGGCCATAAAAGCTGTCATCATCACATTTTATACTGGCTCTTAACTTGCCCTCCTACATATTACTTACCAGGTGAAGGAAGGGCAGGGACCCAGAACTCAGCCTTGCAGGATTTTGTCAGTGGCTCTCTGCCAATAAGCACCTCCTTGCTCAGTCAAATTAATTTGCCGTTAACTCTGCACATACTAAATCTTTTTAATCAACCTCATAACCTCATAAATAGAGTGTCATCAAATGGCTTCTAAAATTCCAAGTGAATAACTTCCATCTCCCGATTTAATTAAGTGTTTCAGTGGACTGATGAAATATGACAGAAAACTGAGGCAAAGAAAGAAAGACAGTGTAATATCTTGAGTTTGATCGAAAGATCGGAACGCTTCCATGGTTTACGCTCTGCTGTATGGACCTGTAAAAATTTGTTCTTTCACTGTGCAGTGTTGTCAGTGAGGCAGACCCTTCAGCGTGAAGCCTTTGCCAGTCATCAATCACCTGCTTTACACTAATCCCATGTTAGTGCATATACTCCCATAAACTCCACCCAGATTCCACCGCTCACCTACACATCTTCAGAGGCTATTTAACGCACAATCCTGATTTGAGATCTGGGAGGAAACCGGAACGCGTATACACACACACACACACTCTCTCTCTCTCTCTCTCACACACACACACACACACACACACACACACACTCTTTCTCTCTCTGTCTCTCTCACACACACACACACTCTCTCTCACACACACACACACACACACACACACACACACACACACACACTCTTCCAACCCCAAGGCAGGCTGCCTCCGGGCATCCAGTGCTTGTCCCTGGAGGGAAGGTAAAATGAAAATAACAAAGCAAGGGTATGCATAGGCACAGTTCTGGGAAAGTTCCAGTCGATAACAAACAGTGAGAGTGCAGACAGTGAAATTGGTGTCAGTTATTTAGGAAGTCATTAGGTCATTTCTATTACCTCTGGGCTACTGTTACTTAATGCCAAGGCTGTGATTGCCAACATCATCTTTACAGGTTAAACCTCCTTATTTTGCTCTTTTTTTGCACTATTTATTTATTTTCTTATACATTACTTATTGTAACTTGCAGTAACCTTTTATGTATCGCCCTCTACTGCTGCTGCAAAATAACAAATTTCCATGACATACACTCAGTGGCCATTTTATTCGCTACACCTGTACGCCTGCTCATTCATGCAGGCATCTAACCAGCCAATCAGGTGGCAGCAACTCAGTGCATAAAAGCATCCAGACACGGTCAAGAGGTTTAGTTGTTGTTCAGACCAAACACCAGAGTGGGGAAGAAATGTGATCCAAGTGGCTGACCGTGGAATGATTGTTGTTGCCAGCTGGGGTGGTGTGACTGTCTCAGAAACTGGTGATCTCCTGGAATTTTCACACACAACAGTCTCTAGATTGAGTTCAAAGAGAATAGTGGAAAAGAAAAAAAATCTAGTGAGTGGAAGTTCAGTGGGTGAAACCGCCTTGTTAATGAGAGAGGTCAGAGAATGGCCAGACTGCTTCAAGCTGACAGGAGGGTAACAGTAACTCACGTAACCATGCATTACAACAATGGTGTGCAGAAGAGCATCTCTGAACACAACATGTTGAATCTTGAAGTGGGTGGGCTATAGCAGCATAGCAGGACCCACTCCTGGTGCCACTTTATAAGGTGGCCATTCACTGTATCCCAGTGATGACTCCCTGATTCTGATGCTGAGCCACAAATAACCTTGGAGGTTTGAATTTTATTACCAGAGCCATCCACCCTTACAGGTAAATACATTGCATGGCACCTTTCCAAGAAAGATGGGAGTTCTCTCCAACTAAGTAGACAAGATCTACCCTGCATTCCCCCTTTCTGAAATAGGTTACCTAGCTGTATAAGAAGCTGGTGAGGGCAAATTTGAAGTATTATGTGCATTTCTGGTCACCTACCTACAGGAACAATGTCAATAAGATTAAAAGAGTACAGAGAAAATTTACAAAGATGTTGCTGGGACTTGAGGACCTGAGTGATAAGATTGAATAGATTAGGAGCAGCAGAATGAGGGGACATTGGATAGAGGTATGCAAAATTATTAGCACTATAGATTCGTAAATGCAAGTAGGCTTTTTCCACTGAAGTTGGGTGAGACTAGTGGTCATTGTTTAGAAGTGAAAGGTGAAATATTTACAGGGAACGTGAAGAGGAAGGGGAACTCTTAGGAGGTGGTGGGAGCATTCAGTGGAAGTGCTGGATGTGAGTTTGATCTCAACACTATTTGGCTAAGTACATGGAAGGGATGGGTATGGAAGGCTATAGTCCAGGTGCAGGTTGAAGGGACTATGCAGAATAATAATAATAGGCTGAAGGGCCTGTTTCTGTGGTTCTCACAGATTCTGCATAGCAGGTTCTCTTCAAGTATTAAATGGAATCAGAGCGCTTGGGGGTGGGGAGGGTATCAGAGACTTGTTGAGCTCCCAGGAACACAGGTATCTGTAAGGGAACGCAACATTTCAGGCTGCACTCCCTTACAGACATCTACTGAGGAATCCTATTTGCCTACCGACGGAACCGCTCTACTGATGACGCCATAGCCACAACACTACAAACCGTCCTCACTCACCTGGAGAAGAGGGATGCATACATTAGAATGCTGTTCCTGGACTACAGTTCAGCATTCAACACCATAATTACCTTTAGACTTGAGAGGAAGCTCAGAGACCTGCACCCCGCCTCGTGCAGCTGGATCCTGGATTTCCTGTCAGATCGCCGACAGGTGGTAAGGATGGGCTCCCTCATCTTTGCCCCTCGGCCCTCAACACAGGTGCACCCCAGGGTTGTGTCCGGAGTCTCCTCCTCTGCTCTCTTTACACCCACGCCACACAGCTCCAATCTGCTGATCAAATTTGCAGATGACACGATATTAATTGACCTTATTTCTAGTGGTGGCGAGACAGCCTACAGAGGACAGATTAACGCCTTGACACAGTGGTGCCAAGATAACAACCTGTCCCTCAGTGTCCAAAAAACAAAAGAGCTGATGGTGGATTGCAGGAGGAACGGAGACAGGCTCACCCCGATCAACATCAATGGGACTGCGGTTGAGAGGGTGAGTAGTTTCAAGTTGCTGGGTATACACATCACCAAAGATCTCACCTGGACTGTACGCATGGCTGTGTGGCAAAAAAAAAGGACAGCGTCTCTTCCACCTCAGGCGACTGAACAAGTTCGGCATGAGCCCTCAAATCCTTCTACAGGGGCACCACTGAAAGCATCCTGACTGGCCTGTTACGGGAACTGCACCAACCTTGATCGCTGGGTACTATAGAGAGTGATAGGGACGGCCCAGCACATCTGTGGATGTGAACTTCCCTCCACTGAGGACATTTACAGCAGCAGGTGCATAAAGAAGGCCTGGAAAACCATCGGGGACACCAGTCACCCCAACCATAAACTGTTTCAGCTGCTTCCATCTGGCAAATGGTACCGCAGCATTAAAGCCAGGACCAACAGGCTACGGGACAGCTTCTTTCTACAAGCCATCAGACTTATAAGTTCACATGACTGTACATTGCGTCTGAGTATTAATGCAAAGATTTTTACTCCTCACGTTGTGGAGTGGATGTAAGATTTAAATAAATGCAAATTCAAATTCGCTGAAGCTCAGTACAGCCAAAACTAAGACTCTGTAGGGAAAGGACCACAGTCTAGCTACCTTCCGCTACTGCAAACAAAGCAGCGGGAGTTTGGTGGGGTAGGAGGGGATATATATGCCCTCGATCAGTGGAAGAAGTATCACTCCAGAGGGCCACATGATGACATTAATGTTATGTTTGTGCTTTTTCTTTCTCTCTTTGAAGTTCACACTACGAAATGTCTGACCACTATTTCTTCTTTCTATTTCTATTTTTATCATGAATTAAGTATATTTTTGAAGTAAAAAGACCTCATAAGCTTGTGAAAAGATTCAATGGATAAACAGTGTTTAGTATTTTGCTTTCCTTGGCTTTTAACCTATTGACTTTGAGCAAATTAACTCTTATATGTAGTGTGGAATGTTACATTATGTTTGAAGAACAGTTTATATTTAGTAAATTCATGCAGCGGCTAAGATATTCCAAAGACCAGATTTTATTGCATTTTATTATTATTTATTTTAGCTACCTTATTTATCTGTTTATTTTATTGTTCTTGATTGTCTGGCGAAGGCTAACTAGGAACAAAGTAATCTGAACACTAATTTCTGATTAGTGCTAATTGTATTAATGAGAAAATTGTGGAGGCATTTATGGATCATTACATTTTCAATAAACTGAGTGTTACTTCATCCATCAACTTCAAGTTATCCTGCTGAAGTCTACCTTCATTACTTATCTACCCTGATCCTGACAATGTATTGCAGATCAGAACAGCTCATTACATGGAAATGTTTCTCCCCATCACCCCTCCAATCACAAATATTTTGCCAATAATCGAAGGTTGAAAGGTTGATTTATGATTATGAGGACACACAGTCCCTTTTTGTTGTCATTTAGTAATGCATGCATTAAGAAATGATAAAATGTTTTTCCAGAATGATATCACGAAAACACATGACAAACCGGCTTAAAAACTAACAAAAACCACATAATTATAACATATAGTTACAACAGTGCAAAGCAATACTGTAATTTGATAAGAACAGACCATGGCACAGTAAAAGTCTCAAAGTCTCTCGAAAGTCCCATCATCTCACGCAGATGGTAAACCTCCAGCGCCGCCAACTTGCCAGTGCAGCTTACTGGAAGCGTCCGACCACAGTCCGACTCTGAGTCTGTCCGAAAAACTCCGAGCCTCTGACCCACTTCTTCAACACCGAGCACCGAGTACCCTCTCTGCCAAGCGCTTCGACCCCGGCCCAGGCAACAGGCGATACGCAAAGCCGAGGATTTGGGGCCTTCGTTTCTGGAGATTCTCATATGCACAGTAACAATGGCAGCAAAGCAGGCATTTCAGAAGTTACTCCAGATTTTATTGTCAAAATATGCATGTACAAAACAACTCTGATATTTATCTTCTCCAGATAGCCATGAAATACAGAAAAACCATGGGAGTTGTTGAAAGGAAAGACATCAACACCACCCCCCGCCCAGCACAAAAAAAAGTAAAAGAAACAAAACTTGCAAACCCCAAACACCTCACCCCCTCCTTTGCACAAAAAAACTAACATATCACCTCCCTCCCAAAACAGAACAGCAACCATAGCATCAAACCCCCAACCCCTCTCTTACACACAAAAACTAACAGATCGCCCACTCAGAAAAGCACCAACAAGAACATCAGACCATTATTCTCTCACCCCTCCCTCGCACAAAATGTAATGTATCATCCATCCGCCAGTCGGCAACAAGAAAGAAAACGCAGAAAGCTGAAGGAGACCAATATAAACTACTGTTCAATAATACATAAATCTCAGAATTTCAAATACATCCACTCGTCAGCATGGAGGAAAATGGCCGCACGTACTCAGTCCTTCCGTGAAGAGCAACTGACACGCCGGGTCTGAATGCTGCTGACTTGACTACCAACTGCTGGTGACTCCATGGAGAGTGGCCGCTGATTTCCTCTGCATTTGCCTCAATGCTACAATCTTCCTCGGTGCTTCAAAATGGAGTCGTTTATGACCCCCGCGCCCCATCTCTGGTCCTCGCCACGATGCAGCTCGTGCTCTCAGTCCTCTCCTGGGACAGCAGAGCGCTAAATCATTCAATTGAACTCCAAATTGCACATCACAGGCTCCAACAGTTTCAAACCGCAATCAATCCTAATCCTTCTCTAATTTTTATATTAATATTGTCACCAGTTACATTGATCACTGTCAATGTAGATCCACCCTTCTGCCTTTAATCATAGTAGTCAAACTATTTACACAAAATGTTGGAGGAACTCAGCAGGTCAGGCAGCATCTATGGAGGGAAATAAAGAATCAATATTTTAGGCCAAGATCTTTGGCCTGAAACACTAACTGTTCATTTCCTTCCATAGATGCTGCTTGAGTTCCTGCAACATGCTGAAAATGTTGTACAGCGTTTTGTGCATGTTGCTGAAGATTTGCAGCAAGTGCAGAAGCTCGGTCAGATTATTCAGCAGGTTTACCAGGATGTTGGCTGGATTAGAAGGCATGTGCTATAAGCAGAGGTTGTGCGATCTTGAGTTACTCCCTCTGGAGCAGCGGAGGCTGAGGGGAGATCTGATGGAGGTTTGTAAGATTATGAGAGCTGTTGATAGATAGCTAGTTTCTTTTTCTCAAGGTTGAAATGTGTTATAGTGGAGAGCATTCATGTAAATTGAGAGGGACTAGATTCAAAGGAGATGCGGGGGTGGGGGGGGGTGGTAATACACAGAGAATGGTGGGTGCCTGGACTGTACTACCAGGGGGGGTGGTGGAGGCAAGTATGATAGAAGCGGTTAAGACGTCCTTGGATGGGCACATGTATATGCAGAGAATAGAGGGATTTGGCTGTTGTGTAGGCAGAGAGGATTAGTTTAACTGGGCATTTTACTTAGTTTAAATAGTTTGGCACAATATCATGGGCAAAAGGGTTTGTTCCTGCGCTGTACCCTTCCATGTTCTATTTGACAATAATACCGATGCACCATCAATTTACGGGACGCGCCACTCAGGGACTTGGGCTATAATAGATTTTTTAGTGTGAGTTATGCTTTACTGTTTACAGCTGCCGTGTGCTGTGTGTGATTGTCGGTGCTGTGTTTTACAGCCTGGTCCCGGAGGAACGTTGTTTCGTGTGGCTGTTTTCATGCATGGTTGAATGACAATTAGGCTTGAACTTGACACAACCCTCTGATACATCAGTCTGCAAGAATGAGTGAATTCCATGGCATCTGAGGAAGGAGAGGCAGGTTAATGTAACTACAATGCCTTTTACATAGTGCATCTTCTGTTGTAATGAATCCGAGAGCTTTCATCTCGGTCACACATCAGTAACAAAATGTACACGCTTCTACTCAAACTTCTAAGTGGCCACGGCTCTCCCAGCTATTTAATGTTACACATCCTCAGGAGACCCATGCATTCAATAAAATGTACACTCAAAGCAAGTTCTTATTGAAACATCCAAAGCCTCTGAAAGGCTTGACAGGAATAGTTCAGAGATAATGTTTCACATGGCTAGTGGAGGTGAATCTGGGATCATAATCTCACATTATGGAGCATTCCATTCAGAATTAAGGTGAGGAGAAATTTCTTCACTGGAGTCATGAATCTTTCAAATTCTGTGCCTGGGAGGGCCGTGGCCTCTCAGTGACTAATTGTCATTAGCGCATAAGAAATGGTAACAGTAGCAGGCCCGTCAATCCTGCTCTGCCATTCAATACGATCATAGCTGATCTGGCCATGGACTCAGCTCTACATATCCACTTTTCCTCATAAACCTTAATATCCCCGCTGTGTAAAGAAAAATGTATTTTTCATTTTTGTTTTTGATTCTTGTCTTGACTTACTCTACGGACATAGTACTCGATTTATTTTTCGTGATGTTGCTGTGATGCATCTTGGAGCAAATCTTTGTTCGAATGATCAACACTTACGGCCCATCACTGACTGTCCCCTCAAAAGAGGCCTTGTTCTGCCATGTCAGGGATCAGCCAAGAATTGGCCATATTATGCTGTGTTGGTGAAGTTGTACAAATAGAGTCCAGGGGAAGGGTTGTGACCCACAGCATACAATTCCCTCCATAGATGCTGCCTGATGTACTGAGTATTTGCACAAACTCCATTGTCACTGTCTCTTCTGCCCCCATTATGTAAATACACATTGGTGAACAAAGCTGTGAAGAAAATGAGTATATTTAAAGCAGAAGCTGATAGGTTCGTGGTTAATAAGGGTGTCAAAGGTTACAGGGCGAAGGCAGGAGAATTTGGGCTAAATGGGAAAATAAAGCAGCCATATTCACAAGGTAGAACAGATTCAATGGGCCAAATGGCCTAATTCTGCTCCTATGTCTTATGCTTTTCTGGAAAAGCCAATGTCCAACAAAGCCAAACATTTAAGATTCACGTTTATTTGGCACACCTAAATTGAAGCATACCATGAAATGAATCATTTGCGGGAGGGGAAGATGGCAGCGCGCCTGTGCGTGCGCAGCCCTCCGGTGAAAAATGATATTGTATCTGTTAAATAGGGGCCGTGGACAATTCTGATTTGATGGAGAATGGACATGAAAGCATCCATGTTGGCTTTGACTTCCCTCGTAAGCCATGGTTGTGTCCTTAGAATACCACTTCTTTGGGATGTATCTATCCTGCACCTTCCAAACTGAGTTGCATATTATTGTGAGGCTTTGATTGGTTTAGACTGGATAATTAAATGTTTAAACACAAAAGAGGTTCTGCAGATGCTGGAAATCCAGGGCAGCACATACAAAATGCTGGAGGTTCTCAGCAGGTCGGGCAGCATCTGTGTCATTGCCTTTTGAAGCTGGTCTTGATGGTGGGGAGGCTAGTACCCATCATAGAACTGACTGAGATTACAACCCTCTGCAACTTTTTCTGATCCTATGCATTGTCCCCTCCTCACCAGAGAGTAACGCAACTAGTCAGGATGCTCTTCATTAAACCTCTGTAGAAATTTGCTAGAGTCTTTGGTGAGATACCAAATCTTCTCAAGCTCCTAATGAAGTATAGCTGCCAGCATGCCTCCTTCGTAATTGCATTAATATTTTGGGTCCAGATATAAGATGTCCTTGAACCTGGTGGTACATGCTGTTGCATCTGGGGTGGCGCGAGTGGAGGGGGGGGTGGGTCTTTGGTTATATTCAGTTGTGTAGAGATGGAAACCCTATAATCTTCTAACTCAGAGCCAACAACACCAGCAGTAAGCCAGAGGTCTTCTTGAGTGACCAGGTGAGGTGTTTTGAGTGTCCTCAATGTCAAAATACAAAATGAATTTATTATCGTAGTACAAGTATGCCACAATATGCTCCTTTCAGATTCATTTTCTTGATGGCATTTACAGGAAAATAAAGAAATACAATAGAATTTATGAAAACTGTACATAAATAGACACTGACAAACGACCTATCTACAAAGAAGGTAAATTCTGATTTGATGGAGATTGGACGTGAAAGCACAGAGGAACATTTGGAGAAATTTCTGAAACGCCCGTTCGCTGCTGTCGTTACTGCGCGATCAGGAATCTTTCGGAGGGTAGGCCTCAAAATCCCCAGCCTTGCCTGCTTTTGGCGACCGAGAAGGAGGTCGAATCATTCGGACAGAGGTGGCGCTCAGTACTCGGTGTCAGAGAGCTGATCAGAGCTCTAAGTTTTCGGATGACTCAGAGTCGGATTGTCGTCGGCATGGCAGGGAGAGTTTTTCTTCCTTCTCCCGTCTGCGTGAGACGTGGGACATTTGAGAAACTTTGAACTTTACTGTGCTCATGAACTTCTTCATCAAGTTGTGGTATTGTTACACTGTTTATAACTATATGTTATAATTATGTGGTTTTGTCAGATTTTTCAGTCTTGGTTTGTCCTGTGTTTTGTGATATCACACCGGAGGAAATAATGTATCATTTCTTAATGCATACATTACTAAATGACAATAAAAGAGAACTACATGTCTTCATAATCATAATAATAATTTGTGTTAACCGCCAACACACCAGAGGGTCTACTGAGGAGCCTGCAAGAAATGCCACACATTCTGCACCAACATAGCATGCCCACAATGCTCAGCAGAACAGAACACAACAAGCAACAAAACCACAAGTGCAAAGCAAGCCCTATCCTCCCTCTCACCCACGTACGTATGTAGTCCTCTAACCCCAAGATGGTCTGCATTCTTCGGCCTCCAGCCTCCAACATAACCAGATTCGGATGCGCAATCAGACACAGACACACAGACAACTATCCCAGTGGATTCACGGAGATTCACAGACACAAGGTTCCAGACAACGTGCCATGACTTGTGGACTTTCAATGCAAACTTCAGGCTGCAATCCTTGGCATGGACCCAGGACCAGCTGATCACTGAACACTAGGCCCCGAAGTCCAGACCCGCTGATGATGGGACTCTGAACACTAGGCCTTGATATCCGACTAGAGCTCAAACTAGAATGAGAACTAGAATTCGAACATTAGGAAGGTCATCCCAAACCTTGGTTAGACAGATCTTGGAGATGAGAATAATTGAGACAGGTGGTTAAGAAGGAAATGGAAAACCTTGAGGTTCAGCCTCTGCAGTCCCCAGCAAACAGTGATAGAGTGGATCAAATCTGGAAAGAGAGGAATAGAACTCCATCTACCTGGCGTGTTTCTGTAACCGTTAGCCTGAATTATAACAAATATTTATCCGTTTTGATTTGAAGAACTAGCTGAGAGAAAGGACCAGCTCTTTTTGTGACATATTAGCACTGAACAGTTTTTCTGTAATGTTAAGATAATGCTTCCTCATTTTAAACTCACCTAGCAGAGGAAATATGTTCTCTCTACCTATCCTCCTCACATTAGTACATCACCTTAAGTATCTTAAGTATATCACAACTTAAGTCTTCTGAATCCAGTGCAAGCTTTGACAATGCATCTTGTCCTTACAGTACAACACCTCTACTGATGAAACTGGTGAATCTCCACTGCTACCAACATAACTTCTACTAAATCTCTTAATCACATTAAGTTCCCCAGCTGGACGATTTTACAGTCAATATCATCCTCTGTGATTTTGGGTGAGGGTGGGGAAATTGTGGACGAGGAGAATGAGTCGGAGATTGGAAATTTGCTTTGAGTAAAGTTTCAGAGAATAGAAAAAGATGACATTAAAGTTGGCAAGTTTGAGGAAATGTAGTCTTTTGCCAAATATTCTGTCATAGATTGAGCTGATTTAAAGCTGAACGCAACTGTTGTAGACAATCCCTGGGATGAAAGTAGTTGATAAATGTCGAGGCAACTGACTGCCATTATTAGTACTGAGAACTCTGTGTTCTATGGGCTTTGTTGCCAGAGTGATTCATTAGAAATCAACTATTTTGGTAATGGAGTTAAACATGATCAATCTTTAGGAACAGCAAGTGTCATAAAAGTCACAGTCAGCAAGTACTTTAAAAAGAGTGAAACTTTTTTTTATTTTTTATATAATTCATCAAAACTGCTGAGTCAACTAAAACTTCCTGAAATGAATACAATTGACTTTTGCAGAGAGTCAAATTTTTACATTTCCACTTTGTCATTATTTATTGCTATGTGCTCAGTGCTGTGTTCTGTTCAGTATAGGTTACCAAGTTCACTTCTGAAGTTTAATTAATTTATCAAAATTTGAAAATAATCAGTAGCCCCTTTAGTTACATGTGCCATGTGAAAGCATGTATACAGTGCCTTTGAAAACGTATTCAGCCGCCACAGTTATTTTCACCTTTCACTGTCTCGTTTTCTCAATTTAAACTATATTGAAGTAGGATTTTTTGAGCCTAATCTACACAACATTGTGCATCATGACAAATCAAAAGAAAATTCCAAAGCCTGTCAACAATTTACTAAAAATTAAAAACCAAAATTGTGAGGCTGAAAAAGTATTCCTCCCCTTTGTAATTACTATGCTAACTTCCCTCAGTTGCAATACTGTATATTACCTTACCAACTCACCCAACTTGTTGATGTAGAAAATTGGAGGATCATCTGTTTTCAATGAGCTCATAAGAATGCTGTAAACTGTAAATGCTCTCTGTAAGGTCCAACAGTATAGTAGATTTTTAACAAATCAAACCAAAATGAAGACAAAAGAGCATTCAAGTCAAGTCAGGGAAATGATAATACAAAAGCACAAATCTAGGGAAAGACCATCTCAAAGGCACTGAACAGAACTCGGAGCTCAGTGTAGTCCATCATGAAAAAGGGAAAACATATGAAACTACAGCCACACTGCCTAGATCAGGCAGCCTCTCTAAACTTAGTCACTGGAGAAGAATGATATTTAGATAGATAGGTAGATATACTTTATTAATCCCGAGGGAAACTTGGTTTCATTACAGCCGCACCAACCAAGAATAGAGCGTAAATATAGCAATACAAAAACCACCAACAATCAAACAACAAAATGCAAACTATGCCAGATGGAAAATAAGTCCAGGACCAGTCTATTGGCTCAGGGTGTCTGACCCTCCACGGGAAGAGCTGCACATTCGATGGCCACGGGCAGGAACAACCTCCTGTGCCGCCAAGTGTTGAATCTTGGTGGAATGTGGCCGGTCCAACAGTAAAAAGTTCAATATCCAGTCTGCAAACACGTTCCTTGATCGTAATATGACCTAGATTGCACCATCTGTTGTTAGCCAGAACAATAAGCACCCAGCTCCTTTACGCTTACAGCTCTCAGTGCACTTCCGGTCAGCTGGAATGGTATTACCCACCGAACTCCTCTTCTCCATAAGTCTCTGTTGTCTCGACCCGGTCCTCTTTCCTCAACTCTGTGATCCCCCTCTGTATCCTCTGTGTGTTTTCCTCCGGATTTCAGCAGGGGTGTCCGCCGCTCTGCTCGCTAAACCGGCCGGTATTTGCTGCTCCGTGGAATACACAATGCGACCTTGCTTCTGTCCCGCGTGTGGGGATGTAACCATTTCCAGCGCTAAAGAAAACCCAAATAAAACTCTCTCTACCAGCATGTTAGAGAGGGTGCAGCTTCTACGTGTTACCGTGAGAAAAAAAATACAAAAAATAACGTAAATTAAAAAGTAAGAAGAAGAAAGTAAGAATAGATCGGAACGGCTGTACCAGGCTGCATGCACGACCGGCGCATTTGTAAGACAGGCTATTGTGATGCCAACAGTCACTATGAGTAAGCTGCAGAGGTCACTGGTTCCAAGTGGAGATGAAGTTCATGGCTCCACAATCTTTAAGACCTCACACGAAAAGGGTATTTATGAAGGGTGGTGAGAAAGAAGCCCTAGCTAAAAAAAAGCATATGCCTGCCCAGACACTTTGCAAAGAGTCACTTAGAAGATAGTGTAAAGATGTGGAAGAAGATCTTATGTTCAGATGAGACTGAAGTGAAACTATTTGACCTCAATACTAAACGTAAATCTAACGCTGCACATCAGCCAGACAAAACTATCTCTACTGTAACATATGGTGGAGGTAGTATCATGCTATGGGATGCGTTTTAGCAGCAGAGACTAGAAATGTGATTAAGATTGATGGGAGGATGAATGCTGCTAAATACAGAGAGATCCTGGAGAACCTGCTAGCTTCTGCCAGAAAGCTTAAACTGGGGAGGAAGTTCATCTTTCAGCAGGACAAAGACCCATAACACACTGCCAGAGCAACTGTTGAGTGGCCTCAAATGAAGAAAACTGATGTGGCCCAGTTAGACTCCTGTCCTTAACCTGATCAAACTTCTCAGGCAAGACCAAAAGATTGCTGTCACCCACCACTCCCTAACTAACCTGGCACATTTTGAGCAATTTCGCAAGGAGGAATGGACACATCTTGCTCCATCACATTGTGCAAAGCTAATAGGGACTTTTTCAAAAAGACTACTGGTTGTAATAGCTGCAAGAGGTGGTTCAACTAAGCACTGAGCAAATTGAGTTGGATAGCTTTGAACTACTGACATTTCAGTTTTTGATTTTTTAGCTTTTCACGCTTTACAATTTTCCCTGTTTTGGGGCTCTACTGTGAAAAAAAGGAGCATGTGATTCAGAAATAAAAATTTTCTGTTAAATTGATCAAAATCCCTGGTTGTAATACTCATTTATGTGAACAAAGGGTTGGGGGCTGAATATGTTTACAAGGCATTATTTTAGTATTTAATGTTCCAGCACTAGCTAAATTAGGTCTTTTCTTCTACAGGCAGTATATTTTTTGCTGTCTGTTAATGTATTCATTTACTATTGTCACGTGTATCCAGAAACGGTGAAGTGCTTGTCTTGCATACTGTTCATACAGATCAAATCATTACACTACACAGTGCATTGAGCTACAATAAAGTAAAAAAAATAACATTGCAGAATAAAGTGTAACAGCTACAGACAAAGTGCCATTCAGGTAAATGACGAAGTGTAAGATCATAACAATAACAAGGTGGATTGTGAGGTCAGGAGTCCATTATATCACACTGGAGGTCTGTTCAGGAGTCTGATAACAGTGTCCTTGAGCCTGGTAGTATGTGCTTTCAGGCTTTTGTATCTTCTGTCCAGTGGGAGAGGGGAGAAGAAAGAATGTCTTCTCCCTTCGAGGGAAAAAGCTTGCATGCATTCACCCTATCTCTACCTCTCGTGGTCTTGTACACCTCTCTAAGATCTCCCCTTATTCTTCTATGCTCCAGGGAATAAAGTCCTAACCTTTTGAAACTTTCCCTAAGTTTAGCCAAAGAGATAAGTTTTAAGGAAGTCAGAAAGGGAGAGAGAGGTGAGGATGTTCCTTAGAAGAAGTTCCAGACCAGAGGGCCTTGGGAGCTGGCTTGCTCCAGGCACTGATGGAATGAACACATTCTAAGGTGAACAGATGCTGTCGTTGGAGGAGTGCAAAGATCTTGGAAAATTCTACAATGGGAAGAGATTAAACTCGGCCGAGCAGGGAGCAAATGAATTAATGTTTCAGGTCAAAAACACTTAATCAAAAAGGAATAGATGAATAATAAGAGAATTTTAAAATGAAAGTCTCACTTAAGTGGGGCCCAGGGTAGTTAATATAATTGGTATAGGAAAGACTAAGATGATCTGAGGCTGACACAGACTGAGATGTAAAGAGGACTACATTGAAATTGTTAGGCTTGGAGATAACCAAAGGTATGAATACAAGTGTCAGCCGCAAACATGCTGAGCCATGGACAGAATCTGACAATGTTACCAAGCTCAATAAAGGTGATTGTAGTGAAACCATGGACACGAGAACAACACCATGGAGGGCTATGGTTCAAGTGCGGAACCATAATGGGCAGAATAACAGGAATGGATGGGCCAAAGGGCCTGTGCCCTATGACTGGGTTCTTCCCCACAGCCTAACAACACACACAAATACTGGAAGAACTCGGCATCTGTTTCAGCCGAAGACCCTTTATCAGGACAGCCTGATTGTGTAACATCCCACTTCCCACCATAAACATTCATTCCTTCCATCACCTGTACCGCTGGAGTAACCCACTGTACCGCTGGAGTAACCCACATGGTCTCTGGGAGAAATTACCAAGTCATTGGAGACAGCGGCAGGAAATGACCCCGGAATGCTGGCGCATAAGGAGTTACATTAACTGCTATGCTACAGGGCCGCCCTATTTTCTAAGGGCAGATATGAGTGAACAGAATGTCTGGCTTGACCAGCAATACCCATATCCTGAAAATGAATTTTAAAAATCAGGAAATCAGGGATCACAGTGGCACCAAGTTTGCACACAGTCTGATATATTTTCAGATATTTGCTAAGGAAAGAGAACGAAGTTTGTGACAGAGACCCAAAGCAATGACTTAGAATGCCCCATGAGTAATCTTGAACTTCCTGCCCAACCAGTTGTAGGGCGTGCAGTAGGACTGTTTAGAGCCAGTGGAGGTGGGGGTGAGTTCCACTCAGTGTGTGTTTATCAGATACCCGTGTGGAATCCAGGGCATTCTTCTGCTTCTGGAGCCCATCCGCTTCAAGGTTTGACATGTTGTGCATTTAGGAATGCTCTTCTGCACACCACTATTGTAGCGCATGGTTATTTGAATTAATGTCACCTTCCCGTGAGCTTGAACCAGCCTGGTAATTCTCCTTTGACCTCTCTCATTGACAAGGTATTTTTGCCCACAGAACTGCCACCCACTGGATGTTTTTTTTTGTTTTTCATACCATTCACTGTAAACCCTGGAGACTGTGTGTGAAAATCCCAGGAGATCAGCAGTTTCTGAGATACTGAAACCACCCCACCTGGCGCCTACAATCCTTCCATGGTCAAAGTCCCTTAGATCACATTTCTTCCCCATTCTGATGTTTGGTCCAATCAACAGTTGAACCTCTTGGCCATGTCTGCATTGAGTTGCTGCCACATGATTGGCTGTTTAAATATTTGCATTAACAAGCAGGAGTACAGGTTTGCCTGAAACCCCTCTTACTGGGCGTCTCTAGAGATGCGGCTCATTAGCCCCTCGCTAACAGCCACCGGACTCACCAGCTTCCTCAGGCTCCATACTTCCAGAGTAGGTATGATCTTGGTCCCAACAAACCTGTGTGGCTGGGATGCCTCACCCACCTGAGGCGTTTGTGTGAATACTGTGTAATTTACTGCCCCCATGTAATTGCCCGTTGGCAAGAAATAACAGACTGTACACTGCATACAATTACAAAGAAAGAATATTTATGAACGTTAACATAACCAAGCAGTTATTAAAGACAAGAAAGAAATAAAAAGGGCCCACCATAGTTAAACAGTCAAATGTGCACATAAATTGGAGTTCATCTTGAAGTTGTCTTTACATTAGATTAGATCCAACTTTATTATCATTGTGCCGAGTACAGATACAAAGCTAATGAAATGCAGTTAGTATCTGACCAGAAATGCAAAGAATAGTGTTAGTTACAAAATAAATGCGAATAAAAAGTAAGTGCTACAGCACACAAATATAAGAGTACTGAGACAGTACAATATGGGTGCAATACTGCTTAGCACTGTGATGTGTGGTTCAGCAGGGTCACAGCCTCAGGGAAAAAGCTCTTCCTGTGCCTGCTGGTGTGGGAGCGGAGGCTCCTGTAGTGCCTACCGGATGGGAGGAGGGTAAGATGCATCCCTGATAATGCTTTTCGCCCTGCCCAGGCAGTGTTTATGGTAAATGTTCTCAATGGTGGGCAATTGGGTGCCGATAACCCACTGGGCAGTTTTCACCACACGCTGAAGTGCTTTGTGGTCCGATGCGGGACAATTGCCGTACCACACTGAGATGCAGTTGGTGAGTATGCTCTCAATGGTACAGTGGTAAAAGTCTGTCAGTATCCTGGGACAGAGGGGAGCTTTCTTGATGCTCCACAGAAAATAAAGGCGCTGTTGCGCCTTTTTGATCAGGATGGAGGAGTTCAGGGACCAGGTGAGATCCTCGGAAATGTGGACACCAAGGAATTTGAAGCTTGGTACACGGTCCACTACAGCTTTGTTGATGTAGATGGGGACGTGAGTGTGGCTCCTAACATGCCTGAAGTCCACAATGATCTCCTTGCTCTCCTGCGTGTTAAGGACCAGGTTGTTGTCGGCACACCACGCAGCCAAGTGCTGGACCTCGTCCCTGTAGGCCGTCTCATCATCCCCTCTGATCAGGCCAACCACCGTGGTGTCATCTGCAATCTTGATTATGGAGTTAGAACCATGTACAGGAACGCAGTCATAGGTGAAAAGGGAGTACAGAAGAGGGCTCAGCACACAGCCTTGAGGCACGCCGGTGTTCAGGGTGAGAGTGGAGTTGGAGAGGTTGTCTAACTTAACTGATTGGGGTCTGTTAGTCAGGAAGTCCAAGGTCCAATTAACTCACGCGGTGGACCCTCGGTGTGCGTGAAAGCACACACCACCTTCCAAATGTCACTCGAAATCTATCTCAAACAAACAGGCTCCCCACGGGAATATTGGTCCTTCCTCCTTGAAGCCATTCATCTACACAAAGCACCTTGTACAACAGGGACAGCATCCTCAGCCGCCTTCTCTCCTGTCTCCTCCCAGCTCCCAACAAAAAGACCTTGACCTACACCAGTGCCCGTCACAAAAACCCCTCCGCTCAGCATTCTCTAGAACCTTTTCCTAGCTATCGAGTGAAACTTGGTGTTACCAATGTACACATAGAATGTCCATTTGTTCTTCAAGAACTGTTGCAGAATCCAGGGGCTTCAGGAGGTCACTTAAATTAGTGGAATGACGTTACTCCAAAGTCATCTTGTAGAAGAGCAGTTGAAAGGGCAGCTGGATAAAAATACTGCAGGAAAAAATGAATATAAAAGTTACGCTGATTGGGTAAGTGGAACAAGGTCCAAGGAGCTCCTTTTGCAACAGTAATACCGGCTTGGAAAAGATCGTTGGGCACTGTCTATGGAAAGGAATAAACAGTGGATATTTCAGACTCAGACCCCTCAGTCCTGATTAAGGGTCTTAGCCCAAAATGTCAGTTGCTTATTTATTCCACTCCATTGGGGCAGCCTGACCTGCTGAGCTGCTCCAGATTTTGTGTGGTTACCATGGATTTCCAGCATCTGCAGAATCTCGTGTGTTTATAGAAAGATTGTCCTTATTGCATTTCTGTGGTGTAGATGCTGCCCTGCAATTTGCTGACCATAAACCATTATTAAAGCCTAGGCTTTGTTGACATGAGATCGAGGTCTGAGATTGCTGGAGTTACTGTACATCTGTGTGTCTAGTACTCCCAAGTGTTCCAAGGTTCAAGTCTCCCAACAGCTTGTAAATCATTTTTTTTACAGGTTCTGAGGTGTAGTGAAAATCATGTCTTGCATATCATTCATACAAATCAATTCATTATACCTATGCATTGAAGTAGTACCAGATAAAACAGTAACAGAGAGCAGAGCAAGTGTTACAGAGAAAGTGCAGTGCAGGCAGGTAGTAAGATGCAGGATTATAACGAGGTTCCAGTGAGAGAGGGGAGAAGAAAGAATGTCCAGGATGCCTGCAGTCTTTGACTATTTTGCTTGCTTTACTGAGGCAGCAAGAGGTATTTACAGAGTCCATGGAGTAGGGACTACTTTCTATGAAATACTGAACTGCGACCACAACTCTCTGCAATTTCCTGTGGTCCAGAGCTGCACAGTGCTATACCAAGCCATGCTGCATCCAGACAGGATGCTTTCTACAGTGCAGTGATGAAAATTGGTAAGGTAGCCTCCCGGGGAAGGGGAGGCACTGGGTGAGCTTTCTTAGCTGTAGTATCAACATGGTTGGACCAGGACACGGTACTGGTGATGTTCACTCCTAGGAACTTGAAGCTCTCAACTTAAGTACTGTTGATGTAGACAGGAGCATGCACGTCCCCCACCACCACCTCCTCCAGTCAAGGACCAAGCTCTTTGATTTGCTGACATTCAGGGACAGGTTGTTGTCATGACGTCATATCTGCTCTCATATCAAAGCTCTCTATCTGCTTCCGGTACTCATCAATGTTTAAGATACAGCACACTACGATGGTATCATCTGTAAACATAGATGAAGTTGGAGCAGAATCTGACCATGCAGTCAGGAGTGCACAGGGAGTAGTGTAGGGCTCTCAGAACACCAGTGTTGAGGAAAATCAAGGCAAAGATATTACTGCCTATCCTTACTGATTACGATCTGTAGGTCTTATCTCCAGTAACAAATTAGTCTCAATAACATCAATCAAATCATAATGTTTGACAATGATCCGCCAACATTCACTCTGTAATTTTTTGGTGCTTGGAGCAAAAATTAAAGTTTAACATTGAAAGTGTTCAGTACCAAAATGTGCACACATCAGCATAATATTGCTTGATGGAAATTCTGCTAATGCAAAATAAATTATAAATCTATATCGTTTCACATTTAATTCAGTACTACCAAACAAATATGATTAATCTTAAAAAAGAAAAAGGGACATCAGTTTTAATTTAAGATTGTGCAACTTTGATAAGTATTGGAAGATGAGTTACTCTGTTATGATTTAGATTTGCCAGTTAGTCACTGTGGTCAATTCAGAGTTTACCATTCTGGTAATCAGTGTTGTACAAGTCTCACTTGTCACAACAGTAAACTTGGTATATTTTACTCTTTCTCCCACCTTTTTATTCAGGCATCTCTCCCACCCCTACCTTAACTTTCAGTCCCAAAGAAGGGTCTTGACCCAAAATATCAAATGTTTACTCTTTCCCATAGATGCTGCCTGACCTGCTGAGTTCCTCTAGCATTATGTGTGTTCCTCTATATTTCAGCCTATTGTCCAAGGGATTTAATATCAAGATTCAAAAATCTTATTATTATTTGCTTTTTTGGTATTTGTATAGTTAGTCTTCATTTTGCACATTGATGGTTTGTCATTTTTGTTTGAGTGCTGAGGATAATCATCAAAGCTAGCTTGTCATTGATTCTATTGCATTTCAAGGTTCAAAGTTCAAAGTAAATTTATTATCAAAGTACCTACAGTATATGTCACCATATACAACCTTAAGATTTATTTTCTTTCAGATATATTCAATAAATCCAATAACCATAATGGAATCAATAAAAGGTCGCACCAACTGGGCCTACAAATTGTGTACAAAAAAACAAACTGTGCAAGTACTAAAAGCAAAAATAAACAAACAAACAAACAGGCAGGCAGACAGACAAGAAAGCAATAAATATGGAGGACATGAGCTAAAGAGTCCTTGAAAATGGGTCGTTAGGTTGTGGGAACATTTTCGTGATGGAGCAAGTGAAGTTGAATGAACTTATCCCCTTTGGTTCAAGAGCCAGGTGGTTGAGGGGTAATAACTATTATCCTGAGGCTCCTGTACCTTCTTTCTGCTGGTAGCAGCGAGAAGAGAGTGTGACCCGGGTGGTGGGGGTCCCTGATGATGGATGTCGCTTTCCTGCCACGCTGCTCTGTGTAGATGTGCTCAGTGGTGTGGACAGCTTTACCTGTGATGGAGCGGGCCATATCCACTACTTTTTGTGAATTTTCCATTCAAGGCCATTGGTGTTTCCAGCCAGTCAATATGCTCTCCACCACACATGTATAGAAGTTTGTCAAAGCTTTAGATGTCACGCTGAATCTTCACAAACTCCGAAGGAAGTAGAGGCATTGTCGTGCTTTCTTTGTAGTTTCACTTAAGTCCTGGACCCAGGACAGGTCTTCCGAAATGATAACACTGAGGAATTTAAAATTGCTGACCCTCTCCACCCTGATCCCCTGATGAGAACAGGCTCGTGGACAATTAGTTTCCTCCTCCTGAAGTCAATAATCAGCTCCTTGGTCTTGCTGACATTGAATAAGAGATTGTTGTTATGCATCACTCAGCCAGATTTTCAATCTCCCTCCTCTATGCTGATTTGTCATCACCTTTGATTCAGTCAACGACAGTGGTGTTGTCAGCAAACTTAAATATAGTTTTGGAGCTGTGCTTTGCCACCCAGTCATAAGTGTAATGCGAATAGAGCAGGGTCTAAGCACACTGCCTTGTGGTGCACCTGTGCTGACAGAGATTGTGGAGGTGATGTTGCCAATCTGAACTGATTTGCATCTGCAAGTAAGGAAATTGAGGATCCAATTGCATAAGGAGGTATTGAGGACAAGGTCTTGGAGCTTATTGATTAGTTTTGAGGAGATGATGATATTGAATACCAAGCTGTAGTTGATAAAGAGCATCCTGATGTATGCATCTTTGCTGTCTGGATGTTTCGGGATTGAGTGAAGAGCCAATGAAATAGCATCTGCTGTGAACTAGTTGCTCTGGTAGACAATTTGAAGTGGATGCAAGTTGCTTCCCATGCAGGAATTGATATGCTTCATTACCACCCTCTCAAAGCACTTCATCACTGTGGGTGCAAGTGAAACTGGATGATAGTCATTGAGGCAAGTTACTGCATTCTTCTTAGGCACTGCTATAATTGAAGCAGGTAGGTACCTCAGACTGCTGAAAAGAGAGGTTAAAGATCTCAGTGAAGACTCCAGCCTGTTGATCAGCACAGGTCTTTAATACTTGGCCAGATACCCCATCTGGGCCAGATGCTTTCCGTGGCTCACTCTCGCAAAGTCTGCTCGCACATGGGCCTTAGAGACTGAGATCATTGGATCACTGGGGGCTATGGGCGTTTGTTAAGGTGCCTCCATGTTTTGACGGTCAGAGCAAGCATCGGAGGCATTGAGCTCATCTGGAAGCAAGGCCCTGTTGCCACCGATGTTGCTTGATTTAACGTTAAAAGAGCTGACAGTATTCAAGCCCTGTCACAATTATCAAGCATCCTTCATTGATTCGTTTAGTTCGGAACTGCCACTTTGCCCATGAGATGGCTTTCCAGAGATCGTACCTAGACTCTTGTAACTCTCTTGTCACGACACTTGAATGCCTCTGATCTAGCCCTCAGCAGATTGTGCATCTCCTGGTTTATCCAGAGCTTCTGGTTGGGGAAGGCCAAATGATTTTGTGAGGACACACTTGTCTATAACTGTTTGCCTGAACAAGAAGGCACAGCAGCACCTCCACTTCCTAAGAAGATTGAGGCAAGCAAAGCTCCCCCCCCCCCAATCCCCATCCTAACTGTGTTCTACAGGAGCACCATTGAGAATCTCCTGACAAGTTGCATCTCCATCTGATAAGGGAGCAGTTGAACATTGGACCAGAAGTCCCTACAAAGGACTGCGAGAATAGCTGAAAGGATCATAAGGGGCTCCCTAACATCCATTGGGGACATTTATCTGGAGCGCTGCGTACACAGGGCCCTTAGTATTATAAAGGATCCCACCCATCCATCCAGCATCCTCTTTGACTTTCTGCCATCAGGCAGGAGACAATGATGAATAAAAACAATAACAGTCAAGATATGAAACAGGTTCTTTCCCCAGGCCATTAGGCTTCTGAACTCCCTGCCACATCGTATTCGAAGTGTCACTGGTTAATCTGTTCTGTACCTTACAATATTTAATATTAATGCACTTATTTATGTGTGATTCATTGGTAGATTTTATCCTTACCTTCATAAGTTATTGTGTGTTATCATGTTTTACACCCTGTTCGGAGAAACATCATCTCAGTTCTATATACATTAGATGGTTATATATGGCCCTCAGTAGAATCCCAAAAGCTTCTTCTTCAGTTGACTTTTCTGGCCAAGACTCTTCGTCAGAACTGGAGAGGAAGGGGGAAAGAAGCCAGAGTAAGGAGGAGGGGGCAACAGGTGGGAGAGGACAAGCCAGGGTAAGTCTTACACAGTGAATTATAGGGTATTGAGGTGTGCAGTGAAACAAAGGGACTTTAGAATACAGACTGATAATTCCTTGAAAGAGGTGTTACAGTTAGATAGGGATGTAAAGAGAGCTTTTGGCTCATTGATCTTCATAAACCGGAGCGTTGTGTACAGGAGTTGGGATATCATGCTGAAGTTGTACAGATATTGGTGAGGCCAGTTTTAGTGTATCGTGTACAGTTCAGATCACGTACCTACAAGAAGCAAATCAATAAGCATAAAAGAGTGCAGAGAAAATTTACAAGGATGTTGCTGAGACATGAGGACCTGAGTTAAAGGGAAAGGTTGAATAGGTTAGGACCATATTCCCTGGAGCATAGGAGAATGAGGGGAGATTTGAGAGAGATATACAAAATCATGAGGGGTATTGACAGGCTTTTTCCATTAATGGAGGAGGAGGAGAAGAAGGCGGCACGACGCAGCGCGTGCAGCCTCTCCAGTGATGATATCTGTTATCTGTAAAATAGGATGCTGTGCACAATTCTAATTTGATGGAGGCAGACGTGAGAGCACGGAGGAACATCTAGTGAAACTTCTGAAATGCCCGTTTTGCTGCTGCTGCTATTGTGTGATCCGAAATCTCCGGAGGGAAAGACCCTGAATCCTCGGCTTTGTTTGTTGCTCGGCAGCCAGGGCAGGGTTGAAGCGCTCGGCAGAGATGGTGCTCGGTGTTCGGTGTCAGAGGGCTGGTCGAAGGCTCGAAGTTTTTGGACGGACTCAGAGTCGGACTGTGGTTGGGTGCTTCCAGGGTGCTGCATCGGCAAGTTTGCGGCGCTGGAGGTTCATGGCAGGGAGAGTTTCTCCCTTTTACCGTCTACGTGAAATGTTGGGGCTATCGGGACTTTGAGACTTTTTTTTACCGTGCCCATGGTCTGCTCTTATCAAATTACGGTATTGCTTTGCACTGTTGTAACTATATGTTATAATTATGTGATTTTTGTCAGTTTTAGTCTTGGTCCGTCTTGTTTTTCTGTGATATCATACCGGAGGAACATTGTATCATTTCTTAATGCATGCATTACTGAATGACAATAAACGAGGATTGAGTGTCCTCATAATCTAATCTAAGGTTGGGTGAGACTAGAACTAAAGGTCAAAGATTTAGTGTGAAAGGTGAGATCTTTAACGGTAATCTGATGGACAGCTTTTTCACTTAGAGGGTAGGGCAAGTGTAGAATGAGCTCGAGAGAAAGCAGTAGATGTGGATTCCATTGGAGCATTTAAGAGAAGTTGGTAAAAGAGGTGTGGAGTGCTGTGGTCTTGGTGCAGGTGTATGGGACCAGGCAGAAAACAAGGCTGGCAAGAATTAGATGGGCCAAGGCTGGCAAGGATTAGAGCATAATGCTTTACGACTGTAAACAGCGAATCAAAGAAACATCTACCATATTGATTTATGTATTTTTGCCTCTGCAGGGATATGACGATGGCTATGGAGGTGATTATGATGACCAGAGCTATGATACCTATGACAATAGTTATGCAAGTCAAGTGGAGAGGTGAGTAAAATTCATTCTATCCTGTTCCATCTGCATTCTGATTACATTTGATGTTCTGTCTCAACGTTACGAAGACTCAAAATGAATTGAACAAAATAACAGCTCAAAATGTGCAAAATCATCCACATGGTCAAGTATGGTCAACGGTTTAGGAACAGGTGAAGGTCATCCAGTTCCTCTTTCCTGCTTTGCCATTGGATAAATCATTGCTGATCTGCACCACCAGTCCATGAACCATGCACTGCAAGTCTGTTACCCGTGGCTTTCCCTGCAGTAGAAGTCAAGCAGTGAGATGAAGGAAGGAATACGAGTTCAAAAGAAACATGTACAGGAATGAACACAATAATAGAACTGAGGGGAGAAGGCCAGGACCCCCACTATGATCTTTAAACTGCGTGAAACTCAAAAAGACTAAAATTGCTGGAAATCTGAAAGAAAAAAAACAGAAAATGCTAAAAGCCCTCATCAGGTCAGACAGCATCTGTGGAGAAGGAGATTAATATTTCAAGACAAAGACCTTTTGTCAGAACTGTGAAGGAGAGAATAACAAGTTTGCTATAAATTGCAGGTCCTGCAGATGCTTAAGTGTTATGACATGGATGCATCTGCCAAATGCAGGTGGATATAAGAACTCAGCTCTGTGGTACTTTGTCATTAGGGGGGATATCTGACTTGTATCAAAAGTAATCAATTCAGAGCTGTCACGGGAAGAGATCGCCAGGTACACAGATTCAATGATGTGTTTAAAACCTCCTTAAGGAAATGTAACATCCATAGCACAGAAACAAAGTCAAAGTAACTATTAACAAAGTATGTACATTGGATATCACCACACACTACCCTGAGATTCATTGACTTGCAGGCATTTGCAGGAAAATAAAGAAATACAATAACAGTTATGAAAAACTATACATAACACATAGATTGAGAAACAACCAATGTGCGAAAGAAGATAAATAGTGCAAAGAAAATATTAAATAAATAATATTGAGCACATGAGTAGTAGAGCCCTTGAAAGGGAGTGTCTAGGTTCTGGAATCAGTTCGGAGTTCAGTTCGGTGTGTCATCGAAAACCTTGGCAAACCTCTATAGATGTGTGGTGGAAAGTGTGCTGAAGGCCTTCATTACGGCTTGGTATGAGAACATCAATGCCTTTGAGTGGAATATCCTGCAAAAGGGACTGGATTCAGCCCAGTACTTCACAGGTAAAACCCTCCCAACCATTGAGCACATCTGCATGAAACGTTGCCGTAGAAAAGCAGCGTCCATCATCAAAGATCCTCACCTCCCTGGCCATCCTCTTTTCTTACTGCTGCCATCAGGTGAAAGGTACAAGTGCCCCAGGTTCAAGAACAGTTACTACACCTCAACCATCAGGCTCTTGAACAGAAGCAGGCTGACTACACTCATATAAGGACTCTGTTACATTGTTATTTCATGCTCGTTATTTTTTGTTGTTTACTTATATCTGCATTTTCACAGTTTGTTTACAGTTTACAGTTCCTGATGTTTGCAGTTTACAGTTACTGTTCCATAGATTTGCTAAGTATGCCCGCAGAAAAAGAACCTCAGGGTTGTATGTGGTGACATGTATGTACTCTGATAATAAATTTTACTTTGAACTTTGAGTTGCAGTGGGTGAAGTTGTCACACTAGTTCAAGAGCCTGATGGTTGAAGAGTACTAACCGTTCCTGAACCTGGTGGTGTGGGACCTGAAACTCCTATACCTCCTGTCTGATGGTGGTAGCAATCCCAATTGGTTCAAGTCAACCAATATCTCCACTCAAGCTAATCTCACTGTGAATCTTCTAAACCACCTAATCCATGCTCCCGTCGAACTGTCGTTTAAGTATTGTTAATTTATCTGCCTCAACCACTTTCTCTGGCTGCTCACTCCTCATACAAATCATCCTTTATATAAAAAGGTTTCCCTTCAAGTTCCTATTAGGTCGTTCCCCACTCATCTTAAACCTATGCCCTCTAGCTCTTGAGTCCCCAGCCCTTTGAACAAAGACTTGAGTGCATTCATCCTACCTATGCCCCTCATGACTCCTCATCCACACTAGCTCCTGGAGATCTCTGGCTCATGACTGTTCAAAGCAGAGATGAGCATTCAGGATAGCATTGAGAGCCTTGAATCCATGCATAGGGAGCACAGAAGCCATAGCACATGGCAGCAGAATTAGGTCACTGTACCATCGAGTTTTCTCCACTATTCAATCATGGCTGATTTATTTCCCCTCTCAATCCCATTCTCCTAATGTGAAGAAGTCAAGAGAATGTGGTTGAGAGGGATAATAAATCAGCCATGATGGAATGGCAGAGCAGACTCGATGGGCCAAATGACCTAATTCTGCTCCTATGTCTTATGGTTTTATAGTCCTGCCTTCTCCCCATAACCTTTGATGCCCTTTCTAATCAACAATCTATCAACCTCTGCTTTACATAGACCCAATGACTTGACCTCCACAGCCGTCCATGGCAATGAATTCCACAGATTCACTGCCCTCTGGCTAACAAAATCCCTTCTCATCTCAGTTCTAAAAGAATATCCTTGTATTCTGAGGCTGTGCCTTATGGTCTTAGACTCTCCTACTATTGTAAATGTTAGAGGGCACCCATGTAGGCGGCATAGAATGGACCACCTCACATACTATCCACCCAAATCCTGCCCTGTTAGTGGCAGAGTCTGCATTTCCCACATTGGCTCCAGCTCATGCAAAATCAAGGTGACAGCAATCCCGAGGAAATGCTCAAGAAGATTCAGTTTGTTTTATCTTATGTACATTGAAGCATACAGTAAGAGGTGTCATTTTTATCATATGTATACTGAAACATACAGTAAGATGCGTCATTTCCATTGGCAACCTAAGGATGTGCTGGTGGCAAACTGCTAGTGTTGCCACACATTCTGGCGCCAGCTTACCAGGCCCACATTCTTGGCAAAACAACACAGAACACAACAAGCAAAACAAACCCCTTCCCTCCATCCCACCAACTCTCATACAGACGGAATTCCAAACCCAGTACAGGCCTTGGGGCCTCCAGTGGACTCGTGGCCAGTGGACCTCTGACAACCCAAGTGGACTTTCAGACTGTTGGACCCAGGGCTTCAGCCATTGGGCCTCAACATCTGGACTTCCAATCAAACTTCAGGCTTCGATATTCAGTATCAACCCTAGCACTCGCCGATGGCGGGACCTCGAACTCCAGACTCATCGGCTCACCTACCTCGGAGGTCAGCAGCTTTTGCTCCCCTGACCTGGGGGGGATTGGTTGACCTGGAGTCCACCAGTCCTCGTCCTCACTGGTCCTTGTCCACAGCATTTGCTGGCCCAACACCCATCCATGGATGTCCTTCGTCACACAAAAAAGAAAAGGAGGAAAACTAAAGTGGTAAAAAGTGTGCTAAATATTAAACAGTGCATTAACCTGACAAATAAAGGTCGTGGACTGACACCGCTATGCTAGTAGCGAGTTGGGGATTAAGGGAACTAGCTTCAGGGCTCACAGCAGTATAATTTAATGCAAAGGAAGTGTGTTTACTCAGCAGTCATGGTCTATTTAAAGAATGTGCCACAACAAGCAATCTTTGGGATCTACTTATAGACAGTGGAGTCCATGGGTCCCTCAAAGTGACAATGCAGGAAGATAAAGTGGTAAAGAAGGTGTATGCCATAGTTACTTTCATCAGTCGGGGTGCTGTGTATAAAAGTCAGGAAGTTATGTTGCAGCTGTTTAAATTTTTGATTAGGCTATTTTTGGAGTATTGTGTGTACTTCTGGTCACTGCATTACAAGAAGGGTGTGGCAGTGCAAGAGGTTCACCAGCATGGTGTCTGGATTAGAGAGTGTACTCTGGTGTGTTGGCTGCTGAAAGACAATCTGACAGAAGTGTATAAAATTATTCATGGCAGAAATAGGGTAGAAAGAACGTAGAACAGTACAGCACAGGAACAGGCCTTTTGGCCCACAATATTGTGCCAGACAAATTAAATTAGTAATCAAATGGCCAGCTAAACTAATCTTGTCTGCCTACACAATGTCCACATCCTTCCATTTTCCTCATATTCATGTGCATCTCTTAAGAGACCTTGCGTATCTACCACTACCACCATCCCAGACAGCACATTCCTAGTGCCCACCATTCGCTATGTAAAAAAACTTGCTCCTCACATTTCCTTTGAAATTACCCCTTTCACCTTAAATTGATGCCCTCTGGTATTAAGCATTTCAAACCTGGGAAAAAGATACTGTTGGTCTATCTATGCTTCTCATAATCTTATAAACCTCTATCAGATCTCCACTCAGCCTCCGCCACCCCACAGAAAACAACTCCAAGTTTGTCCAATCTCTAGTTACAGCACATGCTCTCTAATCCAGGCAGTATCTTGGTAAACCTCTTCTGCACCTTCTGCAAAGCCTCAGCATCCTTCCTATAATGAAACAACTAAACTGTATTCAATACTCAGATAATCGGAGTCTTTTTCCCTGGATGGAAATGGGGGAAATTTCCAGAAGTATACTCGAAAATGGCTTTAAGGTGAAGGGAGAAAGTTTAAAGGAGGTAACAATATGTACCACAACTTCTGGCTGTTCGCCCTCCTTTAGAATGCTATAGACCCAATCCAAGATGTCCCTAAACCCTGGTACCTAGGAGACAACATATCATCCAGGTGTCTCTTTCATGTCCATAGAATCTCCTGTCTGCTCCTCTGTCTATGGAATCCCCTATCCCTACTGCACTCCTCTTCTCCCCACCACGCTTCGGAGCCACAGTGCCAGAGACCTGGTCGCTGTGGCTTTCCCCTGGTAGGTCATCCCCACCAACAGTTTCCAAAGCCATGTACTTATTATGGAGAAGAACGACCACAGAGGTACTCTGCAAAGTCATCAGGTGTCTCCCGGAGCTTCCACTTCTCACACAAAGAACATACCTCCAACCCTAGACCCATTCTCACCACACTAGCTATAACTAGTGCAGATTGTTATTAATGATTATGATATAGTTGGGATCACAGAGACATGGCTCCAGGGTGACCAAGGATTGGAGCTCAACGTTCAGGGATATTCAATATTCAAGAGGGATAGACATGAAAGAACAGGAGGTGGGTGGCGTTGCTGGTTAAAGATGAGATTAACGCAATAGAAAGGAAGGACATAAGCCGGGAAGATGTGGAATCGATATGGGTAGAGCTGCATAACACTAAGGGGCAGAAAACGCTGGTGGGAGTTGTGTACAGGCCACCTAAAGTAGTAGTGAGGTCGGAGATGGTATTAAACAGGAAATTGGAAATGTGTGCAATAAAGGAACAGCAGTTATAATGGGTGACTTCAATCTACATGTAGATTGGGTGAACCAAATTGGTAAAGGTGCTGAGGAAGAGGATTTCTTGGAATGTATGTGGGATGGTTTTTTGAACCAACATGTCGAGGATCCAACTAGAGAGCAGGCTATTCTAGACTGGGTTTTGAGCAATGAGGAAGGATTAATTAGCAATCTTGTCGTGAGAGGCCCCTTGGGTAAGAGTGACCATAATATGGTGGAATTCTTCATTAAGATGGAGAGTGACATAGTTAATTCAGAAACAAAGGTTCAAAGAGGGGTAACTTTGAAGGTATGAGACGTGAATTAGCTAAGATAGACTGGCAAATGACACTTAAAGGATTGATGGTGGATATGCAATGGCAAGCATTTAAGGATTGCATGGATGAACTACAACAATTGTTCATCCCAGTTTGGCAAAAGAATAAATCAGGGAAAGTAGTGCACCCATGGCTGACAAGAGAAATTAGGGATAGTATCAATTCCAAAGAAGAAGCATACAAATTAGCCAGCAAAAGTGGCTCACCTGAGGACTGGGAGAAATTCAGAGTTCAGCAGAGGACAAAGGGCTTAATTAGGAAGGGGAAAAAAGATTATGAGAGAAAACTGGCAGGGAACATAAAAACTGACTGTAAAAGCTTTTATAGATATGTAAAAAGGAAAGACTGGTAAAGACAAATGTAGGTCCCCTACGGACAGAAACAGGTGAATTGATTATGGGGAGCAAGGACATGGCAGACCAATTGAATAATTACTTTGGTTCTGTCTTCACTAAGGAGGACATGAATAATCTTCCAGAAATAGTAGGGGACAGAGGGTCCAGTGAGATGGAGGAACTGAGCGAAATACATGGTAGTAGGGAAGTGGTGTTGGGTAAATTGAAGGGATTAAAGGCAGATAAATCCCCAGGGCCAGATGGTCTGCATCCCAGAGTGCTTAAGGAAGTAGCCCAAGAAATAGTGGATGCATTAGTGATAATTTTTCAAAACTCGTTAGATTCTGGACTAGTTCCTGAGGATTGGAGGGTGGCTAATGTAACCCCACTTTTTAAAAAAAGGAGGGAGAGAGAAACCGGGGAATTATAGACCGGTTAGCCTAACGTCGGTGGTGAGGAAACTGCTGGAGTCAGTTATCAAAGATGTGATAACAGCACATTTGGAAAGCGGTGAAATGATCGGACAAAGTCAGCATGGATTTGTGAAAGGAAAATCATGTCTGACGAATCTCATAGAATTTTTTGAGGATGTAACTAGTAGAGTGGATAGGGGAGAACCAGTGGATGTGGTATATTTGGATTTTCAAAAGGCTTTTGACAAGATCCCACACAGGAGATTAGTGTGCAAACTTAAAGCACACGGTATTGGGGGTAAGGTATTGATGTGGATAGAGAATTGGTTAGCAGATAGGAAGCAAAGAGTGGGAATAAATGGGACCTTTTCAGAATGGCGGACAGTGACTAGTGAGGTACCGCAAGGCTCAGTGCTGGGACCCCAGTTGTTTACAATATATATTAATGACTTGGATGAGGGAATTAAATGTAGCATCTCCAAGTTTGCGGATGACACGAAGCTGGGCGGCAGTGTTAGCTGTGAGGAGGATGCTAAGAGGATGCAGGGTGACTTGGATAGGTTGGGTGAGTGGGCAAATTCATGGCAGATGCAATTTAATGTGGATAAATGTGAAGTTATCCACTTTGGTGGCAAAAATAGAAAAACAGATTATTATCTGAATGGTGGCCGATTAGGAAAAGGGGAGGTGAAACGAGACCTGGGTGTCATTATACACCAGTCATTGAAAGTGGGCATGCAGGTACAGCAGGCAGTGAAAAAGGCAAATGGTATGCTGGCATTTATAGCGAGAGGATTCGAGTACAGGAGCAGGGAGGTACTACTGCAGTTGTACAAGGCCTTGGTGAGACCACACCTGAAGTATTGTGTGCAGTTTTAGTCCCCTAATCTGAGGAAAGACATCCTTGCCATAGAGGGAGTACAAAGAAGGTTCACCAGATTGATTCCTGGGATGGCAGGACTTTCATATGAAGAAAGACTGGATGAACTGGGCTTGTACTCGTTGGAATTTAGAAGATTGAGGGGGGATCTGATTGAAACGTATAAAATCCTAAAGGGATTGGACAGGCTAGATGCAGGAAGATTATTCCCGATGTTGGGGAAGTCCAGAACGAGGGGTCACAGTTTGAGGATAAAGGGGAAGCCTTTTAGGACCGAGATTAGGAAAAACTTCTTCACACAGAGAGTGGTGAATCTGTGGAATTCTCTGTCACAGGAAACAGTTGAGGCCAGTTCATTGGCTATATTTAAGAGGGAGTTAGATATGGCCCTTGTGGCTACGGGGATCAGGGGGTATGGAGGGCTGGTGCAGGGTTCTGAGTTGGATGATCAGCCATGATCATAATAAATGGCGGTGCAGCCTCGAAGGGCTGAATGGCCTACTCCTGCACCTATTTTCTATGTTTCTATGTAACTAATAGACAAAGAAAGAGACGTTTACCTAGAGCCTTCACCTCTTCTTGTATAAGCCGCTTGAGCCAAAACCTAGCCACTCTAACATTGGCCCTCTCACACAATGGCTGCTCCCACAATGGCCACTCTGCTTTAACCTAAATTCTTTTTACCGGCCTTTGCCAAGTGCCCTCACAGATCACTGTGAATGAAATGCACTGAAAAGTCCTCAGGGGCCCCGAGCTCTTTTTAAATCTTGTACAGCCAAAAAGTGACTGCTCATGATGATTGAAGGCCACCACTGGAGGTGTTGACACTCTAACACAGGAAGTGTCCCTGAAACAAACCTTGATGTTAGTTATGCAAAGGATCCAGAGTAATGCAAGGATTTTACCTGCTCCTCTTATTTCAAAGCCACTGCTTAAATCATGTCCTTAAGTTCAATTTTCCTTTAAAACAAAATTCCCATTAACTTTGCTGTTCAATTTGCGGTATGTCATAATTCAAATTATTGGATGATTCATAAACATTATCACTACAGAAAGTTTGAATTTAGCAGTATGATACTGTATTAATACAAATCAGTCTTCAATAATAACCTTTACCATTGACCTTAATGAAATATTACAGAAAATTTGGATGTTTTTAGGCTAAAATGCTATTATATAACCAAAACAATTTACTGACAGCATTTTATTAAGGAAAGAATTCAATTTTTATGTTCCTCATATACTTAATTATAGTTTGATGGAAATGTATAAATGAATCAATTGAAAGAATGTGTTTGATTTAATGGTAAAACAGAGTGACTTGATTAAGCCTGATTGCACCAAATGTGATAACATTTTCTAAACATTTCAAGATCATTAATTCTTATTCAAAGTGAAAGCAGGGACAATAACTGGAAGCGATCTGAAGAGGCAGAGATCTATCTTATGGCCTATCGAAGGAAATGCAAATTCAAGATAACTATTGGACAATTGTTATGAAAAAGCATTTCCATGTCTGGGGTTTTTGGGAGATTGGCTATGTTGTGAATGACATACTTAATTCAGGAACTGTATGGAGTTGTTCGGGGCAAGAGAACAAATAACTTTCAGGGAAAGCAGATGAGAGAGAAAGGAAGAAAGGGTGTGTTGAATGTAGAGTGTGAATTGAAAGATCCACACTCATTGTTTTAGGAACAGCTTCTCTCCCTCTTCCATCAGCTTTCTGAATAGTTCCATTCGATTTCTGAGCAGTCCGTAAACCCATGAACAACACCTTGCTATTCCTCTTTTGTACTTTTTTGTAACTTGTAATATTTTTTTTGTCCTGCACTGTACTGCTGCCACAAAACAACAGCTTCCGTGACATATGTCAGTGGTACTAACCCTAATTCTGAGCTCATTCTAAGATGAGATTCTGATAGGACACAAGCAGCTGTTAGACCAGTAGGACTGAGTCAGTAAGAGTCGGTGATGGGTGGAATCTTGATTTCTCCTTTTGAGCAAAGGTGATCAAATTCTTGCTGGGTGGTGACATCAGATTCCCTTTCATCCCCTTACCTAGCTTCCCCCTCACCTGACTTCACCTGTCACCTTATGGCTTGTACCGCTTCCCCCCACCCCCCACCTTCTTATTCTGGCTTCTTCCAAATTCCTTTCAGTCCTGATCAATTGCCTCAGTCCAAAGCATCAACTGTTTATTCCTCTCCATGGATGCTGCCTGACCTGCTGAGCTCCTCTGGGATTTTCTGTGCGTTCCTTATGTTGGTGCTGGAATTAAATGTTCGTCATTGTTTATGAAACCTTTCCCCAGATAAATAGCAGGTGGGAAACGTATTGTTTATTCAGTATTCCCATTTGACAAATCTTACTACAGCAAATGATGTAATAGCAATGTAAATATTCAATCTTACCACCAGCTCTTTAAAAGAGCTAGACAATTAGTCCCACATGTCTGCTTTCTCCATTGTACTTAATTTTTAAACATATACTGTATCCCATTTCCATTCTGAGAAACTGTGGGATTCTGGTTCCTCTAATCTTGCAAACCTTTCATTCCAGGTCAGAACAGCTCACTGCACATAAAGAAATTGTGTATCACCCCTCCCCCAACCAGAAGAGTACTGCAGATCATGGGTATTCAGAGTAACATACAAAATGCTGGAGGAACTAGGCAGATCAGGTAGCATCTATAGAAAGGAATAAGTCAAGTCAAGTTTATTGTCATTCAGCTATATACTGTACACATGTACCGTGAAACAAGGCAATAGTTCTCCAAACTAGGGTGTAAAGCATAACAGACAATAACTTAAGAAAGTAAGGATAAAAATACAGATGAATTACACATAAATACACAGACTAAAGTGTATAAGTTAACTATTGTAAGGTACAGAACAGATTAACCAGTGACATTTTGAATGCAATGCAGCAGGGAGTTCAGAAACATAATGGCCTGAGGGAAGAAACTGTTTCCCATCCTGACTCTTATTGTTCTTGCGCCTCGGTGTCTCCTGCCTGATGGTAGAAAGTCAAAGAGGACGCTGGATGGATGGATAGAATCCTTAATAATACAAAGAATCAGAATCAGGTTTATTATCACTGTCATGTGACATGAAATTTGTTAACTTAGCAGCAGTTCAATGCAATACATTAAAACAATACAGAAAAAAACAGTAATAATAATTAATAAATAACTAAATCAATTACAGTATATGTAAATTGAATAGATTAAAAATTGTGCAAAAAAACAGAAATACTATATGTTAAAAAAGTGAGGTAGTATCCAATGGTTCAATATCCATTTAGGAATCGGTTAGCAGAGGGGAAGAAGCTGTTCCTGAATCACTGAGTGTGTGCCTTCAGGCTTCTGTATCTCCTAACTGATGGTAACAGTGAGAAAAGGGCATGCCCTGGGTGCAGGAGGTCCTTAATAATGGACGCAGCCTTTCTGAGACACCGCTCCCTGAAGACGTCCTGGGTACTTTGTAGGCTAGTACCCAAGATGGAGCTGACTAGATTTACAACCCTCCGCAGCTTCTATCAATCCTGTGCAGTAGCTCCCCCCCCCCCCCACATACCAGATAGTGATGCAGCCTGTCAGAATGCTCTCCACAGTACATCTACATAAGTTTTTGAGTGTATTTGTTGACATACCAAATCTCTTGATACTGCTAATGAAGTCCAGTTGCTGTCTTGCCTTCTTTATAACTGCATCGATATGTTAGGACCAGGTTAGACCCTCAGAGATCTCGACACCCAGGAACTTGAAACTGCTCACTCTCTCCACTGCTGATCCTTCTATGAGGATTGGTATGTGTTCCTTTGTCTTACCCTTCCTGAAGTCCACAATCATCTCTTTCATCTTACTGATGTTGAGTGCCAGGTTGTTGCTGCGATACCATTCTCACTCCTGTATGCCCTCTCGTCACCATCGGAGATTCTACCAACAGTGACTGTATCACCAACAAATTTATGGATGGTATTTGAGCTATGCCTAGCCACACAGTCATGTGTATATAGAGACTAGAGCAGTGGGCTAACACACACCCCTGAGGTGCATCAGTGTTGATCGTCAGTGAGGAGGATATGTTATCACTAATCCACACAGATTGTGGTTTTCCGGTTAGGAAGTCAAGGATCCAATTGCAGAGGGAGGTACAGAGGCCCAGGTTCTGCAGCTTCTTAATCAGGATTGTGGCAATGATGGTATTAAATGCTGAGCTATAGTCGATGAACTGGACTGTAAATGTCCTCGATGAACAGCATCCTGACATAGGCGTTTGTGTTGTCCAGGTGGTCTAAAGCCATGCAAAGAGCCATGAGATAGTGTCTGCCATTGACCTATTGTGGCGATAGGCAAATTGTAATGGGTCGCTGTACTTGCTGAGGCAGGAGCTCATTCTGGTCATGACCAACCTCTCTGTAGATGTGAGTGCTACTGGGCGATAGTCATTAAGGCAGCCCACATTATTCTTCTTAGGCACTGGTATAATTGTTGCCTTTTTGAAGCAAGTGGGAACTTCTGCCCGTAGCAGTGAGAGGTTGAAAATGTCCTTGAATACTTCCGCCAGTTGGTTGGCATAAGTTTTCGGAGCCTTACCAGGTACTCCATCGGGACCTTCTGCCTTGCAAGGGTTTACTCTTTAAAGACAGCCTAACGTTAGCCTCTGAGACAGAGATCACAGGATCATCAGGTGCAGCAGGGATCTTCACAGCTGTAGTTGTAATCTCACTTTCAAAGTGGGCACAGAAGGCATTGAGTTCATTTGGTAGTGAAGTATCGCTGCCATTTATGCTATTGGGTTTTGCTTTGTTGGAAGTAATGTCTTGCAAACCCTGCCAGAGTTGCCGTGTATCCGATGTCGCATCCAACCTCGTTCAAAATTGTCCCTTTGCCCTTGAAATAGCCCACCACAGATCATACATGGTTTTCTGGTACAGGGACCTGTGTACGCAGCACTCCTGATAAATGCCCCCCGATGGATGGTAGGAAGACCCCTATGATCCTCTCAGCTGTAGGGACTTGCAATCCAATGCTCGGCTGCTCCCAGATCAAATGGACGTGCAGCTTGCCAGGACACTCTCAATAGTGCTCCTATAAAATTCAGTTTAAGATGTTGAGGGGTGGGGAAGAGCCTCGCAGAGGAGAATGGTTCATCTGCACCTTCCTGATGTCCACAGTGATTTCCTTGGCCTCCTCCACATCCAGGTGTAGGTTGTTCTTCTCACACCGGTCCACCAGCCACTCCACTTCCTCTCTGTACTCCCTCTCATCCATCATTATTGATGACTCCAACCATTGTTGTATCATCTGCAAACTTGATGACATGGTTTCAGCTGAGTCCTGCGACATGGGTAAGTGGGCTGAGCATAGCCCTGGGGAGCCCCAGTGCTCAGCATGATGGGACTAGAGACATTGCTGCCAACACGGGCTGAACATGGCCTTTTTGTTAAAAAAAAAGCTCCAGCATCCAGTACGTGGGTGGTAGAGTAAATAGTATTCCAATTCAGGAACAAGCAGTCAATAGTTCGGGCCGGGATCCTTCGCCAGTCCTGATGTAGAGTCTCAACCCAAAATGTCAATTTCATAGATGCTTCTTGAGTTCCTCCAGCATTTTTGTATGCTGCTGTACATCTCCCATGAATTTTCAACATTTAAGGCTGTATATACAGCTTCCTAAATCTCCTGATATTGATAGCAATATCACCACAAAGCAAATTACCTCATCATTTTAAACAAATGTCAGGATATAGCAGGTGTTCATTATAATTTCATCAACTCTGTAACAACCGTCTATAGTTTATATATAAAAAGAACTATTGTTTACCTGTATGTCCACACTGTAGAGACCTTCTGTAACATGTACAGATCAAGAAAACTTCGTGGTGTTCATTGTCGTGCTGCTTTGACTTTTACACATCACTCATGTGGTGGTCAAAGGCCCCGGACAGAATTCACACATAAACAGGACTTGCCAATTTCATTAAAAAAAAGAAAATTGAAAGGGGATGTGGAGGGTGGTAGTTTCTAGTTTGTCAGTATTTAGGGAACTTTGGAAAAGAGGGCTAGTTTCTAGCTTTGTTGCTGGAGTTGAGATTGAACATAGAATAGTACAGCCCAGGAGCAATCTTTTAGCTCACAATGTCTGTACTGTTCACAGTGCCAAATTAAACTGAATCCCATCTGTCTGCACATGGTCTACATGCCTGCACTTGCTGCCTGTTCACGTGTCTGTCTAAATCCCTCTTAATGTTACTATCATGTCTCCTTGCAGCACCTCTGGCAGTGCTTTCCAGTCACCCATCACTCTCTGGTAAAACAAAAATTGCCTCAGAAGTCTCTTTTTAACTTGCCCTTTCTCAACTTAAAGCTCTTCTTCCCTGAGAAAAAGTCTCTACCATCCCTATTAATTCCTCTAATAAATTTATAAACTTCCCTCCGGTTTCCTCTCAACCTCCAGCCCAAGTTTGTCCAACCTCTTGTTATAACTAATACTCTCTAATACAAGCAACATCCTGCAGATTTCTTCTACACCCTCTCCAAAGCTTCCATATCCTTTTATAATGCAGTAAGCAGAACTGTGAACAATAATGATCACAATAATGATAAGACCGTAAGGTATAGGAGCAGGATTGGGCTACATGGCCCATCATGTCTGTTCCACCATCCCATCATGGCTGAATTATTATCCATTTCAATCTCACTCTCCTGCCTTCTTTCCTCAACCTTTGATGCCCTTATTAATTAAGAACCTATCAACCTCCGTTTTAAACATACCCAATGACTTGGCCTTCACAGCTATCAGTGGCAATGAATTCCACAGATTCACCACCCTTTGGCTAAAGAAATTCCTCCACATCTCTGTTCTTAAGGGTCACCTTTGTACAATGAGGCTGTGTCCTCTGTTCCTAGACTCTCCCACTATAAGGAACATCCTCTTCACGTGTAATCTATGTCTTTCAATATTCGATAGGTTTCAGTGAGATCCTACTTCATTCTCCTACGCTCCAGCAAGTACAGGCCCGGAGCCTTCAAACGCTTGTCATACCCTTTCATTCCCAGGATTATTCTTGTGAGCCTCCACTTGTCCCTCTCCAATGCCAGCACATCCTTTCTTAGAAAAGGGACACTAAAACTACTGACGATACTCCAAGTGGAGTCTGACCAATGCCTTATAAAGCCTCATCATTATATCCTTGCTCTTATATTCTAGTTCTCTAACATTGCATTTGCCTTCCTTACCGCCAACTTGTCCCAAGTTGATGGTATCAGTTTTACTGATTGACAGCGACAGAGAAGTCTCTACTTGATTAATTTCCAGCTATCCCACCTCGGCTCACTTCCCTCTTAGACCCTTTCGAGTGCACTGTTATGTATGGATTCACCCACTACACACTCACCTAAACTCCACTTCTTCACTTGATAAATGGTTTATTATTGTCACATGTACCAAGGTACATTGGAAAACTTGTCTTATATTCCTTCCATACAGATCAATTCATTATTACAACTGTGCATAGAGATGGTACAAGGTAAATAGTAACAGAATACAGAATAAAGTTACAGTACAGAGGAACTGCTGTACAGGTAACCAGTGAAGTGCGAGGTTATTACAATGTAGATCGTGAGGCCAAGAGTTTAGCTTATTGACATCAGGAAACATTCAATAGTCATATAACAGTGGGCTAGAGCTGTCCCAGAGATTGGTGGTATGTATTTTCAGGCTTTTATAACTTCTGCCCTTTCGAAAAGGGGAGAAGAGAGAATGTTCTGGGTGGGGTGGTGTCTTTGATTATTCTGGCAGCTTTACTGAGGCCGTGAGAAGTATAGAGAGAGTCCATGGAGGGAGGCTGGTTCCTGTGATGTGCCGAGCTGTGTCCACAACTCTGCAGATTCTTGTAGTCACAGGCAGAGCAGTTGCCATACCAAGCTATGATCTAGGTAAGATACATTCTATGGTGCATCAATAAATATTGATGAGGGTCAAAGGGGACATGCCAAATTTATTTAGCTTCCTGAAGAAGTAGAGGCACTGCTGTGCTTTCTTGGCCACGGCATCAATGTGTTTGGACCAGGATAGGCTATCCAACTCAGACTCCTCAATACTTACCTTCTTGGACACTGGCTATCTTTTTCAATGTAGAGTCATACAGCATGGTAATAGCTATTCAGACCATCATGTTCATACTGACCATCAGCTACTTATATCTCCTTCTATATATCACTGGGTCTTATGAATCCCAATATTTCCATCTATGAATCAGCAACCCAGAAGGTGCCTTGAGTTTTTTCCTACATTAAAGATAATATTTTTGGTACCAACTATACTCTGTGATTTCCTTCTTTTACTATTTTCCTGCCTCAATGACGATCATCCACAAGCGCTTACATCCAGTGTTATGAAGCGCTCCGTGAAGTTAGTGATGAAATAGATCAATTTCTGCCTGAGGAGCAGCTTGAGTCCACTCCAATTTGCTTACTGGCACAACAGGTCAACAGCAGATGCCATTTCATTGGTTCTTCACTCAACTCTGGAACATCCGGACAGCAAAGATGAATTCATCAGGATGCTCTTTATCAACTACAGCTTGGCAATCAATATCATCATCCCTTCAAAACTAGTCAATAAGCTTTAAGACCTAGGCCTCAAAACCACCTTGTGAAATTGGATCCTCAATTTCCTCATTTACAGACTCCAGTCAGATCGGATTAGCAACAACATCTTATCCACAACCTCCATCAGCACAGGTGCACCCCAATGCTATGTGCTTGGACCCCCTGTTCTACTTGCTTTACACTTTTGACTATGAGGCTAAGCATAGCTCCATTGCCAAATCTAAGCTTGCTGATGCCACCACTGTCGTTGGCCGAATCAAAGCCAGTGACAAATCAGCATATAGGAGGGAGATTGAAAATCTGGCTGAGTGGTGACAGAACAACAGTCAATGTCAGCAAAACCAAGGAGCTGATTATTGACTTCAGGAGGAGGAAACCAGAGGTCCACGATCCAGTCTTGATTGGAGGATCAGAGGTAGAGATAGTCATCAACTGTAAATTCTTCAGTGTTATCATTTCAGAGGACCTTCCCTGGGTCAGCATATGTGCAATTATGAAGAAAGCACGACAGCACCTCTACTTCCTTAGGAGTTTGTGAAAATTCAGTATGATATTTAAAACTTTAGCAAACTTTTATAGATGTGCGGTGGAGAGTATATTGACTGGCTGCATCATAGCCTGGTATGGAAACACCAATCAGCTGAATGGAAAATCCTACAGAAAGGTAGTCCATCACGGGTAAATCCCTTCCCTCCATTGAGCGCATCTTCACGGATTGCTTTTGCAGGAAAGCAGCATCCATCATCAGGGATCCCAACCATCCAGGCCATGTTGCCTTCTTGCTGCTGCTATTAGTAAGAAGGAACAGGAGCCTCAAGATCCACACCACCAGGTTCAGGAACAGTATTACCCCTCATTCATCAGGCTCTTGAACCAGTGTGGATAACCTCACTCAACTTCGCTTGCTCCATCACTTAACTGTTCCCACAATCTTTGGACTCGCTTTCAAGGACTCTTCATCTCAAGTTCTCAGTATTTATTTCTTATTTATTCATTATTATTATTTTCCTTTGGTTTTGTATTTGCAGTTTGTTGTCATTTGCACGTTCACTGTTTGTCCCTCCTGTTGAGCGTGGTCGTTCATTGATTTGATTATGTTTCTTGGATTTACTGTGTATATCGGCAAGAAAATGAATCTCAGGGTTGTATGTGGCATATTATATGTACTTTGATAATAAATTGAACACTTTTTCAATTTGAAAATGCTCTCCTGAGATATTACCCATAAGTGAAACAAAAAATGCAAGAAATTCTTAGAAAGTCATAATTCCTTCTTTCAGTCCCGTTGAAGGTTCTTGGCCCAAAATGTCCCCTGTTTCTTCCTCTTTGTAGATGCTGCCTGACCTGCTGAGTTTTGTGTGTGTTGCTTTGGATTTCCAGCATTTTCATATACATCTCTTGAGTACATTTAGTGTTTGAGATTCCTGATCACTTTAATACCAGCCAGGAACGTTGACTTAGAGATGATGGGTGCTTACAATGTCAAGTTTGAAAGACTTTTCACTTGATAAGAAAAAGGCAGTTCTTATTTATTGTCAAAGGAGGGACTGTCTTAGCTTGTGGTGTCATCTCACAGGAGATGGGCTACACGAAGGTACTGACTTCCCTGTCAGGGAGAAGCAAAGGTTCTCCGCAGACTCCTTGCTGATATCAAACTCTGATCCACCATCAGCGCATCATCCGCACACAAGGAACTTGTACACTGGGAAATGCTGCTTTGACGCTCACATCACAACTGTGACTACATTTCAGAGGTAGCTCATTACTCTAAGGCACTCTGATATTGTAGAAAGTTATTTTTGTTAAAATTTGCAAGAAGATATCCTTCTACCTGCAAATCTTGAAAAACTGGCCCTTATACTTTTTTGATTTATTATTGTCTTTTGTTAATTTACTGAGGTAAAGGTATCAGAATATAAAGGGAGCACTTCATCTCTCAGACAACGTTCCTGGCTGGAATCAAAGTTAGATTAGATTAGATTAGATTCAACTTTATTGTTATTGTGCTGAGTAAAGATACAAAGCCAATGAAATGCAGTTAGCATCTAACCAAAAATGCAAAGAATAGTGTTATTTACAAAATAACTGCGAATAAAAAGTAAGTGCTACAGCACACAAATATAAATGTACTGAGACAGTGCAATATGGGTACAATACTGCTTAGCGCTCTGATGTGAGGTTCAGCAGGGTCATAGCCTCAGGGAAGAAGCTCTTCCTGTGCCTGCTGGTGCGGGAGCGGAGGCTCCTGTAGCACCTACCGGACGGGAGGAGAGTAAAAAGTCCCTGGTTAGCGTGAGATACATCCTTGATGATGCTTTTCACCCTGCCCAGGCAGCGTTTATGGTAGATGTTCTCAATGGTGGGCAATTGGGTGTCGATAATCTGCTGGGCAGTTTTCACCACGCTGGATTGCTTTGCGGTCCGATACGGGACAATTGCCGTACCACACTGTGATGCAGTTGGTGAGTATGCTCTCAATGGTACAGCGGTAAAAGTCCGTCAGTATCCGGAGCTTTCTTGATGCTCCGCAGGAAATAAAGGCACTGTTGCGCCTTTTTGATCAGGATGGAGGAGTTCAGGGACCAGGTGAGATCCTCGGAAATGTGGACACCAAGGAATTTCAAGCGCTAAAAAAAGGAATTGTGACTTTCTAAATACTGCTTGAATGTTTGTTCTCACATGTGCAATGTCTCAGAAGAGCAAATTAACGCTGGGAAAAAATGCTAGAATGCAGCAAAGGAAGGAATTTACAGAGTGTAATCAACATCAAAACAACAAATATATTTAATGTAGATAATAACGCAAGGTGCTTCCCAGTCTAGTGATTCACAGAAAAGGACTCTATTAAGTACATAAATGAGATGGTGTGTGGAGGCCTGAGTCCAGGTTGATGGGAGTAGGCAGACTAATACTTCAGCGTGGAGTGGGCGGGCTGGAACACCTGTATCTGTGGTGTAGACAATTTGGCCCATTATGACTTTGCCAGCTCTTTGAAAGAGCTTTCCTATTGTTTTTTCTCTCATAAGACCATACGATATAGGGGTAAATTTAGGCCATTTGACTCATCAACTCTGCTCCAACATTTCATCAAGGCTGATCCATTTCCCTCTCAGCCCTAATCTCCTGCCTTCTTCCCATATCCCTTCATGCACTGACTAACCAAGAATCTATCAACCTCTGCCATAAATATACCCGATGACTTGGCCTCAACAGCCATCTATGGCAACAAAATCCACAGATTCAGCACTCTCTGACTAAAGAAATTCCTCATTTCCATTCTGAGTGGACACAGACTCTATTCTGAAGCTGTGCCCTCTGGTCTTAGACTCCCTCACTGTAGGAAACATCTTCTCCATATCCACTCTATCCTTTAACATTTAATATCAGAGAATATACAACCTGAAATTCTCGTTCTTTGCAGCCATCCATGAAATGGAAGAAAACCCAAAAAATGAATGACAGTAAAACATTAGAACCACAAAGCCCCTCCCACCCCCTCCCATGCGCAAACAGCAGCAAAGCATCAACTGTCCCCCTCCCCCTTCCCCCCACTTGTTCAAGCAGGAAGCAACAGTGCCCACCACCCACCAAGCAAGCAATAGCAAAGCCCCCAAAGGGAGACTGTGATCTACAGTCCCACAAAAATTATTGTTCATCCAACAATTCAACATGCCACAGCTTGTTCTTTCTCACTTAAAGGGACAGAGAGATGTCACCTTTCCACAGCGAGAGAGAGAGAGACCAATAGATCATTGTTTCAATGTTACAACCTGAAGCAATGTTTATTCGAGTTCACCCAACTTGAGGATCTTCAGACTCTCTCCCCCACTCCCGCCATCGAGAGAGAGAGAGAGAGAGAGCGATCACCCGATTGCAGAGGCCTCTGAGAGTCACACCCACTGTCATGATGTTTTGATCTGTGCAGCATTCTAGTTGGCAACACTGGCAAGGAATCAAACGATCCACAAAGGCTGCCTGAGGACACACCCTGAAGGCGTGTGGTCTCCAGGCCACTCCTGGAGATATCAAAAATGGCCAGGCAGCAAGCTCCAGAAGCAGGAACTCACCACCATATAGAACCGCGCTTTGAGTGCAGCTGTAGATCACAGACTCTGACAGGACCACGGCCATCTTGAAAAGGAAAAATGAGACATTAAAGAGAAGAATTTAAGTTGTTTCGTGGATGAGCTCGAAGAAGATGCCCTCTTGCACCATCTTAGCTCCTCCCCCCTCCTAAGTCTATTCGATAGATTTCAGTGAGGTCTCCCCTCATTCTTCTGAATTCCAATGAGTACAGGCCCAGAGCCCTCAGATGTTCCTCATATGATAAGCCTTTCAATCCCATAATAATTCTTATGAACCCCCTTTGAACCAGTTCCAATGTCAGCACTTCCACAGTGAAGCCTGATGCAAAGTCCTATTCAGTTTATCCATCATTTCCTTGACTTCCATTATTCCTCTCCGGCATCATTTTCCAGCGGTTCTATATCTACTCTTGCCTTTCTTTTACACTTTATATAACTGAAGAAACTTTTTGTATCCTCTTTGATATTATTGGCTTGCTTACCTTTGTATTCCACATTTTCCTTCTTTATGACTTTTATTTAGTTCAAAGTTGTACAGTTGCCTTCTTTTGGTTTTTAAAAGCTTCCCAATTCTCTTAACTTCTCACTTATGTTTGCTCCATTGTAAGCCCTCTCTTTGGCTTTTATGTTGGCTTTGTCTTCTCTTGAAGTTGCATAATCCTGCCTTTCAAATACTTCTTCTTTGGGATGGATCTATCCTGCACCTTTTGAATTGCTTGCAGAAATTCCAGCTATTGCTGCTCTGCCTTCATCCCTGCCAGTGTTCCCTTCCAATGAATTTTGGCCAGCTCCTTTCTCATGCCTCTGTAATTCTCTTTACTCCACTGTAACACTGATACATCTGACTTTAGCTTCTCCTTCTCAATTATATTATGATCACTCTCCCCAAAGGGTTCCTCTAATCAATTCCAGTTCATCGCACAACACCTAATCCAGAATAGCTAATCCCCTACTGGGCTCAACCACAAGCTGCTATAAGAAGCCATAGTACAAGCATTCTAAAACTCCCCCTCTCGGGATCCAGCACCAAACTGATTTTCCCAATCTACCTGCATTTTGAAACCCACCTACCTCATCACCTATCAGTTTGTACTCCTTTCTATCCCCCCACTTCTTATTCTGGCTTCTTCCCCCTTCCTCTCCATTGCTAATGGTAGGTCTAAGCCCCTAACATTGACTGTTTATTCCCCTTCACTGATGCTGCCTGTCCTGTTGAGTTCCTTCAGCAATTCTTATGCATTGCTCTGGGTTTTCAGCATCTACAGAATCCCATGTTTATTCTTATTTTACTATCAGCTACAGTGCACACTGGGTTAACATCAGCCTGCCCTTTCTTTGGGCTGCATTCTACATGCATTTTGCATGTTTATATTTTGCCTGAGAAAGCCTAAATGAATTGATATGCGTCAGAGTTCTGATACTTGTCAAGCAAATGGAAGATTAATATGCCATACTCAATTGGAAGTAGGCTCATCAGTTACAATCTGCTGACAATTGGATTATGACAGCAACAATTCAGACAAAGCCCACTATTCCCACATCTCTTTTTAAAGCAGTATTTGAGTGATTATAGCTGCAGGTATGTCTTTAATAGATCCTGTGGCACGATTTATCAGTGACATATCAAAGAGTGTAGTCAGTCCAGGATGCTGCTTGAGGGTGGCATCTTGTCTAATCTACGTGAAATGTTCCCAGCTTGTAATGGGCTCTCTGCTCCATAGTTCCAGTTTGGGTTCCTTGGAGCCCATGGTCACAAGTCAATAGTTCCAAGGCAGCTTTATATCTGTGATGAGAGGCAAAGATGGACAGATCTTTGACCCAGAGTTGAAGTGTCTAATACCAGAGAGTGTGCATTTAACATGAGAGGAATAAGTTCAAAGGAGATGTGAGACGCAAGTTATTTTACACGGAGAGTGGAGCGTGCCTGGGGTGGTGGTAGAGGCAGATACATTAGAGGCTTTTCAGGGACGTTTAGATAGGCACATGAATGTGAGGGAACTGGAAGAATATGGACATTGTGTAGGCAGAAGGGATTACTTTAGTTGGCCATTAGATTGCTAATTTAATTGGGTTGTCACAACATTGTGAGCTGAAGGGCCATTTCCTGTGCTCCATTGGTCTATGTTCTGTCCAGTCCTGATGGAAGGTCTTGGCCTGAAACATTGACTGTTTGCTCCTCTCCGTAGATGCTGCCTGACTTGCTGAGTTCCTCCAATATTTTTTGTGTGTGTTGCTGAAGGGTTCCATCGTCTACAGAATCTCTTGTGTTGTTAATATCTGTTATGTTAACAGCCTGGAGGGGAGGGAAACAGCCTCCAAAACACAGGTGTGGGAATTTGATGGTGCTGTTATTCTACTCTGAGCAGTGCAGTGCAAGTCGTTGTTCTTCTGCCTAGTTAATAGTGTGATTGCTCCGTGCAGCCATTACTATCCCCGTTATCCATTCACAGATGGGAGAGGGAACATCAGCCTTGCAAGTGTTACTCAAAATAAACTACACTTTTACAAGATGGGAGACGTTCCAGCATGGTAGCATAGCGGTTAACGCAATTGCTTTACAGTGACAGCAATCACCAATTGGGGTTCGATTCCTGCTGCCTTCTGTAAGGAGTTTGTATTTTCTCCTCGTGACCATGTGGGTTTCCTCCAAGTGCTCCGATTTCCTCCTATATTCAAAGATATAGGACCTGAGGACATAGCCTCAGAAAAGAGGGACATCCATTTGGAATAGATGAGAAATTTCTTTAACTAGAGAACAGTAAATCTGTGGAATTTATTGCCACAGATGGCAGTGGAGACTGAGACATTGAATATACTTAAGGCGGAAGTTGATAGGTTTTTGATTAGTCAGGATGCCTAAGATTATGGGGAGAAGGCAGGAGAATAGGGTTGAGAGGGATAATAAAACAGCCATGGTCAAATGGCGGAATAGAGTCGATGGACCAAATGGCCTGATTCTGCTCCTGTGTCTAATGGGTTAGAGTTGGTCAGTTGTGGGCTTCCTATTTTGGCACCGCAACCATAGCAACACTTAAGACTACCCCAGCACATCCCTGACACAAGCAATCCATTTCACTGTACGTTTCAATAGTTCAATGTATATGTTGCAAATAAAGCCAATCTCTTAAGAGAATATATTCATAGCACAGCCCAGAGAAACATCACGAAAATCACTCACCTCGACTTCAAGACCAACAAAAACGTACCAGTGGCGCAAGACCAATCGATCCTCACTCAGGATCCATTGTAATGAGGTGCTCTTGATTTGCACTTGGTCGCCACTTTCTAAGGTACTTTCTGCACATAGTGTAGTGGCCACTGAGTGTATGTTTTGTGATCTTTGCTGCTGTAGACCATCCACTACAAGGTTTGACATGTTGTGCATTCAGAGGCGCTGTTCTGGACATCACTGTTGTAACATGTGGTTACTTGAGTTACTGTTGCCTTCCTGTCAGCTTGAACCTCTCTGACCATTCTCCTCTGACCTCTCTCATTAACAAGGCAGTTTCGCCCACAGAACTGCCGCAAACTGGATTTCTTTTTTGTTTCTCAAACCATTCAATGTGAACTCTGGAGGCTGTTGTGTGTGAAAATCTCAGGAGATCAGCAGTTTCTGAGATACTCAAACCAGCATGTCTGGCACCAACATTCATTCCATGGGTAAAAATCATATAGATCATATTTTTTCCCTATTCTGACGTTTGGCGTGAACAACAATTGAACCTTGTGACTGTGTCTACATGTTTTTATGCATTGAGTTCCTGCCACATGATTGACTGATTACATAGTTGCATGAATGAGCAGGTGTATTGGTATGCCTAATGAAATGGCCACTGAATGTACGTCCTTGATTTTCTCATCTGAAGAAATAGTTTCTCTGTACCTACCATCTGGAACACCTTTAACATTTAGTAATGTGATACCTAGAGGGTTGTGCTATGTGATGCTCTTGATTTAGGTACCGCTGTATGCTTGTGCTTTGTGAAACGCCTGCAATCCTAAGCAAATAACTTGAGTGCTGGCAATTAATGTGGACACATTACTTGATGCTTTAGTGCTACTTTGAATTACATTTGACATATTGGAACATTTTTAAAAAGTTAGAAAGTATGTTATTATTCAAATTCTGAGGCAATTGGTTCCCTCTGGATGAACATTAGGAATCCTGACTTGAATTTCCAAGCAAAGATATTTATAACACTGTTACAGCAATGACTATTCTTCATTTTCCACTCTCATTATATAGGGACTCTAAAAACTGATCAGTATCATTTGAATCCTCTTTTCATGTGTGGATATTACTCAAGCACTAAATTATTCATGGCTTCTTTTTCAGTGCACATTTGACATGTAAACACGACTGTTTTCTATTTTTATGAGGAACGTTTTGCAAAGTTAAGTGTAAGCTAGTCCATGTGGCTTTGGGAAGGGTACAGAAGAGGTTTACCAGAATGCTGCCTGGATTAGTGGACATGAGCTATAAGGAGAAGGATAAATTAGGGTAGTTTTCTGTGGAGAGGCAGGGGCTGCGGTAAGACCAGACAAAAATGTATATAATTCTGTGAAGCGTACTTGGACAGCCAGCATCTTTTTCCCGGGGTTGGAAGTTATTTATTTATTCAGTGGTACAGCACGGTTGCAGGCCCATCTGGTCACTCTGAGCTCTGGGTGCCCAATTAAGCCATGTGACAATTATTGTCTAATAGGTAGATACTTTATTAATCCCAAAGGAAATTACAGTATCACAGTAGCATTACAAATGTGCAGATATACAAATATAGAGATACTAGAGAAGTAAGAAAGAATAAAAATTAAGTTACCAGAAACAGTCTAACAGGAGGGGGTCATCACTTCCCTGGCTATAGGTTGACTCATTATAGAGCATAATGACCAAGGGTAAGAATGACCTCATATAGCACACTTTGGAGCAGTGCAGTTGTCTTAGTCAATTACTAAAAGTACTCCTCTGTTCAGTCAAAGTGGTATGCAGAGGGTGATAAACATGGTCCTGAATTGCCAGGATATTCCGAAGGATCCTTTGTTCTCCCACAGCCTCCAGGGTGCCCAGTTTGACTCCTATAACAGAGCCAGCCTTTCTATTCTGTTTATTGAGCCTATTGGCATCATCCGTGTTGGTGCTATTGTCCCAGTACACCACTGCATAGAAGATTGTACTGGCGACAACAGACGGAGTAGAATATGTGAAGGAGAGGTCTGCTTACTCCAAAGGGCCTCTGAGGCAGCTCTGGCCCTTCTTGTACACAGCCTCTGTGTTGGTGCTACACTCAAATCTGTCATCCAGGTGCACCCCCAGGTACTTGTAGGTCCTCACCACATCTACTTCCTCACCGTCAATAGTAACAGGGAGCAGTGCAGGCTTAGTCCTCCTAAAGTCTATCACCATCTCCTTTGTCTTTCTGATGTTGAACTACAGATGCTATAGCTTGACCATTTGACAGAGTCCTCTAACATGGCCCTAATACTAGGGGGCTTGCATCTAAACTGGGAGGGGATAACTGTAAAGAGGGTGTACGGGACTAGTTTTTTTACACAGTGAGTGGTGGGTGCCTGGAATTTGTTGCCATGGATGGTGATATAGGCAGATATGATAGAGGCTCATAGATAGGCACAGAGAATGGAAGGATAGGACATTGTGCAGGCAGAAGGGATCTGTATAATTGGGCATCATTTTGGCACAACATTGTGGGCTGAAGAGCCTGCTCTTGCACTCTACTGGTCTACTTCTGTGGGTAATGTTGCAGTAATTACAACATTTAAGATACATTTGGAGAGGTACATGAAGGATTATAACTGAAGCTGGGGCTGGCAAGGAGAATTCAGTGGTCGGCTTGGGTCAATTGGGCTAAAGGGCCTGCCTCTGTACTGTATTAGTCTATCAGACTATAACACTTGCTTGACAAACTCTCACTAAAGACTTAAACTTTTAAATTAACTTAACATCCACCACCTTTGTGCGAAGTGTTCAGTGCTGATCTTGTTATTCCACCTTCTCCCATATTTGAAAAGCTTCCTTATTGGAAGCCTTGTGATTCTCCCTTTGTGCTTTGAAATTTTGCAACCTTGCCTGTGCCTTCATTGAAGTCGAGAGTGCTATTCAAGGAGGATAAACTTGTTCAGTTTTATTCAAATCTCCATTTAAAAGATTAGTTTTATTTGTCATATGTACATCAAAACATACAGTGAAATGCATCGTTAGCGTCAATGGCCAAGACGGTGCTGGTGGCCAGCCCGCAGTGTCACCAGGCTTCCAGAGCCAACACAGCATGCCCACCTGTATATGGGGGGACACTGGAGCACCTGTAGGAAACCCACACGGTCACAGGGAGACTGTAAAAACTCCTTACAGAGAGCAGCAGGAATTGAATCCCAAACACTGGCACTGTAAACCACTACACTATACTACACTACCATGCCGCCTACAGTTTTAGCCTGTCTTACCCCGACAGTGTGGGCATTCACCTTATCTATGCCGCACATGATTTCATACACCTCCATGAAGCCCTGCCAAAGGGTCTCGATCCGAAATGTCGACTGTACTTTTTTCCACAGATGCTGCATGGCCTGCTGAATTCCTCCAGCATTTTGTGTGTGCAGCTTGCTCCTGCCCCACCAAACTCATTCCTGCATACCTCAACACTGTCTTATCCCCCCTTGTTCGATCTCTTCCTACCTATGTTCTGAATTTGTTCGATGATTTTAAGTTCCCTGGCCCCCACCGTTTTATTTTCACCATGGATGTCGAGTCCCTATATACCGCCATCACTCACCAGGAAGGTCTCAAAGCTGTCCGCTTCTTTTTGGATTCCAGACCAAACCAGTTCCCCTCTACCACCACTCTGCTCCGTCTAGCAGAATTAGTCCTTAACTCATAATAATATCTCCTGTGGCTCCTCCCACTTCCTCCAAACTAAAGGTGTAGCCATGGGCACCCCTGTGGGTCCCAGCTATGCCTGTCTTTTTGTTGGCTTTATGGAATGTTCCAAACCTATTCTGGTATCTGTCCCCCACTTTTCCTTCGCTACATCGACGACTGCATTGGCGCTGCTTCCTGCACGCATGCTGAGCTCGTTGACTTTATTAACTTTGCCTCCAACTTTCACCCTGCCCTCAAATTTACCTGGTCCATTTCTGACACCTCCCTCCCCTTTCTTGATTTTTCTGTCTCTGTCTCTGGAGACAGCTTATCTAGTGATGTCTACTATAAGCCTACGGACTCTCACAGCTACCTGGACTATTCCTCTTCCCACCCTGTCTCTTGCAAAAATGCCATCCCCTTCTCGCAATTCCTCCGTCTCCACCGCATCTGCTCTCAGGATGAGGCTTTTCATTCCAGGACGAGGGAGATGTCCTCCTTTTTTAAAGAAAAGGGCTTCCCTTCCTCCACCATCAAATCTGCTCTCAAACGCATCTCTCCCATTTCACGCACATCTGCTCTCACTCCATCCTTCCGCCACCCCACTAGGAATAGGGTTCCCCTGGCCCTCACCTACCACCCCACCAGCCTCCAGGTCCAACATATTATTCTCCGTAACTTCCGCCACCTCCAACGGGATCCCACCACTAAGCACATCTTTCCCTCCCCCCCCCTCTGCTTTCCGCAGGGATCGCTCCCTACGCGACTCACTCGTCCATTCGTCCCCCCCATCCCTTCCCACCGATCTCCCTCCCGGCACTTATCCTTGTAAGCGGAACAAGTGCTACACATGCCCTTACACTTCCTCCTTCACCACCATTCAGGGCCCCAGACAGTCCTTCCAGGTGAGGCGACACTTCGCCTGTGAATTGGCTGGGGTGATATATTGCGTCTGGTGCTCCCGGTGTGGCCTTCTATGTATTGGCAAGACCTGACGCAGGCTGGGAGACCATTTCGCTGAACACCTACGCTCTGTCCGCCAGAGAAAGCAGGATCTCCCAGTGGCCACACATTTTAATTCCACGTCCCATTCCCATTCTGATATGTCTATCCAGGGCCTCCTCTACTGTCAAGATGAAGCCACACTCAGGTTGGAGGAACAACACCTTATATTCCGTCTGGGCAGCCTCCAACCTGACGGCATGAACATTGACTTCTCTAACTTCCGTTAATGCCCCACCTCCCCTTCATACCCCACCCGTTATTTATTTTTTATTATTATTAATTTTTTTTCTCTCTCCTTTTTCTCCCTCTGTCCCTCTCACTATACTCCTTGCCCATCCTTTGGGCTCCCCCCACCTTTCTTTCTCCCTGGGCCTCCTGTCCCTTGATCCTCTCCCTTCTCCAGCCTTGTACCCTTTTGCCAATCAACTTTCCAGCTCTTAGCTCCATCCTTCCCCCTCCTGTCTTCTCCTATCATTTCGGATCTCCCCCCTCCCACTTTCAAATCTCTTACTATCTCTTCTTTCAGTTAGTCCTGATGAAGGGTCTCGGCCCGAAACGTCGACTGTGCCTCTTCCTATATATGCTGCCTTGCCTGCTGCGTTTCACCAGCATTTTGTGTGTGGTGTTTTGTGTGTGTTGCTTGGATTTCCAGCATCTGCAGATTTTTTCTTGTTTTCCATAAGGTCTTCTATAAGACCATAAGATATAGGAGCAGAAGTAGGCCATTTGGCCCACCGAGTCTGCTCCGCCATTCAATCATGGGCTGATCCAATTCTTCCAGTGTTCCCCATTCCCCTGTCTTCTCCCCATACCCTTTGTTGCTCTGGCTAATCAAGAACCTATCTATCTCTGCCTTAAATACACCCAATGACTTGGCCTCCACAGCTGCTCATGGCAACAAATTCCACAGATTTACCATCCTCTGACTAAAGTAATTTCTCCGCATCTCTGTTCTAAATGGACGTCCTTTAATCCTGAAGTCATGCCCTCTTGTACTAGAATCCCTCACCATGGGAAGTAACTTTGCCGTAAGTAATCTTTTCAGGCCTTTTAACATTCAGAATGTTTCTGTGCGATCCCCCCTCATTCTCCTGAACTCTGGGGAATACAGCCCAAGAGCTGCCAGATGTTCCTCATACGGTAACCCTTTCATTCCTGGAATCATTCTTGTGAATCCTCTGTGAACCCTCTCCGATGTCAGTATATCCTTTCTAAAGTAAGGAGCCCAAAACTGCACACAATACTCCAAATGTCGTCTCACGAGTGCCTTATAGAGCCTCAATATCACAACCCTGCTGTTATATTCTATACCTCTAGAAATGAATGCCAACACTGCATTGGACTTCTTCACAACCGACTCAACCTGGAGGTTAACCATTACGGTATCTTGCACAAGGACTCCCAAATCCCTTTGCATCTCCGCATTTTGAATTCTCTCCCCATCTAAATAATAATCTGCCTGTTTATTTCTTCCACCAAAGTGCATGACCATACACTTTCCAACATTGTATTTCATTTGCCACTTCTTTGCCCATTCCCCTAAACCAGGTGTCCCCAACCTTTTTTGCAACATGGACCGGTTTGTTATCGATAATATTCTTGCGGACCGGTGGGGGAGGTGGGCAGTAGGGTTGCCAACGGACAAGAGTAGCAGTGAAACACGTTGTGTTTACCGCGAAAGGACTACAATTACTACAAAGCCTTGCGCAGGCACCAGTGCAATGCGTGACTTGCGCAAGCGTGTACGTGCTGATTTTTTTCTACAAATCGTTTTGCCGATTCTGTTCGGGGGGGTGCGGTGTTAATCACAACCAGAATATAGGTGATAAGTGGCTAATACACTCAATTTCGTTTCTAAAAGGGTTTATCTAACGGGTTTAATAATAAACACACAGCACATATTTTCCTCGCATGAATATAGGGATAAGCCAGTTATCAGGGGAGGACCGGGGAGCTTGAAGTAAGTGTTGAATGAACTTCCAGTAGAAGTGGTAGAGGCAGGTTCGATATTACTATTTAAAGAAAAATTGGATAGGTATATGGACAGGAAAGGAATTGAGGGTTGTGGGCTGAGTGCAGGTCGGTGGGACTAGGTGAGAGTAAGCGTTCGGCATGGACTAGAAGGGCCGAGATGGCCTGTTTCCGTGCTGTAATTGATATATGGTTATATAAGTCACTTATAAGTCAATAGCATCATAACATTTTAAGTAACGTTTTGATATTAAACACACCACATATTTTCCCAGTATGAACATATAAAATCATTGCAACACACCAATATCGCTGAATCAGTGGGAGCCCTGGGCTTGTTTCCCTGCAACAAGACGGTGCCATTGAGGGGTGATGGGAGACAGCGATACTCGAAGGGGGTTCCTTATGTCCAGTCTATTCCGCAAATTAGTTTTTGTTGCATTCATTGCAGAGATATGTTAGAAATGGAAGCAATGTTTTCAGTGCTTTCGTGGCTATCTCAGGATATTTAGCCTTGACTTTGATCCAGAATGCCGGCAGAGATGTTTTAGCCTGCTGTCATTTGCAAGTTCCCGCACTGACATGGATGACGCGTGGGTAATGACCTCGCGTGCGTTCAAGCTCAACAGTGGGTGTGACAGGGAATGAGGAAAGGTGCAGTTGACTCATATCGCCAAATCATATCATTTCCTCGCGGCCCGGTAGCACATGCTTTGCGGCCCGGTGGTTGGGAACCACTGCCCTAAACTATCTAGGTATCTCTGCAGGCTCTCTGTTTCCTCAACATTACCCTCCACCTATCTTTTAATTATTAATCACCCCCACAAACAACTGTTTCAAGACTCAAGAATCAACTTCATTTGTCATATACAATTAGATATATAAGGAATTTGCTGCAATGTGTTAAAAGTAGATTTCTTATCAAAGTACGTATATGTCACCATATACTAACTTGACATTCATTTTCCTGGGAGCTTTCACAGTTGATACAAAGAAACACAATGGATTCAATGAAAAACTACACACAAGCAAAGACAAGCAGCCAATATGGAAAAGAAAACAAACTAAGCAATACAGGAAAATGACAGTAAATAGATAGATAGATAAATAAATAAATAACACTGAGAACATGAGTTGTAGAGTCCTTGAAAGTGAGTCCATAGGTTGTGGTATCAGTACAGAGCTGAGGTGGGTGAAGTTATCCAGGCCAGTTCAGGTGCCTGATGGTTGAAGGGAAATAACTGTTCCTGAACCTGCTGGTTTTGGACATAAGACTACTGCACCTCCTTCCCAATAGCAGCAGTGAGAAGCGAGCGTGACCTGGATTAAAGGCGTCATCCAAGACAGATTCCCTGAAACGATACCATCAAGGAATTTAAAGTCGCTGACTCTCTCCATATCCAATCCCCTCATGCTGACTGGCTCATGGACTTCCAGTTTCCTCCTCCTGTAGCTCTTTGGTTTTGCTAATGTCGAGTGAGAGATTGTTGGTGTGGAGGTATTCGCCTTCCATGTCCGTTTTGAAAGGGAGAACACAACTACAGCTGTGAAGATCCCTGCTGCACCTGATGACCCTGTGATCTCCATCTCAGAGTCCAATGTTAGACTGTCTTTAAAGAGAGTGAACCCTCGCAAGGCAGAAGGTCCTGATGGAATAGCTGGTAAGGCTCTGAAAACCTGTGCCAACCAACTGGCAGAAGCACTCAAGGACATTTTCAACCTCTCACTGCTACGGGCAGAAGTTCCCACTTGCTTCAAAAAGGCAACAATTATATCAGTGCCTAAGAAGATTAATGTGAGCTGCCTTAATGACTATCGCCCGGTAGCATTCACATCTATAATGATGAAATGCTTTGAGAGGTTGGTCATGACTCGACTGAACTCCTGCCTCAGCAAGGACATGGACCTTTTGCAATTTGCCTGTCGCCACAATGGGTCAACGGCAGATGCAATCTCAATGGCTCTACACACGGCTTTAGATCACCTGGACAACACAAACACCTACGTCAGTATACTGTTCATCAACTATAGCTCAGCATTTAATACCATCATTCCCACAATCCTGATTGAGAATTTGCAGAACCTGGGCCTCTGTACCTCCCTCTGCAATTGGATCCTCAACTTCCTAACCGGAAAACCACGATCTGTGTGGATTGATGATAACATATCTTCCTCGCTGACGATCAACACTGGTGCACCTCAGGGTTGTGTGCTTAACCCACTGCTCTACTCTCTACATACCCATGACTGTGTAGCTAGGCATAACTCAAATACCATCTATAAATTTGCTGATGATACAACCATTGTTGGTAGAATCTCAGGTGGTGACGAGAGGGCGTACAGGAGTGAGATATGCCAACTAGTGGAGTGGTGTCGCAGCAACAACCTGGCACTCAACGTCAGTAAGAAGAAAGAGCCGATTGTGGACTTCAGGAAGGGTAAGACGAAAGAACACATACCAATCCTCATAAGAGGATCAGAAGTGGAGAGAGGGAGCAGCTTCAAGTTCCTGGGTGTCAAGATCTCTGAGGATCTAACCTGGTCCCAGCATATCGATGCAGTTATAAAGAAGGCAAGACATGACTATACTTTATTAGGAATTTGAAGAGATTCGGTATGTCAACAAATACAGTCGAAAACTTCTATAGATGTGCCGTGGAGAGCATTCTGACAGACTGCATCACTGTCTGGTATGGGGGGGGGGGGGTGGCTACTGCACAGGACCGAAAGAAGCTGCAGAGGGTTGTAAATTTAGACAGCTCCATCTTGGTTCTAGCCTACAAAGTACCCAGGACATCTTCAAGGAGCAGTGTCTCAGAAAGGCAGCGACCTTTATTAAGGACCTCCAGCGCCCAGAGCATGTTCTTTTCTCACTGTTTTCATCAGGTAGGAGGTACAGAAGCCTGAAGGCACACACTCAGTGATTCAGGAACAGCTTCTTCCCCTCTGCCACCCGATTCCTAATTGGACGTTGAACCCCTGGACACTACCTCACTTTTTTTAATATACAGTATTTCTGGTTTTTGCACGATTTTTATTCTATTCAATATACATATACTGAATAAGATGTATTTATTTATTTGTTTTTTCTTCTTTATTATGTATTGCATTGAACTGCTGCTGCTAAGTTAACAAATTTCACATCACACGCCGGTGATAATAAATCTGATTCTGATTCAACCAGGTTTTCAATCTCACTTCTATACGGTATGCCAATTTATCACCACCTTTGTTTTGGTCAACAACAATGGTGTCATCAGCAAATTATTAATGATATGACATGCTAAAAAAGCAACATGATTCAGCAGGTATAAAGAATAAATAATTATATTTAAAAAACAAAGTTAGAAATTAAAGTACAGTTTTGGAATCAAATGTGCATAAATACATAAATACCAGCAATGTAAACATTTTTAAAAGGTGGTTTAAAGTGTTTTCAGTGCAGTACAGTGACTGAGCTAATAGACAGAGGGGGTGGGGTGGGGGTAGGGGCTAACTGGAAAGGTTGATCAGATTAACTGTCTGGGGTAAGAAATTTATAAGATGGTGTGAAGTTTTTGTTTTAATAGGTTCTTCGCCTTGTCGTCAGGTTTCTGAATGGACAATGAACCCACGAACACTACCTTTGCTCTCCTCTTGCACTACGTATTTATCTTCTCTATGTACTGTATTCTGTATTTCTCATTTTAATTTATAGTATTTTTAATGTATTGTACTGTACTGCTACGGCAAAACAACTAATTTCATGACATATATCAGTGATAGTAAACCTGATTCCGAGCTCCAATGTGCTTTCCAGAACGGAGCTTTTGGAAAAGGCAGTTTTCAAGGTAATCTTGGAGGTTGATGTCCATTGGTACATGCTGGGTTATAATAACTCACTGTGTGGAAATCTGTGTCTTCTCTCACCTGGTGCTCATGCTATTTACACATTATGCACCCCTGTCAGTGAAGCAGTTCCTCCTTATTTACTTTGTCTGTGGCTCTTCACTTCACCAATGGCACCAGAATGTATGCTGCTGAAGTAGTTGTACTAAAGTACCTTATCTACACCCTTTGAAGTCAGTCCTTTCAAAGAACAATCTCCTTCCTTATCCGCTCCCAGGAAAACTCCTCCTATTCTCACAGACTGCATCAGTGAAGAGCAAAGCTTCTTGCTTTCAGTTTCTCCCTTTGGAGGGCTTGATTCTTCTCAGTGCTTTCAAATGAAAAGAGCTCTTAAGGCCACAAAAAAGAAAACGAACTTATGGTTTCTCTAATGTTTGCAATGACTCCCCTAGAAATGGCAAAGCATTTTTCAACCAGTGAAGTGCTTACAATGTGGAATCATTCTCGTTATATCAGGAAACGCTGCTGACATTTTCTGCACAGCAAGATCCTATCAAAGGTGATGCGGTTACAACACTGCAAAAGTCTTAGGCACATATATATAGCTAGGGTACCTAAGACTTTTGCACAGTACTGTATTTGTCAACCTGGAGCGGAGAATGACTGTAAATCTGGAGGGAGCAAAGGGTGGTGGGATGGTGAGGGTGGAGTGAGGTGGGACAGGTGGCAGAGAAGGAGTGTCAGGAGGGGCAGGTGTGGTGGTGTGGGTGCAGACACACCCAGCCCTGAGACACCAGGCATGATGATTTGATTCCAATTATTGATCATTACAGAATGTCTCTCTGGTACTTCCCATTCCCTCTCCTCTCCCTTCCCCTTTTCCCAACCACGATTCCTCTCTCTCTGTCCCCTTTTCCCCACTCTCAGTCTGCAATAGTAATCCATATCAGAATCAGGTTTATTATCACTCACGTACGTCATGAAATTTGTTTTTTTTGCGGCCGCATCACAGTGCAATACATAAACTTACTACAGTACTATGCAAAAGTCTTAGGCGCTTAACCATATACATGTGTGTGCCAAAGACTTTTGTGCAATACTGTAACCACTTGATAATCCATTTTTCAGTGGTGTTGACTGAGGGTCCGCTGATGGTGACCAGACTTGCATCACCATCTGGTATGGAGGGACCACTGCAGAGGATTGGGAAAAAGCTGCAGAGAACTGCAAACTCAGCCGGCTCCATCGTGGGCACTGGCCTCCGCTCCATCAAGGATCAAGGCCTTAAAAAGGCGGCATCCATCATTAAGGTCCCCCACCAATCATGACATGCCCTCTTCTCATTACTACCATCAGTCAGGTGGTACAGGAGCCTGAAGACACACATTCAATGTTTTAGGAACAGCTTCTTCCCTTTTGCTGTCAGGTGGACAATGAACCCATGAACACAACCTCGCTATCTTTGCTGTCTCTCTGCACTGCTTATTTATTTATGTACGGCAAATGTGTGCGCATGTAAGTCGTCAAATTTATTGCTTTGTATCAGCAGTACAATGCAATACGTAAAATATACTATAAATTACAATAAGAAACATATACTAACTACAAATTTCACAACATCTGTCAGTGATAACAAACTGATTCTGCCTTTGTAGAGATACTGTCTACAAAGCGTACTGCAGTTACTCACCCAGGCTACACTGGGTGATAATTTTGATTATTGGTTGGTAGGTTAATTGGTCATTGTAACTTGCCCTGTGATTAGGCTAGGATTAAATTGGAGGATCGCTGGGCGACATGTCTCGAGGGGCCCAGTCTGCGCTGAATCTCAATAAATAAATAATAAACCTATCTAATTCTGATTCTCTTTCGGATAGATATTGGCCGGGGAAGATTCATTAAATTAAGGTCACAGTAAATGTGAACTGAGCTACTGTGTGAGTGCAGAGCCCTAATGCCAGGAGAGTCAGCCCCAACTGAATGTTTCTGGTTCTGGAGTGGGGCTGTTAGCCACTGCCTCACTGTGATGCTAGTGGAAATTCCTAAACTGGCATTGCTAGAAAATGGGGAGGGGGGGACAGGGCAGGAGCCTCAAGCTGTCACTGGGTCACTACAGCCCAGAAAGTTCAGTGAAGAGTTGACCCTGTTCACTCTCATACGGGAAGGGCAGGCTTAAACTTTTTATTCCATAAATATTCTTTATTCACCATAGTATGTGCTGGAAATGCAACCAGCACTTGCCTTTCTCTGCATTTGAAAAATTAATCCAATATGAAGTTCAGTGTGCAACATCGAGTCTAGTTTATTGTCATGTGCCCAACTACGGTGAGGTACAGGGTCAGTGAAAAACTTGCAGCAGCATCACAGACACGTAGCTTCAGACAATAAACAGAATACAAATTCTTGTTTTCTCTTACAGAATGCATCATTTTTATCAAAACTAGTTCTATTCATCATAAAAATATTTACAAGAATTAACCATGCAGTTGCTTTGCATTCTTACATTCATGGTAATATTTTCAGTGCTGTTCTATTGCTGTACTGCTGCCACTCATGTTGCCCTCTGGTGTGGTACACTTCCACAATGATTGAGGGCTTCCTCACCCAACCTAGCCCCTACCTCTCCAGTAGCAGAAGAACCCTGCATTCTGGTCCTTCCCTGCCTAGCCAACAGAATGAATTTATGAAGTGTTTGAGACAGAACCTAGGCCTCAATCCAATGCTGATCAGACCCTTCACCATGGTCCCTCCTGACAAAGCCTTTGAGGTGGGGCACCAAGCTTTAGTGCATCCCTCAGCACATGCTCCTGCGTCCTGGAAAGTGCCAGTTGGCAGCCTGCCTTTGTGGACATCTAGCACTAGGAAAGCGATGGGTTGTGTGCGGACCAAATAGTAAGACCCAGTCTCAGCTGTAATCAGGCTGTGAGAGTGATTTGCAGCCATTCAGAATTGGAATTGTGTTTACTGGCACTGACAGATCTTGTGAAATTTGACATTTTGTGGCAACAGTGCAGTGCCAGACTTAACAAATATTATACGTCACGATAAGAAATAACTTAAATAAATAGTGCAAAAGAGGAAGGGCGAGGACCGCTTTCAGAAATCTGATGGTGGCGCGGAAGATGTTGAATGTGTCCTCAGGCTGCTGTACCTCCTCCCTGATGGTAGCACTGAAATGAAGACACGTCCCAGATGATGAGGGTTCTTAATAACGGATGCCACCTTTGTAAAATACTACCTTTTGAAAATGATGGAACTGGCTGAGTCTACAAATCTGTGCAGCCCCTTTCAGTCCTTTGCATTGGACCCCCATACCAAATGGTGATACCACAGGTCGGAATGCTGTCCACAGTACATCTGTAGAAATTTGCTGGAGTCTTTGGCAACATACCAAATCTCCTCAAACTCCTGGTGAAGTATAGTCATTGACTTGCCTTCTTCCTGTTTTCATTAATATGTTTGACCAGAGCCTGGCACGAACAGCCCTGCTGGTTACCGTTCTACTGATAGACTATATCCAATGTAGTGACCAACAGCTGAGAAGCTTTGTCAACCTCATAGTCACACTGATACATGCTCAACTTCCCTGTCATATTGTTCTAGCTGCTTCCCTCTCCTGCTGCGAGTCCAAACTTCTTGTGTCCACTGCAGAAAGGAAGGAATAGTTCTGAGAAATACAATTAATTTGGCAGATTCATCCAGTGTCTCGATCATGTGCAGTGGAATTGGAACCATGCCTTTATTTTGCTTTTTAAGATCAATTTTTTTAAAAAGCTGGCACAGTATTGGTGGTTTGATCTCGGACATGACCTTGCAACTTTTAACCCTATGCCCTTGTTGGTTCAATGATAAGGCATACAGCTGACACTGTGCATGTTGGAACTTGAAGGCAGAGTTCAGGATTAATGGCAGGATGTTAGGCAGTATGGAGGAACAAGGGATCTTGGGGTCCACAGGAGAGTGTAATTTTAAGGTGAGATTAGAGGAAAGTATGGCGGGGATGTCAGAGTTAAGTTTTTTTAAATAGAGAGTGCTGGGTTCATGGAACCTGCTGCCATGGGTGGTAGTAGAGGCGGATGCATTGAGGATATTTAAGAGTTTCTTAGATAGGTGCAAGGATGTTAGAAAAATGGAGGACTGTATGGGAGGGGAGGGTTAGATTGATCTTAAAGTAGGTTAAAGGGTCAGCACATCATAGACAGAAGGGCCTGTACTGTGCTGTAATGTTCCATGTTTTTGTATGTTTTGATCATTCTGAATAGCTCCTTCCTTGGCCTTAAATGCTGCTTCCCCCCTCAGTCTCTGAGACGACCTCCAGCTCAGTAGCACGGTGATATTGATTCTTCTCCAGTCTGAGACCTCACACACCCCGTCTACATCAGACCACCACCGGCAGCCATCCTCCAAGTGGCTCTATTTTCCAAACGCTGCATGCTTCCCTCCCTCCCTCTCACTCTCCCTCTCCATCTCTCTCTCTCCATCTCCATCTCTCTCTCTCTCTCTCTCTCTCTCTCTCTCTCTCTCTCTATCTCTCTCTAATATACTATAGCACTCACCAGTTTGCTTCAAGCTTCAACGGAATTGTCCCGAAATGATAGTTGGTGTCAAAGGTTGTGAATGGCCTGCTGAACATTTTAACTTTTCCTCAAAGAGATGATAATGAACGTTGTGACACGCCTGCCGTCTCTGGGAGGTGGACTCTGAGATAATGTTGATGTGCCGTGGTAGTGTGGCGTTATTACTGCTCGGCACGTTCCAGAGTTTGGAGTTCATTTCTGGTGCCTTTCTGCAAGGAGTCTCTGTATCTTCTCTCCATGGAATACGTGGGTTTTCCCCGGGTCCTCTGGCTTCCTCCCACAGTCTAAAGACATACTGGGTAGGTTAATTGGTTGTTGTAAGTTGTCCCATGATTAGGTTAGGGTTAACTGGGTTTGTGGGGGCTTGCTGGGACGGCTTGGCTCAAAGGGCCGGGAGGACCTACTCTACCCCAAATGGTTCCTGTTCTCTGGATATACACATATACAAGTGTTATCAAAATGCTGGATGAACTCAGCAGGCCAGGCAGAATCTACGGAGGGAACAAACAGTTGGCATTTCAGGCTGAGAGTCTTCATCGCATTTGCTGAATGACTTCAGAATTTGTGCACACAAGTCCTGACGTTGTCCGTTCAGGTATACTCACTGTCTATGTCCGACTGTTCCTCCTTCAGCAGTTTTGAACAAAACTAGACAGAGATCGCTCCACAGAACCACCCTCACTGAGAAAGATCCAGGCCAAAGGGCTTTAAAAACAACCCAAAATTCAGGTAATAGTTTATCATAGAACAATGAGACTGAGCTCTGCTGACTGAAAAAACAGACCAATTTACACAAGTTGTCTACCCCCCCACCCATAAAAAATACGCTAATAAAATTAATCAGTGATTTATATTAATTCATTAGTCAGATGTTCTTACTTACAGTTATGAAGTTATTATCCAATAATGGAGTTCACAAATATGTACAACACGGTAGATTCTTCCTGGTAAAACAATGCAGTCACTAACTTGCAAATAGAACCAGCGAGTGAACTTGTGTGGCTCTCCACCACATGGTAGAGTCCAGTTGATTCAAGGTTTGGATTAAGAAAGTTTGTTTCCCTGTTGAATGACCTGTTAGGAAAGGCTGTACCTATCTGAGCCATAACTTGTACCAGCTGAACCTCCATGCTGTCAAATTCAAACTGTTCTGCTGATGACAGTCAAAAGCTTCCAGGTCAGGAAGCAGCTGGTATCATCCACAAAGTTCTTTTGGTGAATCTAAAGTTGTAAGTGCTGCACGTGACTCAGTCCATGTTCTCATTAACCCAGAGGAGCAGAAAATACAGTTTCAGTGCCTTAGATGGACAACTTCTGTGATAAGTGCACTGCATCTTATAGAACAGTCCTGTCAATAAAATGGTACTTACTTTGAGAGAGAATACTAAATTGATACATACATATATAATGATGTATGTATCAGTATACAAGTTTCTGTTTTCCAAGGAGTTGTTTTTCACTTTATCCTCTGTTTTTGACATTGCAGTGGCCCTGAATATTATGACTATGGACATGGAACAAGTGAAGAGACCTACAACAGTTATGGTAAACCCAGTTCCATTTTCTCTTTGTTAATGATTGAGTCTGCATTAGGAAGTGGATGCTTCCAAAGCTTTAGGTCATGATGAAAGGTTTTGGCCTGAAACATTGGCTCTTTACTCCTCTACATAGATGCTGCCTGACCTGCTGAGTTCCTCCAGCACTGTGTGTGTGATACACTGGATTTCCAGCTTCTGCAGGATCTGCTGCATTTCTGCTTTGAAAAGTCCACGTACTAGTTGAGTACCTCTAATCTCGGTTATGGCTGGGGTTAGAGATTGAACAAAGTCAAAGTCAAGGCTGACTGAATTATCGTATGTATAAGTACATGTATTAACGAGTGCAGTGAAAAACTTACTTGTATCAGCATCACAGGCACATAGCATCAGATAAACAGCATTCACAAGAAAAACATAAACATGAATTATAACAACCCACATCAAAGTTGCTGGTGAGCGCAGCAGGCCAGGCAACATCTCTAGGAAGAGGTACAGTCGACGTTTCAGGCTGAGACCCTTCGTCAGGACTAACGTAGGACTTTGTTAGTCCTGACGAAGGGTCTCGGCCTGAAACGTCAACTGTACCTCTTCCTAGAGATGCTGCCTAGCCTGCTGTGTTCACCAGCAGCTTTGATGTGGGTTGCTTGAATTTCCAGCATCTGCAGAATTCCTGTTGTTTGTGTTTTTACCATGAATTATAAATGATTTGTACATAAAAAAACACAATTAGAACAAAATGAAAGTTTGTTTTAGTGCAAAATGATTAACGTGATCATGGTGTTGAGCTTTTCTTAGCGTTGTGCCAGTTTACCAACCAGCACAACAGTCATCACCACCACAGTAGGTACAGAGTAGTGGTGGTTAGTGTTGTGCGTTTGGTTCATCAACAAAGTACACACACAAATTGCTGGAGGAATACTATAAGGAGAAGAGGTGAACTATTAGCATGATCATCTTTCTCTTGTGTGCCTGTTTATTTTCAATTAAGATGTTGCTAATAATGAAGGGCAATGACATCAGACCAAAGAGGAAATGGCAGAGATGGCTTTCTGTAGGAGTTGACAATGCAGAAGTGGCTTTCTGAGGGAGCTGACAATGTATAGATGGCTTTCTGTGGGAGTTGACAATGGCAGAGATGGCTTTCTGTGGGAGTTGACAATGGCAGAGATGGCTTTCTGTGGGAGTCGACAATGTAGAAATGGCTTTCTGTGGGAGTTGACAATGTATAGATGGCTTTCTGTGAGAACTGACAATGCAGAAGTGGCTTTCCGTGGAAGCTGACAATGGCAGAGATGGCTTTCTGTGGGAACTGATAATGCAGAAATGACATCTTGTGGGAACTGACTGAGGAAGAGAGGAGTGTAATGATGTGTTGATAGGGTAAGGTGAAAAGGGATAGCAAGAGGTTTGTGTGAACTGTTGGGCCTTAATGGTCTTTCTGTGTGTTGCTCCTGATAATCCTGGTTCAGGGGGAGGACATTTCTTCTCTACAGTTTAACAGTTGGACTTACTTTAACAAAACATGGCTTCAGACTGCACAAAATCACCTTTGGCCAGCCCGTTGACTCTAACCAACATTCCATAACACCATAAGACATTACGAGCAGAAATTAGACTATTCAGACCATTGAGTCTGCTCTGCCATTCCATTATGACTGATTTATTATCCCACTCAACCCCATTCGCCTGCCTTCTCCCCATATCCTTTGACGGCCTGACTAATCAGGAACTAACAACCTCTGCTTTAAATATACCCAAAGACTTGGTCTCCACAGCCATCTGTGGCAGTGAATTCCACAGATGCCAACACATCCTTGTCAAAGCAGTGCCAGGACAGTAGCCATCATCATCATCATCTAGACATTAATGTTGAGCCAGATAATCCACAGCCTTGCCAGCTTGCTGCCTGTGAGCCATGCACCCTTTTTCATCAGCAGTTAAAAGTCTGCCAGCTTTCCCTCAGTAATTTTTCCCTTTGCCTCCAATCGCACCCAACCACTCATCCATGCCTTTGCTCCCAGTCCCACCTATTTAATTCTCTTTCAGTTCCAACACCCATCCGTAAAACTCAGCTGTGTCTGACCACACATCAAGTCCAGTTCACCCTGTTCCCCATCCCCTGCGATGTTAAATTGCAGTGACTTCTACACAGGCATCCCTTCCATTAAAAATCTTATGCACCTTCTAATCCCTTCAGATTTCACCTTTTTTCCTACCTTACGGTAGCATAGCATTTGGCGTAATGCTATTCTGGTGCCAGATTGGGCTTTGATTCCTCATGCTGATTGTCAGGAGTTTGTATCTTCTCTCCATAACCACATGGGTTTCCTCCTGGTTCGCTGGATTCCTCCCATGTTCCAAAGACATATGTGTTAGCCTTGGTGAGTTGTGGGCATGCTATGTTAGCGACACTTGCAGGCTGTTCAGCTCAGTCTTGCTGATTTGATTTGAAGCAAATGATGCATTTCCCTGTATGTTTCAATATACATGTGATAAATAAAGCTAATCTTTAATTTCTAATCTCTTTAATCCTGGTTAAATTTGTTCCATGTCCAACCTCAGGTTTTATCAGCCCACTTTTGACACCTATACCATCAACCAGACCAGCTTGAAGTTCAAGCTTGGAATTCTTTGGCTGAACCTCTATCTTTCCTTAATGAAGATGTTTCTTAAACAAGGTTGTTTACTTTTAATTTCAGAAATGTATTTTTTAATAATTTATGCAGCAAATATAACCAGCGCAAGTCTTTTTCAATATTCATTATACCATCAGTTCAGTACACTTACAATTGGTCATCATCACTTATGCTTCCCCAAACAATGTAGCTGTGAGGTGCTTGTGAGGCAGTTACACTGGGCTCAGTCCCTCAGTGTCAGAGACACGTAGATGACAACAGCAATAAAACAGGCTCTTCAGCTCAACTGGTCCATGCCAGCCCAAGTAACCACCCGTCCCATTTCCATTTCTCTCTAAATATTACCTATCCATTTCCTTAAGTCCAAATATCCCTAAAATGTTCCTATTGCACCTGCCTCAAATACTTCCTATGGCAGCTCGTTCCATATAAACACCACTCAACATGTGAAGAAACTGCCCTTCAGATCCCTTCTAAACCTTTCTCCTCTCAACTTAAACTTATGCCCTCTAGTCTTTACGTCCCTTTCCATGGGAAAATGACTGTGTTCTCACCCTATCTATACCCTATGTTGGGTCTGGTGATACAAACCAAGAGAGTCTTTGGAAGTCAAGAATGAGGCATAAAACTTAATGGTTAGGTCCATTTTACTGTTACAAGAACAAAGAACGAAGACAAAGAAATTGTGATCATCTCATACACAGACGAGAGACAAACCACATTCCAATGATAAGACGTAACCTGTGAATAGCCAGATTCTAATGGTGTGGCACCTGCTGCAGAGAAATTGAGAAACTTCTAGAAAATGCAGAATCAGCTCTGCGACAATGCCAACTTCTTTTGGATGTTTCTATGACCATTTTAGAAAACATGCCATGTAGAGGTGCTATGAAAATGTAAGTTGGCTGAGTATAATGCCCCAACGACATAGAGAACTCATGCTGCTTTACTACTGAAATAATAGATCAGCTTGAAAACCTGCCATTATCCCACTTGCAATTATACTTACACTGACGCAAATCCACTCAGTGTCACACTTCCCATGAAAATCTGCAGTAAGTGGGCTGAATAAGCCCAGAGGCACTTTCTTCTATTCTTTTTATTTCAGTCTTCATCAAAAGCGTTTCCTTACAGCTCAGAAGCAGGCCCTTCAGCCCATCTGGTTCATTCTGAACTGTTATACTGCCAAGTCCAATTGGTCTACACCCAGACCACCACTACTTTATTATTTCCTGTCAGTCACCTTATGTACAGCCTCACGTCACTTTATGGACATACAATCAACCTATATATATAAGCTACATAATGTATTTGTATTTATCACATGTGTTTTTATAATTATTATTATTGTGTTCTTTATCTCCTGTGGTTTGTGCTGTGCTGAATTGGATCTGGAATAACAATTATTTCATTCCCCTTACATTTGTGTACAGGAAGTGACATTAAACTATCTTGAATCTTGAAATAATAAGGTGCATTTACGACACAGGTTAAGAAGTAAACAGTACAGCACATAGAGTAATATTGCCACAAATAAATTAACAAATAATAAGCTGCATTTATGACACAAGTAGAAAAATAAACATTGTAATGTTTACTTACTTTATACCTTCCTTACCTACCAGCCTCCTGTGTCTCCACTTAGCATCTTCCTGACTCTTTTCCTTCCACCTCTACAGTTAGATTTGATTCAGATTTATTTATTACTTGTACGTTGAACCGATCAGTGAAATGGGACATTTGTGTTAACAACCAACACAGCCAAGGGTGTGCTGGGGGCAGCCCACAAGTGTCGCCACGTTCGGCACCAACATTGCATGCCTGCCATATTTAGCAGAACAACCAGACAGCAACAGCAAAAACACCCTATCACCTGACCCACCCATTTGTGTTCCTCAGCCCATCGACGAAGTTCCGTCGTGGTTCAATGTGCCCCCTTTTTCTCTTCTTTCCTTAACTATCACCCATGGGTCACAGTTTCCTGACTCCACCTCTCCACCTCCCCCATCATGGTTCTCCCATAGTGGTTCCACCCAGCACCTTCCAGTCCGTTTCACCCCTCCCTCTCCCCTTTACACACACAGTCCTTGTGCAGGATCTCGACTGCAAAATGTTGCCCAACCCGCATAAAGTGCTGGAGGAGCTCGCTAGGTCTGGCAGCATCTTTGGAGGGGAATGAACAGTTGACGTTTCTGGCCGCGACTCATGATTGGAAAGGAAGGGGGCAGAAGCCAGAATAAGAAAGTGGATGGGAAGAGTACAAGCTGGTGGGTGACAGGTGGAACCGGGTGAGGTGGAAGGAGTGTGGGTGGGGAGGGGAGATGAAGTAAGAAGCTGGGAGGTGACAGGTGGAACCGGGTGTGGGTAGGGAGGGACGTTGAAGTAAGAAGCTGGGAGGTGATAGGTGGAAGAGGGTGAGGTGGAAGGGGTGAGGATGAGAAGGGGGGATGAAGTAAGAAGCTGGGAGGTGACAGGTGGAACCAGGTGTGGGTGGGGAGGGAGGTTGAAGAAAGAAGTTGGAAGGTGATAGGTGGAAGAGGGTGAGGTGGAAGAGGTGTGGGTGGGGAGGGGAGATGAAGTAAGAAGCTGGTGGGTGATGGTTGGAAGAGCTAAAGTGAAGGAAGGAAAGAAGGAATCTGATAGGAGACAACAGGGAGAGTGGGGAATCAGGGGGAGGTGGTGAGCAGGTCATGATGGAGGAGAAGAGAAGGGGTGAGACGGCCACCAGAAAGGAGGAAAAATTAATGGGGGGGGAGCAAAGGGGAGTAGTTACCGGAAGTTAGAGAAATTGATGTTCATGCCATCAGTTTGAGACTACCCAGATGGAATATGAGGTGTTGCTCCTCCAACCTGCCACATAGTGGCAGTAAAGGAGACTGTGGATAGACATGTCAGTGTGCGAATAGGAACTCAAATGGAAATGGGTGGCCAGTGGGAGATCCTGCCTTTTACAACGGACAAAGTGAAGGTGGAGTTCCTTGTAACTATACCCTCTAGTTTTGGACTAGTCAACCCTGGGGAAAGGACTACGACCATCCGCCTAGCCATACCCTTCATGAATTTATAAACTTCTATGAGATCGCCTCTCATTCTCCTGTATATCTGAGAATATAGATCCTGCATAGCCAATCTCTCCCGATAACTCAGGCTCTCTAGTCCAGGTAGCACCCTCGTAAATCTCTTCTGAACCCTTTGCAGCTTAACAATGCATTTCCTATATAGGGTGATCAAAACTGTACACAATGCAGTCTCACCAATAACTTATGCTGTATAACTGCAACGTGTCCCTCCTCCTAAACCCAAAAACTAGACTGAAGAAAGTCCAGTGTGCTAAATGCCTTCTTAGTCACCCTAATTGGTTGTGTGGCTACTTTCAGTGGAACTGTGCACTTGTACGCCCAGGTACCTTTGTTCCACACACAGGTTCTGAGCACCTTCTCATCTCCCAGCTTAAATGCACGCACAGCACACTCTTTATAGAAGGCATGCAGTGAATGACTTAGATTTCTGAGCTCCTTCCTGCATCTCGGGAGATCCCAAAGCTTCCTATAGCCAATTGAGTGCCTTTGAAAATGCGATCAATGCAACTGATTTCCTGAAACTCTTCCAAGTGGCTGTGAGATAGGTTTGTGAGGGTTGAATTTTGACAAAGATAGAACATAGAACAGTGCAGCACAGTACAGACCCTTCAGCCCACAATGTTGTGCTGACCTTTTAACCTACTTCGGGGCACCACAGTGGCGTAGCAGTGGGCGCCATGCTATTACAGCTCAGAACATACCAGAGCTCAGAATTTGTTCAGATCATTATAAATTCTCCTATGATTAGGTTAGGGTTAATTGGGTTTGTCGGGGGTTGCTGGGACAGCATGGCTCAAAGGGCTGGAATGGCCTACTCAGAGCTGTATCACCAAATAAGTAAAGAAATAAAACTCTTAAAAGCAGTCTAAATCTTGCCTCCCGCATAGCCCTCTATTTTTTTTTCATCCACGTGCCTATCTGAGTCTCTTAAATGTCTCTAATTAATCCACAATTCTGTCTTTACCTCCTTAAAACGATCCCCGTGATCAAGATGTGGAGAGTATATCCTCTCGTTGGAAAATCTAGAACTGTTTAAAAATAACGTTCTACACACACACCACAATTTCTGGCAAAAAAAATCTACCTCTGACTCCTATACTTTCCTCCAATCACTTTCACAATGTGCTCCCTCATTAGCCATTTCCATCCTAGGAAAAAGTCTCTGGCTGTCCACTCAATCAATGCCTCTTATCATTTTGTACATCTCTATCAAGTCACATCTCATCCTCCTTCATTGCAAAGGGAAAAGCCTAGCCTTCTCAGACTGTCGTCAAAAGACATGCTGTCTGATGCAGGCAGAATCCTGATAAATTGCCTCTGTGCCCTCTGTGAAGTTTCTACGTCCTTCCTATAACAAAACAACCAGAAATGAACACAATGTTCACAGTCTGAGTCCTGGTGAAGGGCCTTGGCCCGAAGCATTGACTGTGACCTTTTCCATAGATGCTGCCTGGCCTGCTGAGTTCCTCCAGCATCTTGTGTGTGTTACCACAATATTCCAGGTATGTTCTAACCTGGGTTTTATAGAGCTGCAACATTACCCTACGGCTTTTGAACTCAATCCCCCAACTAACAAAGGACAATGCTCCATGTGCCTTCTTAACCACTTAATGAACTTGCGCAGGATCTTTCAGAGATCTATGGGCATGGACCTCAAGATCCCCATGTACCTTCATACTGCCAAGAACCCTGCCATTAACCTTGTACTCTGCCAAAGTATAACGTAAACTTTTACATTCATCTGAGGGAGCAGACTTAGCCTCAGAGTAATGTCTCGTTGAAAAGAAGGCAGCTCCACCGTTCCTCCCACCCTCCGTCTCCCAGGGTACTGCCCCCTCAAGGTGCCAGTAGGTGTTTCAGCCTGGATTCATGACTGGTGTCTCTGAAAACAGCTGGGCCCAGACTTCTTCGATGGTGCTACCACTGAGCCATTGTTGGTACCATAAACTTCATTTGCAGTAATGCAATAGATTGTAGCACTTTAAATAGTGGAAGTCTAGCTGGATTTTTCTGACAAAGTTTGATCACAGGTCAGGAAAAGTAGGCCAGTGCTATTAATCCACCAGCAAAAAATGAGCTTCACCCTTTTTACTGTTACTGAGCAATGAGGCCAACAGAAGTAAATACAATTGATATAACAGTCTGAGACGTGTGGTTATAGTTCTCACAGATCTCTCCATACCCTCTGGCCTCTCGTTCGCTCTAACCTTCTATAGTTATACCACACCTTCAGCAGGTCCCACATCACCAGGTTCAGGAAGAGTTATTACCCTGCAACCATCAGGCTCCTGAACCAGTGTGGATAACTTCACTCACCTAAACTCTGAACTGATCCCACAACCTACAGGCTCACTTTCAAGGACTCTGCAACTCATTTCCTCAATGCTATTTTTTAAAAATTGTACAATATGTCTTCATGTCCATGTGGATTGTTAGTCTTCAGTTTTTATGTATAATTTTTCATAAATTCTATTGTTTTATTTTCTGGTAAATGCCTGCAAGAAAAGAAATCTCAGAGTAGTATATGGTGACATCACTCATTGCCCACTTTATCAGGTACCTCCTGAGTGTACGCTCATGGTCTACTGCTGCTGTTAAAGGTTCAAAGGTTCATTTATTATTATGAAGGTATACAACTCTGAATCTCTTCTTCTCCAGATAGCCACAAAACCAAGAAAGAAAAGAAAAGCAGCACAATCATCAAACCCCAAATCCTTCCTCCCCACACAGAACAACGAACAGGCACATCGACCCCCAAATCCCCCTCCCCCGTACAAAAAACAAGAAAGATCAGACAAAAGACACAGACTATAAAAAACTATAAAACTGAAAAACAGTCTATAGTTCAAACCCATATCCAAAACACAAAAGACCCAGATAATATTCTCCGAGCACAGTGGCAAGCTCTCCCCTCTCTAGTAGCAGAGCAATCCCCTGCGATCAAAAGGTAGGCAGCCTGCAACTTCCACATTCGCCTCGATGTTTCAATCTCCTTTGTTGCTTTAATTGGCGAACAATGGAAACTTTAGTCAGTGAAATGGAGTCGAACGTCGGCTCACACCCCGTCCTGCAGCCTGCCCACCATGAGGTTCACGCATGCTGCCACTGCCTCTGTCTCCCCAAATCCTCTCAGAGACTGCAGAGCGCGGGTACACCCAAACGATCTCCAAACAGCAAATCACAGGCTCCCAACAGTTCCGGACTCACATCCAAGACAAAAAAAAACGTAAAATAGATAAAAGTAAAATATATGGTTTCATGATCTGTCCAGAAGATGTCGACCGAAGGAGTGTTGTACACAGGCAGCATCTTATGTTCCAAACCCATTCACTTCAAGGTCAAATGTGTGGTGCATTCAGAGATGCTGTTCTGCACACCACTGTTGTAACACATGGTTATTTGAGTTACTGTCTCCTTCTTGTCAGCTTGAACCAGTCTGGACATTCTTCTCTGACCTCTCTCATTAACAAGGTTTTTATTTTGCTTTCCATATCATCCTTTGTAAATCCTAGAGAATACTGCATGAAAATCCCAGCAGATCAGCAGTTACTCGAACCGCCCTACCTGGCACCAACAACCATTCCACGGTCAAAGTCACTTGGATCACATTTCTTCCCCACTGTGATGTTTGGTCTGATCAATAACTGAACCTCTTGACCATGTCTCCATGCTTTTTTTGCATTGTGATTCTACCACGTGATTGGCTGATTAGATATTTGTATTAACAAGCAAGTGTACAGGTGTACTTAATAAAGTGGCCACTAAGTGTATATGTACTGTGATAATAAATTTACTTTGACTTTGACTTTGTTATAAAACCTTGAAAAAGTGCCATACTGCTGTGGTTTGGGAATCAGGGTAGCACAGCCATCACTGATCCTACACATTGATGCTCTATGCCTTCATCAGCCAAGGCACCAAGCTCTGAAGTTCCCATCCCAGACCACCTCCACCTCCACCTCTCTATCTTTTCCTCCTCCTTTAAGGCTCTTCTTTAAAAAGTCTCCATGACCAAGATGTGCAGATCACGTCCTGATGAAGGGCCTTGGCCTGAACTTCGACTGTTTATTCCCCTCCATAGATGCTGCCTGACCCACTGAGTTCCTCCTGCATTGTGTATGTTTTGCCGTGGAGGGAGTATATCCTCTTGTTGGAGAATCTAGAACTCAAAGTCACCGTTTAAAAATAAGCTGCTGTGTACTCAAGGCAGAGATGAAGAAACATTCTTTTTTTTCTCTCTTGGAGTGTTGGAACTCTCTGCCTCACTGGGAGCAGAGTCTTTAAATGCAGCTAAGGATAGATCCTGAACAAGCAAAGGTATGAAGGGGTACAGCGAGTAGAGTTGGAAATGGGTGCAGGCTTTCTGAGGGGCTGGATCAGCTTCTCTTGCTTTTCCTTCACATCTTCACAAGCTTTTGGTTGCATACACTAATGTTTTCTTCTGTGATTTTTGTCAATTACTGTTAGTTCTCCATTGATTTCCTCCGAGTGTCGTCGACTCCCGGCCCCACTCCAAGTCCACTCCGTCCTGGAGCCTACGACCTCTCCATTCCAGCATCTTCTCTCTCCATCTTCCGCCGAACAAAAAACCCACAAATCCCTCGCTCTCGGGCACACAAGAAAGAAAAACACTCCCCTCATTGGAGTGCGCATGTTCCAAAGCCCCCATTATCTCCAGTCATAACCCAAACACCACTGCTACAGAACAACCGTTACATTAACAGGGACTCTTTTCCCAGGGGGTTACACTCTCCCCCCCCCCCCCCACCAGATTTAATCATGTCCTCATGACTTTGAAATAATTTGCCAACCCTTCCTGCAAACCACAAAGTTCAACCCAGGTGTAAAAGGCAGTGACATAGCTCCCCAAAGCGGTAGGAGCCACCCTCTGTTCCCCTGGTGCTATAAAGGCCAGCTTATCCAGTGGTCTTCTGATTCTTTGAGACCTCCATAACCCCTCAACTACTTCTTCATGTTCCAACACTACTGGGGATACTTGGTGAGGCCTTTCCCGGTTTATCACTCGTTCCCTCCTGCAACTCAGATCCCTCTGTCCCTTGGCCGAGTCCCACTTCACCCCTTGCAGGGTCCCGCTGAACCCCCAGCTGTCCACAGATAGCCCCCCTGATTTCATCTGACTCAACAGGAGAAGGGTTGGGAATCTCTTCTTCAATCAGTGGGGAGTTACCAAAAGGCAGCATATACCAGACCCCCATTTCCTCATCCTCTGAATCAGTACCCCACTCAGAGGCAGGGGCCAGTCTAATCTCACCTGCTTTTGGTCCTTCAGTCGCCCAGCATCACCGCAGAGTCCTCTCACTAGGTGTAGGCTCCAGGTCGGGCTCTGGATCCACCTGCACCTCTTGTCCCAGAGGCAGAAGGTGGTTCTGATGGAGAATCTTGACAGGCCCATTCCCATCCTCTGGTTTCACCCGGAAAACTCATACATTTGGCATCTGACTCTCCACCAGATAGGGCGTAGCCGCCCAGTGGTCAGCTAACTTGTGTTTCCCAGGTAGCCCCAAATTCCTTATGAGCACTCAGTCTCCTGGCAGGAGTTGGGAGAACCTCACCTTTCGATCATACCTCCTCTTATTTCCTTGATTCTGCTTGGCAGCTGCGACCTCAGCTAATTCATAAGCCTTTTTCAGCTCCCTTCTCACATCAGACTCATACTTCAGATGAGTGTTTGGTAGTAGGTCGTCCTCGTCAGTACCAAAACAAAGGTCGTTGGGCAACCTCGCCTCGTGCCCAAACATCAGGTAATATGGCAAGTACCTGGTAGCTTCATTTCGTGTACAGTTGTAGCAATGGACCAGATGTCCAATATGTTGACTCCACCTGCTCTTCTTGCTGATCTCCAAGGTTTCGAGCATGTCTAGCAAGGTCCGATTAAACCTCTTGAGCTGGGGATCACTCTGTGTGTGATAGGGAGTAGTCCTTGACTTCTCGACTCTGAGCATGCTCAGTAACTCATGGATGAGCCTACTCTTGAAATCCCGTCCCTAATCACTATTTATTCCCCTGGGGAGGCCATAATAAATTAAGTACTTCTCCCATTACACTTTGGCCACCATGGACCCCCTTTTGGTCCTTGGTAGGGAAAGCCTGCGCGTATCTGGTATGGTGATCTGTGATGACTAGGACATTTGCCATGTTGCTGGCATCTGGCTGTATTGACAGGAAATCCATACACACCAGGTCCAGGGGCCCCGCACTCTGCAAGTGAGACAAGGCAGCTGCCCTCATAAGCAGCGTCTTCCTCCGTATGCATCGAATGCATGACTTGCTATATTCCTCGAGCTTCACTCGAGGCCAGTAAAACCGATCTTTGAGTAATCCATAGGTGTTTTCAACCCCCAAATATCCAGAATCATCATAAAGTGACTTCAACACCATCCTCCGATACTTCTCAGGCAGAACCAGCTGGGAGTGCCGAGGTCGGTCCGGAGGTGACGTGACCCGGTATAGGATCCAGTTACTCAACTCCAATCTGTGCTGTTGATTACAACTGGGACATCCCAGTTCTCAACTCTGTCACAATCCCCTCTACCACTCCCTGGGGCAGGCTATCCGTGGTCACTTCACCGCAGGGAACCACTACCGAGGACTGTAATCTGCTGATGGAGGCCTCCCATGCCTCCGACGCATTCTCCTCTCGTATTTCTCCGATCAGCTCAACAAACAATGGGGGGGGGGAGCGCATCTTACGAGACATTTGGAGACCCCAAGCGATCAGGTCCTGGGACTGGGCGCCCCTTGCTATCTGGTCCATTCTTAACTGATCCACCTCAGCAGCCTGAATGGCCCCTCTGCACCACAAACAATTTAGCTGCCTCTCTAGCCAAAAGATGTAGGCAGAAATTGAACAACTCGCTCTCAGGCACACAACCAGAAAAAAAACACTCCCTTCATTGGACGTCAGAATGTTCCAAAGCCCCCGTTATCTCTAGTCATAACCCAAACACTGCTGCTACAGAACAACCATTAAATTAACAGTGAAACCTTTCCCAGGGCGTTACACACATAACCCTCTATTTTTCTAAGCTTCATGTACCTATCTAAGAGGCTCTTAAAAGACCCCCTTGTATCCGCAATTATATGGGTTACTGGACATTGAAACCTATTGAATATTGAAAGGGTTATGGTTATAGAGGGGGGCTCTAGGACCAGAGAGCACAGCCTCAGAGTGGAAGAATGACCCTTTAGAACAGAGATGAGGAGAAATTTCTTCAGCCAGAGGATGGTGAATCTCTGGAATTCATTGCCACAGACAGCTGTGGAGGCCAAGCCATTGGATATATTTAAAGCAAAATTTGATAGATTCTTGATTATTAGAGGTATCAAAGATTACAGGGAGAAGGCAGCAGAATGGGGATGAGGGGGATAATAAATCAGACATGATGGAATGCAGTGCAGACTCAGTGGGCCGAATGGCCTGATTATGCTTCATTGTCTTATGGTCTTACGCGCAGGCACCTTTTAAACCTAGAACTAATTTCTAGATCCATTCCCAAACACACTTCACAATTCCATATGTGAATATCTCATTAACAGTGTGAGACCAAGTTTAAGGTGACCATACAGTTTGTTCTCAGCAGCTCCCACATGAAACACAGATGATTAACAAATGCTCGTTTTATTCAAAATCAAAATATCAATGCTGTGAACTAATTCTAGACTCTTGGTCAATTTGCATTTTGTTCAAATGGCCTTTAAGTAAAACCAGGAAATTCAAGTTTTACTGCATCTTGTAATTGTGAGAGCCAGAGAGGAGGGAGGGATGGGGGCATAGGGAAAGGGGGAGAAGGAGGTGGAGAAATAGAGGGAAAAGGGAGATGGATTGTGAGCACAGACAAAGGCTGAAACGGTCAGAGACATGGATTTTTCCTGTTCATTCTAAGCTCCTCTCCCATTCACAGCAACACGCAAAATACTGAAAGAACTCAGCACGTCAGGCAGCATCTATGGATGTATTGGGCCAACATCCTTCATCAGGATTGAAATGTCAACTTACCCCATTCCTTTTGTTTATGCTTCCTATTGTCCTGTCTCCATTTCCTCTTCTTCCCCTTTTTTCTATCCCCTCTTTTCTCTGCCTCCTCTCCTGTTCTCAACCTCCTCTCTGCCCCATCTCCCATTCTACTTCCTCTCCTACCCCTCTCCTGTTCTCCCCTCCCCCAATCCATTCCCCCCTTTCTCTCCCATTCCATAAGATTAGTTTTATTTATCACAAGTACATCAAAACGTGCAGTGAAATGTGTTGTTTGCATCAAATCCGCGAAGATTGTGCTGGGGGCAACCCGCAAGTTTTGCCGTGTTTCCAGCGCCAATGTAGCATGCCCAAAACTTCATATCCTAACCCGTGTATCTTTGGAATGTGGGAGGAAACTGGAGCAAGTGGAGGAAACCCTCACAGTCACGGGGAGGACGTATAGACAGCGGCTGTAATCTTACAGCCAGTGCTGTAACGCGTTGCATTAACCGCAGTGCTACTGCGCCAACATCTCCTTTCCCTCCTTTCCTGCTTTTCCTTCCCTCACCTCTTCTCCCTTGTCTTCCTGTTCGCTTTAGCTTCCCCTGTCCACCCTACCCCCGCAAGCTGTGCTCCACCTCACTGCCCATCCTCCTAAAGTATGTTGTTCCTTTCTGAGTTCTGTCAGTTCCACAAAATCACCAGGATTGTGGAGTAAGGTTTAAGCTCCTGGAATAGTTGGTGACCCATGTACAAAGTGTCAATCCAGAGAAGTATCATTCGCCATTGTCTCCAACATTTTGTATGTTGCTCAGGATTTCCAGCAACTGCAGAATCTCTTGTGTTTAAATTTCTTTCTACAAACTGCTTTGCTTATTGGTTGTAGGGTTATACAATAAGTAGGTTATAAGGTTGGCGTAACATTGTGGGCCGATGGGCCGGTACTGTGCTGGAGTGTTCTAGGTGCTGTGTTCTAATGGCAAATCTTTTGATTTCATGAATCAGGTTGATCAAACAACATTTTGGAAAATATTTGCTTTCAAGTAGTTTTCAGATTAAAGTACATTAGAGTAACGTGTGCCGTTCTGGTCAGCAACCTACAGGAAAGGTATCAAAAAGCTTAAAAGAGTGCCGAGAAAATGTAAATGGAGGCTGCCAGGACTGAAAGACCTGAGTTATAGGAAAATGTTCAATTTGGAAAGATTAGTGAGGGCCAATAATTAGTAAATAGGGACGTGGATTGTGTTACTGCAGTAACAGAGAACCACAGACAAAGGTAGAGACATGGAATGCAGCAGCAACGACACCCAAATTTCAGGAATTTCACTGATTATGTTAATAGCATGGACCCATTGTTCTAACAGAAAAATGGATTTCATTTTATTCTATTATCAGGGCCTAGTCTGTAATTAATTAAGTCTTCCTGTAGCCACCGTTCTGTTATCAAAATGTAGTTTTACTGGTAATATCATCAACTGAGAATGTCAAAGCTGTATCGAATTCATGCTCAGGTAGATCGGCTTCGACTGGTGCGTGCTAGTTTTTAATAAGTTGACCACTTATTTTGAATGCCAACTCCATGTGGCCTTTTAGTTTGCTCCTACAGTCCACCTTAATAGTCTGGAGCACATTTTCAGTGATATTTCAAAGCTTTTATGTACATTAACGATCCCTTTCTGTTTGCTCCTACAGGTTAGTACTTTATTCCCTGGAGCATAGGAGAGTGGGGGGAGATCTCAATGAGGTGTACTCAATTATACGGTGAATGCATCCAGGCTTTTTCCCCTCAGTTTATCTGAAACTAGAGCTAGGGGGTCATGCATTTAGGGTGAGAGGTGAAATATTTAAGAGGAATTGGAGGGGGATCTTCTTCACTCAGAGGGTGGTGCAAGTGTGGGATGAGCTGCCAACAGATGTGGATTCCATTGTGTCATTTAAGAAAAGCTGATGGAAGAGGTATGGAGGGTTATGGTCAAGGTGGAGGTAGACAGGACTCGGCATAAAGCCACCAGCTGAGCTGAAGGACCTGTTACTGAGCTGCTGTGCTCTGTGACTCTGTGCATCCCTTAATATTGTTTGAGTTCTAACCAGATTATCAATGTAGCTAAAAATGTTTTGAGGGAGTTGTGGTAAGCAGCAGATCTAAAATAGCTGAGGCTTTGCAGAACAGTTGTTCCTTTGGGATACAGCAGAGACTTCCTCAGTAAGTGCTAACAAAGAAAGTTATGCTGTAAAGCTTTTGGTGTGCGTGCAAAGTATCCAGCACAATTTTTAGAGACCCAGAATAGAAATGCGATTGACAGCTATTTACAGTAGTTTTGTGGCCAGTTCAGTGGATGTGCAGCATTTTTTTTAAACCAATACAGAAGTTACAGATGCTCCAGATACATTGGGTGTGTTTTTAAAGATTTTCTTTATTTGTCACGTGTACCTCGAAACGGACAGTGAAATGCGTCACTTGCATCAAATCAAATCAGTGAGGATTTTGCTGGGCGATGCTTACCCACAACTCACTAACCCTAACCTACATCCTTGCAATGTGGGAGGAAACGCGCACAGTCACAAGGAGAACAAACAAACTCCTTTCAGACAGCAGCAGGAATTTAGCCCCAATCTTACAGCTGAGGCTGTAATAGTGTTGTACTAACCGCTGAGCTAGAACACCACACTTTTTGTAGCACTCAACATTAAACAGTCTGTTGTATTGGCTTTATTAATCGGAAGGTCCAATTCTCCACGATGATGAAATACTTGCTCCCCTTCTTCCCAGAAGATGTAGATCTGACCCACTAGCTCTTAAAGAGATTTTGTTTAGGAAATGATGCTCTTCCATTGTATGTTCGTTCCTTCAACTCGGACTTGCATTTGCCTTTCTGTTTGCAAGGTAAAGAAGAATGGGTGGCTTCCCGACCGAGTCTGAAAGCACCGATCCCACGGTCAAGGGGGACATACAGAGAACATCCCTATGGTAGATATTGAAGGCTGCCCTTGTCCTATGACCTCAGCTCAGTGATTACAACTGCAAGACAAGTAATATTCATTTATTTTCTTGCCTAGAGATAGCTTGTCTCGGGTACCCTTATACACTCCTATTCCCAAAAAACTTTAATGGAAGTTGTCATTATTTTATGACAGTAACTTATAGAATGAACAAGTCAGTCCCCACATCATTCGACAAGGATGCTGTTCCTTTCAAATGATTTTTCATTGTTCTATGTGTAGAAGTAATGTTCAACTAGCATGAACTGGTGACAAGTTTTAAGTTTCTAAGCTCACCAGTTAAAGATAAATGCTTGTCTAGGGGTAATAGAAGACTGTAACAAGATTTTTTCTTTGAAATAGGTGATAAACAAGCTGTAGATAAGTTGTTTTAAACTGTCTTCTTCTAATATTTGTCAGTTTAAGATGTTCAATATTTAATTTGTAAAATTTAATTTTAAAAAAATGATGTTTATTGGAGTTTAACTCAATCAGCTATGTATGGAGCTAACTTTATTAAGGTGATCTGTTTAGTGTTTCTACCTGTATGTGGTAATAAAAGTGCATAAAGTTCCATGTGTAAGCTTATCTAAATAGGTGACTTTAATTTGTCAAATACATTTTGCCAATAAAGCTGAACTCTTTTGTAAAGAACTAAAATTTGGAATTATTTCATTCTAGTTCTTAAATGTCTGCCTCTTTTGTTCTGCAGGAATGCCTAAACTGTTTGCTACAATTATAAACCAAACCTAACTCTTAGAGTTGGTTTTTATATTGTGTAAGATATAAAAGCGGTTTTAACACCCATTGGGATGTAAATAACTTTAAAAAGAAGTTAACACGATAATCTGCTTACTTGATTGATCTTTAGAAAACTTTAATGCAGAAACTGTTAGAGCAATAAATGGATTTTAAACTATCTTACTAAACGCAAAACTCTTAATTGACTTGTTTGTATTAGCATGTCTCTCATGACAATGTAACGGAGATTAATGAGGTAAGATCTCTTCCCGCTACATTCTGTCTAAATGCCTAGCCCTCGGTGCGTTGAACTTTCCTACGCATTAAATATCCCATCATAATGTGCATTTTACATGGAAACCCATTCTTGTCTTCACTCACAAGAGGGCATTTAATGCATTACCGGAGTGATAATAGTTGTCTTTACTAGGAAAATCATCAATGTCACTGCCCAATTGTTTGACCTTCACATTTAAAAAAACTTTATTTGCAATTTCCAGTGCTAATGTATCTGAATTTCACCGTTCGTGAAAGCAGTTTAGAGGGGCTGATTTATCTTTAAGAGGCAATCAGACATGATGGCTGATTATTAAGAGAATATACGGCAGGACTCAAAGGATGACTAAACGTTAAACACCCTGCAAATACAAGGTAACACTAATAGTAACTCTATAATTTTGCTGCATATGCAACAGTTATTTTAAATATTTACAAATGACGCAGTTACTGTCAGTTAAAAAAGTAAACCTTCCAAAATGTGATAAACGTAGGAATTCTAGGTTATTAAAATGGCTAATTAGCAATAACTAATGATCACATCATTGTTTCCTTTCCTGATATAACCCTGCTTCCTATAAACAAAACTAAAATGACCAATAATTGTAATGCAACTCTTGCTAAAACTTTAATTGTGTAAACTGCACTGTAAAACCAAAAACCCGAAAACAATTACCGACCAATCATTTTTCTCAGGCTAAGCCAAAGAACTATTGATTGTGATATACTGTAGCTGTCATTAGACATAGAAACAACGGCATTTTTGTCCTTGCGATTGGTTTACTTTTTTCATAGTAACAAAATTACTTAGTTTGTGCAGACCACGATCTTGCACTTGGAGATGCATGCTAAGATTTATTTAGTAGTGTAATTTTAATGCTTTGAGGTCTCTGTATTGAAGTCTGTAGTGCTTATATTGTAGCCATTGTCTATTCCTATCGATGAAGCCTATTCTCTATTTCTGTTCCTTTCTAGGTGTCCAGTAGTAGGTTAACCGTGAAAAATCAGGACACGCTTTAAGTTTCAGGTAGGCAATGCAACCCCAAATCAAGTTTCAAAGATATACCCTGTGATCAATCCAATCACACAATTCCAGCAACAGATCATAAACAAAAGAGATTCTGCAGGTACTGGAAATCCAGATCAACACACACACGCACGCACACACACACACACGCGCAAGCGCACACACGCGCACACACACATACACACATGCACATGCACAAAATGCTGGGGGAACTCAACAGGTCAGGCTTCGTCTATGAAGAGGAATAAAAAGCCAATGTTTTGGGCCGAGAATTCTTCTTGGGCTCTTTGTTCGTCTCCATAGGTGCTGCCTGAACTGCTGAGTTCCCCAGAATTTTCGGTGTGTTCATCATTGCTGTTAAAACGTGCAAACTCATCTTGTTTTTAAAGAAACTGCATTAACATCAGCACATGCTAGCTATTTTGCAGGAACTTTTCTCTACAAGGCCAATAACAAATATGTGTACTTAGTTCAAGTTCAGTTGTCATTCAACCAAACACAGGAATACAGCCAAATGAAACAATATTTCTCTGGGGCCAGGATACAAAACACAGTACCAACAGTCACATACAGCACACAGCACATATAGCACACCTAATTGTGATAGCAGAAAAACATAGTTACAAGAAATATATATAAAAATAATAAAATAGCCCAAATCCCCGAGTATCGTGGCCTGCAGATTGATGATGCACGGATAGTGTCCTGGAGCCATGTTTCTGCAAGCCGCAGCAGTTCCTCATTTTGCATACGTGCAGCGACAGAAGAATGCAATGCCACTTGTCTACCTGGGAGCGAACACTGGAGGGCAACACCAAAAGGAGGGGCCAGTACGGAATCCAGCAGCACCCAGCCAGCTTCAGTGTCTTTCACCAGTGACCGCAACAGGCAACTCCAAGGCACAGGGGCCTTCTCCGTGCAGCAACCAAGTCAACCCAGTGCCCCCCCCCCGCCCAAGTCAGTCTCACCAATGAACCAGTGAACATTGACTTCCAGTATTCCATATTACTAATGTCCAACAGGGTCTTGCAACTACAAGAAAAACATCCAAGCCAATCATTTCCACTGTTTGTTGGATTGAGTGCCGCTTGGTCACTTAGTCATAGACTCATAAGACATTAAGACATAGGAACAGAGTTAGGCCACTCAGCTCATTCGAGTCTGCTGTGCTATTCCGTCATGGCTAATTTTTTATCCTCCTGAACTCCATTCTCCTGCCTTCACCACATAACCTTTGATGCCCCTACTAATCAGGAACCTGTAAACCTCCACTTTAAATATAGCCAATGACTTGGCCTCCACAGCCAGTTCATTTGTGGCAATGAATTCCACAGATTCAGCATCCTCTGGCTAAAGAAACTCCTCCTCACCTCTATTCTAAAGGGATATCCTTCTGTTCGGGGGCTGTGCCCCCTGGTCTTGGACTCTCCCATTATAGGAAGTATCCTCTCTTCATTTACTCTATCTAGGCCTTTCCATATTCAATGAGATTTTCCCTCACTCTTTGAAAGTCCATAAGACCACAAGACATAGGACCAGAATAAGGCCATTCAGCCCATCAAGTCTGCTCCAGCATTTCATCATGGCTGATCCCGGATCCCACTCAACCCCAAACATCTGTGTCCTCACCATAATCCTTTGATGCCCTGACCAATCAGGAAACTTCTACCTTAAATATACGCACGGACTTGGCCTCCACTGCGGTCTGTGGCAGGGCATACCACAGATTTACTACTCTCCAGCTAAAAAAAATTCCTCCTTACCTCTGTTCCGAAGGGTCACCCCTCAATTTTGAGGTTGTGCTCTCTAGTTCTGGATACCCCACCATGGGAAACATTCTCTCCACATCCACCCTATCTAGTTCTTTCAACATTCAGTAGGTTTCGATAAGATCCCCGCGCAGTCTTCTAAATTCCAGTGAGTACAGGCCCAAAGCTGCCAAACAGTCCTCATATGTTAACCCCTTCATTCCTGGAATTATCCTCGTGAACCTCCTTTGGACTCCCTCCAATGACAATGCATCCTTTCTGAGATAAGGGGCCCAAAACTGTTGACAGTACTCCAAGTGCAATCTGACTAGTGTCTTATAAAGGCTCAGCATTATCTTCTTGTTTTTTTCATTCTATTCTCCTTGAAATAAATGGCAACATTTGCCTTCTTTACCACAGACTCAAGCTGTGAATTAACTTTCTGGGAGTCTTGCATGAGGACTCCTAAGTCCCTCTGCACCTCTTGATGTTTGAACCTTTTCCCCATTTAGATAATAGTCTGCACTATTGTTCCATTTACCAAAATGCATTATCATACATTTCCCAACACTGTATTCCATCTGCCACTTCTTTGCCCATTCTTCCAATTTGTCTAAGTCCTGCTGCAATTGCATTGCTTCCTCAGTACTACCTACCCTCCTCCTATTTTCATATCATCCACAAACTTTGCCACAAGGCGATCAATTCCATTATCTAAATCTTTGACAAACAATTTAAAAAGCAGTGGACCCAATACTGACCCCTGAGGAACACCACTAGTCACCACAGCCAACCCAGAAAAGGCCCCTTTTATTCCCCGTCGCTGCCTCCTGCCTGTCAGCCATTCCACTATCTATGCCAGTATTTTTCATATAACACCATAGGATCTTATCTTGTTAAGCAGCCTCATGTGTGGCACCTTATTCAACGCCTTCTGAAAATCCAAGTAAATGACATCTACTGCCTCTCTTTTGTCCACCCTGCTTGTTACTTCCTCGAAGAACTCTTAACAGATTTGTCAGGCAAGATTTCCCTTCACAGAAACCATGCTGACTTTGACTTATTTTATCATTCGTCTCCAAGTACCTCGAAATCTCATCCTTAATAATAGACTCCAACACTTTCCCGACCACAGAAGTTAGACGAACTGGCCTATAATTTCCTTTCTTTTGCCTTCCTTCCTTCTTAAAGAGTGGAGTGATTTGCAATCTCCCAGTCCTCTGGAACCATGCCAGAATCAGGTCATGGAGCAGCACAGCACAGAAACAGGTCCTTGCCCAACCAGTCCATGCCTATCTCTTTCTCTGCCTCCTCCCATCTACCTGTACCCGGACCACAGCCCTCCATACCTTTCCCATCGATATACCTATTCAGACTTCTCTTAGACGTTGCAATCCACCACCTGCGCTGGCAGCTCATTCCGCACTCCCACCCTCTCTGAGTGAAGAAGTCCCCCCTCAGATGAAGGTGTGAGTCAAAACCAACAAAAGCAGCTTGCTCCTTTACAGATCGTCTGGCCTGTTATCTTCATTTGGCTGTCTTACCTGTTGATAGAAGGTTTAACTGTATGTGTGTCAGATCTTAAACTGTGAGTAATTTAGCTTTAACATTCTAATAGGCAGGTCAAGCATGGGTTAATAGAATGAGGTAGAATTGGCAAACAGAATTGCAAGATGTGGAATCAGTACTTGGAATCTAATCAACTACAGCTTCTCCTTTTAGCCGGGGGGTGGGGGGTTGTGGATTGAGAGAATACAGATAGAAGCGTCTCCCAGTTCTTTATACTGTTCTTCATACTGGAGTTGAAGCTAATGGAAGATCAGGAAACAAGGTTGCCAAGAAAGCTCGGGGGGTGGTGGGGGTGGTGGTGGTGAGCAGCATCAGTGGAGAAGGGAACAGTTACCATTTCAACGCACAACCAGAACTGCAAGCCATTCGACAGTAGTAACAGTGGACTGACTGCTCTACATTTCGAGTAATGTGCCTACATTTGTCCAGAGACCTCTGCTAAAGAGGAGAGTCTTCTCCCCTGCCAGGTCGGCCACCATTTAGAATCAGGTTTATTGTCATTGACATATATTATGAAATTTGATGTTTTGTGGCAGCAGTATGGTGCAAGACATAAAAAAATCACTACTAGTTACAATAAAAAATGTAAATGGATGCTGCCTTTTGAAGATGTCCTCAGTGGTGGGGAGGTTTGTGCCCATGGTGGAGCTGGTTGGGTCTCCAGACCTTTGCAGCTTCTTCTGTGCATTGGAGTCTCCATACCAGGCAGTGATTCAAATGGTGTCATGATCAGAATCAGGGTTATTAACAGTGACATGTATCCTGAAATGTGTTGCTTTGTAGCAGTAGTGCAGTGCAATACGTAACAAAATACTATAAATTCCAATTATATATACATGCATACACACATGTTTTCTAACTTCTTTGCTTGTCTTAATCCATCTTTTTCTCACTAATTTTGTCATTTAATAACTCTCCTTCAACCAATTCTCTAAGATTTTGTTTTGATTAATTCTTCACATCCCTATCTCTTCATCCTTCTTTTTGCTTCCTATATACTTGCTTACAGGCCATTGCCTGTCCGATTGCTTCCAGTCTGATCCTAGACATGGTCCAGGGAGCCATGATTGGTATGTGGAGGCAGGAAATCCCGGGATTAAGGGGAAAACAAACGTGCGGCTCTTCACCATTCGGCCAGTGAAAGAAAGATCTTGCTGGTTGAGAGAAGGAAACTGGATGGGCAGATTGACAACAACTTGCACTGATAACAACATGTGAGTTTTGACAAAAGGATGTTGATCTAAAACTTTAAATATTTCTCTCCTCACAGAAGTTGCCTGAATTGCTGACTACTTCTAATGTTTTATGATTTATTTCCAGTTTCCAGAATCTGCGGTATGATGGTGTAGCTGTTAGCCTAATGCTTTACAGCGTCAATGATCAGAAAATCAGTGTTCAGTTCTCGCCACTGTCCGTAAGGAGTTGTACCTTCTCCCTGTGATGGTGTGGGTTTCCTCTGGGTGCTCCAGTTTCCTCCCATATTCCAAAGACATGGTTAAGGTTAGTAAGTCGTGGGTGTGCTCTATTGGCATCGGAAGAGTGGTAACACTTGCGGGTTGTCCCCACGTCTTTGTCTGTGTTGGTCTCTGATGCAAACGATGCAGTTCATTACATTTTGACAAATAAAGCTACTACTTAATCTTTAAATCTTTGCTTTTGTAATTTTTTCCGTACCTTTACAGAATGTTCAGGAGCAGTTTTCAAAGAGAATCGGGCTCTGAGCCACAGATTAAGGCAGGTGACTGAAAGATTAGTCAGAGACAGATGGAGTGAGATCATGAGAGGTGGGGAACTTTAAGCAGGGAGTTCCAGATATTTGGGCCTTGATGACTGATGGCATTTATTGTTAAAGTACATATATGTATGTATTTGTTACCTGATGCTACCTTGGGCTTTCTTGCAGGCATTTGCAGGAAAAAAGAAATACAATAGAATTTATGAAAAATTATACATAAACAAAGACTAACAAGCAACCAATGTGCAAATAAAAATTAGTGCTGAGAACATAAGTTCTAAAGAGACATTGAGAGTGAGTCTGTAGGTCAGAGAATCAGGTCAGAGTAGTGGTGAGTAAAGTTAACCACGCTGGTTCAGGAGTTGGACGGTTGTAGGGTGATAACTGTTCCTGAACCTCCTGTTCGATGGTAATAGTGAGAAGAAGGCATGACCTGAATGCTGTTTGCTTGTGCAGCCCTTCATGTAAATGTATTCAATGGTCTGGAGGGCTTTACCTGTAATGGACTGAGCTGTATCCCCACTCTCTGTAGCTTTTTCCATTCCAGGGCATTGCTGTTTCAATACCAGGCCATGGTGTAACAGTGTAATGGTTGGAGTTCTTCCCCAGCCAACTCCGCCCCTCCGTGTGTAGTCCTTCCCCATAAAGCCTTTCCACTGGCCACACTGAGTTTCAGTGCATCTCGCAGAATGTACTCCTGCAGCCTTAACTGTGCCAGCTGGCAGCATTCCCTTATGAATATCTTACAGAAGGCTTTATACTTCTTTATAATTTCAAAAGTTATTCATGATATAAAAAATATATATACAAAAAGGAGAAACAGTGTATTTATACTTTGTCCTACTTTTGACTGATGGTTGAGGACTAGGATATAAAAGCAAGACAGTAATCCTGAGGCTTGCTGAGGCTTTATAAGTCATTGGTGTATTGTGAATAATTTTGAGCCCTATATCTGAGAAAGAGTGTGCTGGCATTGGAAAGGATCCAGAGGAGATTTACAAGAATGATCCAGGAATGGAAGGGTTAATGAACGAGGAGCATTTCACGGCACTGGACCTGTACTTGTTGGAATTTAGAAGAATGAGGAGGTTCCTCATTAGTAAGAGTGTCAAAGGTCACAGGGAGTAGGCTGGAGAAAGGGATTGAGAGGGAAAATAAATCAGCCATGATCAAATAGCAGAGTGGACTTGATGGGCTGAATGGCTAATTCTTCTCCTGCGTCTTATGGTCCAGCCACAGCAACGTAAAAACTAATTCCATCATTCCATAGTTAAAATCAGGGCTCAGTATAGATATCTGTGGGACAACACGTTAAGTTTCTGTGTTTTCTCCAACATCTGTAATGTCAGATGAGTGGGGTACAGAAGGCCATCACTGTTCATGTGCATCGGTCGCCAACAGTTAGCAGGCAGGTATGGCAAGTGGGAAGGAAGGCAAATGGTGCACCAGTCCTGTTGTAGGTGGGTTAGAGTTTAGTAATGGGGAAATATAGTTACAAGGCTTGTAAGATGTAAATGGAAGCTTTAGAGAGGAAATTTAATCGAATTGTGCCTGGATTAGAGAGCATGTCTTATGAGGACAGGTTAGCGAGCTAGGCCTTTTCTCTTTGGAGCGAAGGAAGATAAGAGGTGACTTAGAAGAGATGTACAAGATGATAAAAGGTACAAATAGAGACTTTTTCCCGGAGTAGAAATGGCTTAAACGAGGGGATATAAGTTCAAGAAGTTTAGAGGAAAGTATAAGGGGTCAGAGGTAGGTTTTTTACACAGCGAGTGGTGTCTGTTTGGAACACGCTGCCAGGAATAGTGGTAGAGGCAGATACATTTAACAGTCTGTTACAAAAATCAGGCTCCTGAATCACTGTAGATAACTTCATTCACCTCAACTCTGAACTGATTGCACAACCTTAGACTCACTTTCACAGACTCTAGAACTTACGTTCTCAATACTTTTTTTATTCGAAGTGTGTCTTTTGCACATTGGTTGTTTGTCAGTCTTTATTTGTGTATTTTTTCATAAATTACATTGTACTTCTTTCCTGTAAATAGCTGCAAGAAAATGAATTTCAACATAGTACACTGTGACATGTACATACTTTGAAAATAAATTTACTTTGACTTTGGGAGAGAACACTGTCAGTACTTCCAGTTGAACTCTGTCTTTTTGTGTGTTTTCCCCCCTAGCTGGCAGTCTGTGGTTTTGTATTGGCATGTGCTCCTGTCCCCGCTCCTGCTCTACTCCGGCCCTGGATTACTGAGTACTCCGTCCCTCATCTGTTTCTCATTATTACCTGTATTGCTCCCACCTGAGTCTCACTGTGCTCCACCCATCACCTGCCTCTGTTTATTGCTTGGTGTTTTTCAGTCCTGTGTTTGCACCCATTTGTTGTCAGGTTGTGCCAGTGAATTTTCCTGAACCTTCCCAGCATTTGTATCTGAATTCTGTCCGTCTGAATATTGATTCTGCCTGTTTCCTGATTCTGGTTTTTGGATTTCTCTGGATGTTTTGATCTCTGCCTGAACTTTGACGCAGACTTTGTTTGCACCTCGGGATTTGTTACTCAACTAATATCACTGTGTGCACAGTACTGGGTCTGCGATTGGATCCCTGCTCCAGTGTCCTGACAGATTACCCCTCATTAAAGTAAAACAGTGGGGAAACGGGCCTTCAGCCCAACTCAGCCATGCTAACCCAGATGCCCATCTAAACTATCCCCACAATCCATATCCCTCTAAAATCTCTTTGTAATATTAAATCTCGTTCAATATTAAAGATCGCTAAAATCTTAGGTTAAAAAAATACACATTCTATTTCCTAAGTGGCAGAAAAGCTAAACTGAATTGAATTAATTAATGAGGAAAGGAGTGTTGAAACACAATACTTGTAAATGAGTGTCCCCTGGGTGGTGCTGCTGCTGGCCTAATGAAGATGATTGGATATGTGCTAAAGATTCAAATTACACTTGATTTCATATTCATCTGTGGGAATTCAAAAGCAGTTTCTGAAATTAGCCATGAGAGAATTCTTTCTAATCACTTTTAGGCTTGTCACCAAAGCCTTCTGTAATGTGCTTTCCAGAATTTTATTCACCCTCTGGAGACTGCAAGTTATGTATACATTTGAGCAATCCCTTCATCAAAGCCTTACAGTATTTATTATTCTGTATGGATTAAAATATAGAAGGGGCAACAGGAGCAATCTTTGAGTCGGTCATCAGAAATTCACCAAAGCCTTTCATTATTAGATGGATCGAACAATGGATGTTGCTCGGTGAGTGATGTCTTTCTGTTGATTGGAATGTTGGTGTACAAGTTTCAGTTGTTTTACATCCTTTCATTTTGCTTTGTTAATGGAATTTTTTTTATATATATAGTGATTACATAACCCCAATAGTCAAAAGCATCAAAGGGGCCATTTCCTTTGTAGCTGTGGCTTAGTTCAATGTTTTCAGTCTCTCTAATCACTTGGACATGGTTCAGGTCCAATGATGATAATTAACCTTCTTCAGTACACTAATGGAGCAGAGCAATTTGCCACCGGTGTCACACAGAGAGGCCAACATCAAGTGCTGCTGGCAGGTCATCAACTCAGTGAAAGACGCTTGTTGGTCTGCCAGTACGTCTCAGTATTATTTATTAGTATTTTGTTTGCACAGTTTGTCTTCGTTTGCACATTGGTTGTCAGTTTTTATTTGTGTATATTTTGATTGGTTCTATGGTATTTCTCTGTTCTACTATGAATGCCTGCAGGAAAATTAATCTCAAGATAGTATATGGTGACATATAACGACTTTGATAATAAATTTACTATGAACTTTTGAACATTGTGATCCCCTTGGAGGAATGTTGCTGACTGGCACTTTTCAGGCTGCAAGAGTATGTGCTGAGGAAGGCACTGAAGCTTGTTGCAGCCACCACAAGGCCTCGGTGGGGAAGAACCACAGTGTAGGGCTCTCCTGCCACTGGAGTTGGATAAGGAAGCCCCCACAATTATTGTAGTAATGTACCATCCGGTGGGGGGGGGGGGGGGGGAGAGGCACTTGAGTAGTAACAGCCTTATTGGTGTTAAGGAATGGAATAGAACCGCACTGAAAGCGTTGACTTGGAATGCAAGAATGAAGAAGCAGTGCACTGTTCATTCTTGTAAATAATTTTTATTAGGAATAAAGACCAGGGTCCAAGGTGAGGATGACGGTGCCAAATTATATCTTACCCCATGCTAGCTGAGAAGCAAACCAAGGAGGTCTGCAGAACCAGAGACCACCATGGCCCCGCCAGCTCTTTGCAGGGGTGTGATCAATTAGTTCCTTTCACAGGCCTATTCTGATAAACCTCTTGTGTTTTGTTCTCCTTTTCAAGCAGGTTTCCTATGACATTTTGTTTCTGCTTCACCCTACCTCAAGATCAAAATAACCATTCTCCTCATTTCCCCTCTGGCTCAAATGTCATCAGTCTCTGTCCACTGGTTAACGCAAGCAGGTCGGGTAACACTAGAACTTCAGGTGTTAGGCCCAGGATGAAAGGTGAGGTGCTTAAGGAAAATCTGAGAGGGAACTTCTTCACAGAGTGATGTGAGTATGGAAAGAAAAGCCAGCAGAAGTGGTGGATGCAAGGTTGATTGCAAAATTTAATAGAAATTTGGATGAGTACATGGATGAGAGGGGCAGGGTCAATGGGTTGAGACAGAGTAATAGGCTCGAGGGGCTGAAGGGCTTGTTCCTGTTCTGCTGTGTTGTATGACTATGGTATTGATTCTTCAGACAGTGGAAATAATATCTCAGTATTTATCTTATCAAAACATCTAATTATCTTAACATGTCAAGTCTAATCTCCCCTTAATCTACCTTGATCTCAGTTAATTATATCAAATAGAACTCTCTCATCATTTTGCACATGGCTTAACATGAACAAGTATTTGTAAACTGTCTTCAACTCTGATACCTTTGTGGCCAAGTTTGCAGACGATGCAAAGATAGATGGAGGGGCAGATGGCGCTGAGGAAGCAGGGAGGCTACAGAAGGATTTAGACAGATTAGGAGAATGAGCAAAGAAGTGGCAGATGGAATATAGTGTAGGGAAGTGTATGGTTATGCACTTTGGCAGAATGAATAAAGGTGTAGCCTATTTTCTAAATGGGGGATCAAATTCAGAAATCAGAGGTGCAAAGGGAGTTGGGAGTCCTCATGCTGGATTCCTTGAAGATTAACTTGCAGGTTGAGTCATTAGTAAGGAAGGCAAATGAAATGTTAGCATTGATTTCAATGAAAACCTGATTGCAACAGCATCACTAGTGCATAGATTAGAGACTCAGGCAGAAATGGAAGACATGGAATATGCAAGCAGGAATTAAAACCTGTACACAATTTAACTTCCGAACTGGTACTTTGTGGTGTGGGCCAATCTGGTTCTGTCCCATTGTAACTACAAAGGAGAAGACTAGATGAGTGTTCCTGTTATTAGTGTATTGTTACGGGTGTATCCCTGACATTTAATGCACAGTTCAGGGCAGATCTGCTTTGTCACTTAACCTGTTTAGTTGTATATTCGTGGAGACATCCTTCAACACTGTAACAAAAGAGGTATATTTTGTATTTAGCAGTATTTGGAGCCGATACTGGTCTTGAATGTTCAAAGGGTTCAGCTGGTTGGGTTATGGCACCATTGAAAATAAATAATTCTGTAAATTTACCTGATTGTTTTTGAAATGTCAAAGTTAAGTAGGTAATCACAGCAATTGAAACTAGTTAATTGTTTATTATTATCTTTGTGTTGAAGAAGTGCAACACATCGTGTCAGGAGAATGAGACTCTCTTGGACTCTCTCTCCTGGAGGTTTGCTATGCAAATAAAGACCTTCATTTTCCCAAGTTGCAGCTTCCACGTGGCTCAGTGTTAGTCAGTCACAGCACAGTGCAGTTGCAGTTTATTATGGAGAATGTATGGAGTTCATTATGGAGAACGATCCATTTCCCTGAAGTTTACGTGATAACCAAAAGAAAACTCACGATAATAAATTTTAAAACAGAACTGTGTCAAAAGTAATGTTAGAAAAATCCAGCTCTAGCTAGGTTTTAGACATTTTTTTAAAATTTGCCGCTGCAAGGAAATGCAGTGATAAATAACATTACCAGGTCTAATTGGACATGAGCTTTATTTGAATGACCTCAGCCTCAAAATATACTCATGATTGTATTACTTGCTTGAGACCAAGGGAGATCTGAGCTCCTCAACATTCCCATTGATATCGTGAATGTATTCCCATTATTAACCCACAGGCATAAATTAGCTTCAGCTGGACATTGTATTTATGGCTGATATTGTACTGTACCAGTGCTTATATTTCTTGTACATAAATCACATAGTAATTATACAGTGGCATGCAAAAGTTTGGGCACCCTGGTCAAAATTTCTGTTACTGTGAATAGTTAAGTGAGTAGAAGATGAACTGATCTCCAAAAGTCATAAAGTTAAAGATGAAACATTCTTTTCAACATTTTAAGCAAGATTAGTGTATTATTTTTGTTTTGTACAATTTTAGAGTGGAAAAAAAAGGAAAGGAACACCATGCAAAAGTTTGGGCACCCCAATAGATTTGAGCTTTTACCAAGGTCTCAGACCTTAATTAGCTTGTTCGGGCAATGGCTTGTTCACAGTCATTGTTAGGAAAGGCCAGGTGATGCAAATTTTAAAGCTTTATAAATACCCTGACTCCGCAAACCCTGTCCCAACAATCAGCAGCCATGGGCTCCTCTAAGCAGCTGCCTAGCACTTTGAAAATTAAAATAAATAATGCCCATAAAGCAGGAGAAGGTTATAAGAAGATAAAAAAGCATTTTCAGGTAGCCGTTTCCTTACTTCGTAATGTAATTAAGAAATGGCAGTTAACAGGAACGGTGGAAGTCAAGTTGCGGTCTGGAAGACCAAGAAAACTTCCAAGAGAACTGCTCGTAGGATTGCTAGAAAGGCAAATCAAAACCACCCTTTGACTGCAAAAGACCTTCAAGAAAATTTAGCAGGCTCTGGAGTGGTGGTACACTGTTCTACTGTGCAGTGACACCTGCACAAATATGACCTTCATGGAAGAGTCATCAGAAGAAAACCTTTCCCGCGTCCTCACCACAAAATTCAGCGTCAGAAGTTTGCAAAGGAACATCTAAACAAGCCTGATGCATTTTGGAAACAAGTCCTATGGACTGATAAAGTTAAAATAGAACTTTTTGGCCGCAGTGAGCAAAGGTATGTTTGGAGAAAAAAGGGTGCAGAATTTCATGAAAAGAACCCCTCTCCAACTGTTAAGCACGGGGGTGGATCGATCATGCTTTGGGCTTGTGTTGCAGCCAGTGGCACGGGGAACATTTCACTGGGAGAGGGAAGAATGAATTCAATTAAATATCAGCAAATTCTGGAAGCAAACATCACGCTGTCTGTAAAAAAAGCTGAAGATGAAAAGAGGATGGCTTCTACGACAGGATAATGATCCTAATCACACCTCAAAATCCACAATGGACTACCTCAAGAGGCGCAAGCTGAAGGTTTTGCCATGGCCCTCACAGTCCCCCGACTTAAACATCATCGAAAATCTGTGGATTGACCTCAAAAGAGCAGTGCATGCAAGACGGCCCAAGAATCTCACAGAACTAGAAGCCTTTTGCAAGGAAGAATGGGCGAAAATCCCCCAAACAAGAATTGAAAGATTCTTAGCTGGCTACAGAAAGCGTTTACTATCTGTGATACTTGCCAAAGGGGGTGTTACTAAGTACTGACCATGCAGGGTGCACAGACTTTTGCTTTGGGCTTTTTTCCTTTTTTGTTATTTTGAAACTGTAAAAGATGGAAATAAAAAGGTAATCTTGCTTAAAATATTAAAGAAATGTGTCATCTTTAACTTTATGCCTTTTGGAAATCAGGTCATCTTTTACTCACTTAGCTATTCACAGCAACAGAAATTTTGATCGGGGTGCCCAAACTTTTGCATGCCACTGTATTTATAACTAGTGACTCTTGGTGGGGGTCCTTAATGATAGATGCCACCTTCTTAAGGCATGGTCTTTTGAAGATGTACTCGGTGGTGGGGAGGTTAGTGCCCGTAATGGGACAGGCTGAGCCTACAACCCTCTGAGACTTTTCCAACCCTGCGCATTGGAGCTTTCATACAAGTTCATGATACAAGCAGTCAGAATGCTACCCACTGTACATCTAAAAGTCTTTGTTGACATACAGAACCTCCTCAAATTGCTGATGAAGTATAGCTTCATGAATGTACTGCTGAATTTGCTCCCCGTCTCCCTATCTATCAACACTTCTTTGGCTCTGGAGACTTGCCCATGGTGCTTCGAATCAACCCATTGTGAACCTCTTCCTGGACTTCAGGAAAGAGCAGCAGTCTGTAGTTTGGGACTCACTGAGATCTTGTCCTAAATGAGGAATCAAATGCCTCCTATTTCATCAATGTGTCATTGCAAGTTGCTACTAATAAAAATTATGCATTGGTTCTTTGCAAACTTTCATTTCAACTCTCAAAAGAAATACCTGTCTGGGTAGAAGCCATCTGTTCTGCTCTGCCAGCTGAACCCTATTCATCCAACCTGCCTCAATTGCCTTTAATTCCTGAACATAGCACAAGGTATTCAGAACCCCAGACTCTGTTTCCCAATACTGAGTTGACCTTGAGCCTCCACAGATTTTTATGAATTTGCCTCGCACATTTCTCCTAGTCTTTGACGGTTTAGAGTAAATTTATTTTCAAAGTACATGTATGTCACCATAGAACTCCAAGATTTGTATTCTTGCAGGCATACTCAGTAAATCCAAGGAACATAATGAAAGACCACATCCAACAGGACGGATCTTAATTATTCTTAATCTTAATCTTGATCTCACACTTTAATTTTAGGTTGAAACCCTGCATCAGGAGTGAAAGTGGATGGGGAAGAGTGCCAATATAGAGAAGAGGCAGGAAAGAAGTGGTGAGACAGGATCCAGGAGACGATTGGCGGACTGAGGAAGTATGAAGGATGACGGGTAGGTTGAGACAGGTAGGGAAAGGGGCGGAGTGGATTTGGGAGGTAGAGGTTCGTGGGTGATGGATGGAAGGAGACAAGGAAAGAAAAAGGCAAAGCTGGTGCGGGGGGCGGGGCGTGGAGGTCGAAAGGTGGCGACAGCAGCCAGTTCCCCTAACAGTTTGTTCCAGATTCCATTGTCTGCAGAATCTCGTATCTCTGGGGACCTGGGACTGGGGCGCAGTAGAAACCTGTTCCACCGCCCCCCCGGCCCCCATCATGTTCCCAGAATCAGAATCAAGTTTAACATCACTGTGGTGAAACTCATTATTTTGTGGCAGTAGTACAGTGCAATACTTAAAAAATTGCTATTGGTTACTATAAGGACATAAAAATATGATGTAAAAAGGGAAAAGTGAGAGCAAAGAGTGAGGTAGTGTTCATGGTCCACTCAGAAATCTGATAGTGGAGGGGAAGAATCTGTTCCTAAAACATGTAGTGTGTGTTTTCGGGCTCCTGCCCCTCCTGCCTGATGCTCCCTTGGCATTGCCTGGCATTGAATCACTAGCCATGTGCAGTGAGATTTTCCTGGCACTGTGGGTGGGCAGGGATCTCGCCCTGGTCTTGTTGAGCCTGTCAGGGAGGTGGACATGGCTCCAACTGTTTCACAGACCTTGCTCACGTACCTACCAGCACACAATGTCAACAGACTCCCAGTGTATCACACCCTGTCGAGTGGTCAGAAATGCGCTCCTGGGCCCTGAGGCAATGCATATGGCATGCCCATAGCATTGGCATTGTTTAATATACACACAAAGTGCTGGAGGAACTAACCCTTTACCTTTCCCACCCACTCTATCACCTAGTTACTCCTCCTTCTCCACCCCTCCCCCCCCCCCCCCCGGTGTCCCTTCCTTTCCTGTCCTTGACCCGAAATGTTGATTGTTTATTTCTGTGGATGCTGCCTGACCTACTGAGTTCCTTCAGCACTTTGTGTGTTGCTTTGGATTTCCAGCATTTGCAGGATTTCTGCTATTTATGATTTGCAGAATCTTCTGATCTTTTGAACGTCTGGATCTGCTGAGCTAGAGGACAGAGTGTTACCACTAAGCCACCATTTACACGGTTCCATTTATAGTTGTCTGTTCTCCTAAAGCTACTTTGCATTCAACACCTTTCTGCTAAATGAATTATGCAAGACACGTTTGCAGTAACGATCTCCAGAAGCAAGGCTAACCTTGTGAGAGACAAGCTACAGGACGCTAAAACCTTCAGGACCGGTGTCACAGTGATTGTCATGATCTCTTACACCCACGTAACCCAACCGTGCCACATTCAGTGTGAAACTACATAAATAGCATCCAAAGCAGAAATAATGAATAAAGTGCCCAGGGGTTTACAGGCAGCCTTAAATCTCGCACTTCTGCTGACAGAACAGCAGAACAGGTTCCAATCATATAGCACTCAGCTCCAAATACAATAGCACATGGCACCTTACATCAAAAAGAACTGGACCATCAGGCAAGTAAGGAGCACAAATTGGTCCAGACAATGAAGAGAGCAAGCGGGGACGGCAAAGTAGTGTAGCATTAATTATTTGTGCTTTTTTTTTTGTAACTATGTTTTCTGCTACTATAGCCATATGTGCTATGTGCTGCATGCTGTTGGTAATACCTTTTGTACCGTGGCCTGGAGGAACGCTGTTTCAATTGGTTATTTTCATGAATGGCTGGATGATTATTTAACACGTTCCCACTGTTCCCGCTGATGGTTGAGTCCAGAACTAGAGGCCACAGTTTAAGAATAAGGGGTAGGCCATTTAGAACGGAGTTGAGGAAAAACTTTTTCACCCAGAGAGTGGTGGATATATGGAATGCTCTGCCCCAGAAGGCTGTGGAGGCCAAGTCTCTGGATGCTTTCAAGAAAGAGATGGGTAGAGCTCTTAAAGATAGCGGAATCAAAGAACTGGATACTGATTGTGGATGATCAGCCATGATCACAGTGAATGGCGGTGCTGGCTCGAAGGGCTGAATGGCCTACTCCTGTACCTATTGTCTATTGTCTATTAACTTGAACATGAACCTAATCTTCATTGCTGACACAGACTTAACAAGCCAAAGGGCCAGATTCCTTGCAGTACGCCTCTTTGCCTGTAAAGGGGATGTGAAGCCACTGTAAGTTACCCTGGTGTGCAGGTTAGAGGCAGAATATAAGAATTTAAGAAGAATGTGGTAACCTACCTCAATGACTATCATTCTGTGGTACTTGCATCCACTGTGATACAGTGTTTTGAGAGGTTGATGATGTAACATGTCAACTCCTGCCTGAGGAGCAATTTCGATCCACTCCAATTTGCCTACCATCACAACAGGTCCACAGCAAATGCCATTTCATTGGCTGTTCGCTCAAACCTGGAACATCTGGAAAGTGAAGATAACATACATCAAGATACTCTACATTGACTACAGCTCAATAAGCTTCAAGACCTTGGCCTCAATACCTCCTTGTGCAGTTGGATCCTCAGTTTTCTCACTTGCAGTCCCCAGTCAGTTCTGATTAGCAGAAATCTCCACAAAGTCCATCAGCAGAGGTGCACCATAAGGAGCTGATACTGACTTTAGGAGGAGAAAACTGGAGGCCTATGAGCCAGTCCTCATCAGGGGATCAGAGGTGGAGAGGGACAGCAATTTAAAATTCGTTGGTGATATTACTTCAGAGGATCTGTCCTGAGCCCAGCACATAAATGCCCTTATGAAGAAAGGATGGCAGCACCTCTACTTCCTCAGAAGTTTGCAAAGATTTGGCATGACATCCAAAACTTTTGCAAGCTTCTGTAGGTGTGTGATGGAGAGAACACTGACTGGTGCATCATGGCCTAGTATGGAAGCACAAATGCCCTTGAATGGAAAATCCTACAAAAAGTAGTGGATACAGCCCAGTCCATCACGGGTAAAGTCCTCCCTACCACTGAGCACACTTACTTGGAGCGCTGTCGCAGAAAAGCAGCATCCATCCTCAACAACCCCACCATCTAGACCATGCTCTCTTCTCTCTGCTGCCATCATGAAGAAGGTATAGGAGCCTCATGACCCACATCGACAGAACTGTTCCCACAACCTATAGACTTACTTTCAAGGACTCTTCATCTCATGTTCGCTATGTTTATTGTTTATTTATTTATTAGTTTACACGGTTTGTTGTCTTTTGCATATTGGTGGTTTGTCCTGTTGGGTGCGGTATTTCATTGATTCTATTGTGTTTCTTGGATTTACTGAGTATGCCTACAAGAAAATGAACCTCATGGTCATATATGGTGACATATGTATTTTAATAATAAATTTACTTTGAATTTTGAATCAGAGAGAATGTGATAGGAATGTGGGGAGAGTAAGATGGGATTTGTGCAGGATTCTTTTAAGTAGATGCTAGATATTTGGAGAGCGAAAAGATGTTCCTCTGTGCTCCATGACTAGTACTCCATCAGAGCCGAACGTGACCTGGCTCATCCCTTGGGGTTTAACTGAAGTGAGTCCTTGCTGTACCAGTGGAATCCTGCTCCAGACAAGGCTCACCACCTTAAGACATAGGGGTTAGTAGCTTAATTGGTCACATGAGTGTACTTGGACACCACGTTGGTCTGGAAGGGCCTGTATCTCTAAATAAAAATATAAATAAATAATGCAACAGTGCAGGGGAACTGAAATCAAGAATTTCCAGGAGTGATCAGCTTTGGTCATCTGCAGGGCAATGGAAACTCAATTGCAACAACTCTGAGGTATTGTCCTTCTCCTTACACCACAATCTTTCCCAGCTATGCATAAAGCCAGCACCCCTGTAACACCCTGGGAAAGGTTTCACTGCTGACCTAATGGTCTTTCTATAGAAGCAGTGTTTGGGTTATGGTTAGAAGTAATGGGTGCTTTGAAATGTGAGCTGGGTCCTTTTGTTCAGTGGGAAATGAAGAGAGGAGACACCGCAGAGGACCAGCCGTAGGATTCGACCCAGCGGTGGATGGAGCCAGGTTCCAAGATCGACTGAGGATTGGTGAATATGAATTTTGGGAAGAGTTGAACTCCAACTTATGCACATTTGACTGTTTAATTATAATGGCCCCTTTTTGTTTTTCTTTCTTTACTAACCCTTTAGTTAAGTAACAATTCATAAATATAATTCCTTATAATCTGTCTGTTATTTCTTGGCACTGAGTTGTTACAGGGTAGCAAATTACACGGCATCGACACAAACTGGGTTTTGGGGTGGGAGAGCCGTCCCAATCTCACGGATTTGTGTATTCCCTCGGCATACCTCGCAATGTCACATGGGACTGGAGTGTGTATTCCCTTGATGTACACAGCCGAGGTGTTTTACCTCCCAATGTCACATGATGCTTCCCCTTGGGCTCTTTCCCCCACCCTCCAACTGTGTGATCCTTCCAATCCCACATTCCGAGGCCCCGCCAACGTTTCGGTGTGCTCCCCTCCACCATTGTCAACAAATCCCATACAATCATCAAGTCATACTGCACAGAAACAGGCCTTTCGGCCCAATTGATCGATGCCCACCGAGATTCCCATCTAAGCTCATCCCATTTGTCCACATTTGGCCCATTTCTCCAGTTCCCTGACTCACTTACTCCCCAAATCTACAATCTACAATTCCCTCAGGAGAAAATCCGCAGATGCTGGAAATCCGAGCAACACACTCGAAGTTAAGATGGTGCTAAATGGCGACTCCTTTGCTTGCATCTTCGGAAACAGCTCTTTCCATTTTTAATATCTATTTGTTTCCCTTTCAAGGTTCTTTCGAGGACCCTGACCTGGAGTTACACGCTGACTTCGGTTCTTTGCTGGAATGGGACCCGTTCTCGGGGTTTCAGGACTGGCCGTTGTTCAGCATGCCAAGGGTTCGGCCTGAGAGTCCGGCTCGAATTCGAAAGCCTAAGATCTCGGGGCTCTGGAGACAGGTGAATCGAGGGTCGGTGTCATGGTAGGAGACCCATGTGTCGTCAGGGGAGTCAGGATTTGCGATCATCAGGTACAGAGCTCAAAAAAAGAGATGTAACGGATTTTTAACATCGTCAACCAGTGAGTTGTTTGTTATGTCTCCCCGCTCGCTTATTAGGGAGAGAGAGAACCTGTGGTATGTTGAATACCAGATGAAACGAACTGCAAGTCTGTGTCTTGGCTATTGCTTTGCTCACGCTGAGTGCTCAGTGGTGGTACTGATGCTTTTTTTTTCCGGTGGGGGGAGAGGGGATTGTTGCTTTGCTGCCACTTACACTGGGGAGCTGGGGGGGACTTTGGGGTACTTAGGTTTATCTGTCATTAATTCTTTGGGGCATTTCTCTGTTTTTGTTGATGTTTGCGAAGAAAAAACATTTCTGCATGTATATTGTATACATTTCTCTGACATTAACTTGGACCTTTGAACACTCAAAACACTGGAGGAACTCAGCAGGCCAGGCAGCATCTATGGAAAAGAGTACAGTTGGCGTTTCAGTCCTGCCGAAGGGTTTCAGCCCGAAACATCGACTGTACTCTTTTTCCATCGATGCTACCTGGCCTTCTGAGTTCCTGCAGCATTTTGTGTCTGTTACTTGTTTATAATTCCCTAACTGGACACTTGCCTGATCATTGCCCCTGTCTCTTTAACTACTCAGCCCTCACCCCGATCCCCAGAGCTGAGCTTGGTACTGACCAACACCCTTGTAAATGTCTTTCAAATCCCTTACTCACTCTTCCTTCAGTTAGTCCTGACGAAGAGTCTCGGCCTGAAACGTCGACTGCACCTCTTCCTAGAGATGCTACCTGGCCTGCTGCATTCCCCAGCAACTTTGATGTGTAACCCTTGTAAATGTGAAGGTGTACCTTGGTGAGGCTTGGCACAACGGAGGATTGTGGCAGAACTACATCTCACTGTCGTCCCCGCTACAAACTCTGGGCATCGCCATTCCGATGCCTTCACATGAGGGCACTGGAATTTCATTGGCATATTGACACTGTTGACAGAATAATATGAGACAGTTCTAATAAATCTTTGCTGAGCCATTTAGGAATAGGATTTATTTTTCAATCAACGTCGAGGAAACATTTCAATTGTGTAGATGTCCCTGTTCTAAAATTCAAATGTGAGTTCTATTGGCAGGGGAGAAATATAAAATTGGATGAAAATAGACTGAGACATTTGAAAGAAGAGAGTGGTATAGGATAGGTAAGTGCTTTGTAATCAATATTGTGTTTTCATTATGATGCTAAATGTGTTGGGATTGTAATTATCCTACCAGTTCGTAATGAAGCTAGACAGGTATGTAAGCCACACGCTCCGTGGAAGAGGTGCATCCTGATGGCACAGTCCAATTCAGATTTATTTATCATCTGTACATCAAAACATACAGTGAAATGTTAAAACCAAGACACCCAAGGCCGTGGTGGGGGGCAGCACGCACACATTCCATCACCAACATAGCATGCCTACAACATTCAGCAGAACAACACAGGCAGCAGCAACAACAGAACAAACATGACAACAACAGCAAAACAAGCTCCTTTCCCATTCCCCCCCACTCACACACCCAGACAGGCCGCCTCCAGACCTCCAGTCCTTGTCACCGCATTATCAGACTCACAGACATTGGGCCTCCAACTTCGCACTTCATCCCAGGACTTGGATCACTTTCCACTACGTTGCTAAATAAATTGGATCAGTATTTGTTAAGACATTTTGGAAATCATTAATGCGACTAGAATTAGGGGGGGGATAGCAAACTGCCTTACAGCCTGTCAGCACAGGAGAAAGAGAGAGTGGAACAGCCTCAGAATAAAAGGATGTCCCGTTAGAACAAAGACGAAAAGGGATTTCTTTAGCTAGAGGGTGGTGAATCTGTGGATAGGGTAAATGCCTGCAGACTTTTTCTACTGAGGTTGGATGACAACAGAACTAGAGGTCATAGGTTAAGGGTGAAAGGAGAAATATTTAAGGGGACATGAGGGGGTACTTCTTCACTGTGGTGAGAGTGTGGAACGAGCTGCCAGTGAAAGTGATGGATGCAGGTCCAATTGCAACACTTAAGAGAGGTTTTGAAAAAGACATGGATGGCAGGGTTATGAGTGGCTATGGTCCGGGTCAGGTCGATGGAACTGGGCAGAACAATAGTTTGTCAGGAACGAGGTGGGCCAAAGAGCCTCCTTCTGTGCTGTATTGTCCTATGACTCTACAAAACAATGTTTGCAATATATCAATAGCATTCCTTTTCATTACTGGTTATTGTCATCGAAATACCTCTGCAATCCTTCACAATTTCTTTTGCTGGATGCCAGCAGTTAACTAAGAACAGGGAACTCAGCAGGAACCTGCACAGGTAATTGTAAGCTTAGCTGATGAAAAGCTACCCTCACTTCAAAGAGAGGTGGGTGCAGAATTGTTAAGATGAAAAATGAATGTAACACACTTGAAATATATAAAAAAAAGTACTGGGCAACAAAAGCTGCTATATGCTTGAGGGAACCACTGAATAATGTGCTGTCACTGTGCTTTAATATCAGAGAGAAAATATTTGAATTTGAAATGCAGTCATGGCAGACCAGGATTCAGGGCGTGTTGTGCAGTCTATGCAAAACTATATAATTACATTGGAAGCTGACATTGACTTTGAAACTTCTTTTTGCTTAGTTGATCTTGTTAGGTTACAACATAAAAGGAACATTAGTACGAAGGAAGAATTTTCAAGGTGCTACCTGCTCAATTATGCAGCATGAGAGTCTTGTTGATCTCTTCTGTATGGGCTGATGCAGTTTTGTGTTTAGATGGTAAAATTCCATCTTCCCCAGGCCACAGTGCTGCAGTTACTATGGACATGTACTATGGACATGTGGTCGATGTTTAGAGATCTCTTGCGGGATGTAAGGGATAAATTTGTCCCGGTGAGGAAGATAAAGAATGGTAGGGTGAAGGAACCATGGGTGACAAGTGAGGTGGAAAATCTAGTCAGGAGGAAGAAGGCAGCATACATGAGGTTTAGGAAGCAAGGATCAGATGGGTCTATTGAGGAATATAGGGAAGCAAGAAAGGAACTTAAGAAGGGGCTGAGAAGAGCAAGAAGGGGGCATGAGAAGGCCTTGGCGAGTAGGGTAAAGGAAAACCCCAAGGCATTCTTCAATTATGTGAAGAAAAAAAGGATGACAGGAGTGAAGGTAGGACCGATTAGAGATAAAGGTGGGAAGATGTGCCTGGAGGCTGTGGAAGTGAGCGAGGTTCTCAATGAATACTTCTCTTCGGTATTCACCAATGAGAGGGAACTTGATGATGGTGAGGACAATATGAGTGAGGTTGATGTTCTGGAGCATGCTGATATTAAGGGAGAGGAGGTGTTGGAGTTGTTAAAATACATTAGGACAGATAAGTCCCCGGGGCCTGACGGAATATTCCCCAGACTGCTCCACAAGGTGAGGGAAGAGATTGCTGAGCCTCTGGCTTGGATCTTTATGTCCTCGTTGTCCACGGGAATGGTACCGGAGGATTGGAGGGAGGCGAATGTTGTTCCCTTGTTCAAAAAAGGTGGTAGGGATAGTCCGGGTAATTATAGACCAGTGAGCCTTACGTCTGTGGTGGGAAAGCTGTTGGAAAAGATTCTTAGAGATAGGATCTATAGGCTTTTAGAGAATCATGGTCTGATCAGGGACAGTCAGCATGGCTTTGTGAAGGGCAGATCGTGTCTAACAAGCCTGATAGAGTTCTTTGAGGAGGTGACCAGGCATATAGATGAGGGTAGTGCAGTGGATGTGATCTATATGGATTTTAGTAAGGCATTTGACATGGTTCCACACGGTAGGCTTATTCAGAAAGTTAGAAGGCATGGGATCCAGGGAAGTTTGGCCAGGAGGATTCAGAATTGGCTTGCCTGCAGAAGGCAGAGGGTGGTGGTGGAGGGAGTACATTCAGACTGGAGGATTGTGACTAGTGGTGTCCCACAAGGATCTGTTCTGGGACCTCTACTTTTCGTGATTTTTATTAACGACCTGGATGTTGGAGTAGAAGGGTGGGTTGGCAAGTTTGCAGATGACACAAAGGTTGGTGGTGTTGTAGATAGTGTAGAGGATTGTCAAAGATTGCAGAGAGACATTGATAGGATGCAGAAGTGGGCTGAGAAGTGGCAGATGGAGTTCAACCCGGAGAAGTGTGAGGTGGTACACTTTGGAAGGACAAACTCCAAGGCAGAGTACAAAGTAAATGGCAGGATACTTGGTAGTGTGGAGGAGCAGGGGGATCTTGGGGTACATGTCCACAGATCCCTGAAAGTTGCCTCACAAGTGGATAGGGTAGTTAAGAAAGCTTATGGGGTGTTAGCTTTCATAAGTCGAGGGATAGAGTTTAAGAGTCGCGATGTAATGATGCAGCTCTATAAGACTCTGGTTAGGCCACACTTGGAGTATTGTGTCCAGTTCTGGTCACCTCACTATAGGAAGGATGTGGAAGCATTGGAAAGGGTACAGAGAAGATTTACCAGGATGCTGCCTGGTTTAGAAAGTATGTATTATGATCAGAGATTAAGGGAGCTAGGGCTTTACTCTTTGGAGAGAAGGAGGATGAGAGGAGACATGATAGAGGTGTACAAAATAATAAGAGGAATAGATAGAGTGGATAGCCAACGCCTCTTCCCCAGGGCACCACTGCTCAATACAAGAGGACATGGCTTTAAGGTAAGGGGTGGGAAGTTCAAGGGGGATATTAGAGGAAGGTTTTTTACTCAGAGAGTAGTTGGTGCATGGAATGCACTGCTTTGAGTCAGTGGTGGAGGCAGATACACTAGTGAAGTTTAAGAGACTACCAGACAGGTATATGGAGGAATCTAAGGTGGGGGCTTATATGGGAGGCAGGGTTTGAGGGTCGGCACAACATTGTGGGCCGAAGGGCCTGTACTGTGCTGTACTGTTCTATGTTCTAATTCTACACTGCCAACGTAGAGAACACCCTCACATCAGCCATTACTGTCCACTGATGCAGCATCCTCTCACTATACACAAAAACCACAGTGAACTGTCAGGTCAACAGGAAAGGCTGCAGACCACCATCACAATAGGACCTGTATGGTCCAGGATAAAGCAGCGAGCAGGAAAAATCTCTGTGGACACTACCCAGCCTGCAAACATCCTTTCCAAAAGCTTCCTTCTGGAAAGCGCTGTAGATCTATTAAAACAAAAACTTCATGCTATCTTAAAAGTTTCTTCCCCCAGGCAGTTAATCTGGTCAACCATCCTAGTTAGTCCCCCATACCTTCTCTATTTATTACCCCAGTTACTGCACTGCACTGTAAACACTTCAAACCAATTTTACAGTGCTGTTTACATTGTAAATATATGCTGGCATTTATGTATTTAATCACAGTTTACTCCATATCCGTATTTTAGCCTATAATTTTATTTTATATATAATTTATTCTTTGTTGATTGTTGTTTTCTGTTTCATGTCGTACCCTGACCAACACACACCACACCAAATTCCTAACACAAGTAAACAGCGGGGCAGTGCCAGCTGGAGCGTGTCCGGCACCTCTAACAGAAAAGCCGAAATAAACAAGCTAATTAATTAGGTGCCCCCCAGGCTGATTTGAGTATCTCAGAAACTGCTGATCTCCTGGGATTTTTACGCACAACAGACTCTGGAGTTTACAAAGAATGGTGTCAAAAACAAAAAAAATCCAGCGAGTGGATTTAGCAAGATGTTTTCTCTCACAGAACAACCACTCACTGGATTTTCTTTTTGTATTTGGCACCATTCTTTGTAAACTCCAGAGTCTGTTGTACGTAAAAATCCCAGGAGATCAGCAGTTTCTGAGATACTCAAATCACCCTGGGCGGCACCTGATCAATTAGCTTGTTTATTTTGGCTTTTTTCTTAAAGAGGTGCCGGACGCTCTCGGGCTGCACTGCACCCCTGCATGTAAATGTATATGGCAAGTGAAGTTGATCCTTAATTGCTGTATCCTGTAAAATCAAGGCATTTCATTGCATAGAGGCACCTTTCTCATGAACTTGGAACAAGATATCTTGCACTTGGGGTGAGAGATATTTTTAACTATCCAGGTTAAATGCAACACACTAATTGGAGAACAGGGAAGCCATTTCATCACTGTTATTTAAAGTCAGCTTTGAGGCGTAAGAACAACAAATGGTCTGGCACAGAATGATATCTTGTGAATAATGCTGCAAATTCTTCCAGTTTAGGTGATGGCGTAAAAGGGGAATATCAATTGGGCTGTAATAATCACAGCAGAAATCAAAATGAGAAGAAGTATTTCGTCAGTGGGTGACAAGTGGTTGAATTAATATCATCTATTTAATGCTACCGCACCAAAGCAAAATTAGCCCAGCCCTAGTAAACACCAGAGTTTTAGATAATAGTCTTGAAAAGTCAAAACTTTTCTTTCCAGAGGAGGTTGGTATCAGTGTTACCACAATACAATGAAAAGCTCGTCTTGCATACTGTTCATACAGTCAAATTATTACATTGAGGCAGAACATGTTAAAAGATAACAATGCAGAATAAAGTGTAAAATCTACAGAGAAAATGCAGTGCATGTAAACAATGAAATGCAAATTTATAATAAGGTAAATAGTGAGACCAAGAGTCCATCTTATTATACAAAAGATCCATTCAAGAGTCGGGTAACAGTGGGACAGAAGCTGTCTTGAGCCTGGTGGTATGTGCTTTCAGGCTCTCCTTCTGCCCGATGGGAGGGGGAGAGCAGAGTATGTCCCCAGTGGGTGGTGGTTTGGAATACGCTGGCTGCTTATACAGTCTGGGGAGCTGTTTTCCATGGTGTGCTGAGCTGTGTCTACACCTCAGCAGTTTTTTGTGGTCACATGCACAGCTGATGCCATATCAAGTTATGCATCGAGGTAGAATGCTTTCTATGATAAATGATAAATTATTTGTCGTTGTAATGCATCTATATGGGTAACCATGAGAGGGAAAGAAATGGGGTAGATATTTCCCTTTACAAACCGGGTAGAATACACCAGGGAAAGGAGCCTTGGAGAACTGAGAACCACAAGAAAGCTCACCAGAGTGGATAGAGATGGGGAGTATTGCAGGATACTCTTTGGACTGTTCATCCTTCTTCAGCCACAGGTGAGAGAACAACATCAGGTATGACAGTGAAGACCAGAGTCTAGCACAATAAAAACCAGCAGTATCTCTTCTTGTAGATGCTGCCTGGCCTGCATTTTGTGTGTGTTGCTTGAATTTCCAGCATCTGCAGATTTCCTCGTGTTTGCGTTTTTAAATTCACTACTGCGAAGCCTCTTCCAGTGATGCCTACACTGAAGAAGTTTAAATCTTCTCTTCAATGGGAGTTCAGTGAAACCATCCATCACAGCTCCCCATCTATAATTTCTTCGGCCCTTCAATTTTTCGACCACATTTTGACCCAGACTCGCTACTACAGCCATATATCCTTCCTTGGAACGTGTCTCCACCGCCAACTTACTCCAGTGGGCTTCAGGATTCGTTTTCGAGCCTCCCTTCTCCAGCTTTGTATCTTCTTGCCAATCACCTGTCCAGCTCTTATCTCCATCCCTCCCCCTCCTGCCTTCTCCTATCATTTTGGATCTCCCCCTCCCCCTTCCACTTTCAAATCTCTTACTATCTCTTCTTTCAGTTAGTCCTGACGAAGGGTCTCGGCCTGAAACGTCGACTGTACCTCTTCCTAGAGATGCTGCCAGGCCTGCTGCGTTCACCAGCATTTTGTGTGTGTTGCATGAGTCAGGATCAGGCTTACAATCAGCGGCATATGTCGTGAAATTTGTTGTTATGCAGCTGCAGTACATTGCAATAAATAATTATAAAAGCTGTAAGTTACAGTAAGAAGTATATATATTTATAAGTAAGCAGGTAGTACAAAAGAAGTAGTGAGGTAGTGTTAATGGGTTCAACGTCCATTCAGAAATCGAATGGCAGAAGGGAAGAAGCTGCTCCTGAATTGTTGAGTGTGTGCCTTCAGGCTTCTGTCCCTCCTCCCAGATGGTAGCAATGAGAAGGGGGCATTGCCTGGGTGATGGATGCCAACTTTTTGAGGCATCGCTCCTTGAAGGTGTTCTGGATGCTGGGGAGGCTGGTGCCCATGACGGATTTGACTCCACATTACTTTAATTAAACTTATTTCTTGATGCCTGCTGACTAGAGAGTGTAAGTGAATCTGAGAGTAATACAAAAGCTGATATATGAGGGAAGTGTTACTTCTGAATGGGATTGTTGGTGTGTTCCTCTCTGGGACTCCTGTAGTCCCAAACTCAGTCAGGAAGCCAACAATAGAGTAGGATCTGGCTGGGCAGTGGGCTCCCCAATTTCAATGAGTATTAGTGAGATATTGGGGAAGTATTTGGAAAAATTGTGTACTGAATTGCTTGAGATTTATTGTACATAGTCATTGCAAATCTAAAGCACTTTAACATATCAAACCTTTCGATTGCATTCAAGGTAATGTATGGTGCTAAGATGCTGCAACATTTATGACATGCCATTTTGTGGCATGAACGTTGTCTATTCTATTACTTTAAATTATTTGTAAAAAATTTTAACTGCTTTAGTTGATCTTATTGTTTGAAGAATAACAATTTTAAGTGTTTATATTCTTTATTTCATTTTTATGGTATTTTTAATGTTTTTGGAATATCAGAGACATTTAAAGATACTGTCTGCTTTGACAGCCAGCTGGTGGCTGGACTTTAGCTGCCTTTCATGGTTGTCTGAGTAGATTTGGGAGTGGGCCTTCTCCATTATATCCTATTTAATATTGTTGCTCAGAAGCTTCTCACTGAAGTCCAGGATGCCAATGACATAGATGCTATGTATTCAGACCGGGAGAGTGCGGAGTGTGAACAGTAGTCCTCAGGAAGTGAACTTGGCCCAATGGGCCAGTTCATATCTGAAGGTCAGCAACTTATACTTTTTACCTGGGACCTTTTCCTCATAATAGAGGAATGTGCATTCCCTGAAACAAAATAAAACTGCAAAATTATAATATTGAAGTTTTAGGAGAACTTCATAAAAACATAACAGCAGAAAACAATTTGTCTAGAAACTAAATGGCCATCTTTCAGTAGCAACAATGTGCTAGAGGAGCAGCATCTGCAAGAGGAAAGGCCGAGTGGGAAGAGACGTGACCAGTATAAAGTGATGGGGAATTGATGAGACAGGAACCCAAGGTGACTGGTGGACTCCTGAGGAAGGGGTGAAACATGACAGGCAGGTAGGGGAGGGGAGGGGAGCAGAGCTGAAGCTGAGGGACTGGCAGATGGAGGCAGACAGAGAAAGAGAATGAGAGGCAAATGGAGCAAGGTGGGGAGAGGAATGTGAAGATGGGAGACAGATGCTAGAGGGTGATAAGATGGGAGACAGATGCTGAAGGGTGATACAAAGAGATACGGGTACTGAACTCTGATAAGTAAAGGGGGTAATAATGGGAACCACTGGGGAGAGGTGAAAGGCATTTGTCACCAGAACCGGATAGGTGAGGTGGTGATCTCTGTGTATCTTCATTGTCTCTTGCTCCAGATTCCAGGCTCTGTGTATCTTGTGTAAACCTTTCAGTGGCATTGTGTGATACCCTAATGCTATTCCTGGAAGTTCCTTAAAGATCAAAGTGTTCAATTGCAAGATTCATGATCAGTGTTCCCCTGTTCCCCCATTCCGTTGTGCCATGTCAGGTTCAGTATAATGCGTAGCGGAATTGTGTAGTTAGTAGAACCACCACAGACACTGGTTCAATCCTGCTGTCCAGTACTGTCTGTGTGGAATTGGCATATTGTCCCTGAAAATGCAAGAATTTCTTCCTGATGCTCCATTTTCTCAAGGACAGCTGTACAAGTCTATTAAGTAGTTCCCTAGTATAAGCTAGATTCTTGCCCTCACAATCTACCTTGTTATGTTCTTGCATCTTACTTATCTGCACTGCACTGTAACTATTATGCTTTATTCTGCATTTTTATTGCTTTAACTTGTTCTACCTCAGTGCGCTGTGTAATAATCTGATCTATATGCTTTTCACTATATCTCAGTACATGTGACAAAACAAACCAATTCCGATTCATACATCCCTAAAATGGCAGATTTATTTAGCAACATAAAGTGGTGCTTGGGATATCTGGGGAGTACAGTGGGACTACTGTAACTGGGTGATTGATGGTAGGTGCTGACTCGATGGGCCGAAGGGCCTGTTTCTGTGCTGTATCAATCTCTATTTCTATTGCTGAAACTAAGTTCAGCCTTGGAGCTTGGGCAGCCAACTCTTAAAGGGACATACAATACAAGTAGCACTTGGAGACTGAGAGGAGACCCAGTAGAAGTTTGTAAGATTATGGGAGGCATAGTATCTTTTTCCCAAGGTCCACATGGCTAATACTCTAGGTATGCGTTTAAGGTGAGAGGTGGAAAATTCAAAGGAGATATGCAGGGCAAGCTTTGTACACAGAGAGTGATGGATGCCTGGAATGTGCTGCCAGGACTGGGCTGAAGGAGAGATACGATTGAGGTGTTGAAGAGCCTCCTAGCGAGGCACAGAGATATGTAGTGATACGGATTTTGTGCAGGCAGAGGGAATTAGTTTAATTGGGTGTCATTAGCTTAATTAGTTCAGCACAACACCATAGGCCAAAGAGCCTGTTCCTGTGCTACACTGGACTGTGTTCGCTCATCCAATTTCTGGTTGCGTCTCACTGAATGAACGGATGCTGCAGTGATGACGGGGGCTGCTCGGGTCGGTGATACTCAGTGGCCATGGGTGGCATGTGCTAAGTGCAAGAAGGACGAAAGGCTGCTACCTCCAACAGCAGGTAGTTACAGAGGAAATCTGTAAGGGATAGTAGATCAAGCGCCCTCCCAGCTCCTGTGGGTTGATGGAAAAGCAGAAAGTGCCTTCTGTCCTTGAGTGTGGGAGGCCTCTGTAATGCAGCAGCTCACTGGGTGGTATAGCAAGGAGCAACGGTGACTCAGAATGGCCTCAAAGCTGTGAAACAGGTAGTGAGCATAATCCTCCACCACATGGGCAATACAGTTATGGGCATGTCCTTTGGCGGGCACAGATCTCTGTAGCGACAAACAGCATTGATTATCCGGGCTCCTTAAGGGTTATTAGGGCTCCTATAAGGGTTATCAGGGAAGGGTTAGATCAATCTTAGAGTAGGTGAAAAGGTCAGCACAACACCACGGGCTGAAGGGCCTGTACTGTGCAGTACTGTTCTCCGTTAACTTTGCATCCTTGGGATGAAATAGACAATGGGTGCTTCTGACCTTTTTGTTTTCGGAATCTACTTTGATAACTGTTTCACAGACATGATGGGTCAAATGGCGGTATCAGGGAATCAGACTAGTATGATAAGATGGACTCTAGACCTCACAATCTACCTCATTATGATTTTGCACCTTATTGTTTACCTGCACTGTACTTTCCCTGTACACAAAGCATAACAGCATAGTCCACGCCCTTTGGCCTAGAGTGGTATGCTGAACTTTTGCCTACTCCATGTTCAAACTAACCCTTCCCTGCCATGTAGCCCTTTATTTTTCTTTCATCCATTTTCCTATCTAGGAGTATTTTAAATGTCCTTAACATATCGCCTCTACCGCCAGCCCTGACAGCACATTCCAAGCACCCACCACACTTTGTGTAAGAAACTCTTCTCTGTCATCCCTTGTATTCAGTTTTTCCAATCACTTTAAAATTCAGCACTCTTATATCAGCCATTTCTGCCTTGAGTAAAAGTCAGTAGCTGTCCACTCTATCTATCCTCCTCATCTTATAGCCCTCTACCAAGTCATCGCTCATCTTCCATTGCTCCAAAGAGAAAACCCCTACTTCACTCAACCTATCATCATGGGACGTGCTCTCTGATTCAGGCGGCATCTTGGTAAATCTCCTGTGCACCTTCTCTAAGGTTTCCTCATCCTTATATGAGGTGACCTGAACTGAATTGTACCTTCTCTGGCCACAGACCCCTCCTACTTCCCTTCATTTCATGGACACTCTCCTCTCCAATCAAATTCCTTCGTCTTCAGCCCTTCACTTCTTCCATCTATCAGCTCCCAGCTGTTCACATCAACACCCTCCTCCACCCACCCAGCTTCCCCCTCATCTGGACTCACCTATCACCTGCCTGCTTTTACTCCATCCGTCTCCTCACTTTTTTTACGCTGGCTTCCTTTTAATCCCGCTAAAGGGTTTAGAGTCTTAGAACAGTACAGCACAGAAACAGGCCCTTTGTCCATCTAGTCTGTTCCAAGTGCATTGATCTCCCTAGTCCCATCAACCTGCAACCAAACCATAGCCCTCCATAACCCTCACGTTGAATTGACTTGACTTCATTACTTACATCCTTCATATAAGTGAGTTGTAAAAATCTTCACATTACGTCTCCATCTAAATTGCAATGTGCAATTTATAGTAGTTTATAATAAATAGTATGTACAACAATATAACATAGAAATACAGTTGTGTCAGCATGAATTAATCAGTCTGAAGGCCTGCTGGAAGTAGCTGTCCCAGAGCTTGCTGGTACTGGCTTTTATGCTGCGGTACCATTTCCCAGATGGTAGTTTGTGTTTGGGGTGGCTCAGGTCCCCAATGATCCTTCGGGCCTTTTTTAACACACCTGTCTTTGTAAGTGTCTTGAATAGTGGGAAGTTCACATCTACAGATGCACTGGGCTGTCCGCACCACTCTCTGCAGGGTCCTGCAATTGAGGGAAGTACAGTTCCCATACCAGGCAGTGATGCAGCCAGTCAGGATGCTCTCATTTGTGCCCCTGTACAAAGTTCTCAGGCTTTTGATGCCCATACCAAATTTCTTCAACCGTCTGAGGTGAAAGAGGTGCTGCTGTTGTGCCTACAGACCACGTGAGATCCTCAGCAATGTTTATGCCAAGGAACTTAAAGCAGTTCACCCTCTCAACCCCTAATCCATTGATGTCATGTTTGCCTGTCTCCATTCCTCCTGTAGTCTACAATCAGCTCCTTTGCTTTTGCGACATTGAGGGAGAGGTTGTTTTCTTGACACCACTGTGGCAGGGTGATGACTTCTTCTCTGTAGGCTGTCTCATTATTACTTATGTACTTAACTAATTTCCTATTAAATGTTGAAATTGACCACGCGTCCACCCAGTAGTGCTGGTAGCTCATTCCACTATCTTACTACCCTCTGAGTGAAGGTTCCCCCCCTCTTTGATCCATAACCCATGACCTCTAGTTATAATCTCACCCAACCTCAGAGAAAAAGCCTGCTTGCATTTACCCTATCTATACCTCTCATAATTGTGTATACCCCTGTCAAATCTCCCCTCAATCTACCTTCTAGGGAATAACTCCTAACCTTTTCAACCTTTCCCTATAACTCAGGTCCTCAAGTCCCAACAACATCCTTGTAAATTTTCTCTGCACTCCTTCCATTTATTTACATCTTTCCTGTAGGGAGGTGACCAAAACTGCACACAATACTCCAAATTAGGTCTCATCACCATCTTATACAATTTTAACATAACATCCCAACTCCTGTATTTAGTACACTGATTTATGAAGACCAATGTGCCAACAAACATTATTTACAACCTATCTTATCTGTGTTGCTAGTTTCATGAAATTATGGATCTGTATTCCCAGATCCCTCTGTTCTACCACACACTGTGTAAGACGTACCCTGGTTGGTCCTCCCAAGGTAAAACACCTCACACTTGTCTGCCATTTTTCCAGCTATCCCGATCCCACTGCAAGCTTTGATAGTTTTTCTCACTATTCACTACACCCTCAATCTTCATGATATCCACAAATTTACTGATCCAGTTTACCACATTATCACTAGATCGTTGATACAGATGACAAATAGCAAAGGACCGAAAAACAATCCCTGTGGCACACCCCTAGTCACAGACCTCCAGTCAGAGAGGCAACCCTCTACAACCACTCTGGCTTCTTCCACAAAGCCAATGACCAACCCACTTTATTACCTGAGCTTGAATACCAAAAGACTGAACTTTCTTGACCAATCTCCCTTTCGGGACCTTGTCAAAAGCCTTACTAAAGTCTATGCAGATAACATTCACTGTCTTGTCTTCATCAACTTTCCTGGTAACATCATCAAAAATTCTGTAAGATTGGTTAGGCACGACCTACCACGCACAAAACCATGTTGACTATCCCTAATCAATCCATGTCTATCCAAATACTCATATATCTGATCCCCTAGAATACTTTCCAGTAACTTTCCCATTACTGAAGTCAGAGTCACTGGCCTATAATTTCCTGGCTTATTCTTAGAGCCTTTCTTAAACAATAGAACAACTTTAGCGATGCTCCAATCTTCCAGCACCTCATCCCTGGTTAAAGATGTTTTAAATATCTCTGTTAGGGCCCCTGCAATTCTGCACTTGCCTCCCACAGAGTCAGAGATTTATCCACACTAATTTGCCTCAAGACAGTAAACTCTACCTCTTCTGTAATCTCTAGGGTCCGTGATTCACTGCTGCATTTCCTCACATCTACAGAATCTGTTCATCTCCAAAGTAAATATGGATACAGAAAAATCCATTTCACATCTCCCCAATCTCTTTGGATAGATTACAGCCCTGATCTACCAGAGGACCAATTTTGTCCCTTGCGATCCTTTTGTTCTTAGTATATCTGTGAAAGCCCTTAGGATTCTTCTTCAACTTGTCTGCTAGAGCAACATCATGTCTTTTATCCCTCCTGATTTTCTTCTTAAGTTTTCTCTTGCATTTCTTATACTCCTCAGTACCTCATTTTTTTTCCTGCCTGCCTATACCTGCTATCCCACTCCTTTTTCTTAACCAGCACCTCAGTCTTTCTCAAACGCCAAGGTTTTATAAACCTGTAATCCTTGCCATTCATTGTGACAGATATATAGAAACTTGCTACTCTCAAAATTCATTTTTGAAAGCTTCCCATTTACCAAATACACCTGTGGCAGAAAACACCCTGTCCCAACCGACATTTGCCAGATCCTTTCGGATACCATCAAAATTGATCTTTCTCCAATTTAGAATCTTAACCTGGGGACCAGAGCTATCGTTTTCCATAATTACCTTGAAATGAATGGCATTGTGATTAATAGATGCAAAGTGTTCCCCTATACAAACTTCTGTCACCTGCCCTGTCTCATTCCCTAATAAAAACTCTAGCATCGCACTTTCTCTACTTGTGACTTCTGTGTACTAATTAAGGAAACTTTCCTGAACACATTTGACAAACTCTTTCCCTTCCAGCCCTTTTACATTATGGGAGCCCCAGTCAGTATATGGAATGTTAAAATCACTAGCTATGTTTCTTGCAACAGCCTGCAATATCTCTACAAATTTGTTCTTCTAATTCCCCCAGACAGTTGGGTGGTCCTATTAACATGGTTATACCTTTCTTATTCCTCAGTTCTATCCATAAAACCTCATTGTACGAGCTCTCCAGTCTGTCCTGACTGAACACTGCCATGATTTTTTCTGTGATGAGTACCACCACCTCTCCCCCCTTTAATCCTTCCTGCTCTATCATGTCTAAAATAACGGAACCCTGGACCACTGGGTTGACAGTCCTACTCCTCCTGCAAACCAAGTCTCACTAACGGCTATGTGCTCATCTGTCTTTCTACAAAACACATCTTGCAGCTCAGAAGACTACTCCCGCCATGCTCAGCATTTCAATTTCTAACCTTTTATGTAGGCTTAACAGCACCTTCGTCCACAACCACTCCTCTATCCACTATCTGTTCTGGTACGCTGGTTTCCACTCCTGCCACTCTAGTTTAAACTACATTCCCGCCCCCCCACCACCACCACCACAGCACTAGCAAACCTTCCCTCTAGAATATTAAACCCCGTCCACTTCAGGTGCAAAGCATCCCTTCTGTATAGGGCCTACCTTCCCTGGATGAGAGCCCAATGATCCAAAAACCTGAAGTCCTCCATCCTGCACTAATTCCTTTGCCACATGTTAAACTGTATGATCTTCGTATTTCGGGCCTCATTGCAACGTGGCATGGGTAGCAATTCTGAGATCACTACTCTGGAGGCCCTGTCCTTTAGCACCTAACTCCCTGAACTGACTTTGCAGGACTTTGGCACTCTTCCTACCCACGTCATTGGTACCAACGTGCACTACAACCTCTGGCTGCTCACCCTCTCACTTAGGAATGCTGTGAACTCAATCTGGGATGTCTCTGACTTTGGCTCCCAGGAGGCAACCAACTATCTAGGAAGCTTGTCCTCATCCACAGAAACTACTTTCTGTCCCCCTAACAAATCACTGCAGTTTGCCTCTTCTCCCCTTCTGAGCCACAGAGCCAGACACCTGCTCTGTGGCTTCTCCCTGGTAGATCATCCCAACCTCCCAACAGCATCCAAAGCAGTGTACTTATTATTGAGAGGATCAGCCACAGGGGTACTCTGCACTGGCTGCCTATTCCTTTTCCTTCTCCTGATAGTCACTCAGTTAACTGCCTCCTGCAACTCAGGGGTGACTACCTCCCTGCAGCTCCTGTCTACCGCCTCCTCAATCTCCCCTGTCCATCAAGCTGTAGCTCAAGTTCCTTAATGTAGTCTGTAAGGAGCTGCAGTTTGAGCATTTCATGCAGGGGTAGTTATCAGGGAAAATGGAGGTTTCCCAAAGTTCCCATTTCTTACACAAGGAACATACCACTAACTCTGGACCTTTCTCAGCTGTGTACCAACAGAGAAAAAAATTACTGTAATCATTTTTAGAGCCTGCAAATGCTCTTGCCCAAGACTATTGAGGCAAAGCCAGACCATTCTAACCCTTCCTTTCTTTTTATTGGTTCAAACAATGACTCACTCCTGACGAGACTCTCAGTTTTCAAATGGCTCCCACCCTTCAAGATGTCACTCCCTCACTCGCAACTTCAAACAGTATTCCCCTCCATAGATAATGCCTGACCTGGAGTTCCTCCAGCATTTTGTGTGTGTTGCCTTAAATTTCCAGCATCTGGTGAATCACTTTTGACACCAATCTGGATTTACTTGGACGCTCCCCACACCACTCTCCTCAGCCAAGTCATCAGGCTACTTGCAGTCAGTGGTGAGCAGGCTGGAAGGGCTGTTGCCTGGAACCAACATCTCACAAATATTGCAAGGTCTAGGTAGAATCGACATGCAGTGGGAATCAAGGACTAGAGGGCACAGCCTCAGAACAGAGATGGTGGTCTTAAAACAGAGATGAGGAGAAATTTCTTTAGACAGGGGGACGTCCTTGTAGTCTGAAGCTGTGAGCTTTAATACTAAACTCTGCTACTTCCCACTATTGGAAACATCCTCTCCACTGCCACTATCTAGGTCCTTCAATATTTGACAGGTTTCAATGAGACCCCCACCCCCACCCCCATCTTCTAATACTGAGAACATGAGTTGTAAATGGTCCTTGAAAGTGAGTGTGCAGGTCATAGATTCAGTTCAGAGTAGTGGTGGTCTGAAGCTATCGACACTGGTTCAGGAGCCTGATGGTTGTAGGGTAATAACTGTTCCTGACTCTAGGTTGTGGTAAATGTCCACGTTGACCACTTCTCTGCCAAAGTTCATTAACATCCAGAGCCTAAACCAGCAATGGGAGAATCCTGAGATTCCAGTCACAGTCAGGAATACACAGAGGAATTTTAAATGGATGAAGTTTTGGAGGATGTTTGAATGAGATGGGTGTACATGCAGCTTTTTGATGTTTAATGGTTATTGGGGGGGGGGGGAAGTCCAGTGCTCCTGGGACAGAACCCATTCCATCCATTAAGTTCACCATCAGGTTTTCAATCCGACTCACTGGCCAACATCGGTCAGTGCAAAGAGGACAAAGCAAAGCATATAAGTCGATACGCTGAGCATTGATGGTTCTCCTTAGCAGAGTCTGCCAGGAACAATAACTCATAGCATTTGCTCCACCATTAAATTATTGGCTGCATCATTCTGCCCTTTAGCAGAAAATCGCTCATTGCTTCTCCAAATTTTTTTGGAAAGAAGGATTAAAATTCCAAAAATAAAAAATAGTAAAGCCAAAACAGAGTTCTGGGAAAAGCATAATCAGCCACTTAAAACCAACATAAGCAGACTTTGCAACTTGTAAGCACATAGTCAGCATCACCTGGAAAATACCAAATCTTATTACCAAATCTTATTATGCATGAGTGCATGAAGTGGTATTTAATCTACCCTTCAGTGAAGAAGAGATGCTTGAGGTCAGAAATGATCTGCATTCACTTTTGTCCCCGATTCAAATAATTTTGACCACTCCCTCTCCTGCAGACATCTCAGTCTGATGGTGGTCTTAATAACATTCATATGAATCTCTGGAGTCCCAGTTAGCATTTACTAATTATTCTTATACACGTAGTGGCCACTGTATTAGTTACCTCTTGTATCTAATAAAGTGGTCAATGAGTGCATGTTCGTTATTTTCTACGGCTATAGCCCATCCATTTCAAAATTTTACGTGCTTTGCATTCAAAGATGTTCTTCTGCACACTGTTGTTGTAATGCGTGCTTAATTGAGTTACTGTCGCCTTCCTCTCAGCTTGAACCAGTCTGGCTGTTCTCCTGATCTCGCTCAGTAACAAAGTATTTTCATCCACAGAACTGCTGCTCACTGGATGGTTTTCTCACACCATTCCCAGTAAACCCTAGAGACTGTTATACATGAAAATCCCAGGAGATCAGCAGTTTCTGAGATACTCAATCTACCCTATCTGGTATAAAAATAATCATTCCACTGTAAAAGTTACTTACATCACATTTCTTCCCCATTCTGAAGTTTGGTCTGAATAACAGCTGAACCACTTGACCATGTCTGCATACTTTTATGTATTGAGTGGCAGCTGTGTGATTGGCTATTTAGATATTTGCATTAGTCAGCAGGTGTGTGGCTGTACCTGATAAAGTGCCAACTTGAGGGTATATCACTGGGGATTGGGTGAGGGGGAAACGTACAGGTACATTCTGTTTCTATCAGTAATATGTGCACTTGTCTCCATCTCAGTTGTTGGCCAAACAAGTCAAGCCCTTCAGATATGAGACTGATAACGCACACGATATGCTGGAGGGAACTCAGCAGGTCAGGCATCTTCTACGGAAACAGTCAATGTTTTGGAATATAACTCCAAGCCCACATTGGGTAAACCTTGAAGGCCATTCTGTACAAGGGTTTTCTTTAGCCTCCATTTTAGGAACTTCATTGCCTTTTGCACTATCTAAATTGAATAAACAAATTTTCAACCCTATAGTTAAACATTCATTGTGAATATGGTTTCAATTTTGTAAATTTTTTGGCCTGAGTGAATTTATGTTATCAAGTCCTATTATATCTAATTTTTTATCCCAACCTTCGGTAATGGACCAAGCCTTTTTGATATGGAAAACGAAAGGCATAATATGTTTTCGTGATTTATTTTTGGATAACTGCTTTATGTCTTTTGAGCAGTTATCTGAGAAATTTGATTTGCCTAGATCCCATTTTTTTAGATACTTACAAATAAGAAATTTTTTAAATATTACGTTGCCTACCTTTCCGACTTCCAATCCTTCTGGCACTCTTGATAAAATTTTAGGCTTTAATCTTTTGCAGAAGGGATTAATAGCAATAATTTATGATATAATTATGAAATTACAGCCAGATATATCTGACAAAATTAAAAATGAATGGGAAAGGGAACTTCAACTTTCCCTACCTACAGAGAAATGGGATAAAATTTTTCAATTAGTTAGTACTTCTTCTATATGTGCTAAACATACTTTAATACAATTTAAAGTAGTACACAGAGCTCATATGTCCAAAGATAAACTAGTTTGTTTTTATTCCCATATAAACCCTACTTGTGATAGATGTCACTCTGAAGTGGCTTCTTTAACTCATATGTTTTGGTCCTGTCCTCTTTTTGAAAAATATTGGAAAGACATTTTTGATATTATTTCAATAGTTCTATGCTTCGATTTAAAACCCCATCCTATTACGGCAATCTTTGGATTGCCAATGGTAGAACATAGATCTTTGTCTTCTTCAGCCTGTCGAATGATAGCTTTTGTTACTTTAATGGCGAGAAGATCTATTTTGTTGAACTGGAAGGAAACTAATCCTCCAACTACATTCCAATGGTTTTCTCAAACCATATTAAGTTTAAATTTGGAAAAAATTAGAAGTGATATTTTTGACCCTTCGGTTAAATTTGAAGAAACTTGGAAACCTTTTATGCAACATTTTCATATGATGTAATCTGACCTTTCCGAATCTTTCTTCTAAACTTAAATTATATGAGGAGAAGAGTGGAGTTAACGACATTATTGAACGTGTCCGATATAAGCTGTTGGTCTAGCCCTGTTTTGTTTTTTTTTTCTTTTGGGGTTTTTTTTGTTTATATATTTTTTTTCTTTTTATTTCTTTTTTAATGTTTAATCTCATTATGAGTTTGGAAGTCTTTTATGTCTATGTTACTTAAAATTCTTTTTATATATGTTGATGAATATTTTTCTAATCTCTGTGTACCAACTTTGTTATTGAGTTTGTACTTCTGTAAAATTAATAAAAAGATTTAAAAAGAAAGAAAGAGAATAAGAAGGTGGGGGAAGGGAAAGGGGTACAAACTGGCAGATGATAGGTAAGGGTGAGGGTCATGTTTTTTGACTTCTCCAGTGCGTTCAACACCATCCGCCCTGCTCTGCTGGGGGAGAAGCTGACAGCGATGCAGGTGGATGCTTTTCTGGTGTCATGGATTCTTGATTACCTGACTGGCAGACCACAGTACGTGTGCTTGCAACATTGTGTGTCCGAAAGAGTGATCAGCAGCACTGGGGCTCCACAGGGGACTGTCTTGTCTCCCTTTCTCTTCACCATTTACACCTCGGACTTCAACTACTGCACAGAGTCTTGTCATCTTCAGAAGTTTTCGGATGACTCTGCCATAGTTGGATGTATCAGCAAGGGAGATGAGGTCGAGTACAGGGCTACTGTAGGAAACTTTGTCACATGGTGTGAGCAGAATTATCTGCAGCTTAATGTGAAAAAGACTAAGGAGCTGGTGGTAGACCTGAAGAGAGCTAAGGTACCGGTGGCCCCTGTTTCCATCCAGGGGGTCAGTGTGGACATGGTGGAGGATTACAAATACCTGGGGATACGAATTGACAATAAACTGGACTGGTCAAAAAACACTGAGGCTGTCTACAGGAAGGGTCAGAGCCGTCTCTATTTCCTGAGGACACTGAGGTTCTTTAACATCTGCCGGACGATACTGAGGATGTTCTACGAGCCTGTGGTGGCCAGTGTGATCATGTTTGCTGTTGTGTGCTGGGGTAGCAGGCCGAGGGTAGCAGACACCAACAGAATCAACAAACTCATTCGTAAGGCCAGTGATGTTGTGGGGATGGAACTGGACTCTCTGACGGTGGTGTCTGAAAAGAGGATGCTGTCCAAGTTGTATGCCATCTTGGACAATGTCTCCCATCCACTACATAATGTACTGGGTAGGCACAGGAGTACATTCAGCCAGCGACGCATTCCACTGAGATGCAACACAGAGTGTCATAGGAAGTCATTCCTGCCTGTGGCCATCAAACTTTACAACTCCTCCCTTGGATGGTCAGACACCCTGAGCCAATAGGCTGGTCCTGGACTTATTTCCTGGCATAATTTACATATTACTATTTAACTCTTTATGGTGCAACTGTAACGAAAACCAATTTCCCCCGGGATCAATAAAGTATGACTATGACTATGACTAAGACCAAGCGAGGGGAAGGTCTGAGATAGAGATGTTTTTTAGTGGTGAGTAGGTACTATAATGCATAAACAGAAAGAGAGGTGGCATTCACGTATACTGTATTGCTTAATAAAAGTGATGTAGAGTCATAGAGCACCTCAGAACAGAAATGGGCCCTTTGGCCCATCCAGTCCATGCCAAACGATTATTTGGCCTATCCCCATTGACCCACACATGGACCACAGCCATCCATAATCCTCTCATCCACATACCTATCCAAATTTTTCTTAAATATTGAAATCAAACTTGCATCCACCACTTTCGTGTAAGGTTCCCTGTCAGGTTGTGCTTAACTATTTCACCTTTCACCCTTAACCTATGACCTCTACTTCTAGCCCCATTCAACCTCAGTGGAAAAAACTTGCTATATATACACCTCATAATTTTCTATACAGTGGCTCTATCAAATCTCTAATTCTTCTACACTCCATGGAATAAAATACTGTCCTCTGTTTAAGATTGGTTACCAAGTGCACAGCCAGGCAGTGGGTAATGGAGAATTTAAGGAAATGATAGATAAAAGCATGAGGGAGAAAGGAATAATTTGTTAGAAAAAAATAGAAAGTTTTAAGAAAAAAATGGAGAAAAATCAAAGAATGAGAAATCAAAGGTGATGGGGTTTAGAGGGAACCAGTTGTCCTTTTAATATGAATCACCGAAAGTTAACATACAGGTACAGTAGCTAATTAAAAAGACGCAGTGTTGCAAAAGTTTTTGAGCACAAGAGTAGGGGTGATTTGCTCCAATTATATATGACACGGGTGAGACCATATCTACCTACCTGGTCACCAACCTATAGGAAAAATATCAATAAGATGAAAAGACTATAGAGAAACTTTATAAGGATGTTTTCAGGACTTGAGAACCTGAGTTATAGGGAAAGGTTGAATAGGCCAGTGCCTTATTCCCTGGAGTGTGGGAGAATGAGGGACATTTGATAGACATTTGATAGAGGTATATAAAATTACAAGGGGAATAGATAGGGTAAAGCAAGCTGGCTTTTCCCACTGGGGTTAGATAAGACTAAAACTAGAGGTCATGGGTTAAGGGTGACAAGTGAAATATTTAAGAGAACTGAGGGGGATCTTCTTAAATTCACACGGTAGTGAGAGTATGGAACGAGCTGCCGATGGAAGTTGTAATGCAGGTCAATTTTTCACAAGTTAGGGTGCCTAGAACCAATGGTCACAGTCTTAAAATAAGGATCATAGGGTTTTTCTCCCCCACTCAGTGGTCTTTGAAATGCTTCGCACAGGAATGCTGTAGGGGCTCAGTCAGTGAATATGTTCAAGACAGAGAGTGTTAAGTTATTAAACATTAAGGAAATGAAGGGATGTGCAGGAAGGCAATGCAAATGTCAAGGATTAGACATGATCTTACAGAGGAACAGAGCAAACCCAAGGGGCTGGATAACCTTCTCCGTGTATTTCATATGTTCTTTTGTACACAGAGCTGCCACAATATGTAGAAAAATAGATGGATAAAAAGTAGAAAAAATAAAAAGATAGATGGGTGGAAAGTAGGAAGTAGATAAATTGAAAGATGGATGGAAAGATATGGTCTGACATGCAGCTGACAGTCACATTGCAGCTCTTGTGTATCAAAGTGAACTTTTTGTTGTGTCATCACATTCGTAAAGCATCATCAGCTGTCATAACAGAATGTAATCGATTATTCTTGTTCCCTTACAATACAGGGAATCTTTGACACATTTAAGAGTGGATATGGAGTGTAGAGATAAGCTATGGTTGCAGAAGTGCTTAAGGAAATGGCAGGAAATTATATGAGGAAATAAAGGATATATTTATGACAACAGAGTGAGATGACGAAAGGTAGAAGGAGGTTCACAGGGAGCATGGTCACCCACTGTAAACGCAAAAGATTCTGCAGATGTTGGAAATCTTAAGCAACACTATGGAGAAGAGTAAACAGCCAACATTTCAGGCCTAGACCCTTCGTCGGTGCTAAGAGGAAGCAGGAAGAAGCGGGAATAAGGTGGAGGCAGGGGTAAGAGTAAAGTGAAGGGGAAGGTGGGTGTTTGGTGAAGTAAGAAGCTCAGAATCAGGTTTAATATCACTGGCATATGTCATGAAATGTGTTGCTTTGCAGCAGCGATCCATTACGTAACAACAAAAGCTATAAATTACAATAAGAAGTATATTTGTTTGTTTATTTATTGAGATACAGCCTTGAGTAAGCCCTTCCGGCCCTCAAGCCACACCACATCAGCAACCCACCAATTTAACCCCTGTCTAATCAACTTACAGTGACCAACTAACCTATTAACCAGTAAGTCTTTGGACTGTGGGAGGAAACCAGAGCACCTGGAGGAAATCCATGTGGTCACAGGGAGAATGTATAAACTCTTTACAGTCAGTGGAGGGAATTGAACCTGGGTCGCCTGTACTGTCAAACATTGTGCTAACCACTACACTACCGTACCATCCCAAAATATATTAAAAAAAGAAAGAAAATTAATTTAAGTAAGTAGTGCAAAAAGAGAGGGAAAAGTACTGAGGTAGTATTCATGGGTTCATTGTCCATTCTGAAGTCTGATTGCAGAGGAGAAGAAGCTGTTCCTGAAGCACTGTATGTGTGTCTTCAAGCCCCTGTACCCCATCCTTGATGGTAACAATGAGAAGAGCCATATCCTGGGTGATGGGGGTCCTTAATTGTTGTGTATTTAATATTTGAGTAAGCTTGTTAACATGTTTTTGATTAAGCATTCTTGTTTGTTTAAATAATTCATTACAGGTTAGCTCATTCTGATCCTGTGTATTCACCCCTCCGTACCAGACAAGTGATGCAACCAGCTAGAATGCTGTCCATGGTACACCTGCAGAAATTTGCGAGTATCTTTGGAGACACACCAAGTTGAGACACAGGAACTTGAAGCTGCTCACCTTTTCCACTGCTGATTCTTCAATGAGGATTGGTGTGCATTCCCTCGATTTCCCCTTCCTGAGGTCCACAATTACTCCTTGGTCTGAATGTCAGTAAGTGGAAGGTTGTTGTTGTGGCACCACTCAACCAGCTGATCTATCCCACTCCTGTATGCCTCCTCGTCACCATTTGAAATTCTGCCAGCAGAGGTAAGGAAGAAGGAATGTAACTGGAGACGACAGTGGACTAGGACAGGGCAAATGAGGGAAGGAAGAGGAGCACAAGAGGGAGAAGAGAAGGGGCAAGAGGGGAGCCAGAATAGGAATGGAAAAAATAAGAAGCGGGAAGGGGAATAAATTTCCGGAAGTTAAAGAAATTGATACTGACAGGTCGAAGGCTACCCAGATGAAATACAAGGTATTGCTCTTCCAACCTGAGTATGTTCTCTTTGTGGCAGTTAGAAGAGTCCATGAACCAATACGTCGGAATGGGAAGTCAAACGAACATGGGTGGTAATGATGTGCTTGATGAGCTGCCCCCCCCAGTCTATCTGGGGTCTCCTCAATGGAGAGAAGGCTGCACCAGAATCAACCACTGGATGCCATTTGGGGCAAACGCAGTAAGGTCAGTGTAGATTTAGCGCAGAGAAACAAGTGGTGTACTGGCAACTCACTCCTGGACTCTTATTGAAATGGTTTTTAAAAAGAGAAGCAGCTAAAAATGATCCTTCCACTGTTACATTGCCCATTAAACACATGACAATGACCATGACTCACAAGATGGTGGCACAGAGATTTAGTTAGTAGAGCTGCTACATCACAGAGAGACTGACCTGGGTTCAGTCCTTACGGACAGTCTGTGTGGAGTCTTCACATTCACCCTATCACTGTGAGGGTTTGCACACTTCCGCCAGGACCACAGATAGGTGCAATTGGTCGGTTAGTTGACCACTGTCAATTGCCTCCAGTGTGTAGGGCAGTGGCTGAATCCAGGAGGAGTTGATGAGAATATGGAGAGAATTTAAAAATGGGATTGACGTATTTGTGCAAATGTGTGGTTGGTGGTCAGCATGAACGCGATGGACCAAAGGGTCTGTTTTCCTTGATGGCCTTGGTAAGCAGCCAGCGTAATCAAAGACCCCACCCATCCCAGACATCCTCTCTTCTCCTCCCTCCCATCAGGTAAAGGTACAAAAGCCTGAAAGCATGTACCACCCAGTTCAAGGACAACTTCTGCCGTATTATGACCTTGTACCTTACAGAACCATTGAACATTACAGCACAGAAACAGGCCTTTTGGCCCTTCTTGGCTGTGCTGAACCATTTTTCTGCCTAATCCCACTGACCTGCACCTGGACCATATCCCTCCCGACACCTCTCATCCATGTACCTGTCCAAGTTTTTCTTAAATGTTAAAAGTGAGCCGGCATTTACCACTTCATCTGGCAGCTCATTCCACACTCCCACCACACTCTGTGTGAAGAAGCCCACCCCACCATTGTTCCCTTCAAACTTAACTCATGGCCTCTGATTTTTTTTTCTCCCCTAGCCTCAGTGGAAAAAGCCTGCTTGCATTTGCTCTATCTATACCCATCATAATTTTATATACCTCTATCAAATCTCCCCTCATTCTTCTACGCTCCAGGGAATAAAGTCCTAACCTATTCAACCTTTCTCTGTAACTGAGTTTCTCAAGTCCCAGAAACATCCTTGTAAACCTTCTCTGCACTCTTTCAACCTTATTAATATCCTTCCTGTAATTTGGTGACCAAAACCATGAAGGAAGGGGAGGTGGGGTGGCATTGCTGGTTAAAGAAGAGATTAACGCAATAGAAAGGAAGGACATAAGCCGGGAAGATGTGGAATCGATATGGGTAGAGCTGCGTAACACTAAGGGGCAGAAGACGCTGGTGGGAGTTGTGTACAGGCCACCTAACAGTAGTAGTGAGGTCGGAGATGGTATTAAACAGGAAATTAGAAATGCGTGCAATAAAGGAACAGCAGTTATAATGGGTGACTTCAATCTACATGTAGATTGGGTGAACCAAATTGGTAAAGGTGCTGAGGAGGAGGATTTCTTGGAATGTATGCGGGATGGATTTTTGAACCAACATGTCGAGGAACCAACTAGAGAGCAGGCTATTCTGGACTGGGTTTTGAGCAATGAGGAAGGGTTATTTAGCAATCTTGTCGTGAGAGGCCCCTTGGGTAAGAGTGACCATAATATGGTGGAATTCTTCATTAAGATGGAGAGTGACATAGTTAATTCAGAAACAAAGGTTCTGAACTTAAAGAGGGGTAACTTTGAAGGTATGAGACGTGAATTAGCTAAGATAGACTGGCAAATGATACTTAAAGGATTGACGGTGGATATGCAATGGCAAGCATTTAAAGGTTGCATGAATGAACTACAACAATTGTTCATCCCAGTTTGGCAAAAGAATAAATCAAGGAAGGTAGTGCACCCGTGGCTAACAAGAGAAATTAGGGATAGTATCAATTCCAAAGAAGAAGCATACAAATTAGCCAGAGAAAGTGGCTCACCTGAGGACTGGGAGAAATTCAGAGTTCAGCGGAGGAGGACAAAGGGCTTAATTAGGAAGGGGAAAAAAGATTATGAGAGAAAACTGGCAGGGAACATAAAAACTGACTGTAAAAGCTTTAATAGATATGTAAAAAGGAAAAGACTGGTAAAGACAAATGTAGGTCCCCTGCAGACAGAAACAGGTGAATTGATTATGGGGAGCAAGGACATGGCAGACCAATTGAATAATTACTTTGGTTCTGTCTTCACTAAGGAGGACATGAATAATCTTCCAGAAATAGTAGGGGACAGAGGGTCCAGTGAGATGGAGGAACTGAGCGAAATACATGTTAGTAGGGAAGTGGTGTTAGGTAAATTGAAGGGATTGAAGGCAGATAAATCCCCAGGGCCAGATGGTCTGCATCCCAGAGTGCTTAAGGAAGTAGCCCAAGAAATAGTGGATGCATTAGTGATAATTTTTCAAAACTCGTTAGATTCTGGACTAGTTCCTGAGGATTGGAGGGTGGCTAATGTAACTCCACTTTTTAAGAAAGGAGGGAGAGAGAAACCGGGGAATTATAGACCGGTTAGCCTAACGTCGGTGGTGGGGAAACTGCTGGAGTCAGTTATCAAGGATGTGATAACAGCACATTTGGAAAGCGGTGAAATGATCGGACAAAGTCAGCATGGATTTGTGAAAGGAAAATCATGTCTGACGAATCTCATAGAATTTTTTGAGAATGTAACTAGTAGAGTGGATAGGGGAGAACCTGTGGATGTGGTATATTTGGATTTTCAGAAGGCTTTTGACAAGGTCCCACACAGGAGATTAGTGTGCAAACTTAAAGCACACGGTATTGGGGGTAAGGTATTGGTGTGGGTGGAGAGTTGGTTAGCAGATAGGAAGCAAAGAGTGGGAATAAACGGGACCTTTTCAGAATGGCAGGCGGTGACTAGTGGGGTACCGCAAGGCTCAGTGCTGGGACCCCAGTTGTTTACAATATAAATTAATGACTTGGATGAGGGAATTAAATGCAGCATCTCCAAGTTTGCGGATGACACGAAGCTGGGGGGCAGTGTTAGCTGTGAGGAGGATGCTAAGAGGATGCAGGGTGACTTGGGTAGGTTGAGTGAGTGGGCAAATTCATGGCAGATGCAATTTAATGTGGATAAATGTGAAGTTATCCACTTTGGTGGCAGATTATTATCTGAATGGTGGCCAATTAGGAAAAGGGGAGATGCAACGAGACCTGGGTGACATTATACACCAGTCATTGAAAGTGGGCATGCAGGTACAGCAGGCGGTGAAAAAGGTGAATGGTATGCTGGCATTTATAGCGAGAGGATTCAAGTACAGGAGCAGGGAGGTACTACTGCAGTTGTACAAGGCCTTGGTGAGACCACACCTGGAGTATTGTGTGCAGTTTTGGTCCCCTAATCTGAGGAAAGACATCCTTGCCATAGAGGGAGTACAAAGAAGGTTCACCAGATTGATTCCTGGGATGGCAGGACTTTCATATGAAGAAAGACTGGATGAACTGGGCTTGTACTCGTTGGAATTTAGAAGATTGAGGGGGGATCTGATTGAAACGTATAAGATCCTAAAGGGATTGGACAGGCTAGATGCAGGAAGATTGTTCCCGATGTTGGGGAAGTCCAGAACGAGGGGCCACAGTTTGAGGATAGAGGGGAAGCCTTTTAGGACCGAGATTAGGAAAAACTTCTTCACACAGAGAGTGGTGAATCTGTGGAATTCTCTGCCACAGGAAGCAGTTGAGGCCAGTTCATTGGCTATATTTAAGAGGGAGTTAGATATGGCCCTTGTGGCTACGGGGGTCAGGGGGTATGGAGGGAAGGCTGGGGCGGGGTTCTGAGTTGGATGATCAGCCATGATCATAATAAATGGCGGTGCAGGCTCGAAGGGCCGAATGGCCTACTCCTGCACCTATTTTCTATGTTTCTAAAACTGCACACAATACTTCAAATTCAGCCTCACCAATGCCTTATACAACCTCACCATAACATTCCAACTCTTATACACAATACTTTGATTTATAAAGTCCAATGTACTAAAAGCTCGCTTTATGACCCTATCTACCTGTGACACCACTTTTAGGGAATTTTGTATCTGTATTCCCAGATCCCTCTGTTCTACTGCACTCCTCAGTGCCCTACCATTTACCTTGTATGTTCTACCTTGGTTTGTCCTTCCAACGTGCAATACCTCACATTTGTCTGTATTAAACTCCATCTGCCATTTTTCAGCCCATTTTTCCAGCTGGTCCAAATCCCTCTGCAGGCTCTGAAAGTCTTCCTCACAGTCCACAACACCTCCAATTTTAGAATCATCAGCAAATTTGCTGATCCAATTTACCACATTACCAGATCATCGATATAGATGACAAATAACAATGGACCCTGCACTGATCCCTGTAGCACACCACTAGTCACAGATCTACCTACACTGTATCTTCTCTACAATTATAACAGTTAATTCTTCATCCTTTTACCTTGTACTACCTCAATGCACTGGTGTAATGAATTGATCTATCTGAGCAGTGTGCAAAACATTGGACAAGCAAAAGTTTTGAAGAGCTTATTTGAACTTCTCAGGTGAAATACAGATGGAAGGCCATGATCCCTCACATCATACAACACAGCACATAATGACAATGATGATGACTCATAACCAAATAAATGTCCTTAGTCCATATGGGGAAGAATTTGTAGCATAAGGGATCTAACTGGAGCCACAAGAGACTGCAGATGCTGGAATCTGGAGCAACATGCAAGATGCTGGTGGAACACACTGCCGGAGGTAATAGTTAGGGAGATAAATTAGAGGTATTTAAGAAAATCTTAGATAGGCACATGGATGATTGAAAAATTGAGTGCTCTATAAGAGGGAAGGATTAGATTGATCTTAAGAGTAGGTTAAAAGATCGGCACAACATCATGGGCTGAAGGGCTGTCTGTGCCGTACTGTTTTCTGTTAACTCTGCATCTTTGGGAGGAAATGGACAGTGGATGTTACAGACCTTTTTGTTGTTCAGATCTACTTTGATAGCTGTTTCACAGACACGATGGGCCAAATGGCCTCTGTGCACTATTCTTCTATTTGAGCACAGGGCTACATTGCAAACCCTTTGAGCTTAAATGAACACTGGGAGATGATGAACCTTGTATTGTCTATTTCTTCACCTGACCCCTTTGGCTACATTACAGCCTCGTATCTCATTGTCAAGGTAGGGTTTTGTAATATATCATCAGCTTCAAAGAGATTATAAACTGTCCCAACTGAGAGAGATTTTGATTAAAATTGCTTTAAGATACTTCAGCTCTATTGTCTTATAGCATTAATGTTCGCTCATCATTCCGTTCATCACATTGAGATCCATAATATGTGCAAAGATATTTCAGATCTTGGTAGCCTTGATTAACAATATCAAATGCTGGCTGGGGAATTCTGATGAGAGGGAGTTTTTGCTTCCCTTGGCATGTCCTGCACAGCGTGGCGGTGTTGCCGAGCAGCAAGTGTTGGTGAGATCTCAGGATCACTTCAAAGGGGTTTAAAATACAGAGAAGTGGGGCTCTGGTGCACTGAGTGCACACATCAAGACAGGCACAATCCATCAAATGATGCTGGGTAAGGTAACACAAGCAGCATTACGGGAATATCTGTGCAGCACAGGCACTCCATTCTTCACTTCTGGGTAGTTATGCAGCCAACTGCGCTGGTGGGATAACAATTAAATTCCATGATGCTGAGGCCTTTCAGCACGCCATTAATTATTGATTGACAGCAAAGTAACTGAGCCATACTAAAAACAATATTGCAAAGCCTACAAAGTGTACTCCCACCACGGCTGTGCATTATAAATCTCAGCAGTGCTTCCAACGCTAAGGATTAATAGCTGATACTGCAGTTCTGCTCTCTGAACTTTGAAGGTGCTTGGGGTCTCATTCTACTCCCTGTGTAGACAGAGTTCACCTTTCTGTTGGGAGTGAAATCTAAAAGAATTGCCCATTAAGGCATCCAGGCACTTGTTTTGTTTTATTCAGCCAGTGCTGAGCTTTCTCTTTTGCTTGTTAGGAGGGTGATGAAATGAGATAAAAGGACATTAAGCCGCTACAATAAACCAGATTTTAGACAGGTTTTTTTTTGTTCATTGGTGGGACGAGAGAGTAATTGACGTGATCTCTGATGGCATAGTAGCGTGGCAGTTAACACGTCACCTTGCAGTGCCAGTAATCGCTGATTGGGGTTCATTTCCACCACTGTTTGTAATGAATTTGTACGTTCTTCCTGTGACTGCATCTCTTTCTTTCCACCTTCCAAAGACATACGGGTTAGGGTTAGTGAGTTGTGTGCATCCTATTTGGGAGCCGGAAGCGTGTCAACATTTGCGGGCTGCCCCCGGCACAGTCCTCACTAATTTGATGCAAACAATGCATTTCACTGTATGTTTTGATATACATGAGAGAAATAAAGATGGTCTTTAATCTCTCCCTAATCTCAGTGTTAAATTCTATTCCTAGTTGAGGGTGGTGGAGAGCTGCCAACATGAACATATTCAGTCCTGGTGAAGGTCCACCCACAGAGCTCCTGGAAAGGAGGTTCCAGGACTTAGATCCCATGACAATAAAGGGCCAGTGACATGTGTTCAGGTGGGGATGGTGTGAGTCCTGGAGGGGAGCCTATGGAATGAGGCACTTCCCGTTTTCTCCCTTCAGAGGGCTTATGCTTGGGAGGTGCTGTTACATATTGTAGCTGCTTTAGAGGTGTTTGGGATAGTCATTAAACACTTTTGTTCCCTCACAACAGGTAGTATTTCCCAGTATTTTAATTCTGCCATCCATTTTAATTCTACTTCCCATCCCTGTTGTGACATTTTGGTTCATGGCTTCCTCTGTTGCCACAATGAGGCCACACTCAGGTTGGAGGAGCAACACCTCGCATTCCGAGTGGGTAGCCTCCAACTTGACAGCATGAACATTAATTTCTCTAACCTTTGGTAATTTCAACCCCCTAGCTCTTCTCTGTTTTCCATTCCCAATTCTGGCTCTCGTCCTACCCCTTCTCTTCTCCTCACTTTCCTTTGGTGCCCCTCTTCCTTCCCTTTTTTCCATTGGTCCACTTTCCTCTCCTATCAGATTCCTCTTTCTTCAGCCCTTTACCTTCTTCACCTATCCCGTTCCAGCTTATCACTTCCTTTCCTCTCACCTGTTCTCACCTATCAACTGCAACCTTGTACTACTTCCACCACCCCCACCTTCTTATACTGACCTTCCTGTCCAGTCCTGATGGGCCGAAATGTCGACTGTTTGTTCCCCTCATATCTATCTATCGCTCTCTCTCTGTCTATCTCTCTCGCTATCTATCCCATAGGATGATGATGGTTCCTTTCAGTCAGTTAGTGGGGTTTGATATGTGCGTCCTGGAGTGGCTGTACAGGCCGATCCTTGACAGGCACTGCTTGCCACATAGTTGGCAGGTGAGGCCTGGAGCGGCAGCAGGGGCAGAAGCTCTGTTGTGGCGCTTCCTGTGCCTTTCCTCTGTTGCCTCGTTGAGCTTGTTCTCAGCAGCGCCCACAGCTTTTCTGATGGCGTCCTTCCACTGTGAGCGATCTTGAGCCAGACCCTCCTATGTTGATGGGGTAATGTCAGCTTTCTTTAGGCTCCTGTGCAGAACATCCTTGTACTGTAGTCACTCGTCTCCTCGTTTTCGGGTACCACTAGACAGTTGGCCATACAAGGTGTCCTTGGGCAGTCATGCATCAGGCATTCTGAGAACATGTCCTGCCCAGCACAGTTGGGCTGACATCACCGAGGTTGAAACTGCTGGCATTCCGGCTCAAGAGAGGACCTCAGTATTGGAGACCTTGTCTTGCCAGGTGATCTTCATCAGAGAACGTAGGTGACTCTGCTGCAGTTGGTCAAGCTGGCATAAGTGTCTCTGATGTGGGCACCATGTCTCACATCCGTAAAACAAGGTTGATATGACAACAGCCCTGTATACCTGGCACTTGGTGGCCAGTCTGATGTTCTGTGACCAAACTCATCTTTCAGCTCACCAAAGGCAAAGCAGGCTTTTCTAGTTCTTAACTCAATCTCTGCATCCAGAGAAGCTGAGGATGTTATTACGCTACCCAAGTAGCAAAACTTGTTGACAACATTGAGAAGAGTTGGTTCTTCGTAGCTTGAGCCAGGAGCCAGTTGGTACAAAACTTCTGTCTTTTTCAAGCTGATTGTCAGTCCGAAGCTTTTGGCTGCACTGGCAAAGCAACTGGTGATCTCCTGCAAGTCTTTGAGAGAGTGGGCAGTCATCAACAAACTGTAGCTCATGCGCTACAATGCCCCTGACTTTTGTTTTTGTTCTTAATCTTGTGAGGTTGAGGAGCCCGCCATCAGCCCTCGTTTGTAGGAAGACCCCTGACTTCAGGTCTGATGTGGTATCTTGAAGAACAGCAGTGAAGAATAGTCCAAACAGAGTAGGAGCCAGAACACAACCCTGTTTTATGCTGTTGCTGATGGGAAATGGGTCTGACAACTCACCACACATGCTGATGCATCCTTCCATGCCTTCATGGAACTGACGGATGATGTTGGTTAGGCATGGGGGGCAACCAAATTTTGGTAGGAGCTTCCACAGGCCAAACCTACCAACAGTATCAAACGCTTTGGTTAGATCAACAAATGTGACATAGAGACTTCTCTGCTGCTCAACACATTTCTCTCGGAGCTGCCTCAGTGAAAAGATCATGTCCACTGTACTACGGCCTGTTCGAAAACCACACTGGCTTTCTGGAAGGATGTTGTCACTGATGTTGGACATCAAGCGTCTAACGATGATCTTAGTGAGGCATTTTCCCACAACTGACAGAAGAGAGATGCCACGGTAATTGTTGCAGTCTCTCTTGTCTCCCTTATTCTTGTAGATGGTCACGATTGATGCGTCTTTGACATCTTGTGGTAGTTCTGTAGCTCCCCACAACTTTGTGAACAGCTGGTGCAGGCATGAGTTAGTGTGTGACCACCATACTGGTAGATCTCGGCTGCAATACATTCAGGCCCTGGTGCTTTGTTGGGTTTTAGCTGTTTGATGGCTTTAATGACCTCATGAAGAGTAGGGGGAGCATCTACCTCGAATAGCATGGGTCGAGAGTGTACTCTGCCCAGTGCTTCATCAGTGATTGTTCCTGTTCAGCAGCTCGTGGAAGTGTTCTTGCCACCTTCTTATAACGGCTGCCTGACCTGCTGAGTTCCTCCAGCATTTTGTGTATGTTACTCTGGGTGTCAAGCTTCTGCAGAATCTCTAGTGTTTAGGATAGTGCTTGGGGCATCAGGCGAGTCAGCTGTTTAAGCTGATGTGGAGGTTATTGAGTAATGTTGGAATTGCACTCATCCAGGAAAGGGACGAGTAAATCTTATCACGTGGTGAAAATTCTGAGTAGTGTCAGGATCACAATCTTTGATCTGCTCTGGAGTGATAATGGTAACTCTCCCAGTTAAGTGATCCAAATGCTGTTGATAATAATGGAGTTGGCAAATGACAGTAACATTAATTCTCAAGGGAGAACTAATTAGACTCTTAAATAAAAACAGAAAATGCTGGAAAGACTTAGCAGGACAGGCAGCATCTTTGGAGGTTCTCACCAAGAGTCTTTGATCTGAAATTTTAACATTGTTTCCATTTCTGATACCTGATGCTGGTTTCCAGAATTTATATTATCTTTTCATATTTACAGGCTTTGTATTTTTTGATGTTTGATTGTGGTTAGAGTCTTATTGGATATTGGAAATAGTGAATATCTGGCACTGAGTATCTTTCTACAGAAGGATGATAATGACTAACCAGCTACACTCAGTGGCCGTTTTATTAGGCACGCCTTTGTACCGGCTCATTAATGCAAATATCAATCAGCCAATCATGTGGCAGCAACTCAATGCATGAAAGCATGCAGTCATGGTCAAGAGGTTCATAGGAGCAGAATCAAGTCTGCTCCACCATTCAATCATGGCTGATTTATTAATGCTCCCAATCCCATTCTGCTGTGTTATCCATTAACCTTTGATACTCTTACTACGCAAGAACCTCCTCTTTAAATACAGTGGCATGCAAAAGTTTGGGCACCCGGTCAAAACTTCTGTTACTGTGAATAGCTAAGCGAGTAAAACATGAACTGATTTCTAAAAGACATAAAGTTAAAGATGACACATTTCTTTAATATTTTAAGCAAGAAAACTTTTTTATTTCCATCTTTTGCAGTTTCAAAATTACAAAAAAGGAAAAGGCCCTGAAGCAAAAGTTTGGGCACCCTGCATGGCAGTACTTAGTAACACCCCCATCGGCAAGTATCACAACTTGTAAATACTTTTTGTAGCCAGCTAAGAGTCTTCCAATTCTTGTTTGAGGGATTTTCTCCCATTCTTCCTTGCAAAAACCTTCAGTTCTGTGAGATTCTTGGGCCGTCTTGCATGCGCTGCTCTTTTGAGGTCTATCCACAGATCCTCGATGATGTTTAGGTCAGGGGATTGTGAGGGCCATGGCAAAATCTTCAGCTTGTGCCTCTTGAGGTAGTCCATTGTGGATTTTGAGGTGTGTTTAGGTTCATTATCCTGTTGTAGAAGCCATCCTATTTTCATCTTTGGCTTTTTTACAGATGGTGTGATGTTTGCTTCCAGAATTTGCTGGTATTTAATTGAATTCATTCTTCCCTCTACCAGTAAATGTTCCCCGTGCCACTGGCTGCAACACAAGCCCAAAGCATGATCGATCCACCCCATGCTTAACAGTTGGAGAGGTGTTCTTTTCATGAAATTCTGCACTCTTTTGACCAGGGGTGCCCAAACTTTTGCATGCCACTGTATACCTCATGACTTGGTCTGCAGAGCCATTTTTGGCAATGAGTTCCACAGATTCACCACCCGCTGGCAAAAGTAATATTTCCTCATCTCTATTCTAAATGGACGTTCGTCTATTCTGAAGCTGTACCCTCTAATCCGAGACTTCCCCCTACTATTGGAAACATGTTCTCCATATCCACTCTAAGCCTTTCAATATTCAATAGATTTCAATGATATCCCACCCCCCTCCCCCCCCAATTTTTCTAAACTCCTGCGGGTCCAGGCTCAGAGCCATCAAATGCTCTTCATATGTGAACCCTTTCTTTCCTGGGATCATTCTTCTGAACTTCCTCTGGACCCTCTCCAAGACCAGCACATATTTTCTTAGATAAATGGCCCAAAACTGTTGACAGTACTCTAAGTGCAGTCTGGTCAATACCTTGTAAAGCTCGGCATTACACCTTTGCTTTTGTATTCTAGTTGTCTCAAAACGAATGCTAACATTGCTTTTGCCTTCCTTACCACCAATTCAAACTGCAAGTTAACCTTCAGGGAATCCTGCACAAGGACTCCCAAGTCCCACTGCATCTCTGATTTTTGAATTTTCACCCCATTTCAAAAAGGATCCACGCCTTTATTTCTTCTACCAAAGGGCATGACCTTGCGCTTTCCTACACTAAATTCCATCTGCCACTTCTCTGCCCATTCCTCCAATTTTTTTCAGTCCTTCTGTAGACACCCTGCTTCTTCAGCATTACTAGCCCCTCCACCTATTTTTGTATCATCCGCAAACATGGCCATAAAGCCGCCAATTCTTTCATCCAAATCATTGACATATAACGTGAAAAGATGCGGTCCCAAGACCAACCCCTATGGAGCACCACTAGTCACCAGCAGCCAGCCAGAAAAAGGCCCTTTTGTTCCCACTCATTGCCTCCAGCCAATCTTCTATCCATGCTCGTAACTTTCCTGTGTTATATGGGCTCTTATCTCACATGCAGAACCTTATCAAAGGCTGTCTGAAAATCCAAGTAAACAACATCCACTGAATTTCTTTTGTCTATTCTGCCTATTACTTCCTCAAAGAATTCAAACAGATCTGTCAGGCAAGATATTCCCCTTAAGGAAACCATGCTGATTTTGGCCCATTTTGTCACCTCCAAGTACCCTGAAACCTCATCGTTAATAATAGACTTTGACATCTTTCAAACTACTGAAGTCAGGCTAACTGGCCTTTTTTTTGGGAGTGATATTTGCAATTTTCCAGTCCTCCAGAACCATTCCAGAATCTAGTGATTCTTGAAAGATCATTCCTAATGCCTCCACAATCTCTTAGCTACCTCTTTCAGAACTTTGGGGTGTAGACCATCTGGTCCAGGTGACTTATCTACCTCCAGACCTTTCAGCTTCTGGAGCACCTTCTCCTTAGTAATAGTAACACACTCACTTATGCCCCCCCCGCCCCCCCCCCCCAGACAGTCTCACAATCCTGACATTCTGCTAGTGTATTCCACAGTGAAGACTGCTACAAAATACTTACTAAATTCCTGCTCCATTTCTCTGGCTCACCGTTACTACCTCTCCAGCATTATTCTCCAATGGTCAGATATCCACTGTCATCTCTCTTTCATTCATTAGGTATCTGAAAAAACTTTGGTATCCTATTTTATATTATTGACTAGCTTACCTTCATATTTCTTCATTTCTCTTTATGGCTTTTTAGTTGTCTTCTGTTGGTTTTGAAAGCTTCCCAATCTTCTACCTTGCCACTAATTTTTGTTTTATTATATACCCTCTCTTTTGCCTTTATGCTGTCTTTGACTTCCCTTGCCAGCCACGGTTGCCTCATCCTCCTTTTAAAATACTTATTCATCTTTGGGATGTATCTTTCCTGCACCTTCTGAATTGCTGTCAGAAACACCAGCCATTGCTGTTCTGCCATCATCCCTGCTAGTGTCCCCTTCCAATCCAATTTGGCCAGCTCCTCCCTCATGTCCCTCCAATTCCCTTTGCTCCTCTGTAATACTGATACATTCAATTTTAGTTTCTTCTCAAATTGTTGAATGAATTCTATCTTATTATGATCACTGCTTCCCCAAGGTTCCTTTACCTTAAGCTCTCTAATCAAATTTGGTTCATTACACAACATCTAATCCAGAATTGCTGTTCCCCTTGTTGGCTCAACCACAAGCTGCTCTAAAAAGCCATCTTGTAGGCAAATTTCCTCTCTTGGGCTGCAGCACCAATCTGATTTTCCCAATCTACCTGCATATTAAAATCCAAAATATTCCCCTTTTTACAAACCTTTTCTATCTCCCATTATATTTGTAGCTCGCATTCTGTCTACTGTTGGAAGCCCTATATATAACTCTTATTGGGGCCTTTTTACACTTGTAGTTTCATAACTCTACCCACAAAGATTCTACATCTTCTGATCATATCTCACCTCTTTCTAAGGTTCTGATTTAATTTTTTTATGAACAGAGCCACTCTGGCCCCTGCAATTCTCTGCCTACTTGCTTATCCTTTGGATACACTGTGTACTCTTGGACATTCAGCTCCCAATTATGATCTTCTTTCAGCCATGACTCAGCAATGTGCACAACATCGTACCTGCCAATCTTTAACTGCCATGCAAGATCACCTACCTTATTCCCAATGCTGTGACCATGGAATGATAGTTGGTGCCAGACGGGGTGGTTTGAGTGTCTCAGAAACTGCTGATCTCCTGGGATATTCACACACAACAGTCTCTAGAGTTTAAAGAGAGTGGTGCGAGAAACAAAAAAATCCAGTGAGCCGCAGTTCCATGGGCAAAAATGCCTTGTTAATGAGAGAGGTCAGAGGAGAATGGCCGGTCTGGTTCAAGCTGACAGGAAGGCAATAGTAACTCAGATAACTATGTGATACAACAATGGCCTGCAGAAGAGCAATTCCAAATGCACAACATGTTGAACCTTGAATTAGCTACAGCAGCAGAAGAATACCCGAACGTGTACTCAGCAGCCACTTTATTAGGTGCAGGAGCTCCTAATAAAGTGGTCACTGAGTGTATATCACATATGATCATTGAAAAACAGAATACAAAAGGCTCATTGTCTGAATCTGTGCAGATTATATCTGATCTAAGTGCTTCCAGCATTTTCAGTTTTTATTTGTATCACACACAATGCTTTCTATGATTCTGTCTGCTGAAGGTGGACGTTTTTTTCCCCAGCTGATTTTCCTTTTCTTTGTAGGTTTTTCACAAGATAATGACCCAGGCTAGAGGACCCCTGTGACCTTGCACACTGGATGAAGGATTCCATCGAGTACTCATCGCAGATCACTGCAATGTTAGGACTGAAATTGGTTTATTATTGTCACATGTACTCAGGTACAGTAAAAAGCTTGGTTTACATATTGTTCATAAAGATCAATGTACTGGGTACAGTGTACTGGGTAGTGACAATAACAGAATACAGAATAAAGTGCAACAGTACAGAGAAGGTGCAGTGCAAGATTATAACAAGGTAAATTGTGAGGTCAGGAGTCCGCGTTTTATTAAGGAACCAGTCAGTAGTCTCCTAACAGTGGGGTGGAAGCTGTCCTGGAGCTGGTGGTACGTCCTTTCAGGCTTTTGTATCTTCTGCCTAATAGGAGAGGGGAGATTGGAAAATGTCTGGAAGCTTATTGAATGACCTTCAATCAAAGGAGGGTATAGAACAGTGACATTAGTCTGTGAACTAATCATATGTCCATGGGCACCATGGTAGCTTAGCCGTTAATACGATGCTATTACAGCTCGGGGCATCAGAGCTCATAGTCCAGTCTTGGCATCTTCTGTAGGAGTCTCAACCTCCTCCCCATGGAATGCGTGGGTTTTGTCTGGCCCCTCTGGTTTCCTCCCACAGTCCTAATACGTACTGAAGAGGTTAATTAGTCACTGTATATTGTAGTGTGATTAAGTTAGGGTTACCGGGGTTGCTGAGCGGTACAGTTTCAAGGGCCAGAAGGGCTTATTCCACACTGTATCTCTAAATACAGGGGCATGCAAAGTTTGTGAATGCCTGGTCAAAATTTCTGTTACTGTAAATAGTTAAGTGAATAGAAGATGAACTGATCTTCAAAAGTCATAAAGTTAAAGATGACACATTCTTTTCAACATTTTAAGCAAGATTAGTGTATTATTTTTGTTTTGTACAATTTTAGAGTGAAAAAAAGGAAAGGAGCACCATGCAAAAGTTTGGGTACCCCAAGAGATTTGTGCTCTCAGATAACTTTTACCAAGGTTTCAGACCTTAATTAGCTTGTTAGGGCTATGGCTTGTTCACAGTCATCCTTAGGAAAGACCAGGTGATGCAAATTTCAGAGCTTTATAAATACCCTGACTTTTCAAACCTTGTCCCAACAAACAGCAGCCATGGGCTCCTCTTAAGCAGCTGCCTAGCACTCTGAAAATTAAAATAAATCATGCCCACAAAGCAGGAGAAGGCTATAAGAAGATAAAGCATTTTCAGGTAGCCGTTTCCTCAGTTCGTAATGTAATTAAGAAATGGCAGTTGGGGGGCGTCACGTGATGACCTGGGATTGAGGCGTGTAAATCCAGCTCTCCCGTAAAAAATCAACAAAGTACCGTTTAAACAAAGTAAAGTTAATAAATACTTTCGGAAAACTACTTATAAACTTCGTAAGACTACTCTACGATATGCCTCGTAAACCGCAACAGAAGAAGTCTGTTGTTGTGAAGTCGCCGCGAGATGGGAAGGAAAAAGGGCCTAACTGCAGCGATGGAGCCTCGGATTCAGGTTGGATCTCCTTCAGAGGAGACGCATTTTATCTCTGGCGTAGAAGAACAGGGAGAAATGGCGGCGGTAGCGGTCCCTGGGAAGAAGATGCCGGAATTGCACATGCACAAAGAAGTACGCATGCGCAAATCGACACAACTCAAACTACAAGAACCGACGGCCACTGCAATTGAAAGCGACTCAGAGTCAGAATTGGATTCCACAGAGAACACAGATGAAGAAGAGGAGGAAGAACTGGAAGAGACTGGAAGTAAAGGAGACGACGGAGACATAAGAGAGGCTTTATTGCAATTAATGGCTGAACTAAGAAAATTAAGAATAGAGCTTAGAGAAGTGAAGATGTGCTATGATAAAGCTATGAAAAGACAGGATAAAATGGATAAGAAACTTCGGAAGATGGAAAGAACAATGGAGCATATTAACGATAGACTGGAATAAACGGAAAATGATGTGCTCGTCTGGAACACGGAAAGAAATCGACTCTTGGAGAAAGTGGACGTGTTGGAAAATTTTAGTAGACATAATAATATTAAAATTGTTGGTCTTAAAGAAGGTATAGAGGGAGATAATCCAATAGAATTTTTTCAAAGATGGATCCCGAAAACCTTGCAAATGAAAGAGGAAGACCGATCAATTGAAATTGAGCGGGTACATAGAGCTCTAAAACCAAAACCACAAGATGACCAATATCCACGATCAATTTTAATAAAATTCTTAAGATTTCAAGACAAAGGAAGGATTCTACAGGCGGCTTACCCAAACTGCCAAGAAGAGAAAAGGGCCACTGATGATAGAAGGAAAGAAAATTTTTTTCTACCCTGACATAAGTTATGAACTTTTGAAGAAAAGGAAGAAATTTAATCCAGTGAAAAAAGCCCTATGGGATCACGGTTATCAATTTATATTGCGTTATCCTGCAACCTTGAAGATTTTTTTGACTGGTGGAGAAAAAAGATTTTTTGACCATTACCGGAAAGCGGAGGAGTTTGTGTGAACAACAGGAATTCTGCAGATGCTGGAAATTCAAGCAACACACATCAAACTTGCTGGTGAACGCAGCAGGCCAGGCAGCATCTCTAGGAAGCGGTGCAGTCGACGCTTCAGGTCGAGACCCTTCGTCAGGACTAACTGAAGGAATAGTGAGTAAGGGATTTGAAAGTTGAAGGGGGAGGGGGAGATCCAAAATGATAGGAGCAGACAGGAGGGGGAGGGATGGAGCCAAGAGCTGGACAGGTGATAGGCAAAAGGAATACGAGAGGATCATGGGACAGGAGGTCCGGGAAAAAAGACAAGTGGGGGGGGACCCAGAGGATGGGCAAGGGGTATATTCAGAGGGACAGAGGGAGAAAAAGGAGAGTGAGAGAAAGAATGTGTGTATAAAAATAAGTAACAGATGGGGTACGAGGGGGAGGTGGGGCATTAGCGGAAGTTAGAGAAGTCGATGTTCATGCCATCAGGTTGGAGGCTACCCAGACGGAATATAAGGTATTGTTCCTCCAACCTGAGTGTGGCTTCATCTTTACAGTAGAGGAGGCCGTGGATAGACATGTCAGAATAGGAATGGGATGTGGAATTAAAATGTGTGGCCACTGGGAGATCCTGCTTTCTCTGGCGGACAGAGCGTAGGTGTTCAGCAAAGCGGTCTCCCAGTCTGCGTCGGGTCTCGCCAAAATATTAGAGGCCACATCGGGAGCACCGGACGCAGTATATCACCCCAGTCGACTCACAGGTGAAGTGTTGCCTCACCTGGAAGGACTGTTTGGGGCCCTGAATGGTGGTAAGGGAGGAAGTGTAAGGGCACGTGTAGCACTTGTTCCGCTTACACGGATAAGTGCCAGGAGGGAGATCAGTGGGGAGGGATGGGGGGGACGAATGGACAAGGGAGTCGCGTAGGGAGCGATCCCTGCGGAATGCAGAGAGAGGGGGGGAGGGAAAGATGTGCTTAGTGGTGGGATCCCATTGGAGGTGGCGGAAGTTACGGAGAATAATATGTTGGACCTGGAGGTTGGACCAGGTAAACTTGAGGGCAGGGTGAAAGTTGGAGGCAAAGTTAATAAAGTCAACGAGCTCTGCATGCGTGCAGGAAGCAGCGCCAATGCAGTCGTCGATGTAGCGAAGGAAAAGTTTCACCCTGCCCTCAAGTTTACCTGGTCCATTTCCAACACCTCCCTCCCCTTTCTAGATCTTTCTGTCTCTGCCTCTGGAGACAGCTTATCCACTGATGTCTACTATAAGCCTACTGACTCTCACAGCTATCTGGACTATTCCTCTTCTCACCCTGTCTCTTGCAAAAACGCCATCCCCTTCTTGCAATTCCTCCGTCTCCGCCGCATCTGCTCTCAGAATGAGGCTTTTCATTCTAGGACGAGGGAGATGTCTTCCTTTTTTAAAGAAAGGGGCTTCCCTTCCTCCACTATCAACTCTGCTCTTAAACGCATCTCCCCCATTTCACGTACATCTGCTCTCACTCCATCCTCCCGCCACCCCACTAGGAATAGGGTTCCCCTGGTCCTCACCTACCACCTCACCAGCCTCCGGGTCCAACATATTATTCCCCGTAACTTCCGCCACCTCCAACGGGATCCCACCACTAAGCACATCTTTCCCTCCCCCCCTCTCTCTGCATTCCGCAGGGATCGCTCCCTACGTGACTCCCTTGTCCACTCGTCTCCCCCATCCCTCCCCACTGATCTCCCTCCTGGCACTTATCCGTGTAAGCAGAACAAGTGCTACACATGCCCCTTACACCTCCTCCCTTACCACTATTCAGGGCCCCAAACAGTCCTTCCAGGTGAGGCAACACTTCACCTGTGAGTCGGCTGGGGTGATATACTGCGTCCGGTGCTCCCGATATGGCCTTTTATATATTGGCGAGACCCGACGCAGACTGGGAGACCGCTTTGCTGAACATCTACGCTCTGTCCGCCAGAGAAAGCAGGATCTCCCAGTGGCCACACATTTTAATTCCACATCCCATTCCCATTCTGACATGTCTATCCACGGCCTCCTCTACTGTAAAGATGAAGCCACACTCAGTTTGGAGGAACAACACCTTATATTCCGTCTGTGTAGCCTCCAACCTGATGGCATGAACATCGACTTCTCTAACTTCCGCTAATGCCCCACCTCCCCCTCATACCTCATCTGTTACTTATTTTTATACACACATTCTTTCTCTCACTCTCCTTTTTCTCCCTCTGTCCCTCTCACTATACCTCTTGCCCATCCTCTGGGCTTTTTCCCCCCTTCCCCTTTTCTTTCTCCCTAGGCCTCCTGTCCCATGATCCTCTCATATCCCTTTTGCCTATCACCTGTCCAGCTCTTGGCTCCATCCCTCCCCCTCCTGTCTTCTCCTATCATTTTGGAGTTTGTGCGAGATTCTTTGAATATTCACCAGATACAAGAACAAACCCAGGGGAGCGAGATGGATTGAAGATAAGGAATGGATTAAGGAATAGGCCTGTTGGATTTTTAGGTGGATGAGTATATAAATATATAATTAATTATATGAGGGAGGGGAAGAAAGGTTGAAATTTGAGGAATGCTAGCTGGGAATAATGACATTAATTTCTTTTTTATATATATATATATATATATATATATACGATTTTTTGTTACGGGGGAGCTGGAAGATACACTGACCAATCGCTACGTTATTCATGTGTGCAAACGTGGCAATAGCCACGACCCACAAAATGGAGGGGGGTAGTGTTGTGTATCTTATCATTCACAACATTAGTGGGGGGGGGGGGGTATTTTGTTTTTTCTTTTTTTGTATCTCATCTTTTTTTTTTTGCCTGGATGATTGGGAGGGAAAAACATAGCAACATGGTGAAGTTCAAAGAGATTCCCCAGGGAAATATGAGAGTTGAGAAGCTAAGTAATGTTTTAGATATGATAAAAATCTTGGTTCCTTGGGGAAAGTAACAAATATATATAAAATTTATTTTTAATCCCATGCAGCATGCGGAAACCTTCCAATATTCAGGCAGTTCTTTTTTTTTCTTTTCTCTTTAGGTAGTAGTATATATCGGGGGGGGGAGAGTTAAGGGGAAGGGGGGAGGGTAGATACTTTTTTCTCTTGTATTTACTTTGAAAACTCAATAAAAATTATATTAAAAAAAACAATGGCAGTTAACAGGAATGGTGAAGGTCAAGTTGAGGTCTGGAAAACCAAGAAAGCTTTCCGAGAGAATTGCTGGTAGGATTGCTAGAAAGGCAAATCAAAACCCCCATTTGACTGCAAAAGAGCTTCAGGAAGATTTTGCAGACTCTGGAGTGGTGGTGCACTGTTCTACTGTGCAGCAACACCTGCACAAATATCATGGAAGAGTCATCAGAAGAAAACCTTTCCTGCATCCTCACCACAAAATTCAGCGTCAGAAGTTTGCAAAGTAACATCTAAACAAGCCTGATGCATTTTGGAATCAAGTCCTGTGGACTGATGAAGTTAAAACAGAACTTCTTGGCTGCAGTGAGCAAAGGTATGTTTGGAGAAAAAAGGGTGCAGAATTTCATGAAAAGAACACCTCTCCAACTGTTAAGCACAGGGGTGGATCGATCATGCTTTGGGCTTGTGTTGCAGCCAGTGGCACGCGGAACATTTACTGGTAGAGGAAAGAATGAATTCAATTAAATACCAGCAAATTCTAGAAGCAAACATCACACCGTCTGTGAAAAAAAAAGCGCTGAAGATGAAAATAGGATGGCTTCTACAACAGGATAATGATCCTAAACACACCTCAAAATCCACAATGGACTACCTCAGGAGGCGCAAGCTGAAGGTTTTGCCATGGCCCTCACAGTCCCCCAACCTAAACATCATCGAAAATCTGTGGATCGACTTCAAAAGAGCAGTGCATGCAAGACAGCCCAAGAATCTCACAGAACTAGAAGCCTTTTGCAAGGAAGAATGGGTGAAAATCCCCCAAACAAGAATTGAAAGACTCTTAGCTGGCTACAGAAAGCATTTTCAAGCTGTGATACTTGCCAAAGGGGGTGTTACTAAGTACTGACAATGCAGAGTGCCCAAATTTTTGCTTCAGGCCCTTTTCCTTTTTTGTTATTTTGAAACTAAAAGATGGAAATAAAAAAGTAATCTTGCTTAAAATATTAAAGAAATATGTCATCTTTAACTTTATGCCTTTTGGAAATCAGGTCATCTTTTACTCGCTTAGCTATTCACAGTAACAGAAATTTTGACTGGGGTGCCCAAACCTCTGCATGCCACTGTACATAAATAAGTGGTGTAGCCCCACCTCCAGCTTTGACTTGATTGACAGGGACAGGATATCAGGCTCTACCTGGGTTTCAGCCAACAGCATCACACATTACTTCCTCTACAGTTCTCAGGGAATTTCTTTCAATGTGGAACTTCATAAACTGTTTTCAAAGCAGACAGGCTCAAGAACAATAATTTGATTTTATATTTTAAGCGTAGTAGTTCCTTCTGAAAGATGTTCCATCAAATCACATAAGGAGATAGACATGACACAAAAAGTTGGAACTGTGAGATAGGCTGTAGTGGATGCAGGGAAGGTAGAGAGGCTCAGGGAGGAGTTCCTCAACTTAGGCAGCTGGAGACCAGAAACAAGAGATTCCACAGCTATTTGAAATCCAGAATAATATAATACAAAATGCTGCAAGGAACTCAGCAGGTAGGGCAGAGTCTATGGAGAGGAATGTAGTGTTGATGTTTTGGGTTGAGACCGTTCATCGGGACTGGAAAGGAAGAGAGCAGAAGCCAGCTCACAGAGGGGGAGCAGTGAGAGGGCCTCACTGAACTCCAGTCGAAGAGATATAAGCTTTTTCAGGGTAGACACACCTTGAAGAAACTTTGCAGTGGAGCAGCAAGTCATGAACACAAGGGATTCTACAGTTGATGGAAATCCATGGTAACACACACAAAACACTGGCAGCATTTATGTAGAGAAATAAACAGTCAAAGTTTCCAACCACGAACAAAAGAAAATCTGCAGATGCTGGAAATCCGAACAATACACACAAAATGCTGGAGGAACTCAGCAGGCCGGGCAGATCTATGGAAAAGAGTACAATCGACATTTCGGGCTGAGACCCTTCAGCAGGGCTGGTGAAGTGTCTCGGCCTGAAAAGTTAATTGCACTCTTTTCCATAGATCTGCCTGGCCTGCTGAGTTCCTCCAGCATTTTGTGTGAGTCAAAGTTTCCAGCTGAGTCCCTTCTTCAGGACTGGAAAGGAAGGAAGGAAGAAGAAGCCAGATTATAGACTGGAGGAGTGCAGAAATCTCACAGGCAATATCCAGAATCAAGAGCAGAACTTGTCTGCTGGACCAGGTGCCCAGTGAAATGCAGGAAGACTCATTTTTTTCATAGTAACACACACAAAATACTGGAGGAACTCAGCAGTCCAGGCAGCATCTATGGAAAAGAATACAGTGTACAATCAACTTCTCAGGCCGAGTAGTGCTGGAAATTTTGTGAACCCTGTAGAAATTTCTCTATTTCTGCATAAATATGACTTAAAATGTAATCAGATCTTCACGCAAGTCCAAAAACTAGATAAAAGAGAACCCAGTTACATGAATAACACAAAAACATTATGCTTGTTCATTTAGTTATTGAGAAAAATTATCCAATATTACATGTATTTGTTGGAAAAGTATGCGAACCTCCGGGGTAATGCCTTCTACAAAAGCTATTTGGGGTCAGGTGTTCCAATCAATGAGATGAGATTGGAGGTGTGGGTTGTAGAGGCGCCCTGCCCTATAAAAAAGACACACAAAGTCAGGTTACTAACAGCCTGCTTCTCTCAGGAAACATCTGTTCATGCCTCAAAACAACTTTCAGAGGACCTTGGAAGAAGAATTGTAGAGATGCATGAAGCTGGAAAAGGCTACAAAAGCATTTCTAAGGATCGAGTGTTCATCAGTCTACAGTAAGAGAAATTTTCTACAAATGGAGGAAATTCAATGCTGTTGCTGCTATCCCTAGGAGTGGGCAACCTGCAAATATCACACCAAGAGCACAACTTGTAATGCCGAAGAAAGTGAAAAAGAAACCAAGGGTAACAGCAAAAGACCTGCAGAAATCTCTAGAACTTGCTAAGGTCTCTGTTCATGTGTCCACAAGAAGAAAAACATTTAGTTTTGGAAGGGCACCATGGAGGAAACCACTACTCAAAAACAAACATTGCTACACACCTCAAGTTTGTAAAATACTACCTGGATATTCCACAATGTTTCTGGGACAATGTTCTGTGGGCAGGTGATACAAAAGTTCAACTTCTTGGCAGAAGTGAACATTGCTATGTTTGGAGGAAAAAGGGCACTGCTCACCAACACCAAAACCTCATGGCAAATGTGAAGCATAGTGGAAGGAGCAACATGGTTTGGGCTCAGGCTGTGAAACTTTTCGATGATTTTAAGTTCCCTGGCCCCCACCGCTTTATTTTCACCGTGGATGTCCACTCCCTATATACTTCCATCCCCCATCAGGAAGGTCTCAAAGCTCTCCTCTTCTTTTTGGATTCCAGACCTAATCAGTTCCCCTCTACCACCACTCTGCTCCGTTTAGCGGAATTAGTTCATACTCTTAATAATTTCTCCTTTGGCTCCTCCCACTTCCTCCAAACTAAAGGTCTAGCTATGGGCACCCGTATGGGTCCTAGCTATGCCTGCCTTTTTGTTGGCTTTGTGCAACAATCTATGTTCCAAACCTATTCTGGTATCTGTCTCCCACTTTTCCTTCGCTACATTGACGACTGCATTGGCGCTGCTACCTGCGCGCATGCTGAGCTCGTTGACTTCACTAACTTTGCCTCCAACTTTCACCCTGCCCTCAAGTTTGCTTGGTCCATTTCCGACACCTCCCTCCCCTTTCTAGATCTTTCTGTCTCTATCTCTGGAGACAGCTTATCTACTGATGTCTACTATAAGCCTACTGACTCTCACAGCTATCTGGACTATTCCTCTTCCCACCTTGTCTCTTGCAAAAATGCCATCCCCTTCTCGCAATTCCTCCATCTCCGCCACATCTGCTCTCAGGATGAGGCTTTTCATTCCAGGACGAAGGAGATGTCCTCCTTTTTAAAGAAAGGGGCTTCCCTTCCTCCACCATCAACTCTGCTCTCAAACGCATCTCCCCCATTTCACGCACATCTGCTCTCACTCCATCCTCCCGCCACCCCATTAGGAATAGGGTTCCCCTTGTCCTCACCTACCACCCCACCAGCCTCTGGGTCCAACATATAATTCGCAATAACTTCCGCCACCTCCAACAGGATCCCACCACTAAGCACATCCTTCCCTCCACCCCCTCTCTGCTTTCCGCAGGGATCGCTCCCTACGCGACTCCCTTCTCCATTCATCCCCCCTCTTCCCTCCCCACAGATCTCCCTCTGGCACTTATCCTTGTAAGCGGAACAAGTGCTACACATGCCCTTACACTTCCTCCCTCACCACCATTCAAGGCCCCAGACAGTCCTTCCAGGTGAGGCAACACTTCACCTGTGAGTCGGCTGGGGTGATATACTGCATCTGGTGCTCCCGATGTGGCCTTCTATATATTGGCAAGACGTGACACAGACTGGGAGATCGTTTCACTGAACACCTAAGCTCTGTCTGCCAGAGAAAGCAGGATCTTACAGTGGCCATATATTTTAATTCCACGGCCCATTCCCATTCTGATATGTCTATCCATGGCCTCCTCTACTGTAAAGATGAAGCCACACTCAGGTTGGAGGAACAACACCTTATTTATCCGTCTGGGTCGCCTCCAACCTGATGGCATGAACATTGACTTCTCAAACTTCTGCTAATGCCCCACCTCCCCCCGTACCCCATCCGTTATTTATTTATATACACACATTATTTTTCTCTCTCTCCTTTTTCTCCCTCTGTCCTTCTCACTATACCCCTTGCCCATCCTCTGGGCTTTTTCCCCCCTTCCCCTTTTCTTTCTCCCTAGGCCTCCTGTCCCATGATCCTCTTGTATCCCTTTTGCCAATCAACTGTCCAGCTCTTGGCTCCATCCCTCCCCCTCCTGTCTTCTCCTATCATTTCGGATCTCCCCTCCCATTTTCAAATCTCTTACTAGCTCTTCTTTCAGTTAGTCCTGACGAAAGGTCTCGGCCCAAAACGTCGACTGTACCTGTTCCTAGAGATACTGCCTGGCCTGCTGCGTTCACCAGCAACTTATATGTGTGTTACATGGTTTGGGGCTGCTTTGCTGTCTCAGAGCCTGGACAGCTTGCAATTATTGAGGGAACAATGAGTTCAGATTGTATCACGACATTTCACAGGAGAATGTCAGGGTGTCATGTGTCCAACACATGAAGCTTAATAGAAGCTGAATAATGTAACAAGACAATGACCTGAAAGGCAAGAGTAAATCAACTACAGAATGGTTTAAAAAGAAGAAAATTTGTTTTTTGGAATGACCGAATCAAAGTCCTGACCTTAATCCTATAGAAATGTTGTGGAAGGATCTGAAGCAAGCAGTTCATGTAAGGAAGCCAACCTACATCCCACAGTTGAAGCAATTTTGTAAGGAGGAATGACGTAAAGTTCCTCCAAGCCGATGTGCAGGACTGATCAACAGTTACCAGAAATATTTGGTTAAAGTTATTGCTGTACAAGGGGGTCACTCCAGCTGCTGAAAGCAAAGGTTTACATGATTTCCCCAGAAAATATTTGTAATATTGGATAATTTTTCTCAATAAATAAATGAACAAGTATAATGTTTTTGTGTTATTTAATTTTTTTTTCTTTATATAGTTTTAGCACTTAGGTGAAGATCTGTTCATATCTTCGGTCATATTTATGCAGATATACAGAAAATTCTAAAGGGTTCACAAACTTATTAGCACCATTCTATGGAAAGGAATCAGGACTGATGAAGTGTCTGAGCCCAAGACATTGGCTCTTTATTCCTTTCCGTAGATGCTGCCTGACCTGCTGAGTTCGTCTAGCATTTTGTGTATTATTCTGGATTTCCTGCATTTGCAGAATTTCTTGTGTTTACGATTCACTTTTTCATATCTGTACTCTGAAATACTTTACAGTTAATAAGCTGTTTTTAAAGTGTGGCCATCATTGGAATGTTGGGAACCTGGCAGCCAGTTAGTGCACATGGTAATTAAAGGTTTTAATGATAGATGTTGAAGGATTGGTCAGAACATGAGGGGTGCCCCTCCTCTTCCACTAAATGCCCTCCCACCATCTGCCCTCCTTCCTTCTGTTGTCTATATTGTTGGGTGTCCGGTCCACCCATTACCCCTGGGAATCCCTGCCCTGCCTTGGCCTCCAGTCGAACAAAATTTCTGTTTGCAAATGATCCTTCTCAATTTCAAATCTTCCTCAGCCTCTTCACACTGTATCTGTGACCTCCGCCACTCCAACAATTCTCCAATCCCACCAGTTTTTCCACGTTCTTCTGTGCCCTCATTGCTAAGACCCTTCTGTCCCCATAAGCTGCTCTGTCTTCACACCAGTCTCTTCCTCAAAACCAGAAAATGCAGGAAATACTCTGCAGATGAGGTGGCAGACACTCAGAGTTATGCAACATGGAAACAGGCTCTTGGGCCCAACTCATCCATGCTGACCAAGGTGTCTACCAGAACTGGCCCTTTTACCATAACCCTAAACCTCTCCATGTACCTGGCTTACTAACATTGTCATTATACCCCCTGCTGTCACTCACTTCTCCTGGCAGCTCGTTCCACATACACACCATCTATGAGGGGTGAAACAGACAACTTTTTCAAATTGAAGATCCATCGTCAGAACTTAGGAGACAAAACATACAAAGTCTCTGATGAATATTTTCTGCATTTTCTGCTTTTATGTTAGATTCCCAGCACCTGCAGTTCTTTGATTCCCTCTACGTTTAACAAAGTCTCCTGGCAGCATCCACGCTCCAAACACTGGCACCTCATCGACTACATCATCGTACAATCTCGGAACCAACAAGATGTACTGATAACAAGAGCTGTTACTGGTGCCGACAAGTGCTAGATGGACCATCGACTCATCTCGTCCACCATGAGAATGAAGATTCGGCCCAAAAGAAAACATCAAAATCAGAACAATATTAAGAAATTCAATGTTGACATCCTTCAAGACATCAACCATGTACAGAAGTTCCAACAAAATCTTCAAAAACAACTGCCTCAACAAATCCCACCAACTGTAGAAGAACACTGGAATCAATTGAAGAACACTATCGTCACCTCCTGCAAAGAAACAATTGGGTTCAAGGTAAAAAAACATCAGGATTGGTTCAACAATAACAACAAACTACCCCAACAACTCATTGACGAAAAGAGAAAAGCTTTCAACACCTTACAAAATGACCAACAATCGGCTACCAAAAGGAAACGCTATAAGGAATGCAAGGCTGCAGTCCAGAAGAGCACCTGAAACTTGAAAAACCAATGGTGGAGGAAGAAAGCTCAGGAAATCCAACAACTAGTAGACGCCAATGACACTCGAGGCTTTTTCAACGCAACTGAAGCTATTTTTGGCCCATCCACTCACAGTCAAGTCCCGCTCAAAAGCAAAGATGGTTCAACCATCTTGAAGAGCAATGCTGACATCAATTCTAGATGGAGGGAGCACTTTGAAGATGATCTAAATCAAACCGTCATATTTGACAGGAATCTGATTAACAACATTCCAAAGCAGCCCATTGACAACTCCCTAAGCAAAATACCAACACTTGAAGAAGTCAAGGAAGCCATCAAAACCTTGAAAAACAACAAGGCTGCTGGACTCGATGGAATACCAGCCAAGGTCTAAAAAATTGGAGGTAACCCGCTTCATTACCAACTGCATCAACTTCTCATCAAGATCTGGATAAATGAAGACGTACCAGCAGACTTTAGAAACTCAGCAATCGTCACCATCTACAAAAGGAAAGGCAATCGATCCGAATGCGGAAACTATCGTGGAATTTCCCTGTTAGCAACAGCAGGAAAGGTCCTCACCCGCATCATGAACAATTGGCTCAAACCTTTAGCCAAGAAGATCATTCCGGAGACACAAGCCGGTTTTAGACCATCACATGGAGCAATCAGCATGATCTTCACAACACGACAACTACAAGAACGATGTCGTGAACAACTTCAACCTTTGTATGTGACATTCATCGACCTCACCAAAGCCTTTGACTCGGTATCAAGGGAACTCCTATGGGATGTCCTAGCTACCTATGGATGCCCTGAAAAGTACATTCGAATCCTGAGACTCTCGTGGTCAGCAACAGTAACTGTGAGCCTTTTCAAGTTAGATCAGGAGTAAAACAGGGATGCGTGATTGCCCCAGCTTTATTCACCATCTTCATTGCGACAATCATCCACATTATCAAGGATGACCTACCCCCAGGAATCAAAATTTTTTAGATTAGATTATGAGAACACTCAGTCCTCTTTTACTGTCATTTAGAAATGCATACATGCAATAAGAAATGATACAATGTTTCTCCGGCGTGATATCACAGAAAACAAGACAGACCAAAGATTAACACTGACAAAACCACATAATTATAACATATAGTTACAGCAGTGCAAAGCAATACCATAATTTGATGAAGAACTGTCCATAGGCACAGTAAAAAAAAGTCTCAAAGTCCCCGAGTTGATCGACTCCTGAGTCCCCAATAGTGGCGGCAAAAGGGAAAAACTCCCTGCCATAAACCTCCAGGCACCGTCAACTTGCCGATACCTTGGAAGCAGCCGACCCCAGCTGACACTGAGTCCATCCGTCCAAAAACTCCGAGCTTCTGCGCAGCCTCTCCGTTACAGCCTCCCGAGCGCCTTCGACCTCTCCCCGGCCGCTGAGACACGCAAAGCCGAGGATTTCGAGGCCTACAGCTCCGGAGGTTCCGGTTACCACACAGTAGCAGCGGTAGCAAAGCAGACATTTCAGAAGTTTTCCAGATATTCCGCTATGCACTCACATCTGTCTCCATCAAATCAGGAATGTGCACGGTCCCCTACTTGACAGATCACAGATATTCATCACTGGAGAGGCCGCGCGCGCTGCTGTCACGCCGCCATCATCTCCCGTTAAATTGCCTACAGAACAGATGGCAGACTTTTTAATCTTGCCCGTCTCAAGTCCAAAAACAAGACATCCATGAGTTCCCTCATCAAGTTCCAATATGCAGATGACAAGTGTTGCAGCTCTCTCAGAAAACCACCTACAACAGACTCTGACTGCCTTCAACTGTCCAAACTTAGACTTGCCATCAATTCCAAGAAGACTCAGATCATCTACCAACCGTCACCAACTGAGACAAATCGGATAGAACCATCAACTCGACTTGGCGAAATAACCCTGGAAAACGTGGACCACTTTTCATATCTTGGAAGTCACCTCTCCTCCAATGTCGACCTTAATGACGAGATCCAACATTGTCTTAACTGCACTGGAACAGCTTTTGGACGTCTCCGAACAAGAGTCTTTCATGATCGTGACATCTGAACAGACAACAAAATGTTAGTGTACAAAGCAGTGGTGATCCCAACACTCCTGTATGCATCAGAAACCTGCACAACATACCGACGACATTTGAAGGCACTTGAAAAGTTCCATCAACGCTGTCTTTGAAACATCTTAAATATTAGCTGGGAAAATAGAAGAGCCAACGTCGGTGTGCTAAATGAAGCAAAAACAACAAGCATTGAAGCCTATGACATCAAGAACCAACTAGCGGTCATGTTGTTCAGATGAAAGACAAACATCTGCCGAAACACATCTTCTACTCCCAGCTTAAAGAAGGCAAACGTAAAAGAGGCCGACAACAGAAGAGATTCAAAGAAGTCTTAAAAGCCAACATGAAGAAATGTAACATCAACATCAACAATTGGGAAACCAATGCCAAGGACAGGAAACTCTGGCAAGTCATCATCCAAGAAGGAACAGCAACTTTCGAAGCCAACAGATGTGCAGAATTAGAAGAAAAGAGAAGAAAATGGAAAGAGAGGCAGCAACAACCAAAACCCGATCTGCCATCTGGAACTACCTGTCCTGAATGCGGAAGAACTTTCAAAGCCAAGATTGGACTCATAAGCCACTTGAGAGCCCATAAATAGATCAACAGAACGGAGACCATCATCCTCAACCTCGAGGGATAGCCATGACAATGACAACCTTTAACATATTCTTTAAAAGCTTCCTCATTAAATAAGCAACACACACAAAATGTGGAGGAACTATGAAGGCAAAAAGAAACAGCTGGCTTTTCCATAAGATGTAGGAGCAGAATTAGGCCATTTGGCCCATTGAGTCTGCTCTGCAATTTCATCATGACTGATCTATTTCCCTCTCAGCCCCAGTCTCCAGCGTTCTCCCCATATCCCTTCATGCCCTGTCCAATCAAGAATCTATCAGCTTCTGCCGTAAATATATCCGAGAACTTTCATCAGGACTGGAAGGGAAAGGGGCAGAGGCCAGAAATATCAGTGGTTATTTCCTTCATAGATGTGTTGCCTGATCTGTTGAGTTCTTCCAGCATTTTGTGCTCCACATTAATGAAGCATTGACTCATCTCATTTACAATCTCCCTTAGTCACAGAGCAATACAGAACAGAAATGGGCCCTTCTGCTCATCTCGTCAGCGATGAACTGTTCAGTAATCCTGTCTCAGATTTTGTCTGCTGGTGTTGCTCTAAGGAACCTCCTGATATTTACCAATGTTAAAGATGGAACAATGAAAGAAAGGTGGTGCTGTTGTTATGTTGGTTCCTCCCACTCGTTGCATGCTGTGGCCCTCCGTGAGATTTTGAGTTAGCAGTGGGTATTGGAGCTGGTGAGTGCCTGGATCTCCTAGGAGCCTCTCTGTTACCACCTTCAAATGTGGCATTTGAAATGGAAATAAATTGCAGACACGGTTGTGACAAAAATATCCCCTACAAGGATAGAGCAACACAGTCAAAAGGCTGGAGGAACTCAGACGTTCAGGCAGCATCTATGGAGAGAAATAAACAGTTGACACTTCAGGCCGAGGCCTTCATCAGGACTAGAAAGGAAGGGGGCAGAAGGTCAACAGTTCATTTCCCTCCATAGGTGTTATCTAACCTGTTGAGTTCACCAGCATTGTGTGAGGGTGTTACTCAAGATCTCCAGGTTCTGCAGAATCTCTTTTTGTGCCTGCTTGGATCGAATTTATTCTATTCATTTCAATAACAGACACACTGCTGTTACTAGCTGAGCATCTTAAAAAAAAAACTGGAGATACTGGTAATCTGAAATAAAACCAGAAAATACTAGAACTCAGATGGTCAGACAGTATCGGTGGAAAGAAAGAAGGTTGATGATATAGACTGAAAACTTATAATACAGCAAATGGTCTTCAACCTGAGACATTAACTCTATTTCTTTCTCCACAGCTGCTGCCTGACCTGCTGGGTTCCTCCAGCATTTTGAGAGTGTGTTGCTCTGGATTTCCAGAATGTGCAGAAACTCTCGTGTTTCTGCTTCTGTCAGCATTCTTCCCCTTCAGTGCTTTTCTCACCCAACTCTGGCTATGTTGGTGCCAGAACGTGTGGGCTGCCCCAGCACATCCCTCCGTGTGTTGGTTGTTTACACAAATGACACACTTCACTGTAAGCTTTAATGTTCATGTGATAAATAAATCTGAACTCCCGCTCACATTCTCACTTTCCACCTCTGACAGTGTTTATTGAACAAGTCCACACTGAATGAGCCAATGTGCCCTTTAAAAATTCAGAATAACACAAATGCCTAAAAGCAATCATGCACATAGCATCTATAAGGCAAATGTTCATGGACCTTCAGTCAAGGGATTATTTACACCAGCTTCCCAAGTTTACCTCAAGTGACGAAGCTCCTTCAAGAGTATTTCCCCTCCTTTGAAGAAATAGGTGATCTAGTCTGAACTCCCAGGTACAGTTTAACCCAAATCTGTGGTGGATAGTGGAAGCCAAGTCATTGGGTATACTTTATGCAGGGGCTGACAGGTACTTCATTAGTAGGGGGAATCAAAGAAAGCAGAAGGGAAGATAAATCAGCCATGATTGACGGGAGGAGCAGACTTGATGGGCCAAATGGCTTCATTCTGCTCTTATGTGGTATGGTCTTATGGAATGAAGATATAGCATTTAGCCAGAAAGGCTCAGGTGATGAGAATAACATGCACTTGAAAGGGCATGCAAACTACCACCAGAGTTCAGAATGATAGGTGGAGGTAAGTGGGTTGCAAACCCCTGTTTTCTCAGGGTAGTTAGCACTGATTGCTTAGTCCAGCTGCTCCATTCCTGAGGTAACTCCAGGTGTAGTTCAGGAAGACAGAAAAAGAGGCTAAGGCTACTCTTGCACTTATGGCATGGGAACGGGATAGGATAGGCAGTGGTAGAGGTTCGGTGACAAGGAAACATAGAGCAGGACAAGCCATTCAGCCTGCCATGTTACGCTGACTTTTTAACCTGCTCCAAGATTGAGCTAATGTTTCCCTCCCACATTTTTTTTTTATCCATGTGCCTATGTAAGAGTCTTTTAAATGTTCCTAAATTATCTGCCTCTACCATCAGCGCCTGCCATACACCCACCACTCTGTGTATAAAACCCATCTCTGTCATCCACCATATACTTTACTCCAATCACCTTAAAATTGTGTCCTCTCATATTAGGCATTACCACTATGGGAAAAGGGAAAAGCACGTGAACATAATTTTTAACATTTGAGAGCAAATCCCAGTGACAGAGTAGTAGAATTAGACGAGCGTGCAGCTCTCCCAGATGACTGATTATGGACATTGCTGACAAAGTCACCACTTATTTCCCATCCTAATCGTCTGGTGAGCTGTTTTCTCAGCCTGCTGGATGGGGTTGGGGTTGATGTCAGCATGGTAGCACAGTAGTCAGTGTAAAGCTTTGTACATTCTTCCTGTGACTGCATGGGCTTTCTCCGGGTGCTCCAGTTTCCTCCCACCTTCCAAAGACTTGCGGCTTAGGGTTAGTAGGTTTTGGGCATGCTACATTGGCGCCAAAAGTGTGGCGACACTTGCCCGATGGCCCCAGCAAATTCTTGGACTGTGTGGTTGTTGACACAAAATGGTGCAATTCACTGTATGTTTCAACTTACAGGTGACAAATAAAGCTCATCTTTTTTACCTCTCTCTCCTTCTGGTGAAGGTTCTCCTACAAGTAGGACCTCAGGATTTGCAACCAATAATCATGAAAGAGCAGCAAAATATATCCAATTTGGATGGGTACACCAGGTATTCCTAGACACTGGTAGAGTTAATGGCATCCTGGGTCTGTACCCCTCCATAATTCTTCCCGTCTGCCATCAGATTTCTGAATGGACAATGAACCCATGTACACTACCTTACTATTTTTCCCTCCCTTTTTGCATTATTTATTTAATTTTATTATATATATATAATTGTGTGTGTATCATTTGTAATTTATAGTGTTTTCTTCAGTGCACTGTACTGCTGCCCCAAAGCAACAAGTTTCATGACACTTTGTCAGTGATAGTAAACCTGATTCTGGTCCCCTGATCCAAAAAATCCCATCCCTCCCTCAGCAGCTTCGGGCAGAATAATCCTTGTCCTTTGTAAATAGGAACTCTGTGTTATTAATTATGATGATGGCTATAATAATAGTAACAATATATGCTGTTACAGGGAAGCTTTTTGAAGAAGGAACACTACAAATGGGTTGAGTTATATAATGAGTAAACAACACAGTTAAAGGTCATTTTGTCCTTCGAGCCTAAAATGATGAATGTGCTCCACATGAGCCCTTCCCAACAATCTTTATCTAACTCCATCAGCATAACAATGTTTTATACTTCTTCCCATTTATCTAGTCTTTCAATGCTGCCTACTTAGGTGTTTATTTCCCAGAGCTTTCTAATGTTGGTCAGTTTCGAAGTGTCCCCTGAAGATAAAGGTTACAGATCTTGTAGAAGAGTCACGGCCAAAACGTCAACTGTTTATTAACTTCCATAGGTGCTGGCTAACCTGGTGAGTTCCTCCAACATTTTGTGGGTGTTGCTTTGGATTTCCAGCATCTGCAGACTTTCTCATGTTTAAGGTTACAGATTAGCTTTATTTGTCACATGTGCATGGAAACATTCAATGAAATGTGTTGTTTGTGTCGACGACCAACACAATTCCCAAGTATTGACATGCTTCCAGCATCAACATAGCATGTCCACAACTTATTACCCTAACCCATATGCCTTTGGACTGTGGGAGGAAACTGGAGCACCCAGAGGAATCCCACGTGGTAGTGGGGAAATGTATAAACTCCTTACAGACAGCGGAAGGAATTGAACCTTGATCGTCCGATTGCTAGCACTGTAATGCTAAATGCTACACTACCGCACTGCCCCAGTATGATATATCTCACCTGCATTCATCTTATCAAACAATTTCATAAACTTCAGCACTCTATTGGTTCACGGTTCCGTTTGCTGTATTAAACTCATTCTTCACTTTAAACAGACTTGCTATAAACTGATTATGACCCAGGTTATTTTCTTCCTGTTCATGGGAATGTATTATAAATATTGTTGGTTTTATCCACTGCTTCTTAGCTTTCTCCCCTAAACATTTGGAGAACAGGGAAAGAGTTGCACGGCAGTGTATTCAACACCAATGACTTTGGCTTTCCATGGGCTTTTTCTCATACTGTAACTACAACAAGGGCAATTCAATGAAATCACTTTGTTGGCAAATTGAAGCTGTTTCTTGCTTTGCTCAGCTGACTTTTGTGTTTAATTGGTGTAGGGAAAGAGAGAAGCTATGGTAGAGGAAGAGGGACAGAGAGAAAAAGAAAAACAGCCAATTATATATTGGGAAGTTGAAGCACCGAATCCGTTGTGGGAGACAGACCTACAAAGGCACAACTAACAAAGAATCCAGAGAGTAGAGAAGCTAAGGCATTCCCAGAAGAAAGCAGGAATGTGAAAGCCTTTTATTACTATATTACAATGTTACAAGCACAACAACACAGAGAAGCAGGCTGCGTAAGGAACAAAACACAAGATGGGATGCCAAACACCGTAGCCACCATCTTGGACACCAACTCACCAAATATGGCAGTGCCAGCTAATTTTTTGTATTGCTGATTGGCTTTGCATATGGTCAAGTTGGTAATAGTTAAACGTAATCTCATGCTGTTGGTCATACATTCAATGGCCATTTTATTAGATACCTCGTGTACCTAATAAAGTGGCACTGAATGTATGTTCATGGACTTCTGCTGCTGTAGCCCATCCACTTCAAAGCTTGACATGTTGTGCATTTAGCGATGCTCTTCTGCATACCACTGTTGTAGCACATGGTTATTTCAAAACTTTTGTCTTCCTGTCAGCCTGAACCAGTCTGGCTACTCTCCTCTGACCTCTCTCAACAACGAGGCGTTTTTGCCCACAAAACTGCTGCTCACCAGATGTTTGTGTGTTTTTCACACCATTCTCTGTAAACTTTAGAAACTTTAGAGACTGGGTGTGTGTGACAATCCCAGGAGATACTCAAACCACCCTGTCTGGCACCAACAGTCATTCCACGGTCAATATCACTGAGATCACATTTCTTTCCCATTCTGATGTTTGGTCTGAACAACAACTGAACCTTTGATCATGACTGCGTGCTTTATGCTGCCTCGTGAATAGCTGATTAGATATTTGCGTTAACGAGCAGGTGTACTTAATAAAGTGGCCATTGTGTGTTCATTTTGAGCTACTTTTCGCCCTTCCTGCTGGGCAAAGAAGTGCTGGTAGTTCAAAGCAGAAATCCTGGGATTTAGAATCACTAATCAGATAAAAGTTTTCATGTTATATTGTGATGGGTAAAGGATCGCATTACATCTACAATTGATAACAATGCAGCAGCCGTTTGAGAGCACACTGACCTTTGTCTAATGTCTTATCCAAAAAAAGAATGCCTTCTGATTGTCCAGCATTCCCTCAATACTGCTATAGAAGATCAAAGATCAGCTTTATTTGTCACATGTGCATTGAAACATACAGTGAAATACATCATTGGTGTCAAATCAAATCAGCGAGGTTAGTGCTGGGCAGCCCGCCTGTGTCATGCTTTCAGCGCTAACATGGCACGCCCTTAACTCACTGACCACGACCATATGTGTTTGGAATGTGGGAGGACATTGAGAGAACATACAGACACCTTACAGACAGCAGCAGTAAATGAACCCCAACTGCATATCACTGGTGCTGTAACAGCATTGTGCTAACTGGAGAGAGCAGATATCGTAGGTTTTCAAGTTCAAGTTTATTGTAGTAGTGGTGGGTGGTTGTCATGTCCAGTGATGACAGGAAACCTGCCTGGGAGAGTTTTTAAAGCGGAAAAGCCGTTGCACAAGGGCAGTCCCACTCTCTCAACCTCAGAACTCCCGATCCAGTGGTGCAAACTGGGGTCTTCCTTGGTTTCAGTGGATGACCATGGTGCATTCTGTGGCTGGTCATGCCCAGTGCTCTCCACGGAGAGTCGCAGAACCACTTTCCTGGCCATTGTACCTCACTGTAGATCTCATCTGCCCAGTCTGCCGGAGCAGATTTGCCCCTATCATACCGGCGGCCCTCACCTGCCTATTGAAGCGGTGTCCCGAGGTGGGGCTGCTGCCGCATGCAAAGAGCTACTTGGAGACACGAGTAAGAGCTGAGTATCCAGTGGGGGCGAAGGTGAGTAAGCTGCCCCAGAATGCACATGACAAGCTCTTCACTAGAAGTGGTATATCTCCCTGGATATCCCATTGTCATCTGGCTGTACATACAAGGGGTGATTGATAAGTTCATGGCCTAAGGTAGAAGGTGTCAATTTTAGAAAACATTTATTTTTTAACCTAGTCCCCTCCTACATTTACACACTTAGTCCAGCGATCGTGGAACGTACGGATCTTGGACCTCCAGAAAGTGTCCACAGCAGAGGTGATTGATAAGTTCGTGCCCTAAGGTAGAAGGAGATGAGTTATTAACTTCAAACTTTCTGCATAATCATTCAGAGTTGAACTACATGTGCATGTAACGAGAGCTGTATAACTCATCTCCTTCTACCTTAGGCCACGAACTTATCAATCACCCCTGCTGTGGACACCTTCTGGAGGTCCAAGATCTGTATGCTCCACAACCGCTGGACTAAGTGTGTAAACGTAGGAGGGGGCTATGTTGAAAAATAAATGTGCTAGGTTTTCTAAAATTAACTTCTTCTACCTTAGGCCACGAACTTATCAATCATCCCTTGAATATACTGTATAACCAAGTGAAAAGGATCCATCACACAGAGCACATAAGCCAAAATATTACCATAAATCAGTAAAATATAATTCTAAACAGCATATAGTGCAGAGCCCAGGTAAACAGTATACAACTCACTGCCCTAGTGATGAGACTGCGATGGTGGCAGGGTATTCATTAGTCTCACAGCCTGAGGAAAGAAGCTGTTACCCATTCTTGCAGTCCTGGTCCTGATGGTGGTGGGTCAAAGAGATTGTGGGATGGGTGGTAGGGATCGTCAATGTTCCTTCAGGCCCTTCATCTACAATGCTCCCAGTAAATGTCACAAATAGGGAGGAGAGAGACCCTGGTGATCCTCTGCCCAGTTTTCACTATTCTATGTAGGGTCTTGCAGTCCAACATCTTGCAGCTTTCACACAATGATGCAGGCAGACAGGACACATAATGGTACTCCTATACAAAGTTGTAAGAATTGGAGCGGGAAGCCTTGCACCGCAGTCTCCTCAGAAAGTGTAGGCGCTCCCGTGCCTTCTTGGCTAGTGAGGTGTTGTGGTTCCAGGTTATGTCATCCACATGTGCATACAAGGAACTTTGTTCTCTTCACTCTTTCCACGGCAAAGCCATTGATGTGCAATTGAGAGGTTGACCTATGTCTTCCTGAAGTCTACATTCATCTCTTTTGTCTTGTCCGTGTTGAACTCAGGTTGTTCTCGCACAATTTGACAAGTCTCTCTACCTCCTCTCTGTATAGAACATAGAAACCTACAGGCCCTTCAGCCCACAATGTTGTACCGACCATGTAACCTTCTGTATGCTGACTCATCTTTGTTACTAGTGACAATGGCTCTGGAATGGGACATCTGAAACCAACTGTGCTCTTTCGTAAGCTAAGTCTGTCTCCTAAACTCCTTGAAAACCTGGAGGCAGGTTCAGAGCCTGTGCCAGAATAGGCAGTTTTAATCTCTCTAACATTAAAAAGAGGTGCAAGTATCCATGAAGGGTATTCCTCTAGAGAGAGGCACTTGAAGGTTCAATTTTTCACCTTTTTGAGGTATATTGTTGGTGACCAAAAATCTTAACACACAGTTACTGACTGTAACAAATGGAACACTTAATGTTTGACATTTTTCTCTCTTCCAACAGAGGCATTAATCCAATCAAAATAAACAGGTTGACATCTTCATTAAAATAATACACAGTGGAACACTTTATGAATGCATTAAGTCATCATCAGCTGTTAACACAATTTCTAGCCTGTGTTGCTGCTTTGACTTTGTTCATAAACTTCATTTTGTATTGAAAATAAATTAATTAATCTTGGCAATCTTTGATAAAAATTGAAGTGCGTGAAACAATTTTTTTTTGCAGTAATACTCCTGAATTCTGTGCTTCTAAATAACTCTGACATGGTCTTCAGAAAATGCACGCCAACACTTCCATTCTACTATGCACGTTGTCTGTCATAATCCAGTTCTCCCCTGTTATTGCACATTAACAAAGAGACTTCCACATCCAGGCACATAAGCACCCTAGGGGCTGTTTATGAAGTTTCAGGGCAGAGGGCCCAATATATCATTCAGGCTTGTTATTCCAGAATAATTGAGGGAGAGCTGCAGTGATTTGCTTCTGATGGGACATTAACCCAACACCAGTGGCTGCTCTTCAGAGAATTCAGGAAGTTGTATTCTGTGCCAATGTTAAAAGATGAATTTTATTTCTCACATACAGTGAAATGTATTGTTTGTGTCAGTGGTCAACACAGTCCAAGGATGTGCAAGTGCTTTCATGCCTCCAGTGCCAACGTAGTATGCTCACAATTTAATAGCCTAACTCTCATGTCTTTGGATTGTGGGAGGAAACTGGAACACCCAGAGGAAGCTCACACCATAGGGAGAACGTACAAATTCCTTATAGAGAGTGGTAGGATTGAGCCCTAATAGTTGGCACTGTAAAGCATTCAGCAACAGTTATTATCCCTCAAACATCAGGCTCTTGGATCATTGGTGACAACTTCACTCACCACAACACTGAACTGTTTCTCCAATCTATGGACTCACTTGCAAGGACTCTTCATCTCGTGTTCTCAATATTTATTTCTTTTCTACTTGCACAGTTAGTTGTTTTTTGAACATTGGTTGTTTGTCTGTCCTGTTGGCTGCAGTCTTTTGTTGATTCTATTACATTTCTTGGACTTACTGCGTACGCCCGCAAGAAAACGAATCTCAGGATTATGTATGGTGACATATATGTACTTTGATAATAAATTTCCTCTGAGCTTTGAACCACTGTGCTACCATGTTGCCAAAGTGGCATCAATGCTGGTTATCGTAAATGAAAATAGAAAATGCTGGAAATACTCAGAAGATCAGACAACATCAACGGAGCCTCCAGGCACATCTTCCCACCTTTATCTCTAATCGGTCCTATCTTCACTCCTGTCATCCTTTTGTTCTTCACATAATTGAAGAATGCTTTGAGGTTTTCCTTTACCCTACTCGCCAAGGCCTTCTCATGCCCCCTTCTTGCTCTTCTCAGCCCCTTCTTAAGCTCCTTTCTTGCTTCCCTATTTTCCTCAATAGACACATCTGATCCTTGTTTCCTAAACTTCATGTATGCTGCCTTCTTCCACCTCACTTGTCACCCATGGTTCTTTCACCCTACCATTCTTTATCTTCCTCACCGAGAAAAATTTATCACTAACATCCTGCAAGAGATCTCTAAACATCGACCACATGCCCATAGTACATTTCCCTGCAAAAACATCATCCCAATTCACACTCGCAATCCCATGCTTGTAAGTATCTGTTGCATTTACTACATACCACAAAGAAGACACATTAAGAAGGTATTTCATTGTCTCTGAAGGACTTCGAAATATTCACAGGTCATGAAAAGCACAGAGTAGCTGTCTTTCTGTTTAAACTCTCCTACCAGCTGGCCTGAATTTGCAGGCAGGAGCTGTCAGATCTTCAATGCAAACTTACACTCAGCGGCCATTTTATTAGCTACATTCTGTACCTAATAAAGTGGCCACTGAGGGTATGTTCATTTTCTTCTGCTGCTGTAGCCCACCCACTTCAAAGTTGGACATTTTGTCCATTCAGAGCTGCTCCTCTGCTCAACACTGTGGTAACTCATGGTTATTTGAGTGTTGTTTTCCTGTCAGCTTGAACCAGTCTAGCCATTCTCTTCAAACCTCTCACATTAACAAGGTGATTTTCCCCACAGAACTGCCACTCACTGGATGTTTTTTTTTTGTTTTTCACACTATTCTCTTTCAACTCTAGAGACTGTTGTGTATAGAAATCCCAAGGGAGAAACAGTTTCTGAGATACTCAAACCACCCCACTTGGCATCAACAATCATTCCACAGTCAAAATCACTTAGATTGGATTTCTTCCCCATACTAATGTTTGGTCTGAACAACAACTGAATCTCTTGACTATGTCTGCATGCTTATACACACTGAGTTGCTGCCACATGATTAGCTGATTAGATAGTTTTGTTATCAAGCAAGTGTACCTAATAAAGTGGCCACTGGATGAAAAAAAATGTTCTTAGACACCAGTCCTTCTCCCAATGCTCCTTAAATCCTTGGGTCTTGCTGCAAGTACTCACAAGTTCGAGCTCTTCACCCCACTGTGTAGTACCAACGAGCACATACTTGTACTGATCTTTTATTAGTCCCATCTTTTATTCACCCATATTCCCATCAATTTCACCCTGGATTCTTCCCCTCACCTACACACAAGTTAGGTCAAGTCAAGTCACTTTTTATTGTCATTTCAACCATAACTGCTGGTACAGTACACAGGAAAAACGAGACAACGTTTTTCAGGACCATGGTGCTACATGAAACAATACAAAAACTACACTGAACTACGTAAAACAACACAAGACTACACTAGACTACAGAACTAGCCAGGACTGCATAAAGTGCACAAAACAGTGCAGGCACTACAATAAATAATAAACAAGACAATAAGCACAGTAGAGGGCAGTAGGTTGGTGTCAGTCCAGGCTCTGGGTATTGAGGAGTTTGATGGCTTGGGGGAAGAAGCTGTTACATAGTCTGGGTGTGAGAGCCTGAATGCTTCGGTACCTTTTGCCCCAAACAGTCCTTCCAGGTGAGGCAACACTTCACCTGTAAGTCGGCTGGGGTGATATACTGCGTCCGGTGCTCCTGATGTGGCCTTTTATATATTGGTGAGACCCGACGCAGACTGGGAGACCGCTTTGCTGAACATCTACGCTCTGTCTGCCAGAGAAAGCAGGATCTCCCAGTGGCCACACATTTTAATCCCACATCCCATTCTGACATGTCTATCCACAGCCTCCTCTACTGTAAAGATGAAGCCACACTCAGGTTGGAGGAACAACACCTTATATTCCATCTGGGTAGCCTCCAACCTGATGGCATGAACATCGACTTCTCTAACTTCTGCTAATGCCCCACCTCCCCCTCATACCCCATCTGTTACTTATTTTTATACACACGTTCTTTCTCTCACTCTTCTTTTTCTCCCTCTGTCCCTCTGAATATACCCCTTGCCCATCCTCTGGGTTCCCCCCCCCATCTTTCTTCCCGGACTTCCTGTCCCATGATCCTCTTGCATCCCTTTTGCCAATCACCTGTCCAGCTCTTGGCTCCATCCCTCCCCCTCCTGTCTTCTCCTATCATTTTGGATCTCCCCCTCCCCCTCCAACTTTCAAATCCCTTACTCACTCTTCCTTCAGTTAGTCCTGACGAAGGGTCTCGGCCTGAAATGTCGACTGCACCTCTTCCTAGAGATGCTGCTTGGCCTGCTGCGTTCACCAGCAACTTTTATGTGTGTTGCAACAAGATCATCCACCGTATTTCTTACAGTTCCTCCTTTGAGATATAACACCTTGAATACTGTATTTGCTACTCTTTTTGATTCTGCATCCCTAATCACTGACACTCACCCAATTGGCTGCAATTTTGTCCCATCATCTGCCTGCCCTTCCTGGCAGTCTGACAGCATGCTATCTTGGCTTTTTTACCATCGATCCTATCCTGAGTCCCATCACTCTGGTTCCCACCCACTGCCAAATTAGTTTAAACCCTCCCCAACAGCTCTAACAAACCTGCCCGCGAGAATATCGGTCCCCCTCAGGTTCAGGTGCAATCCGTCATTTTTGTACAGGTCAGACCTTCCCTAGAAGAGATCCTAATGATCCAAGAACCTGAAGCCCTGCCCCCTGCACCAGATTCTCAGCTGCGCATTAATCTGCCAAATCATCCTGCTTCTATCCTTACTGGCACATGGCACAGACAACAATCCAGAGATTACTCCCCTGGACGTCCTACTTCTCAGCTTTCTGCCTAGCTCTTTAAATTCTCTTTTCAGGACCTATTTACTTTTCCTTCCTATATCGTTGGTACCAATATGTACCAAGACATCTGGCTGCTCTCCCTCCCGCTCCAAAAACCTTCGAGTAGGAGCTACAGCATCCTTAAATCCTACAACACCAGGTTCAAGAACAGCTATTTCCCTTCAACCATTTGGTCTTGAACCCACCTGCATATCATTAGTCACTACCTCAGGATAGCAAAACTATGATCATTTTGCACTACAATGGATTTAGTTTTGTTTTAGAACATAGAACAGTATAGGCCTTTTTAACCTACTCTAAGATCAATCTAACTGTTACCTCCTATCTGGCCCTTCATTTTTCTTTCGTCTATGTGCTTAAGAGCCTCTTAAATATCCCTAATGTATCTACCACTCCATTTTTCCTTCCTCCTTTAAGGCTCCTCTTTAAAACAATCTCCAAAACCAAAATGTGGAGAGAGTATATCATCACGCCTTTTACTGTATCTTGATACATGTGACAATAATACTTTATACTTTATTTAATAAACCAATAGCAATAGTTTAACCACTTAAATGTTTTATTGCTTTAAGTGTTTTAATAAAACTGATTAATTTTTATGTGCGTTTGAATATCAGAGAACCTCAGAACTTTTGACAACCAGCTGAGCCAAAAGCATTGCTTATCTGCCTGATGAAGCATTTTGTTTTAAGTTTGTGTGAATGGGACTTGGTCCAGCACCTTCGGGTGATGATATTCCATACAGAGAATTCTGCGCGGGTGACATCACTCTGGAATGGATTTCAGAGAACATCAACACAAATACATCTCATGTGGGAAGTGTGGGTTGAGTAGGTACAAGAGCAGTGAACACAACTGGAGAGCTGTTGCCGGTAGGTTCAGGACAAATGTGTGACCGGACTGCATTTTGAAGAGTAATCACATTCTTTCAAATGGAATGCTTCCAGCATTTGTTCTAACATCCAGAGCTTTTCTGTTTTTACTCTGTTAAATAAACTTAATTTGCTCCTTTATACTTGAGTCAGGATATCTGTCTCCAACCAAGAGATCATGCCCTGCTCAGAAGCTGATTGTTTTCTATCGGCAAGTAATGACTTCTCTCCTCGGCTAATTGGCAGAGGTGATTATAACAGCATTTATGGGTTTATTATATCGCACAGCACAGAAGAAAGTTCTTCGCCCCATGGTACTGGTGCCCAGTCTTTGAGAGATCTATCCAAGTAGCGTAAAATATCCCACCATTTTCTCCACATCCTTGCTAATTTATAGCTTTCAAATATTTATCTAATTTTGTTTTGAATTTGACTGTTAAACCTGTTCCCATCTTCTGTCATCTGCACTCCTTGTATAACTCCTCGTATACTCTGATGTGGTGGGTTTGTTGAGCTTGTGTTCCCCCAACATTGAACATCTAATGATCAAATGCTGTCCATTCTGTTTACCCAGGAAGTTCTCATTCATGATCCTCACCAGTATTTGCATACCACTATTGGCTGACCATAATCAAGCGCTTGAGATACTGCATGATGCCACCTCCAAACAAGAAATAATCCATCCCAATGCATTTCAAATCATAGTCGGGAGCTTCAACCAAGCTTGTTTTGAAGAAGCCCAATTACCATCAGCATATAACCGGTAACACCAGAGGTCCCAGCAAACTAGACCACTGTAGTACTAACCAGAGCGATAGGGCTGAAGATGGGGCAATTGGCGTACAGCTACATGCAGTGTGTAGTGAGGCTGTGAGGAAGGACAGCCAGATGATTCAGCAAAATTGCAGTCAGTGGGATGAGTTGAAGTGCAACAGGAGCCCAAAATTGAAAAAGGTGGTGAACCCAAGACTGAAGGTGTTGTATTTGAATGCACATAGTATATGGAATAAAGGTAGATGATCTTGTAACACAGTTAAAGATTAGCAGGTGTAATGTTGTGAGCATCACTGAGTCAAAGAAGATCATAATTGGGAGCTCAGCATCTGTGGACACACGTTGTATCGAAAGGATAGGCTGGTAGGCAGAGGGGGTGGGGTGGCTCTGTTCAGTTAAAGTCAAATCAAATCCTTAGAAAGAAGTGACATAGGGTTGGAAGATAAGGAAAGCTTGTCATTCCACATGCAGTCTGCATTTTGGTAATCTGATCACTTGGCTGTCCCTCTCTTACCTACTTACAGGCAGAGGTGAAAGAGCAAACTAAGGGGTGAGGCAGAGGAGTGGCTATGGGATTGCTTCTAGTCGGTGGACTGGGCCACGTTCAAGGTTTCATCTGTGGATCTGAATGAATACACCATGGTCGTCACAGACTTTATGAACACAGTTGTAGACAAGTATGTCCTCATCAAATCATTCAGTCTTCCCCAACCAGGAGCATGAGATAAACCATGAGATCCACAGTCTGCTGAGGGCCAGATCAGAGGCCCTCAAGAAATATAGTCAAGCAAGTTGCAAGAGGACCAGGTACAATCTCTGGAAGCCATCTCATGGGTGAAGTGGCAGTTCTGGACTAAACCTGAATCAATGAAGGATGCTCAACAGCTGTGGCAGGACTTGAATACTGTCCCCTCTTATAAAGTTATACCAAGTGACAGGCCACAACGTTGCTTCAATTCCAGATGCTCTCAATGCCTTCTATGCCCATTTTGACTGTTAAAACATGGAGGAACCATCATGAACTCCCACAGCCCCCAGTGATCCTGTGACTTCAGTCTCTAAGACCAATATGCTTCAGGAGGGTGAACCCACGAAAAGCATCTGGCCCTCATGGGGTACCTGGCCAAATACTAAAGACTTGAGCTGATCAACTGGCTGGAGTGTTCACTGAGATGTTTAACCTCTCACTTCAGCAGTCTTCAATTATACTGGCAGAAAATCCTGCAAAAAGTAGTGAGTACGGCCCAGTTAATCACAGGGAAAACCCTCCCCACCATTGAACACATCTACACAGAGCATTGTTGCAGGAGAACAACATCCATCATCAGAGACCCCCACCACCCAGGGCATGCTCCCTTCTGGCTTCTTCCATCAGGAAGAAGGTACAGGAGCCTGAGGACTCTCACCACCAGGCTCAGAAACAGTTATTACCCCTCAACCATCAGGCTCTGGAGCTCTGGTGCTTAAATTCTGTCACCCCAACACTGAACTGTTTCCACAACCTATGGACTCATCATCTCATTTATTCAATATTTATTGCTTATAATTATTTTTTTCTTTTTTGTATTTGCACAGTTCATTGTCTTCTACACAGTTGGTGCCCAAGTTGGTGTGGTTTTCCATTAATTCTATTGTAGTTCTTACTTTATTATGGATTTATTAAGTATGCCCACAAGAAAATGAATCTCAGGGTTGTACATGGTGACAGTGATAATAAATTTACTTTGAACTTTGAGGACCAGGGTGTAGGTCAATTCTGAATGAAGAGGCAAGTGTCTTCCACTTGTCTGTCATGTCAGTCAGTGAGAAGAATGTCTAGGAAAGATAGGCAGGCAGAAGGTAACATGGTTTTCCCTATTCTCATGCCAAATCTCTTGCTTTATAAAATGCATCAGATGTTTGGCAGCAAGTATGCAGAGTGGTCACTTTATGAAGTACCTCCTGCACCTAATAAAGTAGACACTGAGTGTATGTTTGTGGTCCTCTGCTACAGTAGCCCATTCACTTCAGGGTTCGATATTTGTGTTCAGAGGTACTCGTCTGCGCACCACTGTTGTAACATGTGGTTATCTGATTTACTGTCACCTTCCTGTCAACTTCAACTGGTATGGCCATTCTCCTCTGACCTCTCTCATTAACAATGTGTTGTTGCCCACAAAACTGCCATGCACTGGATGTTTTTATTTTGTTTCTCAGGCAATTCTCTGTAAACTCTAGAGATTGTTGTACAGGAAAATCCTAGGAGATCAGCAGTTTCTGACATACTCAAACCACCCCCTGTGGCACCAACAATCAACCAACAGTCAAAGTCACTTAGATCACGTTTCATCCCCATTCTGATGTTTGGTCTGAACAGCTTGGCCACGTCTACTTGCTTTTATGCATTGAATTACTGCCACATGATTGGCTGATTAAATATTTGCATTAACGAGCAGGTGTACAGGCCTATCTGATAAAGTGGGCACACAGTGTAAAACCAAGGACTTTATAAGGCATTGATCAGACTGTGCTTGGAGTATTATGAATAGTTTTGGGCCCTATATCCAAGCAAGGATGTACTTGCGTTGCAGAGGGTCCATATGAGAATGATCTCATAAAAGACAACTGTGTAAATACAAAAATAAATAAATAAACTAACTAACTAACAAGTAAGTGATACATATTGAGAACATGAGATGAAAAGTCCCTGAAAGTGAGTCCATGGGTTGTGGGAATATTTAAATGATGGGACACATGAAGTTCAGTGAAGTTACTGGTTCAAGAGCCTTTTGGTTGAGGGGTAATAACTGTTCCTGAAACTGGTGGTGTGAGTCCTAAGGCTCCTGTACCTTCTTCCTGATGACAGCAGTGGGTGGTGGGGTCTCTGATGATGGATGCTGCTTTTCTGCAACTGTTCTCCATGTAGATATGGTCAATGGTGGGGAGTGTTTAACCTGTGATGGACTGGGCCACATTCACTACTTTTTGTAAAAATTTTCCATTGAAGGGCATTAGTGTTTCCATACCAGGCTGTGATGCAGCCAGTCAATATACTCTCCACCACACAACTGTAGAAGTTTGTTAAAGTCTTAGATGTCAGGCCAGGCCTTCAGAAACTCCTAAGGAAATAGAGGCACTGCCTTGCTTTCTTCGTATTTGTACTTACCTGCAGGGTCCAGGACAAGTCCGATGAATTTAAAGTTGCTGTCCCTCTCCAATGAGGACTGGCTCATGGATCTCCCGTTGTTTCCTCCTGAAGTCAGCCACTTAGGTAGGCTTTCAACATTCCTCCTATATGCTGATTCATCATCACCTTCGATTCAGCCTACGACAGTGGTGTGTCAGCAAACTTAAAAATGGTATTGGAGCTGTGCTTAGCCACACAGTCATAAATCTAGCAAAATTCTGTAGCCGTCCCCTTCCACACCCCTCAACTCTGCCATGGGACAGGAAAGAAGTTATCTCTATCAGTCATATGGATTCCTTTAATGAGCATGAAGGGAAAGTAAGCTCTGCCCAGGCGATGTGTTCTCACATTGTAACCCTCACAGTCCTGGTATCATTACCGACTCATTTGCATGGGCACTTCCTCACCCAAGGTATCAATTTTCCTGTGAGTTTGGAATTTAGAACAGTACAACAGTTTTTTCCCAGATTCCAACATCTGCCTACATATATAAGAGTCTTCTCTATTTCTAAGGTATCTGCCTCTACTACTAATCCTGGCATTGTGTCCCACATACACACTCACCACTCCGGTAAAACACCTACCTCTGACATCCTCCCTATACTTTCTTCCAGTCACCTTAAAATTATGATTATGCTTCCTTGGGGAGCTTAGGAGCTTAAGATGATGGCACCTAATGGCGATTCCTTTGCTTGCATCTTCGGAAACAGCTCTATTTCTATCCTTTTCCCTTTCAAGTGGATGCTCTCCACTAAAATTGAGGTGAGAAGACTGCAACTAGCGGGGCACTGTCTACGCCACCCCGAGCTACCTGCCAGCCTAGTCATCCTATGGGAGCCCAAGCACCGGAGGATGAACCCTGGGCACCCTCCCAAGACTATGGTCAACACATTCCTAGAAGACAGTGGCGTGACTAATGTAGATGAACTGAACACACTGATGAGGGAGAGGGAGAAGTGGAGAGTCCGTCATCGTGCCCGGCGCCAGCCCCCTAGGCCTGAGTCGGCATAGTAGTAGTAGTAGTAGTCCCTTTCAGGGTTCTTTTGAAGACTCTGATCTGGAGTTACAAGCTGACTTCGGTTCTTTGTGGAAATGGGATCTGTTCTCAGGGCCTCACAACTGGCCGCTTTTCGATATGCCAAGGACGCGGCCTAGAAGACTTGTTGGCCTTCAGGGTGCCCCAGATTTTCGTGGCTCTGGAGGTGAACAGATTTGAGGCCAGTGCCACCGCCTGAAATGTTGTGGGAGTACACGGAAGATCGAAAGCAGCAAGCTGGCTGCTGGCTGTGTGCCCAAAAACCCAAGTTCTTTGGGCATAGATCTCGGAAAAAGCAACACAACAGACTTTTAACACCCTAAAACAGCGAGTTGTTTTGTTATGTCTCCCTTCTCGCTGTGAAACGGGGACACCTCTTTTTCCCTTATTAGGGAGAGGGGGGGGAAAGAGAGAGAGAGAGAGACACACACACACACACACACACACACACACACACACACTCTGGTATGTCGAATACCGGGTGAACAAGTCATCTCTGGAGTACTGCAAGTCTGTGTCTTTATTGATACTTTGCTGCCGCTTGAGTGCTCGGTGGGGGGCACCAATGTTTTTTTGCTGGTGGGGGTGGGGGGGGTTTGTTCCTATGCTGGTGCTTTATATGTGGGAGGGGGTGTTGGGGTTCTAACATTTAACTGTCATTCATTCTTTGGGGCACTCCTCTGTTTTTGTAGATGTTTGCAAAGAAAAAGAATTTCAGGATGTATATTATATACATTTCACTGACATTAAATGTACCTATTGAATTCTATTCGCCATTTTCAGCCTGGGAAATATTCTCTGGCTGTCCACTCTGTCTGCGCCTTTTATCATCTTACACACCTCAGTCAAGTCACTTCTCATCCTCCTTCATTCCAAAGGGAAAAGCCGCTTATTCAGTCCATCCTGAGAAGGCATGCTGTCTAATCCAAGCAGCATCCTGGCAAATGTCCTCTAAAGCTTCCACAACTTTCCTATAATGAGGCGACCAGTGTTGTAAGACAAGCTTACAGATGCACGTTCACAAACACACACAGAGCTTCAATCATACACACACCTTCAAAACTTATTTTGGAGCACTCGATGCCTCCAAACCTTTATTCAGTGGCATTCAGGAGGATGGGGACAGGTTGTGTTGGAACCTACCATTACTGAAAGGCCTGGATAGAGTAGACATGGAGAAGATGCTTCCACTAATTGGAGTGTCTAAGATTTGAGGGCACAGCCTCAGAATAAAGAAATGTCCCTTTACAGCTGGGATGAGGAGAAATATCTTCCTGCTATTAGCACATTGTTAAATGTGTATCCAAACCACTTAATGCACAGCTCGAGACAGGTCTGTTTTGTCACTAAACCTTCTAGTGAGTTGTATACACATGGATCTGTCCTTCAACTCTGTAACAAAATAGCTATATTTTGGGTGTTTGCAGTTTGTACTCAGAGGCTTTTGTAACAGTCACCAGTATTGAATATTCAAAAGGGTTCTGCGATGGGATGTTCTACCATTGTAAATATGCAATTCTACAAATTTACCTGACTATATTCAAAATATTAATTTTAAGTAGGTGATTGTTACAATTAAAACTGGAGTTAGTCGTTAATTGTTACCTTTGTGTTGAGAAGATTATAGATTTGTTCAGGAAGTTACCAGGAAAGTTGATGAAGGCTAGCCAGCGGATGTTCTCTACATGGACTTTAGCATGGCCTTTGACAAAGTCCCACGTGTGGGGTTGGTTAAGAAGGGTTAGTCCCTTGGCATTCAGGATGATGTAGTAAATTGGATTAGATATTGTTCTTTGGGAGAAGCCACAGAGTGGTAGTTGATGGTTGTTTCTCTGACTGGAAGCCTGTGACCAGTGATGTGCTGCAGGGATCGGTGCTGGGTCCATTGTTGTATGGCTGATAATGTGGTGAATTACACAATTATGAGGGGTATAGCTAGAGCAAATGCCAGCAGGCTTTTTCCACTGAAGTTGTGTGAGACTAGATCTAGAGATCATAGGTTAAGGGTGAGTGATGAGAGTGTGGAATGAGCTGCCAGTGGAACTGGTGAATTTAGAATCGATTTCAGCTTTTAAGAGTAATTTGGATAGGTACATGGGTGGGAGGAGGTGCAGGCCAATGTGACTAGATAGAATAATAGTTTGACACAGACTAGATGGGCCAAAGGGCATGTCTCTGTGCTGTACTGGTGCTCCACAGGGGTGTGTGCTTAGCCCATTGCTCTACTCTCTCTACACCCATGACTGTGTGGTGAGACATAGCTCAAAGAGCGTCTATAAATTTGCTGATGATACAACCATTGTTGGCAGAATTTCAGATGGTGACAAAAAGGGCATACAGGAGCGAGATATACCAGCTAGTTGAGTGGTGTCACAGCAACAACCTTGTACTCAACATCAGAAAGATTAAAGAGCTGCTTGTGGACTTCAGGAACAGTAGAACGAGGGAACACAAACCAATCCTCATAGAGGGAACAGAAGTGGAGAGAGTGAGCAACTTCAAGTTCCTGGGTGTCAATAGCTCTAGTACCTAACCTGGACACCACATATTGATGCAGCTATAAAGAAGGCAAAACAGCGGCTATGTTTCATTAGGAGTCTGAGGACGTTTAGTTTTTCAACTGAAACACTCAAAGACTTCTACAATTGTGCCGTGGAGAGCATTCTGACAGGCTGCATCACTGTCTGGTTTGGAGGGTGGAGGGGGCTACTGCACAAGATCAAAATAGGTTGAGAAACTGTAAAATTAGTCAGCTCTATCATGGGTACCAGCCTGTGCAGTACCCAAGACATCTTTCGACTGGTGCCTTAGGCAGGCGGCACCCATCACTGAGGACCCCCACCACCTAGAACATGCCCTCTTTACACTGTTACCATCAGGAAGGAGGTACAGAAGTCTGAAGGCACACACTCAGGGATTCGGGAACAGCTCCTTTTCCTCTGCCATCCAATTTCTAAATGGACTTTGAACCCATGAACACTACCTCACCACTTTCTTAATTTCTGTTATTTTGGACTGCTTATTTTAACTTAACTATTTAAAAACATATACATACTCCATATTTACTTACCATGTATTTCATTGTACTGCTGCTGTAAAGTTAACAAATTTCATGACATATGTCACTGATATTAAATCTGATTCTGTAGTGTTCTATGACTATATGACTCTAAGAATAAAGACTTTGTATACTTCCCAGTTGTTTCAATGTTTCAATATACATGTGACAAATAAAGCTAATCATAATCTTGTCCAGCTATGTTCATTCAGTGGAGGAACGGAAACAGCTGCAGCTTAGTGTTTTGTAGAAAAATGTAGATGATGACATCCTGGTCCTAGTAAACAGCCGCTCAGCTCCCTCAGTAATAGGTCCTGGCTACGAACCCATCGGTATTGGTTTACATAAGTGTTACTGCTCCCATAGGCATTGCGAGTACATGAATTGCTGTAAATATGAATACGCATCAATAACGTGTCGGAGTGCACCTAGTCACAGCTCATGTGCTAAAGTGTGTTGCACAGTATTTACACAAGCCAACCCACTCTCCATAATGGCTAGACTAAGGTTATTAGACAATGATTTAAAATACAACTTTCAACCTGAGGAGCCAAGCCCTTGCAGCAATTTACAAGTTCAAATTCGGAAGGAAGGCCCATCTCAGAACCACACAATTGTTTTGCTGGAAAATCACATAGTTATTGTAAATAAAATCTTGCTCCAGAATGCAGCTATGATTATAAAGTTAAGCAAAATCAAACTGTCTGAAATAGAAATAAATTTTGCTGTTGGCTTCCTAAGCCAACATCTTGAGACTCCTGCACAAACCCTGAATAAAGAACATACACTCGGTGCCCACTTTATTATGGCTCTCCTGTACCAATAAACTGGCCACTGAGAGTATGTTCATCAGCTTCTGCTGCTGTAACCCATCCACTTCAAGGTTCAACTTGTGGTGCATTCAGAGATGCTCTTCTGCACACCACTGTTGTAACGTGTGGTTATTTGAGTTACTGTCACCTTCCTGTCAGCTTGAACCAGTCTGGCCATTCTCTCCTCTGACTTCTCTTATTAAGAAGGCATTTTCGCACATGGAACTATAGCTTACTGGATGTTTGTTTGTTTTTCACACCATTCTCTGTAAATTCTGGAGGCTGTGGTGCATGAAAATTCCTGGGAGATCATCAGTTTTTGAGATGCTCAAACCACCCCATCCGGTGTTTTGCCTCTCTTTCTGTGATATGATAAGCATACAGAGTACGTTACAGAATAAATTAGTGAAATATTTAAAGTTAATATTTGACTTTCAGAGTTTTAGAGCACATAATGAAGACAATATTTGAGTCAGAATCTTTGAGGGAGTTAGATATTTTTATGTTGTTTTTGCACCATTCTCTGTAAACTCTAGAGACTGCGGTGCATGAAAATCCCAGAAGATAGCAGTTTCTGAGATACTCAAACCACCCTATCTGGCACCAACAATCAATCTGGGGTCAAAGTCATTTAGATCACATTTCTTCCCCATTCTGATGTTTGGTCTGAGCAACAACTGAAATTTTTGACCATGTCTGCATGCTGTTATGCATTCAGTTACTGCACGTAATTGGCTTATTAGATCTTTGCATTAACAAGCAGTTGTACAGATGTACCTAATAAAGTGGCCACGCAGTGTATGTACAGGAAGTAGATGAATTTACCTGTGTTTTATGCTCGATTTGCATACAGAAGTAACATCAGTAAATTGATTTACAGTTGCTATATGTACATTTATTATTGTCTCACGAGGACAGTCAGAGACTTTTTCGCAGGGCAGAAATGCCTAAATTAAGAAGCCATAACTTTAAGGTGTATGGAAAAAATTAAAGCGAGAACATCAGAGGCAAGATTTTTACAGAGAGAGTGGTGGGGGTGTAGGATGCTCTGCTAGGAGTGACAGTAGAGGCAGATACATTCAGGACATCTAAGAGACTCTTAGATAGGCACATACATGAAAGAAAAATAGAGGGTGATGTAGGCAGGAAGCGTTTAACTTTATCTTGAGTAGGATAATGAGTTGGTACAGCATTATGGGCTGAAGGACCTGTACTAGCTGTACTGAAGTACAATGAAAACCTCGTATCCCATCCACCATTATAATAATGAACTAATTATAACGGTGTTCTGAAGGAGAACAATAGCAGGGTGCAGAATAAATTGTTACAATACAGATACAGAGAAAGAGCAGTGCAGGTAGACAGCAAGATGCAAGGTCTAAGGTGCAGTAATTAGATAACACTAGGGATCATCTCCAGGTGAATTGGTGATCACTGGGAAGTTGACCTGGGCATTTCGCACCAGTACATCTTGTGTTTTCACCTAGTCTGCAGAAGCTTACCAACAGAAACTGTCTGTAGAAGGTACAACCTAGGACCTGTGTCCGGAACTCAGAGTGAAGCAATAAATGCATGGTGCTTCAGGGTGCTGGTAAAGGCAGACATGTTAGGGACGTTGAAGAGCACCTTAGATAGTCACATGGATGGTAGAAAAGTGGAGGGCTATGTAGGAGATTGAACTTCGAGGAGGTTAATGGGTCATGGACTGAAATGTATTGTTACCTTTGTGTTGAAGAAGTATAGAACATTGTGTCAGAAGAGTCCGATCCTCTTGGACTCTCTCGGTCCTGATGGTTTGCTGTGTGAATAAAGACCTTTATACTTCCCTCGTTGCTCATTTTCAGTCAGTCAAAACAATGTTAATGATGCATTTCCATGTTTCCAGCAGCTCACTCTGGCTACAATGTTCATTGAAACAACAGCATACATAAACTGACACCAGCTGCATGATAAACAATGCCCATTCTTGAGGGAGGTCAGTGGCTGATTAGGGAACAAGAACTTCATCATTTGTTTTTATAAAGCCCAGAGCACCAGCTGTTTCCACCTTCCTCTACAGAACAACTGGATATTCCCAGAATACACATTGTATTAAAAGGACAGGCAGGTAGGCAGCGGGGGTGGGGTGGCTTGGTTGGTAAAAAATGAAAGCAAATCCTTAGAGGTGACATAGGATCAGAAGATATAGAATCCTAGTGGGTAGAGTTAAGAAACTGAAGGGTAAAAAGACCCTGATTGGGAGCTATCGCAAACAAGAGAAAATCTGCAGATGCTGGAAATCTGAGCAACACACACAGAATGCTGGAGGAACTCAGCAGGCCAGGCCACATCTAGACAAAGAGTACAGTCAACGTTTTGGACCAAACTGTCAATAACTATTAGTTTTATAGTTTTATGGTACTGTGGTGCTATTGGTAGTATTTGAGCTTGTTCTGCATTTCATTTAAATACATAATTTGTTACTCAGTTTGTCTTTTTAATTGGATCAGCCCCTTAATTGGGCCAAAAGTTACTTGTCCCAATGTCTCCTAATTAAATGGAATTCTATATATGTATATGCATACACAAAATACTGGAGGAACTCAATGAGTCAGGCAGCAACTGTGGAAAAGAGCAAACAGTTGATGTTTTAGGTCAAGACTTTTCTTCAAGACTGAGAAGGAAGGGGGAAGATGGCTGAACAAAAAGGTGGGGGAAGAGGAAAGAGGCTAGCTGGAAGGTGATTGGTGAAGCCAGGTGGGTGGGAAAGGTCAAGGGCTGAAGAAGAAAGAATCTGACAGGAGTGGAGAGTGGACAATGGGAGAAACGGAATAAGGGGAACCAGGGGAAGTAATAGGCAGGTGAGAAAGGTCAGAGTGGGTAATGGAGGAAGGTGGGGGAGGAGGAAATTTGTTCCCCAGAAGGAGAAATCAATATTCATGCCACCAGGTTGGAGGCTACCCAGGTGGGATATAAGGTGTTGCTCCACAACACTAAGGGTGGCCTTATCATGGCCATGGATCATCATGTTGGAATGGGAATGGGAATGGGAATTGAAATGTCTGGCCACCAGAGATCAATCTCTGTGGAAAAAGTGGAGGGGGGAGGTTGAGATATGTTTAGTGGTAGGATCCCTTTGGAGATAGCAGAAATTGCAGAGGATAACGTGTTGAATGTGGAGGCTGATGAGGCAAGGACAAAAGGGACTCTATCGCTCTATGACAGTGGCAGGAAGATGGGGTGAGTGTAGATATATGAGAAATGGAGGAGATCAGGTGAGGGCAGCATCAATAGTATAGGGGAGGGGAACCCTGTTCTTTAAAGAAGGAAGATCTCTGTAATGTCCTGGAAAGGAAAGTCACACCATGGGAACAGATGTGGTGGAAATGAAGCTTGTCTCCAGAGATAGAGACAGAAATATCAAGAAAGGGGAGGGAGGTGTCAGAGATGGACCAAGTGAATTTAAGGATAAGATGGAAGTTAGAGACAAAGTTGATAAAACTGACGAAGCTCAGCATGAGTGAATGAAGCAACACCAGTGCAGTCGTCAGTGTAGCAGAGGAAGAGTTGGGGAGTATAACAGCGGAAGGCTTCGAACATAGACCGCTCTGCATAGCGGACAAAGAGGCAGGCATAGCTTGAGCCCATGCAAGTGCCCATGGCCACCGCCCAGGTTGGGAAAAAGTGGGAGGAGCCGAAGGAAATATTGTTCAGGGTGAAGACCAGTTCTGCCAGACAGAGGAGGGTGGTGGTGGAGGGGGGTTGGTTGGTTCCTTTGTCAAGAAAGAAGTGGAGGGATTTGAGGCCTTCTGTAATTATATGCTTGATATGTATATATATTTATTATATGTCATACCGGTATATACTACTGGTACCTAATAAAGTGGTCACTGAGAGCATGTCATGATAATAAACATGATTCTCATTCTAATTCTGATTCAGACTTCCACTCCATAAATCTTCCCCGTCCTGACTTCCACATTGATTTAAAATCTTCTATCAGTGCTGGTGTCTCAATGGTAAGAGAGAGCAGGTTGATAATTACAGCAGATAAAAATGATGCACAGAAGAGAGCTTTTTTATGAGCTCTCAAAGATTCATGCTCATCAGTATCTAATATAAATCCATTAATGAAATAATTGATCCAATTTACATTATTTACTATGAACTTGGGCTTCTGAATGAGTTTCAAAATGTCATTCTCACACAAAGAGCTATAATCTGTCAACTACTGCGTCAAGTAGATGATTTTATAAAGAAGAGTGATCCAAGGGAAGGTGTTTTAAGATTTGAGAAAGAATTGCCAACCTGTTAAACACTAGATTCTAAGTGTTCCCAATAGCTTCCAGTACAGCTCCACACACTGAGCTGTGTTCAGAAGCCTCTTTTCAAGGAGTGGTGTTCTAAGACACTTAGTCAGTGACAATGGTTTGTTGCAGAACAGCTTCAGTCTTTCCTGTAAAATGAATAGAATAAGACATTTTGCACCTGCCCCATACCACCCAGCTACAAATGGCTTGGTGGAAAGCTTTGTCCAGAGGCTAAAGAACACACTGCAAGCAACGTCAGCAGAACACACTACCCTGACATTGAATCAGAAGCTCACCAATTTCCTCCTTGCCTTTCACAATGCAGCACACTCCACAACCAACAACTCACCAGATATGTTCCTAGGTCATCCTTCCTACTGATGCTTGGATCTCCTCAAACCCAATCTCAGGAGTCTGCAGAACAAAGAGCAGAGACAGATTGAGGAGTTCTAAAGTTTCACTCCTGGACAAGCAGTCCTGGCAAAGGAACTACAGAGATTGTGAAAAGTGGGAACTTGAAAAGATTAAGGACAGAAATTGTGCCACTCTCCTACACTGTAGAGATTGTGTCCGATGTGATCTGGAGACAACATATCAATCAGTCGAGAAGAGCAGAGTCAATTGTTGGAGAAGAAAGATGTCCAGAGCGGCCAAAACCACTTCCTGCAGTCCCAGAGTCAACTCCTACAACCACCACGGAGGAGGTCCCAGAACCTGAGATTCCTTTATAGCCTCAAGTTTCTCCTGCCAAGCAGTGTGACCCTGCCTTGTTAGGAAAGACATTATCCCGCAAGAGTAAGAAATCCTCCGCAGCGATTAACTCTTTAGGCCTGAATGGGGCTATTTAAAATTTACTGTTTTGGATGTCTGTATTTGAATAATGCTGTAAATATATTGTTTGATTAAGCAATCTTTGCTGTTTCCTTAATTCATTATGAGTTATATGTAAAAGTATATCATAACGCCACCACATCATATACACGTGGCTCAGTACAAGTAAAACAAAGTAGATCCATTACCCCAACTTCCGTGTTTTTCTTTTGATTAATTTTTGAAGTTTCTAAACCTAACAAGTGCTGGTAAGTGTGGAGTTTGGCACTTCCGTAGGATTAACCAGGGTAGGTCTTACACTGTAAATGGTAGGGCACTGAGGAGTGTGGTAGAACAAAGGGATCTGGGAATAGAGGTCCATAATTCATTGAAAGTGGCGGCACAGGTGGAAAGTGTCATAAAGAACACTTCTGGCACATTGATCTTTGTAAATCAAAGTATTGAGTACAGAAGATGGGATGTTATGTTGAAGTTGTATACAAGGTTGGTGAGGCCTGATTTGGAGTATTGTGTGCAGTTTTGGTCACCTACCTACAGATGTAAATAAGGTTGAAAGAGTACAGAGAAGATTTACAATGATGTTGCCAGGATTGGAGGACATGACCGATAAGGAAAGAATGAATAGGTTGGAACTTTATTCCTTGGAACGTAGAAGAGTGAGAGGAGATTGGATAGAGGTATACAAAATTATGAGGGGTATAGATAGGGTAGATACAAGCCATCTTTTTCCACTGAGATTGGTTGGGACTACAACTAGAGTTCATGGGTTAAGGATGAAAGGTGAAAAGCTTAAGGGGAACATGAGGAAAAACCTCTTCACTCAGAAGGTTGTTAGCGTGTGGAACAAGTTGCCAGCACAAGTGGTACATGCAAGCTTGATTTCAACAATTAAGAGAAATTTGGATAGGTACATGGATGGTAGGGGTATGGAGGGCAATGGACCCTGTGCAGGTCAATGAGAGTAGGCAGTTTAAATGGTTTGGCACAGACTAGATGGGCCAAAGGGCCTGTTTCTGTGTGGTACTTTATGGCTCTACAACAGTGAACCCCAAGGTTCCTCTGTTCCTCCACACAGTTAAGAATCCTGCCATTAACCCTGCATTCTGCCTTCAAGTTCAACCTTCCAAAGTGAATCACTTCACACTTTTCCAGACTGAACTCCATCTGCCACATTTCCCATGCCCTACTCATTCCTCGCTGATCCTCCAACCCGCAAATTCAGTCCTCTCTTTTTGTCATTTTTCCCATACAGCTGACCCACTACTCAGATTCTTCTGGCCACCCATTGACCATCTGGTCCACAGTTCATTAACTCCCTCATTGCACCTTCAGGCACCTCGACAACCCTCTGAAGTGCCTCAGGTAAAAATAAAGTTTTCAGACTGAATTTACTCTTATGCCATGGTGCCAATTAACATGAAATGAACTGCAAACTTTCAAACCCCATTTAAAATATCTGGTGCAAAGGAAATGATAAATGCAGAAATTTGTCAAGCTTGCAACTTCAGAGTGGAGCACAAAGTTTAAAGTAAGTTCATTATCGAAGTGTATGTATGTATATATATATATATATATATATCTCACTTGTGGGCATTTAGAGTAAATATAAAGAAACACAATCGAATCAGTGAAAAACCACACACATCAATGATGGTTCAATGTGCAGAAGACAGCAAAATGCAAATACAAAAATAATAAATAAATAAGCAATAAATATTGAGAACATGAGTTATAGAGTCTTTAGGTTTTGGAATCTTTTCAGTTTTGGGGTGAATGAAGTTGACAAATGCACTGCGTTTGAGTTGTACATGAAATGCAGCCATCAATTCAGAATTTTCGTACTAATTAGATATATCCATATCCTTTTCTAGCTTTTCAGTCTCTTCCAACCACATTTCCTTCATGCTATTCCTTCTGGACTACTACTCATTTCTCTTTCCCTGACAGTGGAGGCAAATTCTCCAGCTACCTTCAGCACCATTCTCAGACACCATTTCCTGCCATCCGTATATCCCAGCATCTATTTGCGTCTTTGAAATTCCTCCTAAAATTTATCCATTCAGGCGGACTTTATTTTAATCTCCTAACCTCCCTAATACAATTTTAATTTTATTTCAATTGTAGAACCCCCTGTAGATGTCCTGTTGCATTAACAACACAGTATTACCAAAGTTTATGAGGAGAAGTCGGGAGAGCGTGGTTGAGATGGACAATATCGACTGGCAGAGTAGAGTCGATGGGCCAAATGACCTAATTCTGCTTCTATGTCTTGTGGTCTTATGCTGCTTCCACTGCCTGTTTGTCAATACTGTTCGCATCATAAACCACCTCAGGAAGAGCTAGATGAATATCTGATCAAGGAGGATACAGCTTGTGAGAATTATTTTCACTTCATTGATCCAATGCTTTCTGGTATCTTTTTGTGCTTATAATATGGATTGATACCCTGAAATTTGGCTGAGGCAATCCTCAGGGATGGAAGAAAAAAATCATAAAGTTTCCGGGTATTACAAGTATAACCAATGGTAATCTACCTAGAAGATTTGACAATTTGTTCGGAGAGAAATAAATTGACTTTCTGGTGGGTTGAAATCCTTTCCTTGTTCTGTGCACTTTGAATACAATAACACCACATAAAAATAACTATATTTTTATTCATGCGGAGCCCAAATAAACCCGCCCTACTGTATGCTAAGAAATTCTATTATCCAGAAACCTATGTGTGCAGATCCCATCTTCAATGGAATAAATTCTTTTGGCCATTTCATTTTTAATGTCTGATCCTTTTGTTATTATGAAATGCAGAGTACTTTAGCAACATTCAATAGGTTGTTTGCAAAGTTTGCAAAGAAATTTACTCATACAGACTGCTCAATTTACACAATATTTAAAATGGCTTTCTAAGATAAGATAATGTGAATCAACCAAAAATTTCTTTCCCATTTCTTTTGCGCTTAATTGGAAAATGGTTAATAATAGCCATAACTACTGTCATGATAACTTCTTAGACCCCATGCAAAGAGGCAAATATCTCAGTTAGAAATTTTCCTTGCTCTTATACCCGTACAGGAAACAACAATTCCTTACAGACAGCGGCAGGAATCGAACCTTGACCTTACAGCTGCTGCTGTACAGCAGTTGTGCTAACCATGACACTATTACAACAGCAGCACTCAGTGTTCGTGTTTCAGTTCCTGCTGCCATCTGTAGGGAGTTTACCTGTTCTCCCCATGACAGTGTCCGTTTCCTCCAGGTGCTCTGGTTTTCTCCCACATGCCAAAGGCGGATGGGTTAGAGTTAGTCAGCGGTTGTGAACATATTATGTTGGTGCCAGTACTCTGATAATAATTGTGGGCTCCTCCCAGCTCATATAACTGTGTTGGTGCATTTTACCGTATGTTTCAATGCACATGTCAAAAATAAAATTAATCTTAAAAAAAAGGCAGATTGTATTCCAGAATCCTGTTCTCTTTAAACTCATTGGTAATGAAATGTCTTACAATGCTGTCTAACATAAAATGATAAGACAGACAACAGTGTATGTTGGGTACTAATGGAGAATTGGGAAACATCCAATAATCCAAAAAATCTGCTACTCCTGCACTGTCACATTCCGATTATTGGACTTTTACTGCAGAAGGGCCATTTTTTGGAGTAAGTGTAATGTTAAATCAATCTATCAATCTCAATCTATCTCTATCTCTCTCTCTCACACACACACACAGAGCAGTGGTGTTTCAGAAAAAGAATGGAGGTGATATTCACCCTAGTGAACTAGTCAATGCGAGTTGGGGTGGCATGGTTACTGTAAGGCTATTACAATGCCAATGGCCCGGGTTCAATTCCAGTGCTGTCTTTAAACAGTTTCTACGTTTTCCCCATGACCATGTGGATTTCCTGCTGGTGCTCAGGCCCCTCCCACATTCCGAAGATTAATTTGTCACCTGGGTGTAACTGGGTAGCCTGGGCTTGTTAGATCAGAGGGCCTATTCCGTATCTCAAAATAAAAATAAAATAATCCCCCAAAGTACTGCCCCTGGCATAGGTTACCTGTGATTTTTGCCATCAGGGGTTTTTTAAAAGATTAGCTTTATTCATCATCTGTACATTAGAATATATAGTGAAATGCGTTGCTTGCATCAATGACCAATGCAGTCTGAGGATATGCTCAGGGCTGCCAGCAAGTGTCACCATGCTTCCTGCACTAACATATTGTCCCTATAACTTGCGAATCCTAACCCATATGTCTTTGGGGTGTGGAAGGAAACTAGAGGAATCCCATGCATGCACAGGGAGAATGCATGAACTCCAGTGACAGGAATGGAACCCCAATCGCTGCACTGTAAAGCGTTACACTTGCTGCCTCGCTAGCATACTGACCCATATTTTCCTATGCTTTTCATTTACAGTGAGGATGTCTCTTCGACCAAGTTTTTGTTCACAGGGACCAATATCTCCTTATGTATCTTGGTGTTCAGTTCTGATTTATGGCTCTCCTGTGGAAAGCGTGAGGACTTTTTAGTGCACTGAATAAATGCATCTGGTGTAGATTGTCACTGGAAGGTGAAACTATCTGCTCACCCAGGGTATGATCAGAAATGATTCTCATCTCATCAATCAGTCAGTGTACATTAACACCCTGAATTCTCCAAAGGAAGACTTACTCTAATCAGCGAGAATTATGAGGTCAACACACACATTTATGGCACAGTAGCTGGGTTGAGTCTTGGTCATTGCTCACTTAATCATCCCTCTGGAGAGACCAAACTCTCTTTCAGCACATCATCATTCTGCGACCCAGTTGTTCCTTCAGGTTTTATTTTGCTCTTTCATATATATTTCATGATATGCTCTGGATGGAAATATACGGAGGTCAGATTAGTAAGATCACGGACAACACAAAAACTGGTGGAATTATAGATAGTGAGAAATTTGTCAGAGCATGATGGAGATCTCTCAGAAATTTGGACAGAGAAACAGCAGATAGAGTTTAATCTGGATGAATAATCAGGTAATGTTACAGCTCTATAAAACCCTGGTTAGACCACACTTGGAGTATTGTGTTCAGTTCTGGTCGCCTCCCTAGGCAAAGCAAAACATCTGGACATGGAACATAGAACATTACAGCACAGTATAGGCCCTTCAGCCCACAATACTGTGCTAACATTATAACCTTATCTGAGATCAATCTAAACACTCCCTCTGTTTTTCTATCATCTATGTGCCTCTCAAAGAGTGTCTTAAATGCCCTCAGTGTATTTGCCTCTACCACTGCCCGCCTGTGTAAAACACTTAACTCTGACATCACCCCGTTACCTTCCTGCATTCTGCCCTGGGAAAAAGTCTGCTGTCCACTCAACCTATGCCTCTTATCATCGTGTAAACCTCTATCGAGTAAGTCACTTCTCATCCTCCTTCACTCCAAAGAAAAATGCTCAAGCTCACTCCACCTATCTACATAAAACATGTCCTCCAATCCTGGTAACTCAACTCTCTAAAGCTTCCACATCCTTTTCTATAATGAGGTGACCAGAACTGAACACAGTAGATTCAGCAGAGGAATTTTGCAGATCTCCGGTAAGATTATTTTTATCCTTTAACAGCAATACTGGGATGAACAATGCCAGAGAATATGTTGGGAAATGACTGTCTACGTCACAGCTACCTGCAGTCGGTGAAACAATGTTGGAACACAACTGCAGTTGAAAGGTAGCCGCTGTTGTAGTGTGACACAGGAGCCAAATTATGCACAGAAAGATCCCACAAACAGTGTGGCAGGTTTGGTCATGAGTAATGAGTTCAGATTAATGGGAGATGGTGTGGTTCATGATTCCCTTGAAGGTAGTGACCACAATATGATAGAACTCCAGATACTGTTAAAGGTAAACACTGATAGTTGTCCGTCATAGCCAACGATGACAAGAGGCCTTTGTGGGAGAGATTTTAAAGCGGAAAAGCCATTGCACTGGGGCAGTTCCACTCTCTTGACCTTGGAAGTCTGGGTCCAGTGGTACGAATAGTCATCACAAACTGGTGATTTCCTTCATTGCAATGGATGACCATGACTTCTTCTATGCCTTGTCCTGCTGCTCACCCTCCACAAAGCATCACAGAGCCGCCTCCCTTGCCTTTGGATCTCAGTGTTGATCTCATCTGTCCCACCCACCAGGCATGTCCCTATCTCACCGAGGCACGAGTCCACTGGCTACCCTCAGCTGGTTCAACTGCCTGTCCAAGTGGTGTATTGGGGTGTGGCCGCTGTCACATGCAAACAGCCATGCAGAACCACAGGAGAGAGCGGACGGTCCAATGAGGCCCAATTGTGAGTGAGCTGAGCCAGAATGGACACGACAAGCCCCTTCACCAGAGGGGCTACACCTCCTTGGACACCTCATTCAGTGAAAGGTGAACATCAAACCACAGTCTTCAACTTAAGTAAGAATTACACTGAGTGGCCACTTTATTAGGTACACCTGTGCACCTGCTCATTAATGTAAATATCTAATCAGCCAATCATGTGACAGCAACTCAATGCAAAAAGCATGCAGACATGGTCACGATGTTCAGTTGTTGTTCAAACCAAACATCAGAATGAGGAGAAAAGTGATTTAAGTGACTTTAACCATGGAATAATTGTTGGTACCAGACAGGGTAGTTCAAGAATCTCAGAAGCTGCTGACCTGCTGGGATTTTCACTCACAATAGTGCCTAGAATTTTATAGAGGATAATGTAAAGAACAGAAGATTCTTGGCCCGAAACGTCGACTGTACCTCTTCCTAGAGATGCTGCCTGGCGTTCACCAGCAACTTTTACGTGTGTTACATACAGTGAATGGTAACTCTACCTTGTTAATGAGGGAAGTCAGAGGAGAATGGCCAAACTGGTTCAAGCTGACAGGAAGGTGACAATAACCATTATAACAGTGGTGTCAGGTGAGCATCTCTGAACACTACATGTCGAAGTGGATGGGCTTAAAACAGCAGAGGACCATGAACACACACTCAGTATATAATGGTGTGATGGTGGAGTTGTCTAATAAGCCAAGAGACAGATCAGCAAAAGAATAGTGGCAGATAGTCAAACATAAATTGACTCCGTAACACTCAGCAGGAATTCACCTGCATCTGGAATTCTGTAGAGCACCATTTAACATATTTCCTATCTTTCCAAGAAGCTTACCCTAACCTTCCAAGATAAAGTGTGATATAACTCATTTTTTCCAAGTGATCTCTTCTACAATATATTGCATGAATAATTTTTAAAATTGCTTGAATTAATCTTGTCTTCCGTACCGTGAAACAGAATATGCAGTAATTTTGCATAGAGTCCGTATAATGCAATAAAGTAATTTTCCCAAGGAACTTGAATCACATAGTTGTGGATTACCTAATGTATCAGAAATATACATTAAAATCATAGACTTTGAGGTGATTAGCTTTGAATGTAATTAAGGTACAACAATAGGAAAGGTACAGAAGGGCCTATGTGGGTGACTGAAATTAGGGGAGATAGGCAGAAAGGTCAGCATGAACAAGTTGGGCTGAAGGGCCTGTTTCTGTGCTGTGCATCTCAATAACTGACAGTGTAAGAAGTACAAAAAGATAGGGCGATAAGCATCAGGTCTTCTTCAACCAGCATAACCGAAGGACCTTAGTTATCCCTATCACAGATATTGCAGTGGAGAGCCATGGTGCTAGCAAGGTGTGAACTTGTTGGGCTCTGTTCTCTCTAAACCTGTTCCCTTTGGCTATTTCTTCATGCTTCTTCCGATGCCTTTCAGAGGAGGCCACGCTCGATGGCTCTCTGTCTATCGTCTGAATCAATGGCCGTGGTTGTCTAGGCATGGATGTTCAGTAAGGCCCTCTTCTCATGACTATCACCAGGGAGCTACGGGGGAGCCTGACAATCAACACTCAATGTTTTAGAAACAGCTTCTTCCCCTCTGCCATCAGATTTCTGAAAGGTCCATGAACCCATGAATGCCACCTCACTTTTGCACTATTTCTTTATTGTTAATTGTAACTTATAGTATTTTTATGTCTTATACTATACTATTGCCTCAAACTTATCATAAAATGGGGAGCAAGCTTGAAAACATTGCGAACCAGTGCACTTGCTCTTTGCTATTCCACTGTCGAATACGCCTGCCCTGCATGGGAAAGATCTACTCATGCTAAGAAGATGGATGCCGTTCTGAATGCAAGCTGCCGACTTATCACGGGTTGTTTAAAACCAACAGCCTATATATCCTGGCGGGTATCGCTCCCCCTGATATAAGAAGAACAGTAGCCAGCCAGCAAGAAAGAATGACTCCGTCAAGCATCAGATGAGAGGCATCTTCTACATGGTCATACACCTACACCCAGCCGCCTAAAGTCAAGGAAGAGCTTCATGAACAGTGTTGTTCCATTACAACCAACCCCATCTGAAGCCTGCATCACCTTGTGGAAAGACCGGCTCACCAGTCTCAAACAAAGCCCAATGATGGGAATTCCACCGGATGAAAGCCTTCTCCCAGGAGCTAATTGCAACTGGGCAACCTGGAAGTGCCTGAATAGACTTAGGACTGGTGTAGGTCGTTCAAAGGTGTCACTAAGCAAATGGGGATATACAACCAGCCCGACAACTTGTGAATGTGGAACTGAGCCACAAACTATGCAACATCTCCTGCAATGCCCATCGCTACGGGAACCCTGGACTGTTGCAGATCTTGCCAAATTCAACAACAAGGTGCAAAAATGTGTCCAGTTCTGACTGTCCGTGGACACAATAAGAAGAATATTGCCTCAAACAACAAATTTCATGACATATATCAGTGATAATAAGCTTGATTCTCATTCTCAAGTTCAAGTTTAAGTTTAATTGTCATTCAACCATACGTGAATACCCATGAATACAGCCAAACTAAACAGATTACTCCAGGGCCAAGATACAAACCACAGTAGCAACAGTCACACACAGCACAAGGCACGTATAGCACATACAAGATATCAGTAAAATACAGTCAAATAAAAAAATAACTCCACGAATGTTGCAAACATGAGAAAATCTGCAGATGCTGGAAGTTCAAGCCACACACACAAAATGCTGGTGGAACGCAGCAGGCTGGGCAGCATCTATAGGAAGAAGTACAGTCGATGTTTCGTGCCGAAACCCTTCGTCAACTGTACTTCTTCCTGTAGATGCTGCCTGGTTCCACCAGCATTTTGTGTGTGTTCCACGAATGTTGCATCTGTCTGCAGTCGAACACAAAACAGCTTGCCTTCTGCTGAGCAAACACTGGGGGGGCAGCACTAACCCCAGTTTGGTGCCAAACCACACAGCCTCCAATGGAGCACACCAACTCTGATGCCCCTCTCCTGGAAAGTGACACCGCGACTAGAGGCCTAGTTCTCATTGCAACCAAGGCCAAGTATCTCTCCTGCATCTGCCCCTGCTGTCCGCCAATAAATCAGTGAATCGGACTCATAGCATTCCATATTAATACAGTGTCAAGAAAAGTGACTGAGGATCATAGAACCATAGAAACCATAGAAACTACAGCACAGAAATAGGCCCTTTGGCCCTTCTTGGCTGTGCCGAACCATTTTCTGCCTAGTCCCAGTGACCTGCACACGGACCATATCCCTCCATACACCTCCCATCCATGTATCTGTCCAATTTATTCTTAAATGTTAAAAAAGAACCTGCATTTACCACCTCGTCTGGCAGCTCATTCCATACTCCCACCACTCTCTGTGTGAAGAAGCCTACCCTAATGTTCCCTTTAAACTTTTCCCCCCTCACCCTTAACCCATGTCCTCTGGTTTTTTTCTCCCCTTGCCTCAGTGGAAAAAGCCTGCTTGCATTCACTCTATCTATACCCACCATAATTTTATATACCTCTATCAAATCTCCCCTCATTCTTCTACGCTCCAGGGGATAAAGTCCTAACCTAATCACTCACTGTTAAGGCTGATTTATACTTGTGCATCAAATGTATGCCGTAGGTACAGTGTACCCTACGCCATAAGGTGACATGCACCTCCCCAAAAATGTAACTCACGCATCGCGGTGACGCAGACTGCAACAACTGTGATTGGTCCACTTGGTAGCATCGCATTTCCTCCTACGCATTTCCGGTGGCTTTTCTCCGCCATGTCCGTACACTGATGCGAAATAAATGGTTGGAGACGATGAACCAAATCGTAAAATCTACCTGCCGATATCTAAAAATATTTGAAATGAATTTCCTCGTCCATGTCTCTCACAAAGAAACTCAACCCGGTGGCATAGAAACCCCACCACCAACTAGCGTTTTGGCAGTGAATTGCAGAGCAACGCGGACATAACGACGTATGCTCGCTACGGTGTAGGGCTACACAAAAGTATAAATCAGGCCAACGGCGATCATAAAAAGTACGTTTATAAAAGAAGATTTTGAAGAGGTGATGCAACAGCCAGTTCAGAATATCGTTGGGAATCTCTATGTTATCCATCCAATGAACGTGGCCAAGCCATTGCAAGTATTCCTGGCAGAGTAGTGGGTGTATGCTGGCACTTACAGTACCTAAGTACAGACGTCCATTTAAAGAGGATGTAAGGAGGCTACGAAGAGATAAGTTTAGTGAGCAGACAAAAAACAGACACGTTGCTGTTCATTTTCAGGATCTGGGTATTGCTAGCAAGGCTAACTGGCCTTTAATTTTTTCTCCTGTCTCCCTCCATTGTTAAAGAATGGAGTAATATTTTCAATTTTTTCAGTACTCCGGAAACATTACAGAATCTAGTGAGTCCTGAAAAATCATTACCAATGCCTCCAAAGTCATTTCAGCTACCTCTTTCAGAACCCTGGAGTGTAGTCCATCTGGTCCAGGTGACTTATCTACCTTCAGACTTCTCAGCTTCCCAAGCACCTTCTCCTTAGTAACTGCAAATACACTCACTTCTGCCCCTGACACATCAATTTCTGGCATCCTCTCAAGCTCCTGATAAAGTATAACTGTTGGCATGCCTTCTTTGTGATTGCATCAATGGGTTCATCCCAGGACAGATCCTCTGAAAGGTTGACACACGGGAACTTGAATCTGTACACCCTTTCCACCGCTGGCCCCTCAATGAGGATTGGAGTGTGTTCTCCCATCTTTGCCTTCCTGAAGTCCATAATTAGTGTATGATATTGGTCACTTTATTTAAGGATACTAATGCACAGGAAGCAATTCAAAGAAAGCTTGCTAGGGTGATACCTAGGATGCACAATTGAGGAAAGTTTGGCCAGTTTAGGCTTATATTCACTGAAGTTTATGAGTGGCACATTTGTTAGGAGTTAGTGTGGCTATTTCACACTCCAGTTCGATCCCAACCTCTATGTTTTCCTTTGGATAGTCCAATTTCCCCCCACTTACTGAGTATTTGCTGGTGGATTAAATATTTTACCCCTTAGTTTCAGCAAGTGGAAAAAAATAGGAAGGGAGCTGACGGACCGAGAGAGAGGAAATAAGTTTTTAAAATCAAAATAAATGTTATTCATAATTTTAAAATATTTACAAGAATAAATTGTTCAGTGCCTTTTCTTTCTTTACATTCCCAGTCAATGCTTTCTGTACCGCTCTGTTCCATTCCTACACATCAATAGCACTGCTGTCACTTGTGTGGCCCTCTGGGGTGGTGTTAGTTAATTAATGGCTCTGTCTAAGTAGACAATGGATGCCCCCCCCCCGAGCACAGACCTGGGCAATGAATATGGAGATCCTGGGCTGCCCAGACATCAAGATCCCCCTCTCAGCCTCGCGGATGTGGTCCAAAGGAAAGCGAAGCAGTACATTTGGCATCAGCTTTGCTGCAGGAGCTGCCGGGAGGTGACATGATACGTCATCCAACCAGCTTAGGGGCTCCACTCGGGATTTGCATAGGGTTTACTCCTTAGGCCTTCTCTTCTCCCGAAGATACCCACAAGGCAGTGGGATCCGTAACCCTGGATAGGGGCCCATACCAGGTACTGTCAGCCGGAGCCAGCTGAGCCCGGGACTCGTGTGAGGCAGGGTCGTTGTGCCCTGTAGTAGTGACATATGGAGCCACTACCCACTACCTACTGGGGTACCACTGGGGTGGTATATTGTTACAATAATTGAGGGGCTTCCTCACCAAACCCAGCCCCTCCCTCTCCAGTAGCTGAACCCTATACTGTGGAGAGGGAATAAGTTGTTGAGGTGCTTTTTTTTTTAAAAAAAACAAGATAAACTTTATTCATCACAAAAAAAATTTACAACAATAAATCATGCAATACCATTGATTATATTATGTTTATAGGATTTACTGAGTATGCCCACAAGAAAGTGAATCTCAGGGTTGTATGTGGTGACATATATGCACTTTGAACTTTTTATTCTTTATGTTCTTCGTCACAGATCAGTAGCACCGTTACCACTCCTGTTCCTACTACAGTAATTGATGGGCTTCCTCGCCCAGCCCTGCCGCCCCTGCAGTGAGCACTGAGCAGGGGAAAGGCTCTGGTCCACCATGTCCGCTGGCAGACGGGGCAAGGCACAGGTGGGCACGGCTCAATGGCCACGCAGTTCGGCGGGGTGCTGCGGTACAGGAAAACGGAGAGAAGATGGAATAGGACTGATAAAATTTCTCTCTGGACACCAAGCTTGAAGCTGATGGGTGAAATGCTCTCCTTCTATGTCAGAGTCAGTAAAAACATCATCCTGATCAATCAAAACAGGAGGAACTGAGCTGTTCTATGTATCACTAAACGCAGGACACTCCAAACTAACTAACTAATTAACATGCAGAAAGTGCTACTACAATGAAATTGCATAATATTATACACAGTTTGGTGACTGTCGTTCCCCCTCTTGCTCTATAATGGAGCAGAACAGGCAACATCTATGGAAAAAAGTACAGTTGATATTTCGGGCTGAAACCCCTCGGCAGGACTCCAGCATGAAGGACTCCTTCGTAGGCTGCAACAGTTCCAGACTCACATCCAAAACAAAAGGTAAAAAACATACAGGAAGTGAAATATATGGTTCCATGGTCCATCCAGAAGATGTCAACCAAAGGAACATTGTACACAGGTGCCATCTTGACCACAAGTATCAAAGTTTGTCAATGTTTTAGATGACATGCTAAACCTGCACAACCGTCTAAGAAAGTAGAGGTGCTGGAGTAAATAGGAAAGGTGCTGATGAAGGGTCTCGGTCCAAAACGTTGACTGCTAATTTCCTGCCCGACTCTGACCCGCTGAGCTCTCCTGGCATTGTGTGTGTGTTGTTGCTGATCGGGAGGTGGCTGGAGTGCATTGCCAGGAGTGGAAATGGATTAGATTATGAGAACACTCAGTCCTCTTTTATTGACATTTAGAAATGCATACATGCATTAAGAAATAATACAATGTTTCTCTGGAGTGATATCACAGAAAACAAGACGGACCAAAGACTAACACTGACAGAACCACATAATTATAACACACAGTTACAGCAGTACAAAGCAATACCATAATTTGATAAAGAACAGACCATAGGCACAGTAAAAAAAAGTCTCAAAGTCCCGAGTCATCGACCCCCCGAGTCCCGGATAGCAAGTGGCAAAAGGGAGAAACTCCCTGCCATAATCCTCCAGGCACCGTCAACTTGCCAATACCTTGGAAGCAGCCGACCCTGAGTCCATCCGTCCGAAAACTCCTAGCTTCCGAGCAGCCTCTCCGATACGGGCTCCCGAGCGCCATCCTCTGCCGAGGGCCTTTGACCTCTCCCCGGCTGCTGAAACACGCAAAGCCGAGGATTTCAGGGCCTTCAGCTCCGGAGATTCCGGTTACCACACAGTAGCAGCGGTAGCAAAGCAGGCATTTCAGAAGTTTTCCAGATGTTCCGCTGTGCTCTCACGTCTGTCTCCATCAAATCAGGAATTGTGCACGGTCCCTACTTGACAGATCACAGATACTCATTACCAAAGTGGCTGCGCGCGCTGCCGTCGCGCCGCCATCTTCTCCCCCCTCCCGGGAGAATATCGGGTACAGGTACAACAGCGGTGTTCAATAAAGTTAAATGAATATGCAAGATGGAGTGGTATGCTCATGTGCTGGGGGATGGGATTGCTTTAATCTTGCACCATGCTCAACACAGTCACCATGAAATAAAGGG